>NC_066264.1:2907215-3507215 GCF_000011425.1 Aspergillus nidulans FGSC A4 | reverse complement strand
AAGGGTGATCTCCATGGCTTTGACGCCGCTATGTCTGCGGGCGAAGAAGACTTTGTCAGGAGACGCATCTACCTACCACTTGAGCGAGGCCGAGACATAGCGTTGCGCAATCTGTTCCGAAAAGTTTTCATAGCTGGTGGATTCGAAGAACCTAAAGACGGACAGCCACTGATCCGACGTACAAGAATACCCGTTGCCGAATTTGCAGCAGCGCTGCGGATCGGGACCCATGCAGACGCGCGAGCCCGAGTTGATATTGATGAAGTTGAATGCCTGCTATCGAATCTAATCTACAAAGTGAGTGCTGGGGAGACTTTCCGAATCGGAGTGCTTGCTAATTATCATTTCTAGGGCCTTATGAAAGGCTATATTGCTCGTGAGCGTGGCATGATCGTCCTTAGCAAAGGAGGCACAGCGTTCCCCGGAACAGGTGTCTAGGACTATTATCTGCAGTTCCTGTGAAACTGCTTATCAGCAGAGTCTGAATTACATCAAGTAACTGCTTGCGTTACCCAAAGATTCGGAGTCAGCTTGTCCGAGCCCAACATGATGGCGCCAGGGACAGACATACAGCTAGCAAGCAATCCCTCTAAACCAAGTATCCGAGGCCTAGGTATGCACCGCTCATTAATCTTTGTTCAACGACGAGCTGTGATGCGAACGTCGATGAACCTTAATCGAAGATAGCAAAACCTGTATTGTTGACTAGATATCGGGCAGAGTCCTGCTATGCATGGTATCAATAAGCTATAGACAGTATAGCGATGAAATGGAGTTGCGAATACGTCATCGATTAAGCGACACCAAGTATTCTTTAAAGTATAAGGCCAGGCAAGTATGAATAAGTACATGGATAGAGAAGATATAAATTATTGAACGAGACAACCCGAACCTAGCTAGGCGAACACTAACTCTGGGTCAATGGGATTATGGTACAGCAGGACAGGGCAGAGCATGGATGTTGCCCAAAAATAGAAACCATAAGCCAGAAGAAGGAAAAAGACCGAGACAACAAGAAGAAACGTTGAAATTAATAACAAGACCATCAACTGAACATAAGCTATAATCACATTCTGACTGCCACATTAATTTCGTTAGGGCTGTATTCGGTGATTTTCGATCACCGTTACGCGGCGAGTGAACGCTTGGTACTCGGCGCTGCAGCCGCGAGGTCATCCTAAGCGGAAGCATGCTAGTTAACACCAAAGCTGGTTGACGATATGAAATCAAGGACAGGAATGAACGGACCATATGGTTGCACATGGCGACGAAGAGGTCAAAGAACAGTTTGCCTCCCTTTTCCATCTCCATCTGCATCGTGCCGCTTCGCTTGAAAGTCGACCTGCTTCGGATGATGAGGGCAAGATAGTGAGCTCGGAGTTTAGATTCATGGTCGGGAGTGTTGGCGTAGGCGTAGCGCGCACTTGCGAGGATAGTGCTACACTGAATGCCGGTGTGAAGGCCCTGCTTGACGAGGGATAGGCGCTTCAGGTGTTCGAGGCCGTACTTGTTAGCGGCGCAACTTTTTACCAGGTATGGTACGTCAGTGACTGTGATGGACAGATACAATGTAATATGGCACATACTAGACAGCAGTGTCTCTCAATATTTCTGCGCCTGCAGCCGGATGAAAGAGCGTAGCTCCATCGGTCTGTCCGTCCTCAAGTTTAGGGTTCTCCAGTTCCCATGTATTGTGTTTCTCATTTTGGACCAGCCGCGGGTAGTAATCTCCTCTGTAGAGGTATTCGAGAATGCATGAGAATACCTCCGGTTGTTCTTCTGGCAATGATATCCGCCGGCTGCTTGATGGGTTCAGCGATCGGGCTCGGGAACATGCGGTTGCGAAAAAAGGCGACACGCAGAGGATTTCTTTGTGAGCGGCGAAAAGTCGTCTGTCAGAGCCAACACTGATGGTGATGACGGAGGAAGAGGTAGAGCTGATTATTGCAGAGACTCAGTGATTCGGACGATATCCGGGCGCAATTGAGTTGTCTTACCTGCCATCAGGCGGACTTGCTGGAGTTCGGCGCCTTACGGGGCCTCTCGATGCAACTGAAGCATCGCGAGCATGTCGTCTGGACCGAGAAGCCTTCGAGGTACCATATCTGGAAGAAAAGCTGTCGTTGTGGGATTGATGGTTTCGCCTGGTCGTGAGCATTGTTAGAGTAGTTTTGAGCCTGCTTGGAAGGGTGGATGGGAGCAGAAAGAAACAGAAAAATGCTGAGTTGAAGAATTAAGGGGCATCTAGGTAAATCAATGGCAGGGAAGTTGGTAAAACGCAGGCCTTACCATTACCCTTACCCTGTTAGTATGGAAAGGTATCGCAGCGTATGGAGAAGCTTCTGGTTAGGCACCGCTAGATGAATTTGACGACGGATGGTGCAGGTACTGGTCGAATTCGACCGGGCAAGAATCTGTCGCCATAAACGGCGTCAGTCGTTTGTTTGAGCTAGAAGTAGTTTTCCTCTCGCATCTCAGTGATTTATGCTTGGTGGTGAGTTGAAGACGCGCATTTGGTGTATTTCACGCGTAAAGTGGTTTCCCAAAACACGAAACAGCCACGTAATCATGTGACTCTAACGTCCAATCATATTTCAAGCTAAAGGGATGTGTGTGGGCCGGCAGTCCATCATCGTTGATTGATCATTCTTGGTTTGAAAACATTCGTGATCAGTCACTTCTAAGGCCAGGGTCAGATGGATAGGTTATAAGTTATTCCTGATGCGCCAAGGATGTGTCTTGCTACATTGCAAAGAGAGGAGAGGCCATGGCCAATTGGATTCTGCTGACGGCGCTCCATGCGGCGGCCAACAACAGTCAACTCGTCATGCACATCCCCGTGCCTGTATACAAGTGATAAGATTGAGAAGTGGAAATGTTCATGAATATATGCTAAGAAAAACATGCGCCTAACCATATCCCAGCCCAGAATGCGCCGCCCTGAAAACGCCCTTTGTATACAAACTCAACGCTGTCTGATATGACGGAGAATCCTGCTCATGATACACCAGCCAGACCGGAATCCCTGTCTTAAAGAAACACTTTCTTGGCTTCCCGAGGATGACTCTCGTTAGGGCAGTATGGACACTTGAATCTTGTGCCCTTGCAGAGTCGTTTGAGCGACTCTTCCGCAATCACATGACCGCAGGGCATCATCATGGGCGGATTTGCGTCGGTCGTCTGTTCTTTCGAAACAGGACACACAAAAATAGAATGGAATAGGTAGGACGGCGGAAGTGGAATCTCGACCTGATAATCACATTAGTCAAGAGCCAAACCCGCTAACTTTATCTCAACATACCGGTAGTTCGTGCTCTGTAGTCCACTCGGTCCGTTTGGCTTTCATGATGGTCTGCAACTTCAATAGTGTAGGTAGAGCTATCGCACCGGCAGTCGCAGCAATATAGAGCGGCGAATCAGGGGACAGTCCTAGTAATGCACAGAACTCTCGAGTGAAAGAATGTGATACATCAGACCATGCAGACGGATTGTTGAAGATGTTTTTGTAAGGAGAGTCAGGCAGATTAGGGCTGAAAGCCATCGCTCCCATTAGCTGCTGGATTTCTCGCATGTATCTGGGAAAGAAAGCTTGAAATTCGCGCCTGGCATACTCCAGTGCTGCTTGTCGTCCTTCAGGAGTAGGTCCGCGCTGCTCTTGGCCACCATGAAAGAGCCAAACGAACTGTAGTCTGCATAATTCAAATTCGAGGTTGCTTCCTCTCGCCTCTAGTGCCACCTTGTTCTCCTCCTTTCTCGACCACTCTATAGCTGGCAGCAAGTTATTATTCTCTTTGAGTTCGTGAAGTATCCGGTACATGTTGTGGAATTCGTCGCGGACTTTGCTTGAAGGCACTCCACCAATGTCCAAGAGCGCGGCAGCTTCATCCATATTATCGGAGTCAAAGCTCTGTTGTTTTTCTGCAGCCCTTTTCGCGGCTACCTCTGACAGAAATGCAGAAGCCACGGAGAACTGTCCTTCGCGGAGTAAGTGCATGGCGATGGCCCGGTTGATTAGGTGTTCCTGGGACGAGAGGACATCGTGTTCGGAGCTCGGTAGAGGCCTATCTTTAAAGAGCTTGGGATATCATGTCAGTACTTGGGAAACAATGCGACACGGCAAGATGCCTACCTTATCTAAGGCCTTTGAGTACTTGTTCAGGCCGCTGTGAGTTTCCTTTAGGTTGTCATTGATGGCATCGAATGACAATTTGATAGGATTTTGGAGTTTGGCCAAGGCAACCGAGGCTTGATTTGGATCTAATGATGCTCAGGTCAGTCCGACAATCATTTGTAGTCCAGCGATAAGATTCACGAGCGAACGAACCGGAGGCGATCTTGTCCCTGGTCGACTGAAGTAAGTCTATTGCATCCTGGACACTTTGAATGCTTTCGGACGATTTTAATCGCTTTGACAGGCGCTCGTGTTCTTTCTGGACGAGATCCATCGTGAGAATAGCAAGCGGATGGTCCCACGCGGAGCTCAGCAAGTCCAACGGTTACCGCTCGTTCGTCGCTCGAAGAGCAAGAGCCATGTGGAGATTCCGAGTAAGAGACTTCACACGCTTCAGATATCAAGTATCACAAGAGCTGATAGCTATCGGCAGCGGCTCTCAAGATAAATCAGTTTGAAGGTTGGAAGTCATGAGTGCAGCTGAGTGAGGAGATAGTCGCTCTCCCCCATCCGCAAATCATCCAATTACGACATAATATGTCACGTGGCAGTGCTGGATTACCCCTCGCTGTTGTTCAGAAGAACGAACAGAGTTCAATATGGAATGGGCAGACAGCTGAGAAAAGTCAGAAGCTCAAGTGTCCAATTAGTTATGCTGCCTTCAGGTAACACTCCAGCGAGCAGTATGGAAGCCCCAGTATGTTCCGATATGTCCATGAAGATGTGGAGGAAACTACAGGCGCGCCTTGGCAGACTCCCATGATGCACTTATTTGCCTTGCGCATCAGGCTGCAATTTTTTACCAAGGCGACCAATCACCAGTCAGGAAAGTCCAGAAGACTCTCGCTTACACTAGTGCAACGCTTAGTGTCTTGGCGTATACTTATAAGACTGCGGCCGCCGCCAGACTTTTATAATTTTTTCTTCTTTTTTTCTCCATCCTGGTGCAAGGGTTTTACACGTGTCAGTGAGGAGCCATCCGAGACCGTGTTTTTGCTAGTTGAAAACTACCTAGTTGACCGCTCCAATTGGCCTTAGGGTCGGTTGGGAATTTTTGAACACTTAAAGAAACTGCCCTGACTTCATCTTGCACGAAGTCAGTTTGATGGGCTGCGCCCATCGCTAGGTTGATCTTCTTTTCATTACCGGTATCCATTATGGATGCTTGTAGGGAAGAGAAGTTTTTAAAATCCTATTTTAGGGTATATACATTTGTAATGGGATGTATTCGCTGCTGGCAGCTGTGTGGCTTCTGCTCATAACTTGCCCATTTTCCCCATCCCAACCTGCACTTATGTTCTACCATGTCTTACATTACAGGGCCTAAATATCAATTACATTCTGCCTGAGGGCATCAGACATTCTGCTTGAGGGCATCAGGCCTAGCGTTGAAGAGCAGTTCGCGCTGAACAGGGCGCTCCCCTAGGTTGTTCCTCGGCATCCTATAGGGAATATCCTGGAAAGCATTAGTACTTTACGTTTCTTAATAGACTCATATGTCTCATGTGCTCCTACTGTTCTTGTATTTTACGCCCTCCACCATAAATCTGTACGCCAGATGCATTGTCAGGTCGTTGGCCCGCTTGAATGGGCACTAAAAGAGACAAAGATTAAAGGGAGGAGCCGGAGGAGGACAAGGGACTGAGTACTTTGTAGTAGCAGCAACAGTCAGTTTGTTGGTGAGTGTATGACATGAGTTTGAGAGAATGAGTATGGCGTCGGCCGAATGGCATGATGATACGTGCCAAACGCTATGCAGAATTCTCAGAGTTATCTATGTATGTTTCTAAAGCTCAATCTCCTCCTCCGTATGATTATTCCCCGCCGAAACAAGTGATATCCCCGCCCATGCATCATAATTATCCTCTCTTGCCGCTTGATATGCCGCTTGCCGGTTCCGAAGTGACGATTCTCGTCTAACGAGAAATGGATGCTGAGCCCGAGGTCGGTTCCTTGTCTCTAGCACCGACTCTAGTTGTAGAGCCGGAGCTAGATCTCTATCTGGATCTACAAGTCCTTGCGCAGCGTCGCTGATGTATTCCTCTTCGCTTGCGGTTTCTTCCTCGAAATATTCGACCAGTCGGCCCTGGTTCTGGCTTTGACTCTGCGAAGCAAATGCGGATGAGGATATGCTATTTTGGCTGAAATGATGCTGATTTGTTTCGTGCTCCGTGTCAGTCTCATTAACAGAGCCGTTGTCGTTGTCGGTTTCAAGGATGATATTGTGATACAAATCCGGTTCTGTATTGTCAATAGCTTCATCGACATTGATCCCAACACCGGTTGAAGTCGGCAAAGGTGGCTTCCCTTGTCGTACAGTACTGGCTATTGGCTCGTAAATCGCCGTTGGCTGGGAAGACGAAAACCCCCCGACAAGCTCTCTTACATCGTGTTCTTCAGAAATAGATAGGCGAGGCCCAGAAATCTCCCCGTTTGTGGACCATGAAGATGGAAGGGAGACAAGTTGAAACTTATTGCTCTGAGATTTCTGGGCGTCGTTGAGGTAATGCCATGCTTGTTGGATAGTATATCGTCTCGCTTTCGCGGTCTCCGGGCTTAAGGTGGGAATGGGGAGGGAATCCGAGTTCGAGCCATTATCTGATGCATTGTTTGTAGTGCGGTAGGTATGTTCTAGTGGTTGTGCCATAGTCGCAGGTGGTGGAGAAGGAGGGGACGATGAGGCAATTGTTGGCCTTATAGGAGGCGGATCTAATGAGAGCGAAGAACTATGGCCCCCCATTGTTGGAACAGCACCATTTATCTCACGGCCAGTCCGCATAGAAATCTGTGACATTTGCGAGGCCTGTGAAGTAGTGCTGTTCTCGGTTACGGTTAACTGTTGGGTTGATTGCGATGGGGACTCAGGATTACGTCGTCTTCTCTTTCTGGGGCGTTCGCCGTTCTCCAACGCGGTCATCTCACGCATGTACTGGTCGTGGACGAACTTGTTATCGGAACAGAGATGGCCAAAGAGACTTTCCATAGAGACGTCTTCATCCCAATCTAGAGGATCCACTGTGCAAGGGTGAATATCGCGAGGTTTGAAAGCTTTTATCAACTCGCACAGCTCGGCGTAGGAAGAATGGCGGGAATACGGGAATCGCTGTGCATGTTGTCAGTAGACTGATTATAATTCATGCGAGTGGGACAGTTTATATTTACTATAGTCCTTGGAAGAGGTTCGCCTGATCTATCTAGTTTATCGATTGATTTAGGCAAATCCTCCAGCAACATACGTTCCTCGCTCAGAGGACCGCGGCTGAGGATATTCACAAGCTCTTCTAAAGGCATCTCGTGGGCGTCCTTCATTCCGTAGCTGTCCAGAGACAGGACTTTGGTGTTAGACCTGAATGCTGCTGAGAGAGCTTCTTTTGCCTTGGAGAGAGCTTCATGATCAGGTATCTTCTCGCTGCAGAGCTGTTCCAGTTGATCTAGTGAGTATTGGTCCGGAACCTCCAGTTCATGGATCTGATATAGATCACCTAGGCCACCGCCAGCCCCGAGTTCGGGAATATCGGCGCCCTTGTCCGTCCGGCTTATTATGGGGATTATGTGGACCGTGTTTTTTGATGATGCGGCAGAGCAGTGGACGCCTGGCTCACAACTGTGGATACGAGACCGCTCATCTTCACTTAGACAGCCTGAGACAACTCTATTTCCCAATCTGAACCCACAGAGCGAAGCTGCTTCAACTGTACCGCTCTGTGTGACGGATCTGTACAGGCCAATCTGATAACGATCCACGTGGACCTACATATGTAAGCTAGACGAAAAGAGGCCTGTACATATACTTGCCTTGGTATCAAAGGCAGCGGCGAGCGCCATCCAGACCTCTTCATACCCGAATGTCCATGCCCGAAAGTAGAAGTTAGTGTCTTCAGGGTACGGTTCCAGTTTGCGTAGGAGCTCAGCTATGCCCTCCGCTTTTGTTGGAAAGGTATGGGGAATATGCGATGTGTGGACGAACGTTGTATCTAGGTATATTTTATCTAATCGCTTGATCCCCAAGGTATATGGGATAAGAATTGGGTGTCGGATGAGGCTATCGATCCACCACGATTCCGCTGTTGCCCGTCAGAGAAATGACCAAGTGGGGATGGCTAGCGCGTACCACGTATATCTCCTGTATAAAGAATGGCCTTTCCATCACCTTCAATAAGGAACATCACAGCGCCAGTGCAGTGGTTCGCATCCAGAAGGGTAACTCTGATAGATAGCTTCGGAGTAAGATCAATCTCCGTCGGCGTGTTTAGTGGAATCGGCCTCTGCCCCCAGGTTAGCAAGTGCCACCCCGTATGTTATAAAAATGCTTACCAAAAGCTTCGACAAGTGCTTGTAGTGCAGTTTTCGAGACTCGAGGATTCCACTATTGAAATTCATTCGATGGGGATATTTCTCGATTCGCAAAAGAATCTACAAGATATTAGTCAATGGACTCAGGCACCTTGCTGCAGCCATTACCTCTCTGGTAGCTGATGAGCAGTATATGAAAGGGGCTCTAAAGGACTCGAGTCCTTGGAGATGGTCACTGTGAGCATGGCTGAGGAAGCAGGCCAGAGGGGGTGGCCGTTCTGGGTTTCTTCGGAAGTAATCGACTAGAGACACAATTTAGTCAACTTAGTGAGACCATCCCTGGTATAATAGCTCGGACGCACTAGTAATGAAAGGGAACTCTGCGAGTTGGAGCTGTCAATGTTCGAGCTGCAATGAAGGTACTCTGAGGCAAATACCTTGGATGACTCCATCAAATGTCGACATCGGCGATCCTGGATGGCGTATTCTGATGGGACAATTGCAGATTTAGCGACATATTATCGCCAGATAAGGCATATGGTGATGCTCGCGATGAGGGTCGAGTAACCTGGAAGAATGTCGGTTCGGTGCCCGCACGTGACGGCCTCCATTTGTATAATCTTCGACCTCAACCACAACACGGAGTATATAGAACGACGGGGGGCTGAGGGTGATGGAGCCATTTGGCGGTCTATGATATTTGATAGTGGCGAACAGCGATCGGGCCTGCGACGGAATGCGGAGTAAGCCATTGAAGTATTCGCACTGATTGGGGCAATCTACTAAGTATGGGACAGCCTAGACTGCAGCCCTTTTTCTTCGTGCTATTGGTCTGGACTGCAGAGCCTATCAAGCCGCCTCGTTGATTCCCTCATTGATGTTCCTACAGGGCCCTCGACATAGCGCCCGGGCGATATCAGTTGGGCTGTCGCTGGCCAAGTGGCCATGCAGGTAGCCTCCGCGAAACGAGTGGAGGAAGACCCGCTGGCCAACGCACTGCAATCGATGAGATTTGGTGCCATGCTGGATTCAGCTGTTGTCGCATCTCCCAGGTGGCTACTAGGTGGCTACTAATTCATGACAGCATCGCTCCAA
This sequence comes from Aspergillus nidulans FGSC A4, assembly GCF_000011425.1. Lineage (NCBI taxonomy): Eukaryota > Fungi > Ascomycota > Eurotiomycetes > Eurotiales > Aspergillaceae > Aspergillus > Aspergillus nidulans. The sequence continues at coordinate 3,497,656 of NC_066264.1, read as the reverse complement.
CGCTCCACGCAAGTACGCTGATGTGGTGGTCATTTGTATGCGTGGTCAGCCGGCTGCGAAGTGGATTGGCATTATAAATAAAACCTGACCGTCGCTCGCCTTCCTCACTCTCTCTCTTTTGCCCCTCGTTTTGAACCTGGCGAGCCTGAAACTTGATCAACCGTTCGACTCCACCTACAGCCCAGCGTATCAATAACCATGGACTCGCACCTCTCGCCCTCCACTAGATAAGCGACGCGGTGTTGACTTGACCCTGGACTGAGGCCGGGGTACCTGGAGATTTGGCTCTAGTGTATCATACCCACTATATCGCAGCCGGCTTGTTATATTTTAGTTCGGAAGCGAAGAAGCGAGGACTGATCTACAAGTTTATCTACTCGAGATCAAGGCGAGCAGAGCCGAGACTCCCTACTGGTGGACCCGACTCGTACCTTATTCCTTTACATTCCATTGCTGGGATCCAACGGACCAGCCTCGCCGATGCGAAGGTGCGCCGCAACTTCATGATATGTGACAGCTTCGGAATCCTGATTGTGCCATCACCTGAGCTTCTTCTACGACCTGCGATTCCTTGTGCGGAGATTCAAACCCACCTTCGTGCCACGAGCATCCAAGCGCAGCCCTTCATTGTTTCTTAATTTCCAGCTATTGATCGACGCCCCCCAAGGAGGTTACAAAGGTCCAAAGTGTTCGCCAGGAGGTGTTACCATTTACAATCGAGCAATTGCCCGACTTCGCCTCCTTTTCAATTCCTTTGTCTATCCAAAACTCTGTCTTTTTGTCTTTTACCCAGACAGTGCCTCATTTGCCTAAAATTAGCTGGCGATTTCACCCCCCTCCTTTATAATAGGCTTTGCGGGATTAATTCCTTCGGTCTCTCTGATAATTCCTGTTTTCGCTTCTCTCCTACCTATAATCCATCAGATCCATTACCTGGATTGTCGCCGATTCAACCGCTACTGTCACTTCTCAAGTCCAACATCGCCTGTTTCTCTCACAATGCACAAACCATCCCTAGCTCAAATCGTACATCGAGCTACCTTTCCGCGCCAGCGCACCAGCGACCCAGCAACATTTGCCGCGCATATCGCTCTCAACCTGGTTCCAGAGGTTCGCATCGAAACATCAACCTTCTACGGATCGCTAGACAGCGTGGAAGCCCAATATCCCGGACTGGATTATTCATACGGCCCCCATCGCATGAGGTTAAGCCGATTTCCTTGGCATCGCAAGCTATTCAGGGTATTTGATGAGCTTGGGTTGACCGAAGCTGAAATCAGTTCCCTATGTCGTTGGGAAGGGACTAAATCGGCCCGCCAGCGGTACGAGAAAGAGGAAGGTGTGAAGGTCCGCGATACCACCGCCGATGCGATCCGACCTGCGTCACCTTGCCCGCGTCCTTCTGTCACAGTACATGTCGAAGACGGCCCCGAACCGATTCGCGAAACAGAAGTCAAGACCACGACATACGAGGAGACAGAAGTCCAAAACGAGGCAGTAAACGACCGGGGTATTGACTGTGTGTTGCCAGCGGAGGAGACTGAGGAGTCCAGCGAGGAGGAGATGGAAAGCTGCGGGGTGGAACTACACCATCGTCTTCTTGCCGCAACGGCTGCACGAGAACGGGGTGCTAATGTGCCATTGGATGAAGATTGGGAGCAGTGGCTCAAGGAAGCCGGGGAGCGTGGTAGTTACACGGATGTCTTAAACGCAATTCGAAGAGGCCAGCCGTTGAATTATCTGTACGACCTCCCGGCCTCGATTTCTCAAGCAGGCAGATCCTCGATTCCGCAATCCGTGTCGCTATCGGAGCCATTGGATCTGCTAACCTCTTCTCGTTTGTTTTCAACGAGCAATGATATTCGGCCTCCGCCTCATTCGCCTGCAAGGACGGCGCGATAGGGTCTAGGGTATCAGGAGCTTTTTCTTTTGAGGTTGGCTAATGTGATGTCCTGTTCGCTTCCAGGATGCGACATTCCCCGTTACTTTGGATGCATTTACGGCGCTCGAGTGGAACTTTCGTTTTGACTGCCTCAGGATATTCCTTCTTTGGAATATCTATTTGCAGCTTGGTTTTCATTCATATAGAACTGCAGTATTTCGTACGATGTTGATCGCGACTTTTTTAAACTAATACCCCGTTATATTGCTAGCAGCCCTTGCGCCCTTGAAGTTTACTGGGAATATTAGCTCTGAATTGCATTCAAATATCCGCCAATTTTCTTATAGTTAAATTGAGAGTATCAGATCTCTTCATTCGCTGCGTTTTATCTACTCCAGACTCCACTAATTGTTTGGCGGGTGGAGCTAAGCGGCCAGGCTCCAAATTCCATCTCCAGCTGCCCAGCTTTAACAACCACGTTATTTCTCACAACATTCATATACTATCGACCCAAGCCTTTGTGCAAAGCTTGACAGAGAACCTGAATTCTCCTATTTTTCTTTTTGCTGTTGCTATCTCTCTTCTTTTGGCGAAGTAACACGCCTTTCGCAGCAGATATGTCCCTCAGCTCGGTATGACACCCGACTTCGTTCCGTTGACCTAAACGTCGGTCGTCGCTCCTCAATCATGATCAAGGCCATTTTCTACAGCAAATTCGACACACAGGAAGGTAAGTTAAAGGCCATATGACACTTACGGCTCCTGAATGATTGACTGATGCAACTCGAAAGGCCCAAAGGTCGTTCACCAGGTCCCTGATGGAGCGATTACTTTCTCCAACACGGCTGCGTCGCAGCCCCCCTTCTTCACCTTCTCCGACATATCGTTCTTTGTGATTCCTCGCCAGGAGCTTTGCGGAAACCTCATTCAAGTGTGCACGAATGGATACCGTATTCTGGGCTATCCGATATGCATGAAGTCTCCTCGGTATGACCGGAATGAGTTCATCTTCAACTTTTGCCTTGTACTGGCGGAGGAGGAAGATTTCAGCAGCTACAAGAGCGTTGTCCAGAAACTGGCGGATTTGATGCACGGGTTGGAGGAACAAAGCGGGTTTTTGTCGCGAGATCATTCAAAGAGTGGTGAGGGAAAGGTGTACAGCTTGTGTGAGACTTTAATGGAAGACTTGAACAACTACTGCGAATGCATGATCCCAATCGGTATGTTTTCTCATAACTTTTCTCGGACTGGAACTAACCAGGACACAGATGAGCTGAATACACTGAATATAAAGCTCTTCCCCGTATACCCTAATCCGCCTCCCGTTCGCGCCTGGCAGGTGCCCTTATTCACTGTCCGCTATCAAGCCTTCCTCGACGAGAACTGGGATCTGACCCTGCAACGCGTATGTATATGATCAGGAAGATATGTATAAACAGATGATGTCCTGACTATTATGTGCCAGATTGTCCCGCACATCAACGGAGTAAACAGTATTCGCATCATCTCACTCCTCGCCGACACGGACTTTTCCCTCACCTGCCGCGCAATCCGGCATCTCCTTTACTACGGCTGCATCTTCCTTCTCGACATCTTTTCCTTTTCGGCTATCTACGCGCCCACTGCTCTATTCAGCTCCACAATTGCCGCAGATGAAAACATGCAACGTGAATGCGCCCGCTACGTCAATACCCTTTTCGCCTCCCCGATGACGGCACCCACCACACCAGCGGCCATCCCCCCCGGGCATGATAAAGACGCTGTTTGGCCACCCGTTGGGGAATCAATGCCTAGTCGGGGGACTGACAGTATTGCAACTAGCACAAGCGAAAACATTAGTCCCACAGCGACCCCCAGTCCAGCGAATACAAGCGCACTCATCTCCTCAACCCGAAGCCCCACCGACCCATTAGCAATGTCAACTAATTCCATTGGCAACCGGGAAGTAGTTGACGGCGTCGGCATCGTGGAGTTATACGCTAGCCTGAAACAAGGCCAGAGCGTTAAGCAGTGGTACCTCCAGCACAGCCGCCAACTTGCTCACATTGATATTCGCCGCTTCATCACCTTCGGTATTATCAAAGGCTTCTTGTACCGCGTACATAAATACGCTATAGCAACCGGTAACCCTGCTCCGCAGTTCAAGTCGGGCGCTACAACACCGCGCTCCCACTACCAGCACAGCGGACCATCTTCGCGCGGTCCTGGGACCGGCGCAAATAGTCCTTACGCCTCTAGTGCAGGTGATGATCCTCCGCCTATTGCGCAACACCAACAACACCATCACAATCAGCACCATCACCGTAATCATAATTATCGCAGTGAAGATGGGAAGGACAAGGACCGTGCCTCAGTGTATAGCGGGAGTCGCTCCGCACCGCTATATGATGACGACGATGATGAGGATTTCATCGACAATAAAGATCTAGCCAAATACCTTGATGGGATGCACTGTTTTGACCAGATATGTACGGAGCTAGAAATCAGCGAGCGGGAGCTGACGGCACGGTTGAAGCGCTATCAGGGTGAGGTCCTAATAGTGCATCGTTGATGATTAATCTAGGATCCATAATAAGTTTGCTTGCAATTGGTACCCAATTTCGTTCGCTGTTCCCTCAGGACTTAACTAAGTAGACATGCATACGAACTCATATGCTTATGTTCCTTTGAGAAACAATAATCACACAACACACAAAACCTCCCATAGATAATGATTTCCAACACCTCCCATTAAGAAAAATATGCTCCATAATGCGCCAAACCAAATAAAACCAGGAATGCAATCATCTGAATTCAAGACCTAGTGACTGAGGTCACGAGAGACTGCAAGAAAATGAAAGAATCATTCCTGCTCCTCCTCCCACCCATCCAATTCTGCCTTCTCGTACTCTGCCATAACGGAGGGGGTAAACAGGCTCTCGCCCGGGCCTGGAACAGTAGTCTTGCAATCTTTGAAGACTGGCCCGATACAGTCGCGCCAGCGCTTACGTCGGTCCATAAGGGTCCGAGCCACGTCTCCAATAGCGGGCCGGCTAATGCCAGCCGCGCTGACGACGTGGCTTCCGCCGCCGGCACCACCAGGTCGATGTTTCGCCTGGGAGCCTTTTTTGCTCTTGCCTAGCGTCCTTGTTCGTTTCAAGTAGGCTTGCTGTACTTGCGAATCTAGATCGTCGTGTATTGTCATGTACTCCTGGTACGCCATGCGCTCGCGGGCGACTTCGAGGAGCCGCGCTTTCCGCGCACTGTTAATAATCATCTGTTTCTTGAGTTCGCTTTGCAAGAGGCGGAGGCGCTGCGCGATGTCGTCGTCATAGTGAGCGTCATAGTCTGGATTGTCGTCTGGCCCGAGGAAGCCGACGTGGCGCAGCTCAGCTTTTAATCGTTCGTCTAGCTGTGCGTGGTCGAGCTTCGCGGCGGGGACTTTGAAGCCGCTGGGCGATGCGGCGCGGAACGTTGTTGCAGATGGCTGTGGTTTGTTTTCTGACTCTCCTGTCGGATGGTCGATATCCATTGAATCTCCGTTCATACCATTCACCGATACATCAGCATTGGTGCTCCCGTTTGTGGTGTTTTCTTCGGGAGCACGATGCTCGTACCGTAGCAAGGAATAAAGGCGGCTGACTAACGGGCCTACAGAGACTTTGTCTGTCTCTATAGTCTCATCCGTTACCTGATCGATATTACCTCGGCCTTGATTCAGAGGCAATCGTTCTCGATCGCCGTTTGTTTGGTCGATATTCATAAGACCGTCTTCTTCTGCCCAGATTTCTGTATATTTTCTCTTCCCTCGTTTCGGCATCAGAAATGGCGTAACTCGATCGCCCTGAAAGAATTAGTGAGATGTTGCATGCATGAGCTCGAGGCGGAATAGACCTTTTCTTTCAGGAAAGCTATATCTTCCTCCATCATGGGCCGGACATAAGGGTCAACCCAAACGAGAAATGTGTTGTTGTTCACCTGGTTGGTAGGTTTGGCGTTACTGAAATCACGGTCTGGAGGAGTCCCAGCCATCAAGTGGCGCAAGTCGCTTGAAGGGAAGACGTTGACACTATATATCTCCTTCTTCTCTTCATCTGTCATGTTTGGCGTGACTTCCCGGATATGGTATATTGTAGGATCATCGAACTTAAGCGGGTTGGGACCGAAGACTTGGATCTGAGGTACGGCTGGCGCGGGCTCAGGTTGGTGAGAATCAGAGCTGTCATCAGAACCAGGCGAGCCCGCATTTGCGTCATCAACTTCCTGGCGAGGCGATGCCAATGACGGCGGAGATAGTGATGACATCTCATCCGACACTGCATTCTTGGATTTCTTTGATGCTGGCGACGTGGCTGCAAGTGACCGGTTAGAGTACAGACAATCGATCTGAAGTGATTTATAAAGACTTACCACCTTCCACCTTTGCATCTCCGCCATCCTGGCGGGTTATTTCACGAGCTCCATGGGCCAATGGCCGCTCTTCCTTCGAACTGCTGCCCCGGTCTTTTCGCTTCTTGAGCTTTCCTGCCTTGCCCCATTTGCTTTCTTCCTCATCGTCATCTTCACGCTTCATCTTAACGCGGTCGTCGCCTTCATACGGCTCAGGTTCATCCACAACTTCCTTGCGCTTCTGAGAAAGCTCCCTGATCCCGGCGTTGCAGGCATCACCACGAGCCTCAGCAGATTGGCTGAGCGACTTTAGGTGTTCCATCAACAGCTCCAAGGATTTCGAGTCCGGAATGGGGCCTACCCCACCCATGCGTTCGAGGATCTCCGAATATTGTATGGTCACCGGAATCACTAGTTTGGACGCGTCGTTTTCAAGGTAGCTGGTAACGGGGGCAGATGTCGGAGCCGGCGCTGCGCCGAACCCAGAGCTGGGGGTCGTGTTGCGGCTTCGCGACGGTCGCACATCGCGGCCCTTTCCCTTGCCTTTGTTTGCAGAGGGCATCTTCAAGTTGTAACTGGACTGCTAAGCATAAGCTAGTGGTAGGTACGAATCAGGATGGCGCTATTGGATTGGGCCTCAATAGCCCATGTTCATGCCTTTACCGTTGCGGCCGTAACAGATACTGAATATCACTGAGTATGTTTGGAAGGAAAGATAAATATGGAGTTGGGGATGATAGTGATGTTCTAGTTTAGTGCCCACGGGGAATCACAACGCGGTCCGGTTGTTGCCAATTGAGGTCGTCGCACGTGATATCACATGGAGATAAGATACTGCACCAACTGTATGTGGAAAAGAAGAGCTTGGCGGTTCTAGAATAAGGAGACAACTTAGAGCGGGCACGGCCCATGATCTGCACTCCCGTACTCTATGGAGTAAGTAGCCGTTTGGATGAAACTGATGCCTGTGAAGCTTCTTGGAAGAGTGAATGATGTTGACAGAATACCAGGAAATCACGCTTTGTCCACTCTGATGCTGTGTCAGGATATACTGTCGCTTATAACTTAAGCGCCACTTGGGCTTTTCGATGAAGATGCAGTAAACAAGATCGACGTCTTGGCCTTTCAGCCTTGCAGCTTCTAGTTCTGTGGCCTCGAGCTATAATCATGCTGATGCCCAGTCGGATGCAGACATCAACAGAAGAAGTCGTCCTTGGCAAACCTGTCGCACGAGCTGCCTATTCCTTGTCATCTCCGCTGCTTGATTGTCCGCAAACGTCGATAGCGCTCCACTTCGAATAGCGTCATACTACAAATAGACTGGGAAACGATCTAGCCTTGATTTCAGTGGCAGGCTCTCGTACGCTGGAGGTGAAAAAAAAATTCTTTCGCCTGTATCGCTTTTCATCCGAGGCTTCCGAAACTCTCCCTGCATGACTTTTCACTGCCTGACAGCAAATAAAACATCGGTTGCTCAGCTGGGTTGATTTGACGTATCAACCTTCCTGGATCATTGAGTCAAATCTCGTATCCTCCAAAGTTTAGTTGCAATTAGATGGCCCTGAACCTGACCGCCCAATTTGAATCGACAATGCGTATCTGATGAGGTATTTGCTGGACTTAGACTCAGAAGTGGTCATATATGTGTATGGTTCCTGATGTGTTGCTCCAAACTTGAGCTTGCGTTCAGTCTTGATGTTAGCCGCTGGTCGTTGGCTAATGTTCTGTTCCTATAGCTGCCATATCTCTTACGACGGCTGCTACGCTTTTTGCCGGCCCCGGTAAAGCGAGCAACTCGACACCATCGATTAATGTATGTTCCCAATGGCGATGATCGCTGTCATTGGATACAGACCAGGAGGCTGAATAGCAATCCTACTAGGGAACTGCACCTTTTCACTTTACTCTTGATGGGAACATACAGACGCTCTCTGCCCAGCATGCTCCGAAAGATGGACCCATTGAGGGTCTACTTTTCGTTCCCAGTCTCAACAGTCATGACCCATGCAACAACATTACCGCCCCGTTCATTCCAGCTAATGTGACTCGGCATCAAGACGTAACCTCATTTGGATATCATACTATTGGCCTCGCACCGTGGTTAACGCCTAATTGCAGCCAGTCATTTTTGGACGCTGCCAGACGCGCAGGAAGCGAGGCCCTAATGTTCTTTCTACCAGCTAGTGACGACACCAAACCACCGCCGCCAGCTGATTCAACGTGGCTATTGCATGGTGAATCGTCCTGGGAGAGTGAGAATATGTATCCAGTCTACGCGATTCCTGGTCCGGCAGGAATCGCTCTTATGAAGCAACTATCATGGTACTCAAACAATAGGACGCTTCCACAAGATCAGAGTAATGAGTTCGTGGCGCTTTCGGAATCCGAATCGTGGAGGGTGCTGCTTTTTAGTGTCATTGACCTGGGTGAGCTCACTCTGAGGATTCTTGATGCGCAGAGCCGTGATTAATGCATGCATTAGAGAAACATGGACGGAAAACACCGACTATCTGGGGCTTCTTGTTAGCCATCCTTGGGACTATTCTAGTCATCTGCCTGATCCTTCTCCTTCTTTATCAACTCTTGCAGAGACGACGCCGGGAAATTCTACAGCGGCAGCTTGAAGCAAGCGCAGTGGATCACCAACCGTATGATCTCCGACCTTTCAGGGTTCCGCGAGAGTTTCTCGCTAGGCTTCCACTATATGTCTATCCAGGTCTAGACGGTTCTGACAGCCATACCTCACACCTCGGCTCTGGCAGCTGCGATAGCCGTGGTAGAGCTGATGTGGTGGAAGGAGCCGCGACTGAACGGATGGAAGCTGAGAAAGAGGACGCAGAAGCGGAAGCACATATGACGAAATACGGCAGCTACGTCAAAGCCGAAGAGACCACTGACGCTGAACAAGGTCCCAAAACAGCCAACGCAGAAAGCGGCAATACTCCACTACAACCATGTCCATACAGGCCATTCTCTCCGACAACAGCTTATTCTGGTTTTTGTTGCCCGAGACACATAAAGCGACTGAGCCATCCACAAACAATATGTGCCATCTGCCTCGATGACTTTATCCCCGCTTCATCCACCGTACGCGAGCTGCCGTGTGGCCACATCTATCATCCCGAGTGTATCGATATGTCTTTGACACAAAGTAGCAGTCTCTGCCCGCTCTGCAAGAAAAGTGTGCTCGAACCGGGATGCTTTCCCATATCTATTCCTGACGCTGTATACGAGCGGGTTAGCATGCGGGGTATGTAGCTGCTTTCACAGGCTTGGTATTGAGTTGTCTCATTGTGGGCTTCGTGATACCCTATCAGCACATCGATATAGAATACTGCCTTCTTATCTAGAATCGCACCACCGAAGTAATCAATAGCATTTCCAATACCCATGAAATACATATATTTATTCATGCGGCTGTTATCTGTAGCCAGTAAGGATTCGTTTTCTCCACGGACAATCCTATCAAGAGTCTATATAATATAGCGCAATGACATCCTAAACTATTAAGCAAACTTATCATGCTTCCCCCGTACCCTAACATCCAGAACCTCCTCATGAAAGTTTCCCTCCCTCCTCGCCTTCCTCAATCTCTTGACTTCATCCTCATTCAACCTCCTGCCCACAATTTCCTCTAACTCCTTCCGACTAATCTTCTCCCGCGCCTTCGTCTCCTTGTTCGCCTTGATCCTCGGCTTGAAGCGCGCCTGCATACGCACGCGCAGCGTCGTCTGAAATGACAGACTATTTTCGTCGCCCCGAATCTCAACGCCCTTCGCGCCCTCTTTCACCGAAACAAATGTATCGCTCTCCCCTGTCCCACCTTGAGTCTGCATGAAGAATGCCCCTGGGATATCGGGGGAGGGGTGGATGAGAAAGCTCTCGTGCTGGGAAATTGCGGAGGCAGTCGCGCTGAAGAGGCCGTATTTGTCGCAGGAGAGATACCTGAACCACATTAAAACTCTTAACTCTATCCAGCCACGGTAAGATCATGTTGTAAGACGAACCTCCCATGCGCCCCCTTCAAACTGAAGCCTTCCGTCCCCGCAACTCTCGTCGCAACCCACACTTGCCGCACGTCGTGCGGTTCGGCCGTCCTTGCATCTCCGTCAATCAGGTTCTCCAGCTCGCTTGCGAAGACCTTTCCGTTCATGTCTGAGGCTATGCATGTCAGTGGGTCGGAGGGAAGGACAATAAGGATTGGGCCTGATATGTCAGATGTTGTGTCCGCGGAGACCCAACTTTGGTCTTCAGCGGTGTTTTCGGCTTCTTCGTTGGAGTATGGAGTTTGATCTTGTCGGAGGTCGGAGGAGGATTGTGATTGTTTAGGGAGTTTTGCGGGCGCGGAGAAGTCGGTGGAGGTGGAGGAGGGATTCTTGCGCTTTTTGGATTTGGGCTTGTCGCCTTTGAATGTAAGTGGTTTGACCATTTTAGATACACGTTTCGCTGTGAAATTGAGGCGAAATGGAATTGAAGTTGCGTGGTGAAATGAAGCTCAAGTGACGAACTTATCGATAAGATCAGCTGTGGACACTGGACAGGGGCTAGTCCTATTTAGGTAGTCATGCATGGGGCCCGCAGTGCCCCCAGGAAGTATGGCGGATGGACCCCATGTAAGGACTAAGGACCTTGGTGGCGGAAGAATGATATATAAGCAGTAATCTAGATGTCATTCTAAAACGCTATATATTGTCTATGACCAAGTTCTTTCTAAATTTGTGTCATATACCAACCTTTAGTCCCCAAAGCGTCCACTCATGCATTCCAACCCACACCGTCTATTGTCTATTCAAAAACGATAGCAGCCTTGATGGCGCTCTTATTTCGCATTGATTGAAGACACTCCTCCCACTGCTCAATTTTATACACTTTGTTGACAATGCCCGAAACCTTGACCTTGCCGGAGTCGAGGTAGTCAATGGCGGCGGGGAATTTGTAGACTTCGGAGAAGCTGCCGATGATTTGGATTTCGTCGCCGACTATACAGTTCATTGTAAGTTCCAGCCTCCATAAAGCAAGAAAGACTTACAGATCTTGCTGGGGGGCCACGAAACGCGGTCCTTGTTGGCGTAAACGCCGTACACGACGAGTTTACCGCCGCGGCGCACATAGTTGATGGAGTCTTCAAGGATTTTGACGTTACCGGTGGCCTCGACGACAATATCGAAGCCGTAGGGGTTGTCGGCCTTGAGCTTGTTGAACTGAGCACTGGGGTCCTGGCGCGACAGTCCGATATACTCGTCGCCAGCGCCGAGGGATTTTGCGAGCTCCATCTTGAGACCCTCAGGAGCACAGACTACGACGTGGCATCCACCGTTCAGGCGGAGTAGTTGGGCGAGAATCTAGGGCTGTCAGTATGTTTATGCATGCCGGATATTCAATATGAACACACCAGGCCGGTGGGACCGGCGCCGAAGAGAAGGACACGGGAGCCCATCTTCGGAGCGATCTTGTCAAGACCGTGGGCCGCGCATGAAGCAGGCTCGAGGAGTGTGGCATCAACGTCAGAGAGATTCTGGATTTTGAAGACCCTGCCAGCTGTCTCTTGTCAACAAAAGTGACAGACCACAGATGTTAGCCGTGCGTACCAGGGTAGGCGCAGTACTCCGCGAAGCCCCCGTTCATGGTGACACCGTGGGCCTGAAAATTCTCGCAGAACAACTCATCGCCCCGACGACAATAGAAACACTCGCCGCAGAGCTCAGAATTGTCGGCGACGACACGATCGCCGATTTCGAAGCCCTTGACCTTGGGACCCACTGCTGCAACGACACCGACAGTCTCGTGGCCTGATGGTGTCAGCACTGATATCTGTCTCCACTGTCTCCGCTCCCGCGGCTAGGGCCGAGGACGCCCGACGTACCTGGAACCAGAGGGAACTGTGAGGAATGTCAACACAGCTCAATACCTGACGTGGTTAAGCAATGGCCTACCTGTGCAATGAATTCACCCTCGTGAATGTGGAGATCGGTACCGCAGACACCGCACGCCTTGACCTTGATCTGTATGACCAATTGTGTTAACCAAGCATACTGAGACCGCCGGCTCTTTACTCCTACCAAGACATCGTTCTCGCGAAGCGTTGGGACCGGGATCTCGGCGATCTTGTGCACCTCGGGCTTATCGTACCTAAAGCAATGAGTGAGTGAGCTTCACCAAGGAGCATCCAGTTGTGCGACTTACAGGAGGGCCTTCATAGTCTTGGGGATGTCGGCAGCCATTGTGATGGATCAATTGAGTATATACTGGCGAGGATTGAGACTTGGAAGAAAGGCAAGAGAGAAGAGACCTTGAGGAGAGGCAAAGAGAAAGTGAGGCGGAAAGCTGGGGAGGGGGACTGGGCCGGTCTAAATAGAGTGCGGGTGAGCTGAGGGCAGTCCAGCTTCTACACCAGACATGCCAACTGGGATAGACCGGTAAAGACAAGATTGTACTTCTGCGAATCAGCCCGGAGTATTCTGCATCCTTCTTCTGAGGGAATCCTAGCGAAGAATCAAGACGGATCCCGATTGCCCCACCCGGAGAGGCCGGTCAACATTGATGCAAAGACAGGCTGACTTCAAAAGTCCCATTGAACCGATCAAATGCTGATTTCAGGGCGAAGCGCAGCGTACGGTAGCGTCTGGTAGATGGAAGAGCTACCCTGTCAGTGTGTGCTGCAAAATCACCGTATCTAACGAATTTCGAGGTGTGAACGCGGGACGAAGCCATGCCTAGGCCCTGCACCGTCATCTTTGCCTGTTTACGCTATGGTGCACCTGACCTGTCAGCCCAGACCATAAGGACCCGTGACTGTGTTGCAGGAGGATGTGCGAGTCAATTCCCCCATGGCCACCCACACCAGTCGACAAGACGTACGGTATCCCAAGGTACGCTAGTATGCATCACTTGCTTCCCGAGCAAGTTCACTCAGCTCCTCCGCCTGCATGTCTGCATTCTGCTTGACAGCTACCATAGATGCTTTACTTCCCTGAACCCGGCCCTGCAACGCAGCACCTTCATTTCTGTCTCTCCTACGGAGCCTAGACAACTGTATGATGTCGATACTTCGCGACATGTGCCCGGCAGAGCCTTCAAAGAGGATCAGGTTACCGTCATGAATCTCGACTCCTTCACCGCTACAACCAGAAACTTGCGAGCTTCCGTACGAGCGAGGGCCTTCCGCTGTCACTGGACTTCAACCAGTCAACGGTCTCCAGTACGCGGTCTTCCCTCACTGCTCAGTTCCGGCTTTGCAGGCAGCATTGCCGTCCGCCGTCCGCCGTCCGCCGTCTCGCTGTCGACCCCAGGAGCAATTGGTTGATCTCTGAATTGCGGACTGCTCTCTTCGGTCTAAAGATATAATTGGGGGATTATGCATCGGCAAAGGTACAAAACGGCTTTACGTCAATTTTGGCAGTTTCTTATGCCGGGTGTGTTGTCAATCGGCAGGACATCAGGCCAATATCTGAGCGGTCTGCCGCTAACGTCAATGAAAACTGCTTACTAGCAGGCAGGAACACCTTGACCTCAGCCATCGCACATTTCTAGCACCTGCAACGTACATACAAGACTGCCTTTGCAAATCGTCCGTTTGCCCAATCCCGGATTAAACATGCGTCTCACACTAGCCGATACAATGTGAGGAAATTGGCCTTCGTGTACGTATTTGCCTCCGTGGCGGAGGCCTCTTCCGTAGCAGAGGCGATGCGTTTGTATACTATTCTGGCTCTTCACTTTCTTCTGGTGCGACACTCTGGTGCGACACTCGAAAGTGGGCGCAGATAAGCTACATGTTCGAATACTGGTGTTCCTGGAGAGAGTATGTCTAGTACAAGTTCATGCCCCACAAAGATCAACATCTGACTCCGATCTTCGCTCTCCACTATAATCTTAGCTGCCAGCAACAGGTACATTGTGTGTATTTATTGCCCAGTGCAAATCAAAGTGCGCACAGCAATAAACAATTGAAGCCCTGCTATGAGAAAGCATCCCTGACCAGGAACTGTCCCTCGGTTTCCCCCACTCCCATTGTATCCCAATGCAGGAACCGGTCAACAATGCAGTGCTATGAGAAGGAGCTGTCTTTCCGCATTTTTCTTCTCTTCCTGCCATTGCCTACATGACTGTAACGCAAGTGGGTCAAAAAGAATAACGATACTTCGGTTTTATTCATCGTGTCAAGGCTTAAAGTATCAGCTGACACATTTATACCATTCCAATCGGGTAAGCATATCTGGGTAAGCATACTATCTGCAATGAGGTTCTTATCTCCCACCTCACAACTCAACATTTTACCTTTACGTTTATCTCCGAGGAAAAAGCCAAGCTATACACAACCCAAAAGCAATTTCGTTACTTCAGCCCAAATCCTTCACTGTTCAGCACTGCCTCCGAGAGTAATCGCTCGAACTTCTCCCGTGTCTTATACCTGTACAACCCAAGCCGGTTAAAGCATGTATGTGCGGTTGGAAACCGCGGCGAGTCATCTCCTAAACAAATCAGCTGGATGTTCAGACTCGTTGCCCCCATGGCCGGAATGCGGTCGCTGCTCGTGACGAATGAAAGGATTTTGCGCTGTGCTTCGGGATTTGCCCGTTCAAAATACTCCCAAAACCATCGCACCACGGGCACCGACTCTGGCTTTGGTGTCCCCCAGTTGAGATATGTGGCGACCGCCCTCAGCGATTTCACATCTAGCTGCTCATCAGATCCACGAACCAAGAGTTCAATCTCTTCGGGACGGAATAAGGACAACGCATTGCCGCCGCAGACGCTGAAGAATCCACGCCGGAAGGGCTCGAACTGCCGCGCCACCGCGGTGTCTAAGTGATAATGAACAAAGAGATCGACAAATTCTCGACGGTTCGCATTTGTCACCGGTTTCTTCTCGCCGCCGGGACAAAGTGGTACAGAGACAACCTCACCATACCGGTCGACGTCGGCAACAAAAGTATGGCAAAAAGTTTCGGCGACATCACCCTCGAACTCCAAAAGTGCCCGCAGGCCTCTAGCAAGGACAGGCCGATACTCCGCCAGATCTTCTAGGCTGCACTTATATGTAGGACGTGTCGTTAATGGCTGCGGTCCAGTCGTCTGCGGCGCTCCTGCCAGCAACTTTTTGAATGCGAACGGCGGAAGGGCGATGTCAAGAATAATCGAGTTATAGATAGCCAGCCCAAGCACAACTCCAACTAAGAAGAACTGCTCTGACGATTCTAAGCAATATGGGTTGAAATAACAATACCGAGAATCTTCATCGTAGATGAATAGTCCTAGACCGCAAGTTAGCCGCTGCAATTATCTCAAGGGCTGGACTTGGGACGTACCGTGATGGGGATCAAACACCTCCCGGACGAGGAGCAGGAACCACTCTTTCCGCAACCCACCTGCGTCCACACCCTCTTCACCAACGAACCCGATACGAAGCCCCTTTTTCATTTCCTCAGGGCTCGACCCCAGAACCTCACTGACACGCTGCAGGCTGTCTTCTACCAAGCACTCGCGCCGTACTCTTAGCACGAAATACTGGCTCACGGCCTTTCGCGTCAGAATGCTACTGAAGAACGCTTCTCGGGCTTTGACCTCCATTTGGCGGCGGGCATCGTGTTCCAGGATCTGGATTTTAGCTCCAATGCTGAGGAAGAAGGGATATTGACAAAAAGAGAATTTCGTTGTTCTCGACTCCCAGGCCTCAAAGTCTGCCACCACAAGATTTGAATAATCAAGCCTTGTGTTATAAAAGGAGCTGATTGGAATGATGTGCCCACGGTGAGCTCCTTGCTGCCTGGACATGACTGCTGATTCTGTTCCTGGTGGTTTACGAGGTATGTCTGCATTATTCGCAGTAAACAGTAACGCCATTACTCGGCCTGCAGCCCGAACCTGCCAATCATCACTGTACGTCATGGGGGCATCGGCCTTTTTCTTCGCCTGCTTGTTCTGATTGATTCCATTGATGGCCGCGTGTAACTCTGATGGCGTATTCATAGCAGCGCTGGATAAGCTAGGTATTAGGTAGTTGTCGTCATTCGCTGATTCGCTTTTTCTTCGGACATGCTGGCGGGATAGACGATATGTCACAAATCTGCCTACAAGTTCAACGAGCTTTTCAAAATGACCAACCGAGAAGCGTGAAAACCATGAAACGAGGTAGTGATGGCAGTCGCTCGGTAGGTCTGACAGTAAGCCCAATATGCGCTTGATTATTCCAGGGTGCTGAACAGGCCCTCCGCTTTGCGCTTTTGCAGTATGCGCTTTATTACCTGCCGCCCGCCCTTCAGAACTATTTCCCACAGAATGTGACGGCTTCAGCTCACCATCAACAACTGTAAGATTTGCCAGTGTCGAACTAGGCGGATAAATCAGGGGATTGTATAGAAGTATTAGCAGGAATCTGATATCATCAGGTTTCTTCAATGGCCTCCGTGGTCGTTTGAGAAGGCTCTCCGTAGCTTTCAGGAGCGTCCTATGAAGGTGTGCGCGCGAGTCCGTAAACTCCTTTTCAATTACACTCAGATCTGCCATAAGCCATGCCTCTGCCCTCGCACGATCCTCTTCCTCGGAGACCTTCATGACTGACCACTTCTCGACCCAAGTTGTACCAGCCGTTAGAACGAGCTGATACCACTTATCGACATCGATCCAGTTGATACGTGGGCTCCTAGAACTGACTATTTTCGTAGTTCTGTGTTTATGTTGGCTATGACTCGGCACTCCAGTAGAATCTTCGTCGACCATCCACCAAGAAGAGTTCTCAACCAAGTCTCCCACCAGCAAAGTCTTAGCATCAAGTTCAACGGCTGTATCTACCTGTGCTCTTCTAGGATTTCGCTCCACGTCGCGTTCAGGTTGGCTGTTTTCTGGTGTGGCCCTGGGAGCATGATGGGCTGAATTGAAAGACACATTCAAAGTGTCACAGCCTTTGAGTCCTGATATTATATAGTCCTCCAGTTCTCGGAATATGTAAGGATGTTTCTCCTTCCCACTTTCACGTAGTCGACTTCTCTCTCTAGAGTTAACAGAATTGGGAGCATTCCGACTGTCCTTAGGTGGAGGAACAGGGGGGTAAGGATTTTTTGAGTAGCTGAAATTCCCAAGCTCCGTGTCACCACCATCGGCCTTTTCGCGCGTGCCTGCCGACGACACGCTGCGACCCCGTGGCGCAGTTGGGTGTTGGGGTACAGTCAGGTGCTCAGAGGCTTTAGATGAGGTCTGTCGGAAGCTTTCGCTCGATGTATCCTTCGGGGGCACTGGCGGGGCTCCTAGGCATTGTTGTAGGTAAGTGGTGATGCATCGATCGATAATGTTCTTGGTTCGTTCAACTGTCAATGGAATTGCTGAGATAACTGTCAGCTTAGTTCCACAATGAGTAAGACGCGGCTCAACTGAACGGCATACCTTTTCTGGGAATCGTCTGGATTGGCTTTGCATTCTTCCTTGTGCTCAAATTTACTGAACCTTTTGAATCTTGGCAAGGATCCAGGTCGTTCACCGTCAAGCATTCCGTGCATCGAAAGACTTTTAAATGCCGTGGCCACCGCACCGTATTATTGCAGGTCATGCACTTCCCAGTCGTCAATTCCTCCTTTGGGGGTACTCGTGGCAGGCCCTTGCGGGGACTCGAAGATATGGGATTCGGATTCGGAATGTAAATATCATCGTCGTCTTCATCATCATCATCAGTATCCACGTCCGCCTCAACAGATATCGATTTGTTTCGGCGTTTCCCAACTCCGGAAAGAGCGGACGCAAAGGGCTGGCTGATTGAACGCGAGTGTCCGCGGTGGAATGTCGGGCCCGACGGCGGGGAGATCGGGGCGCCGGTCACCCTTGGCTCGCCATAGCGCAGGCGATTTGGGGAGCGACCCCCAACTATAGGCACGGGAATGGGGCTTGTGCCAGGTTGGACGCCGGCCGAACTCGCGGATTGATGGGCCGACGGTTTATGCGCAGCCAGCGACGGCATATGGGAGCATTAGTCGCACCGACTGCTCCGTTCAATTGAGCGTTATGGGATGAAGTTCCGTTTGGATTACTATCATGTATTGCCGACGCAGGTTGATCACGCGATGAGCGACTAGAGTGAATGCGTCTCGTGGAGTTGTAGTCAGGCGAGCTTCGGATGACGAGGGCAATCAGCTTCTGACGAGCGCTATTGGTATGCAATCGAAGGGGAGATACAATCCGTCGAGATCAGTCTCAGCGCCGACTGGATTCCGAGGCAGGAAGTGGCCTCCCGAGAGCGAAGGCAGTTGCGGGAGAAGGAGCGAGCTGCGAAGTAGGTTCAAGATAAACGAATACGAGTCAGCGTCACATGTGCCGTTTGACCCTAATGGCTTCGAATCTTGCAAGATGACCAGAGAATAGGATCTGGAAGAGAATCGATAAGATGTGAATTAGGCAGAGAGGCCAGAAAGATCGCCAGCGGTTACGCAAAACACCGTGGACCAGTAGAAGGACAGGTTAATTGGATGGGACCCTTCGGTGTCTCTTGCCTCGGACCCATCCAACGCCTGAGGAGTGAGACACAGTAATATTAGGCGACTTAGCAAGGCAGTAGTAAGCGTGATGCATCTCTTGGACAACAAAAGTCTGTGAAATAGCAGTTGCGCGGTCAATTGGGACTCGGGGAATGAGTCTGGTCAGGAACTGGTGGATTTCAGTGTGACGGTGACGTTGCTATTTTGGGAACGCTCCATCCGTCAGACAGTCAAGATAGCGTTCGGCCGTTACATTGCACATCTTAAACCGATGCTAGACGTCATCAAGGCTCTTTATCCGCACTTATCAGATACCAGTTGCAGGTATTTGGCTGTCTGAACGGTACGTCGTATGGCCCTCACCCCCTACCGATCAATGGCAGACGGCTGATCGTAATAAAGGATGGAGACCTGGTCTATCATGTCGGTGTTACATTTTACAAGCAAGAATGCTATGAAAAGAGCAAAACAGTCGTCATACTTCGTTAAAGAAATAGCCGCGACGGGGAATCATGCTTGAAATAAAAGGATTTTTGCTAACACCCAACCCAGGGGATCTGTTGCATTAATCTCGCAGCCTGAGAGCTCAATGAAGCAAGCCCTGACTGGCATTGGCTGAATAGACACGTCCACAAAGATAGCTTTTTCCCATAATCCAGAAGCTCCACAAAACCCATCCAACTACACTTAACGGTATCTCCAGTAGCTCTGGGTGTTCTGGCGCTTCCAGGTGTGTCGGCGACCGCCAGAGGTGTTGTTGTAGCGGTGACCCTTGTTGATACCACGGGACTTCTTGCCGGTAGAGGTGAGACCACGAGCCTCGCGGTGCTATATGAGATCTACATTAGCAAATGCCCCGTACAAACAGATATATGAGCTTCCAATATAAATGACGACGTACCTTGTGAACGGCGTTGCAGATCCAGTTGATGCGGGGATCGCGGCGGATGGCCTTGTGCTGGGGGTCGACAAGGATGACCTCGAAGTACTTGTAGGTGGAGTCCTGGTTGATCCAGTAGGAGTTCAGGACACGCAGGTTGGCGCAACGGCGACCGACACGCTCCTCAGCGGTAGCAGCGAGAGCACGCTGGTACTTGAGCTGGTTAACACCCATGTTGGTGGGCTTGCCTAAATGCGAAAACTTCAATTAACCTCCTACTCTCTGTGCCATATGAAGTATTCGAGGAATGCATACCGTAGGTGGCACCCTTGGGAACGGGCCTCTTGCGGCCACCGCGGCGCACACGGACACGGTAGATAACATATCCCTGCTTAGCCTTGTAACCGAGACGACGGGCCTTGTCGGGACGAGAAGGACGAGAAGCACGGTGGATAGCGTTCAGCTGACGGAGCTATATTGATGCACTCTCAGCAAAGTTCAACGAGTGTATAGCAAGACACCCTTTGGTGCCACAACATTCATCCGCCGGCGAAAGAAACCGTTTCGAGGCGCCTTTAAGAACCTTCTCTGCAACAAAGAGGTATCCTACGGCAAAGCACACGAGCACCCGGCGGAATGTTAAATGATCGATTCTTGGGGGGGAATTCTCACCTCCCAGCAACGGACACGCAGCAGGAAGCGAATCACGTCGGACTGCTTCTTCTTCTGAATCTCTTCAACGTACTTGAGGGCACCCATCTGGACGGAAATTCACACCGTTAGATTCGAAATGTAACTTGGACGGATTGTATAGTTGGAGATTTGCGAACTGAGGTCGACGATGTGAGATGGAAACAGAATGTTCAACTTGACATACCTTGTCGGCTTGGAGGTCGTCGGCTTGTCGTCGATTGTCGCAGCTGGAAAAGTTCGAAGGTGAGATCTCTTGAGGAGATTGTGTGTGGGACGCTAGCAAATTAGGCGAGGCGGGCATAACCAATCAGTTGCCGACCTGGTGATAGCTGATGTTTGAGGCATCCAACCTATGTCAGCCCTAAGGCCGTAAGGCATCAAATTAGAACTGCAGTCGATTCCTGAGTCTGGACGTTTAACGGTTGGAGACTATGCTATAGACACTCCAAGACCTAGTGGTCAACGAGCTCAACACTTCGCATTACATTCAATCTGAATCTACCTAACACACCATCCTGACTTTGATGCACGAGAAACCCTCGATGGACCCAACGATACAATCTTCTGTAGTTATCCATCGCCATGGACACGATAAGTACACCGAAAATAAAAGAACGAGCAAAACCATCTACTAAAATGGAACAAAGAGATTGTACACCGTTAGAAGAGAAGATGAGAGTCGCCTTTAAAAAAAAAAAAAAAAGCCACCGCGCCGTCTGTTCGTAAAGCTGAAAAGTCTATTAAGAACCAGCATTAACGACAGACCCTACTCTTTCTTGACCCATTGCACATGATTTCTAGCCTCTTATGACACATTAGAAAAAAGGAAAAGAAAACGCACAACAGATTGGGTACATGTTGAAATGAGAAGTAGACATCTTGAGAAACTTGGTAACGCCGTACCGTTAAAATGAAAAAACGGGATGCCACGAAAACAGGGCGAAGTCGCCTCTTAAGACCCAGCTTCAAGAGTTGAGCGACAGGCCTTGAAAACGGTTCATCCATTCACCAGGCGCGGGTTGCATACGAGACGGTCCAGTGTTTCCTCCTGAAGTAGCTGTATAGTCGGCGTACTCCAGGGAGCCATACCCACCCGGTTGGTAGGAAGTGAAAGGGTCGGCTGAGGCAAGTCCGCCAACGCCAGCCTCGGGTTGACGAGGGTTGTGAACAAACTGTTGGTAGGTGTCACCGTATCCACTGCGCAAAAGGCCAACACCATCACGTCCAGCGTCAAGAGCGTCACGAGAGTGACCGAATCCTCTGCCGTCGCGTTGGTGGGAACGGTCTCCTGGAGAATCTTGGCCATATCCAAGAGGGTTTGGGGTGTGAAGGCCAGCACTCGGAGGTGTGACAAATGACGCCGGGTTGATGGCGGACATCCAAATTCTAGTTTTGTAAATCTTGAAAAGGTCGGTAACGAGGGAATTAAAGTTAATATAGGAGTCAGCAAAGTAATAGAAAGTGAGTTTCTTCCAGTCCCTGTTCCTTATTAGTGTTTGCTATTTAAGCGGAACAAGGTAATACTCACATCTGGAACTCCGCGTCAAGAATCTCCATATTGAGGCGATGTTCTGCAACCTTTTGCTGGCAGACACGCTTGGCCTTCGCTTCATTTCCTTCCTTGTCACGCAAGGTCAATATTTCATGGTTCTGGGCAAGTCGCTTAATCAACTTTGGCTTGATTTCACCAGCAGACTCCTGCACACCGTGTGCACCATGAGTTCCCATGCCGCCAATAGCGCTCCGGCTGCCAGGGACACTACCGCCTGCAGCACCATTTTGTCCTTGCCTAGAGAACATCATCAACCATTTGTAATGTTCTTCGGCGTATTGCTGTTTCAGCTCCCGCGCCTTCTGTAAGGAGATGTTGGCATGCTGTATGGTTCCAAGGTCGGTGCCACGGTCTGCTTCAACAATGACTAGATCTCCAGGATTTACTTGAAGACCGGTATCTTCTTGTATGTAGAAGACGTCTGCACGGTGGCACTTGAACGTGACAATGTAAAGCAGTTGGTTCTGATGCGGAAGGACAGGTTGATGACGAACATACGGGTTGAAAGTTTGGTGAAACGGAGGCGTCATTGGGGATTGGGCATCGGCGGCACTGCGAAGAGAGGGGTCTCGAGCAAAATAAGACTCTGCAAATCGACGAGCTCGTAAATACTCCGACTCCATTTCATGTTCCTCTTCGGGACGAGGGAGCATAGCAAGGCGCTGGTACTCACGATTTTGACCTGGTGCATTTGAGACCGAAACTTGGTTGATATTGGCATAATTCTCATCCTGCTCGTTCAACCCGACTCGGGAGCTACTGGTCACCTGAGTGTCGCCAGAGACAGAGGGGTGTCGCATTGGAATATCGGCGAAGGAATGACGCCGGCTCTGTGGAATATCTGCAAGGCTACCAAACCCAAGAGAAGTCTGCCAATGCGCCCTTCCCAGGTTACGGTTCTCCAAAGGCGCGAAGCCGGAAAACTGCTTCTCCAAATTGACAGAATGCTCGGAAAACCTTCTTCTGGTGTTGCTATACAGATCGCTGTAACCAGGTATGTTGCCCACCTCATCGAGGTCCTCTACTGCTGGGTCCCCTTCTTCGGGGACACTGCCATGGATCCGGTGCGAGTTACGAGGTCCACCGCCAACCGCAAATCCGCCAGCGGCGGATGCAGTCGACATGGCACGATCTCTGAACGAAGATTCGATCTGTCCGGCTGCTTGGCGTAGAAGAGCGTTCTCACGGGAAAGTTGCTGAATAGTGCGGGCTTGATCAGCATTGATATTGCTGTAGCTGCCGTCCGATCCACCAGGGCTTTCAACACCATCGTCCTCATCTTCACGAACCCGACCAAGCGTAGCAGGATCATGGCCTAACTCTCCAAGCAAGCTAGGTCTAGAGGAGCGATGCTGCAAAGCGGAGAATTGTGCACCATTCCGAGAACGACCACCACTAAAAGCAGTGGTGGTTTTGTTGCCCGTATTCAAAGCCGAATATTCAGGATCCAGCTGGCCCACAGAGTATGACTGCGAGCGGTAGGTCTTCGGGGTCGGGTGGAGCGGGATGGAGAATGGGATGGAAGAGTCACCAGAGGTTGTCCGAGTAGTGGGACTCAGGAGTTCTTCAGCCAAGTAGTTACTTGCGGTCGATGGGATGGACATCGTGGGCGACGGAACAAGCTCTGACAGCCGAGGAGGGGGTTCTTTACGTGAATCAGTGTTCCAGATTCCAGTACCCCACGGGAATGAACTATTGCCGACATTGTTCCAAGTTATAGAGCTGTTCAATCCAGGGCTTGTGTTGGTCTGCCATCCAGATTGTTCGGTAGCAGGACTAGTTGGATTGGAAGCTCCAGTCGATAGAGGACCAGCCACTGGTGCCTTGCGAGTTATTGAAACCGGGATCTCATTGAGCCACGAGGTCCGGCGTACGGGCTTCTGCGCAGGCATACTAGTAGAAGGTGCAGGCAAGGGATGCTCTCCATCATCATCGGAAGACGCGAGGGCTTCCGAATCAGGGGTCGAACGACGAATGCCAGGATGGCTTTTTTCCAACCTGGCTGTTGCGTTGTTCGGCGGAGTCTGGGAGACCGACGAGGGTTTGCTGTTGGATGGCGCGGCCATGGTGTTTTTCAAGCTGACGAAAGAACACAACTTTGAGGCGATGAATACGACGGGCTCTGTCTGAGGATTCAACTGCGAATACTACATATAACCCAATCGTGAGCTTTGTGGGCATAGGAGACTCTTCCGAAGCAGACGGTACAGGCATGGGCGATTGTTTCAAAGACAATAAATGAATTTTGCGACAGTTGTGGAAGGTCTGAAAAGAGGAAAACTGGATGAGGATCATCTAACATACCTTTCACAAAAGCTAGGGTTGCGAGCCAGATATTGATGGCACTGAGCAGATATGAGGCTGATTTGCAACAGCCGGGACCGGCTTGTGCAGGGATTCGCTACCACAGCGTTAGTACTGAGACATGTGGGTTATGGTCCAATAAGTGAAATCGTTCTCACCTGTGAATATGAGGAACAATTGAAATCTCTATTATCCCGCAACAGCGCGTAAGCTACTGTGCAGAAGAGATGTGTAGGTAGACAAGCCCCGCAGTGTATAGCCTGTTCATCAAAGTCAAGCGTTAGCCGTAAAGTTGTGTTCTCGAATCCAGTAGTACACGAAGATGGTGCGCAATTAAGACAATAACAAAGTTAGGAAATAGGAATATAACAACTGCCGCAAGAGACGACATCAGATAAAACCAGCAACCAGGTAAGTAGACTTCTTATAACACCAGTTTCACCACTTTGTGCTGGATAATTCATGCTGACACAGTGAATCTCATGAAGCTGATGAATTTAAGACATAAAATAGCTTTCCTTGGGATGTGACAGCTTGTCGACTGCGCAACTTTTCGTTGACTTGAGGTTTGATCATTTTATCTGGTCCATACATAGAACGCAGACATGATATAATGCCTCTGGGGCTTCGTATCAAACGGGAATAACAGCGCATGGGTGCTAGGCAGAACGAAAGAAAATGATGTTTCCACATACCTTGCAAGTCAAAGAAATTTGCGTAGTTAGGGTGTATGGTACTTTCAATGCGAAAGGATCGTGGGCATAAACGCAGCAAATTCGTGATCGCGTCTATAAAACAACCTCAGCCATCAGCAACAATCAAACTCAAATGGGCAGTTGACTCACCAGTCTAGAATGGAAGAACGAAACTTTTTATAATCTATAGCCAACCCAGCAACGAAAATGTCAAGCCGTACCCCGCGCAACTATCCGTCTCTTGAAAGCAACTCAGCGCCGTACGAGAAGCGACCAGGCTTCCAGTCTAGAAGGGACAAAACAATGTGTGTGAAGAGATAGCGCTTCGCGACAGGTCGGGGGCGCCAAAGGAATCGAAGGGTCTAGTCGGATTCGTAGAAATATAGTCTCTTTTTTTTCCCTGTTCTCTCCCCCTTTTTATGTTCTTGTAACCCGGCTCACAGTAGGGAAAAATAAGTCTAAACAATGCTCGGCTTGAAATCGCGACGATGAGAATGTCACTGGAAATGCGGGATCGTATGTGGTAGCGTGACCATAAGTGACGTTGAAAAGCGATCTGGCTCCAGTAACTATGGGCGGGTCCGCTCAAGAGCAGCGCATCTTGAGGCGGACGGGAAAGAGGGGAGTTATGTCGTGCGATTCAGTCGAGGAAATCAGGTGAGGTCCCCTGATCGGTCGCGAGACGAACGGGAGCGAGGCGGAAGCGCGGAGGGTAAGTAGGATGGCGCAGTTTCGCAGGCAGAGTACAGTTGTGGTGAGGCGGAAGGAGGCAAAGTGGTGGGTGGTGAGGTTGATGCGACGGCCCGCAGTGAGAATCTGGGGAATGAGCTCTAGCGTAGCAAGATCAAGGCCGGTGGGTTTATGGGGCGGGCGAGATTCAAGGAGAGCGATATTGAAAAACAAGAATAAATATAAGCAAAGCGAGAGGACACAGGCGAGGGCAGAAGAATGGTAGAAAAGAGGAGAAGAGGTTGTACAGTGAGTGGTAAGGAATAACGCAGAAGCTAAGGAGGTGAGCTAACCGCAGCGCTCGGTGCTCAGGCTCAGGCCACTGGACACTGGACGGCGGACGGTGGACACAAAGGAGGAGGAGCAGACGAGCCACGGGTCGGGAACCCCAGCAAAAGTGGCGCAAGTCCTGGAGCTACGGCCGGCCAGGTTTAGGCCCGAACTTCCATCGATTTTCCCTTGGTCGGTTGAGTGAACTTTCTAGGCTGTCTATTCTATCTGCCTGATTCGCTCATTGTTTCTGGAAAGAAGGAGCGTGATCCTCGCAATATTGGGGCCAGTATGGTGGCCATCTACGACATCCATGGGAGTCCCCCTCTGCAGACTGCCTGCTTGTCGACTGGCGAAATTAGATTAAACCACATCGATGAGGGCGGGGTAAGCAGCAGGGGAGTCTGGATAGTCACCGTCCGAGGCATGCTCGACCGTTATGCACACGATCAGCTAACCAATCCCACTCCAGCAGACTACGAGATGTGCGACTTGGCTGGGTAAGGGTAAGGTGGTCGCACCGTAGTACCACCTTCTGCTGCGATGTGGTCCTACTCGATTGCGAAGGCAGGCTGACAGGTAGACAGACAAGACTCCTGTTGAAGAAGAGGATGCTGATGCTGAATATTTGATATTTTCTCTGAGAGCTCACCAAGGGAGCGATCTCAATGCAACGATGGCGATGCCGCGACGGTGGGTCTCGCGGGGCTCTGGCGGCCGAGTTGAAGATCCTCCACGCCGCTCACTCGCCTAGAAAAATGCCCCGGCTAGCCTCTTAGAACCGTGTCCTGATCGCTGACCAGCCGCCTGATATACGGGGTACCTGTACAGGAACTAGGACGCAGACGGTCAAACCTTAAGGCCTCAAGCTCGGATTCCCGTCGTTAGCAGCAGTTTTGCCCGGAACACCGCATGCCCATATCTATTCTGTCTACTTGAGTTCCGGACACCGTCATACGGCTTGAAACATACAGCTTCCATCTGGAGATTGATGATGATCAGCCTCCTCGTGGAACAGATAGGGTAGGGTACGTCATCTCAGAGCCACGTTACACTATACCCAGGAAAGGTTGGAGCCATTGTGGCCAGAGAGCACTCTACATCGATTGTCCAGGAATTGCGGGGGAAGAGGCTTGCAATTCCGACCAAGCGACTTCCGAAGGAGGGGCGAAACTGTCCAGTGGCCCTAATGCAGGATCGCCGCTCGGTAGTGATAGAACTGCGGAGAGAGCTTTCATTCAGGTTTGGCAGTGGCTGTTCAGACCAACCCCAATCACGAGCACCCTTGTCCACAGGTTGATAGCTTTTTTTGCCCTTGTGGCGATTTGCCGCTTGATTCTCCCGTGCAGGCCATGTCTTCTGACAGGATGACAGCATGATCTTGGGAGGGAAGTCGATGGTATGCACCGAGATTCCATAGAGGGGCTCAATTCAACCCCCTCGCTTCACTAGTCGGCGAATGACAGCAGGCCCGAAAACTCACGGATCGCTTGATCGTCTTACCCCGATGTCAATATCAGATTTTCAATTCTAATATAACCTACGTTATTGATATGGTATCTTCCAGAGTATCCCGTAGCGCTAAGTAGTCCAGCTACGTAATATGGTACGTGCTTCGACGGGATCAACCAGCGTCATGATATCATCTTCCTAAGCGATCCAGGGGATGCGTACCTGTCTGCCCGTTTCCGTACGATCAGAACCATTTTTTTTATTTGCGTGGCATTCGGTGCGCAAAATCTAGTGCCGATTCTGAATTTCAGTACCAAATATAGAGTACATTGTTCAGAATTCGTTAGATCGAGCCTGGTCTTTGACTTGAAGTGACGAAGCCACACAAATGAAACCACATGTCCTTCATTTTTGCAGGCTCGACTGATTCCTGCCGAATGCAAACCTCTCGGCAGAAAGCAAACATCTGTGGCTAATCCTAGAGGTTCTGGCTTGTCTACCGATACTTTACCCTTCAAACGCCGAGTATATGACCCAGACCACTCCCCGCCAACATCCTTTGACGGACACTATACCGATTACCGTTGACGGCCACGAGCAGAAAATGCGGGGTACATATGCGTCCGACTCCGCCGTCACGGGACTCGGACCATATTACCATCACTCGCCTTTAAAGAAGAGAGGGGCCGGTTTGCATGATTATTTTTGAGCTGCTGAATCAATGCCGTCCTATATACAGGCTTATAAGCCATGCAATGGCTTTGACAGCTGCATTATCAGCCCCGTGGTTAGTCAGATTCATCGGTGCAGATTTGGATTCGCTTTGACCTGGCCTCGCTTGGGTGAGCCTTGGAGTTGCTATTCTAGACTCCACCTTGTTGAGCCCCTCATCTCCACACAAAGCGCCGTCTTGTCAAGTCTACGGTCTCGTCTTCGCCTCTTGGTCGTCGGTCGTCCCGGCACTAGCCGAAACGTACTTTTGTAGCTTTATTGTACCTTTTGAGCTGAGCTGTGGAGACCGCGCTAAGTATATACGAAGAGCCGAGAGCCGAGAGAAATGAATCTAACGATGGGAGGACCAGACTGGATCCTTTCAAGCTTGCTTTGTTTCTCCTTAATCGTTGTCGAAATGCATCTTACCATTGTGAGAGTTCCTGGTGAGTCAATTGAATGTAGAGCTTACGAGGGGCTGCCCAGAGTTAGTAAAGCTTGAGAGGTCGACCTTCCGTGACCATTATGTGTTAACCTTGGACCCTCAAATAATTCCAACTGCTTCACTGTGAAGGGTTGTTTCCTGGAAAATTTGAATCTACAGTTCAGTTTCAAAATTATTGATTATTTACAAGTTTTATCTATCATTCAATAATATGCATGAACTAGGCAGAGAGTACAGAAAGCTCTCATCTTGGTAGTGGTGTAGTGCTGGATGTATTTATATTGGTTCTTCAACGCGTCACAAGTGTGGCCAGGCTTTGACCCCAATGTAATATATTGTACAGAATTGGTACTAGTCGTTTTATTATCTACAAAGTCAAATACGAGGTCTCCTCTAGGGCGCCGAATCTAGAGAAGAGGGAGCGGTCGCCTGGGCACCTTTTTGTTGTCGGAGCTTCTCCTCAAATTTAGCAAATTCAAGCATAGAAATCTCCTCCTCTTCGTCAAGGACCTGCTCGACGCCCTGGACCTCTTCGATCTGTTTCCGGTAAATGCAGTTAGTCTCGTGTCCGAACCTGAGTCTAGTGAGATATGGAATCAAACTCACATAATGCATAAGCATAGACTCTATGCCATTGCGCAAGGTAACAGTGCTTGAATCACACGTCCGGCAAGCGCCTCGCAACTTTAACATGACGATCCCATTCTCAAATCCTCTGAATTCAATGTCTCCCCCGTCTTCCTGGATTGCAGGTCTAATTCTCGTCTCCAAAAGCTCCTTGATCATACTGACAACTTCATCATCTTCTTCGTTGTAGCTGAGCGAGTCCTCTTCGCCACCTTTCTGCCCGCTTGCTCCACTCTTTTCCACGGTGTTGACGATCGGTTCGCCCGAAGTCACGGCTTGGGTGATAAGACTGAATACTTCGGGTTTGATGTGAGCCCAGTTAGTATCACTGGCTTTAGTTACTGTGATGAAGTCGGTGCCAAAAAAGACTGACTGCACACCCTCGACGTTGAACAGGTTTGCGGCAAGCGTAGACGGGTGCGGAGGAGCAAGGGTGGAGCGCGGGGAGAGGTACTCCAAGAAGGAGGTAGGGAAGTCTTCGGGGAGGACTCTGTGGTTTGGAATGAACTTCAAAGCCTGAAATAAGCAGCAAATAGTTAGTATCGGTTCTTTAAATATAAGACGGGCCTCTTCGGCTTACATCAGGGTTCGGCGTCGACTCGGTTTGAATGAAGATAGTTCGTTTGCCAGTTGGAGGCTGCCCGTTGACTCGGCCGTGAGCTGCAGACAGCTGGTGCGGTCGCAACGTCGGCCTATGCCGGGTTTCTGAAGCGGTGATTGTTGGTAAGCGTGCCGAGTTGTGAATACTTCTAATTGACCCAAAGGCAAAGGGTCTAATTGTCCGAGGGGAAGCCTCAGCAAAGTTCAATATCTGTGCTGCCAAACGGTTGCTGAGGATTGTCCGCTTGACCATATTTGCAGATGTTGAGCTAGAAGCCATTTTCGCGATCAAGAATACCCAAGAGATATGATGTGTTGTGCTGCGTTGAAAGTATCGCCTCCGGATAAGTTTTTGGATCATGGCTGGCAAGGGACTCTGACGCAATGTAATCACGTGACTTGGAGCTGACAAATCATCTTGCACCCAATCATAGCGAGCATGTTTTGATCAGATGAACCGTTTCGTCAATACACCTTAATACACCTCTGAATCCATAGGACTCCATGGACAGAGAGTTGGATAATGCTGCTAGCAGGCCATAAAAAACGGGCATGCCCGCAAGGCACATGTAAAGCGCGTCTTGCAATATGCATCAAGAAGCTTAATCTGCGAGCTTTTTAGCAACTGAGCACATTTTGAGCTGATAATCTCCTCTGCTGAGCATCCGATACAAGCCAAACCATACCTTTCAATCAAGAAGCAGTTACGAGGCCTGAGTGTGGTAAAGTCACAAGTACACCCTGGCACCACTTCAATTTGCCAGCAATCGTTTCGTCGAGAAAAAATTGCACACATTAAATCAACGGTGCCAGCTATACCCAAGTGTCTTCATATTTGGTTAAATGAATAATAGGATCGAGCGGCAAATTTCCCCAGCACAATGTCGAGCAAGTGCTCCATAAGCTGTCGGTATCAACATTCAACGTCTCCGTAACCCGGTTCGTCCGGTCCACTGTCTGCTCATTGGTGGAACTATAATTGATTGGGATTGGAAAATCTCTAGCTCGTCTGTCAAGGACAACGGGTAATTCGCCAATGCGCGGATAAAGCAGTATCGAAGTATCCCAATGAATCAGGTGGAATTCTGCGCCTACCAACAGTTGAAGGGTTGAGCCTCCTCAGAATCAACTCAGTCCTGAGGGTGTCTCGGAAACATCCATAAGGCATGCTGAGACTTTCAGATGGATCCAGTTTCTGCTGCATAAAGCTACAGGCTTGGTGCGAGTCCTGAAAACTTCATGAAGGATACTTAAGCTAACATCCCATTCTGGCACGGTTTCTCAGAGCTTCCCGATAAGTGAGAATATAATCATTGAATTGTTCCATATCACGAAGCAATTTACTACGATGAACTCATCAAAGGATCAGACTTATCCGTATCGCGTGAGTCGCTAGTCTCCCATGCCTAGGAGTTGTATAGGTAGGGGACGTTCGCTTCTCATATAGTCACGGAGCTAATCAAGAAGTATATATTGAGAAGTTCTGGTTGTGATGACGTGGAACGCCGGACTGACCGTCACATAACACAGTTGACGATGAAACAACTTCGCGGTGTTCTTTCTCCTTGAGCAGATGTTCGCGTCAATATTGCGAGACAGCTTCGGACGTGTGCTATCCATGCCATGAACCCCGGCAAATCAATCAAGCAATTAGGGAAAATTTAGACACAAAAGCCAGGCAATAAATAAGACCAAATCATATTTTGTATAATTTTAGTCAAGATCGGAACGCTATTACTGCAGGAGCATAATCAAAGGATACACTCTTATCCAATATGTCTACATGCCGAAATATTCAGACTGATTATGGTATCTTTGGTGCTAATAAACGCTTATTTGAGAATATGTTTGTGATAGCTGTGCTGTGGCGTACTGGACCCATGCCACCAGGCACGAAATACATGCGGCGTGCAGTGTCTCGCACGTGACTCCATACCGTATTTGATATCTGCAGTTACTGTGCCGTGTATTATCACCACTGCGTTCCACTACTAGCAGTCATGGAACGGACAGGGCGACGGTCACTTAACTGACAATACTCAACCATAATGACAAGTCTTTGTGAGGTCTGCGCCTCGGAGCCTTTCAAATACCGATGCCCTACATGTGGGCTTATGAGGTAAATTTCCCGATCAGTCAAGAAGCAAGCCCTTATTCACATCTACAGCTGTTCTCTCGGATGTACTCGTACCCATAAAATTTACTGCGCCCCTAAGGTGCCCAAGAACCCCGAAGATGCGGCCGAACAACAATCACATCCCAGTGAAACCAATGGACATATAACCGGTGCCGAAGGACAGCCTGTTGCGGATGGACAAGACTTGACACCCCAGAAACTGTCGATACAGATTAAGGACCTTTTTGAACGTTACCCGCCTCTCCGCGATCAATTACGAGACATCTATAAGGCTACTCTAGAGGAACAATGGGTAGAGGGACCGGCGCACAAGGATAGACCACGCCGTTTTGGAAGAGGAAAACCACCTCCGCGCGGTCATGGGCCGTGGACAAGGGAAAAGGGCTTTAAGAGGGGCCTGGGAAAGGTTCGAAAATTTCGGGGCCAGTGTGAGGATGGCTCGGAGACCGGCAAAGGCGCCGAAGGCTTCATGCGGCTTCTGACTCTTGTGAACGAGGGGCATTTGCAGGAGCACCAGTGAGGGTCCGGTTGGCGCTGTTCTTCTTACGCACGACACGAGTACTCAATGTCCGGTTGACAGAATTCAGGCACGGGACGCATGCAGGACATCGGAGATTAATCCAACTATGAGCCATCAGACTTCTTCGCTAAGGACAGAGATTATCCTGGTATTAAAGCAGTGCCGTCACTTCTTGCATATCCTCAACGGATTGTCAGCGCTACGTGTGTCGCTCAGTTCCAGATAGGATATAGGCTGGGATCGACTGGCCGCTGCGAGACACGCACATGGAGGCTGGTGCTAGACGTCTCGGACGGACTTACTCCGGGTCTCAAATGGTCCGGGCGCATTCCAGTGCTTTTTCTGTCTGCTCCGCATTATGAAGACTTAGGACATATACCGTATAAGCCTGCTACAGCCTTGAGGCATCAACACCAGAACCAGTCTTAGAGACATACTACCATAGTTTTATAGTGCTATATACGGTTAGTCAATACTACGGATTAGACAATGTTTGCTGTGCAAGGATGGGACCTACTCATAGGGTTCTGCTCTATACCACATAGCGATATTGACGAACCCCACCAGAAATGTATTTTCCCCGCGAGTTTCACCCACATCCGCAGACTTGTTTCGTTATCTAGAATTTTTTAGCGTTTCAGATCAAAGCTTCAGGTTCAGGTTGAACGCAAACACATCCGCGCATTCCGTGCTCTCCTTTTCTGATTTGGAACGGCTATTGGTTCTGCTGAGAAACTTGCCTTTGTATTACGGTCTGGGGTTGACCGCGCGATTTGTCCAGGTCCGTCGCTAGTAAGATTTTGGTTTCTAGTTCTCTGGCCTGCGATTCGACAGTTATTTTTTATCCTGCTATTCTTCCTCCCTTGTAAAGCCACTCATCTCCGCGAATAAACAACCAGCTTTGGATTTGCTTAGCCGCTAGGCGTAACCTACGAGCTTGGTGTGTGCACATTGGGTTTGCGCTCTGCCGATCCTGAGCGGGCGCGCAACTTCTGCTGAACGATTGAACCTTCAGATTTGCAGCGAAGTCTGGGCTAACTGATTCTCTCACCTCTTTTGTCCTCCAATCTACAGGAGATCTTCATCGAATTAACTGCTGTTTCTGAAACCCCTTATTTATTGGTCGCGACCGGGATTTTCCTTTATCACTTGGTTCGCTCATTCAACCCGCTGCCTCCGTGGCTTGTGGCTGTCTCGGTCTAATGAGATCTTTTTTAACGGGGACGGGGTATATGATCGATCAACCATTTTGTTCGATTCTACGTCAAGCGGTGAAATCGTGAAACTTATCCAACTCATTCTTCCGTGATCAGCAGGTCGGATCGTGCCAACTTGCGGTCTACGCATCCTTATTGTGTCATCCGCCGATTCACCGGGGAAAAGGAGGAAGAAAAGGAGAGATTATTGCACGGCCTTCGAACTGCATTGAACAATATCCACGAGTGACAATTTCAACAGATTTACAAGCGAGAAAAAACAGTGTAACGCCTGGCAGACGGGGAAGTCTTTTCGAGTTGATTCAAAGTGACAATGGATAAGCTGCCGTGTCCGCCTCGTCTATCTACCTAGCCGTTGGTCCTTGCGCTGTCGTATCCTGTTTGCTTGATCGACCTTTAATCGCAACGTAGGCCCGTCCACCGATACGCGTGATTGAGATCTCCAATATGGCCTCCCAACCCTCGAGAAGGGAACGGGCCTCCAGCGATCGGGCCCAGGCAGGCCTCGTCCCTCAACGACCGGGTCTACAAAGTCGAACAAGTTCCGCTCCGCCCGGGGGATTATACAAACTTGATTCAACCAGAACTGCGATGGAAGGTGGCAGTAGTGTTGGACGGACACTCGTTGAGGAAGATGAAAGCTCAACATTTGGCGGATGTTCCGGGGTCTCATCACCCCAGGTCGGATACGAGGTATGCCTCCAACTGTTCGTGCAATTGGGTGCTAGAAAATCCTCTAACAGTTGAACTATATCTAGGCTAACCAGGCTAATCTCAAGTCGAGCTTTCCGCATGTGAGCATCGCTGTTGTTGGCGGGGACAAAGTCGGCAAAACGACCTTTATCCAGAGCGCCTTGGAAATGAAACATCCTCTTACCTCGCGATCTACAACGAAGAAGATGTCTTTAGATGGGACCGTATACGTTGTTCGCTTAGTTGAAGTTCACGTGGACGAGATCTCTTCCGATGGCAATGGAAGATTGAGATGGCCACTGCTGGGAAACGATTCAACCCCCAGCATCGACGGCGCGCTGCTCTTGTACGATGCGAATCGCCCTTCTTCTGTTCCGGAAACGTCAAAGATGCTAGGTCTGTCTTGTCCGGGTTCCTTCCGGGTCTCCTTGACTAGAAGCTTACCATATCTCTCCTATTCAGAAACATTCATCGCCGCCTCTGTTCCTTTCGTGCTGGTTGCCACTAAATGTGATAAGACGAGTCCTGATGGACCATTTGAAACATCTTTCGGGAGCTATGACATTCATCGAACATCTCCCGAGTCGCCCCAGAAGCAGAAAATGTGTATTGCTGTTATTTTGCGTGACGTTTTTAGCCAAAGAGAAGGTAAGTAAAACAAAACAAACCCCCCCCCCCCCCCCCCCCCGACCGCTGCCCCTTTACATATGATTTCGGGGAAAAAGGGGTGACACCAAGAGAGCGAGAACAATGATTCAGCGACTGTGGCAATCTCCATGTTTACGGCCTTCAGCATTTGACATGCTTGGTTGTATGATGTGTGCTTGAAACTTGGTCGACAGCCCATTAGAATTCAGACCTGCCTCGTTGGCACTAGCTCGCTGGATTTAGCTCGTGTACCCTTTCTTACCATTTCCCCCCCCCGTTGATCCTGGGGGTCGCAACTCAAACCCGCACAAACAGGGTCAATGCCGGTTTCACTGATGTTTCTTGCGGTGACTGTTTCAGATATCGAGGCTAATCATATAAATTATTTATAGCGGAGAAAAGTCCCATCTCCAACACGCACGAGTGGCATCACACTCGCGCCCGCTCAGAAACCCCCACCTCATCGCTCGCTGGAGCCGCGGGCGGCCCGTTTAGTAGTGCTCTCGATACTGGAGTCGAAGGGTACGGCGTCGACCGCCATCCCGCAGACTCAAAGCCGTCGCCAAATCTGGCTTCTAATGCACAGGGTTCACGATTTGCCCGGAGCAATTCGCATCCGGTGCGACCACATACACCACCTTCCCGGTTAAATCCCCAGAAAACTTCAGCGGCTGGCGAATCGTCGCCAGGTAAGGACCAAACCCGACAGCGTCTTATCCAATCGGCCTGGCGTAATAGTGGCGGCTCGGATGCTTTCAATGGCTTTTTGGATATGCCAGATGAATACGATGAACCACGGAGTACCCCGTCAAGCCCTGAGAGTAAGGATAAGGCATCTAGCGAAAGTTCCACAAACGAAACGGGCTTCACTTTCGATGAATTAGTTGATCGTCTTGTCGCGCCGCCAATCTCAAAGCAAGACTCTAAGTTTGCATCGATATTCCTCTGTCTTTATCGGAAATTCGCTGCCCCGGCTACCCTCCTGAACGCGCTTATCAATCGATTTGAGCGGAATGAGAAAGATATTACGGATCAATTAACTCGCATCGCGGACCAACTAAGGCTTCTCAGTGTCATTGCCCAGTGGGTTTCGGAGTATCCTGGGGACCTGGCGTATCCGAAGACAAGAAAGCGGATTGTGGATTTTGTCTCAACCCTCGAAAGGAGCCACTTCTACATGTTCGCGGCCAAGGAGATTGGATCGTACCTGGAAGTAAATGCGGAAGATGACGATGTCGGGTGGGCATTCAAGGATGGAGAAGCCGAAGCACTCGACGAGAACGATTTTCCACCTGAAAATTTTGTTAAGAACTCGCCATCCACGTTTCTAGGTGACTTCTCAATTGGAAACGAAGGCGAGGACGACAATCAAAACGACGAGGAAGAAGAAGACCCTATATACAGCATGAGTGCGCTGGACCTCAGCGAGGGTGTGCACGATCAGCCAATGAAACTATCAGCCACATTATCGAACCCATCTTTAGAGAAACCCGGCAATATACCAAGTCAGTCGTTCACATTCTTGAGCATTGACGGTGCGCAAAGAGAAGCAAGCGGTATGGACTTGCTGGGGCGGATACCGTTGACAAAGGTGGTATGGCGGCAACTGATGGAAATCCCGGATGAGGATTTTGCCAACGAGTTGACCCGCATTGATTGGATAATGTTCAACACTTTCCGACCGCGAGATCTTGTGCGACATGTGAGTATATCTGGACCGGACAAGGATAAGATCCAGAGTTTGAAGCATGTCAACCGCATGATCAAGCAATTTAATCATGTGGCATTCTTCGTGGCAAGTGTAATTTTGTTGCGGGATAAGCCAAAGCACCGAGCACGGGCATTAGAGAAGTTTATGAATATTGCTCAGGTAAGTCCGCCATTTCACTGTTACCTGACCTGGCTAATTCATCCTAGAAACTACGCCGCCTGAATAATTATAATTCATTGGGTGCGGTCATTGCTGGGATTAATGGGACACCGGTACATCGGCTTAATCAAACCCGCGAGCTTGTCCCGCCGCAGGTTCACAAAGACTTCATGAGACTGGTAATTCTTATGGGTACTCAGAAGAGCCATTTCGCCTACCGACTGGCATGGGACAACTCCTTCTCCGAGCGCATTCCGTTTTTACCACTCCACCGCCGCGACCTCGTCTCAGCCGAAGAGGGTAACAGGACTTTTATCGGCGACAACCGCAACCGGATTAACTGGAAGAAGTTTGAGGTCATGGGCGAAGTTGTGCTTGGCATTCAACGCAGCCAAAAGACTCCCTACCCACACCTGCACCGGTACGACGAAGTCGCTAGGTTGATTTTGGACACTAAACTTTCAGGCGATGACGAGGTATGTATTTTATTCTCTCCTTGCGAGTAGACTATGTGCTGACTCGCTCAGGAACTGTATGCCCGCAGTATGCAGGTTGAACCTTCCACCGGCGGCGACCTAGGCCGGAAAAAATTTGGCTGGCTTCGATCATAACCAAACCGGCAATGTCGATATAATGAGAACCCATGTCATAATGAGACATCAAACTCCTACCAACTGTCACGCCCCCACGCTCTGCCCCCTGATGAAGTATTAATGAAACGCTCACGATTTGATCGTCCTAAGATAATGTACATACGTACTGCTGAACATATGCATCTTCCACATCTTACACCTACTTCTACCATACTTTATACTTGGGCAATGTAATAAGTTAGCAGGCCTATTCGCGGGCTTATTGGCAGAGTCGATTCATTTGATTCCTTGTTTTTTAACACTTATACTTATTTAGTCACGTGATAGTACGAGATGTTGGGAGATGCAGCGCGGCGGCGAAGTCGGACCTAAGTCGTTCGGTTTTAACAACATACATTAGCCAACACTTAGCAAACTTTCGATATTTTCGGCAAATTTCTTCCAAACGAGTCTTCAATAAAACTCTTCAGCACAATAGGCCGTATTACAAGGTGCCGAAGTCCAGCGAGAAATCCGAATCTAAAAATGTCCGCAAGCACAACAGCAACCGCAAAATCCACGTACCGCGCCATCCTCCGCGAACTCCCTCGCCGCTCCCTCTCCTCACCTACACCTCTACACAACCGAATCCGTGAGGCATACAGAAAACCCACTTTGCGACCTTCTAATGGCGCCGGCGAAAGCGTATCGGAGGGAGAGGCTGTGCTGCGGCGCCTGCAACAAGCAGAACAGTTTGCGCAGTATGCGCGCGCACAGAGGATGTATGCGATGCTTGTTGACCGGTATAACCCGGGCTCTCTGATGGACGAGGAGGAGAGGGTTAGGCTTACGGCGAGGCGAGTGGGGTTGGATCTGCCGGAGCTGCCTGGGGAGCAGCAAAAAGGAAAGGGAAAAGGCGAGGGTCAAGGGGAGGGGAGTGTTTGAGTTTTCATTCGGAGGACAGAAATTTGATTAGAGGCATGCATGACTCAATGGACACAGATTCAGAGACTGTCATGGGGGACAATGTTTGTACTTATATGTAGTATATTTTGCTCCAACGGTTTGGGTTAGGTTAACTGGTATTGCAAATATGTTATGGTGTTGGCGCTGTCTAGACGCAAGGCTGGGATGCTTTTCATACCGTGGCTCGTTCATTAGGTTGCATGGCATGGGTCCCGTCTTCAGGGCGGGCCTGCCTTCTGCTTTTAGGGTGCAGGATAGGTTGACCAGACTTGATCAAGAGAGATACGTCCCGAGCAATTTTGAAGTATTTCTAGTAGTCGGCGATAGAGCAGACTTTGGTTCAGCGACTCATCCTGCCAACTGAACCTGCTCCATCTGCCTGCGTAGGGTCGTGCTGCTCTCTTCTTCCTCCGCGTCAAGCTCCAACTCAATAGCAGCCTTGGGCCTGTTCTTATTCAAACCCTCGAGCAGAGTGCAAGCATGACAAGTTCGCTGGCTTGAGATATACCCGCAACGCTCGCACTTGCCCAGTACCTGGCCGACCTTTGACGTCTTCTGTGTTTGTTGTCTCTTCGGCTTGTTGGTCCTCTTGGGAAGGGGAACTTGCCCGGCCAGGTGCGAGGGCATCTTAATTTCCGTCTCCAGTTCCGCAGCAGCTTCATTCTGTGCAAGACTCTTCTCCATCTCCGCCATTTCGCCCCCGCGCGTCCTTCCACTCTGACTTCCGCAACCCCCAATCGTAGATACGTCCTCCGCCTCCCCGGCAGCGGCCGCCTGCCCACCATCCGTGATAGGCACAAGCACCGCCATCTCCTCGCCACTCCGCACGATATCCAAGATTGAGCTCGGCCTAATCTTCTCTAGATCCTTGATTAGCGTGCGCGCACTCCCCCGGAACGCCTCAGGAGAGTATATGCACTCCGTGCTAAAGTAATCTAGCTGTTTATGGTGCGCATAGAGCACAATCTCCTTCTCGTACGCGTACTTTAGCGGCTTGCTGCGCTTGATGTCCGACGCTGCTGACCCTGTAACGATACTCGTGCCTCTCGATAAACGAGGAAGATCACCACGCAGCAAATTCATCATCACTGTTTCCGCCACATCGTCCGCATTATGCCCAGTTACAACATGCTTGATGCCCAACCGCTCCGCACCCCGATCCAGCGCCTGCCGCCGAAACACCCCGCAGTACGTGCAGTTACCCTTCTTTCCAATCTGCTCAACGACCTGATCCATCGTCCATCCGTATAGCTCACCATAGCCCACAATGACGAGGGGCATGTTGTACTGCACAGCATTGCGCTTGACGGTCTCAAGGCTGTCATCGCGGTAACCCCGAATTCCTTCGTCTATGGAGAGAAGACAAAGATCTAATCCGTACTCATATCGCTCGTTCAGAGTTTTGAGCACCGAAGCCAGCACAGTGCTGTCTTTTCCGCCACTTGCGCCGATGGCGATGCGCTCGCCGGGGTGGAAGAGGGAGTTTGACGTGATCGTTTCGTGGACTTCGGTTTCGAATACCTCTAGGAAACATTCACGGCAGAGCTTGTGCCGGTTTTTGGGACGGATAATGACGGCCCTTTCTTTCTGGCATTTGAAGCATAGAGACGGAGCCATAGTGTCTTATTAAAGTGATAGCTGATTGCGGGGAGGAGGGGAAAATCCATTTTTCGCCTTTTTTGGGGATTTCGATAAGACTGATAACGAAGCTTAGTCATGAAGCATTTGCTTGGTTTGCATAACACACAGGGGCTCAATCTAGACAGATTCCCAAATTCTATTTAAAAGTATTAAAAGTTGTAGATACATGATACGGTTTCTATGAATCATAATGCCTGTATTTACCCATGAGATCACCCTTACATCTTTCCCTTGAGCAGGTTGGAGATCATCTCCCGGCCGGTAATGCGCGAGGTAGCCCACAGAGTCGGGAAGTCAAGAGTGCTCGAGAAGGTATCGGCATAGCCGAAGAAAAGCATGGGAGGAATCCAGCCGCGGGCGTACTCGAGCGCAAAGCAAGACGAGTCCATCTTGTACTGCTTAACCTCGCCGCGGCGGAGGTGGTGGACGGAACCGGCCGGGTAGACTTCGGGCTCGTACGAACCGGGGACGTAGGCGAGCTGAGTGCCCTGGAGGATGTTGAAGTAGTCATCTGCGGTGTGGCGGCCAGTGTGTCCTTCAGTTCCAATGGCGGTGCCTGAGTTCTGTTAGTTGGTTTTCACACATGTTTTGTGCGTACTTTGGGAGACGATGGGTGGACGAGTGGACGGAGAGCGCGAGCGTACCGAAGATGATAAGATACTCAGTGATACCTGTAGGAAAGAGATCATTAGCATAGGCCGTTGCGAGTGCAAGCAGGTTCGGGAGAGAAAAGGGCACATACTAGCGTGGATAATGTACATAGCGCCCATTGCGCCTCCGGCGTTGTTGAAAACCCATTCCTCGTCCTTGTTCAGGTGCGTGGAGCCGACCTTCTCGTCTAACTCAGAAACGATGTACTGGACAATGGCGCGAGTGTCGTTTCCATGGGCAGCGATTGCGCGCTGGGACAGGTCGTGCAGATGGTGGTGGTCGAAGATGTAGAACTGCTCCAGGCGGGCGTCGAAGAACCTGTAGAGCCCTGTAAACAACGCCAGAAAGGCGACTGCGATACTAAGACAGCGCATTGCGTAGGATTAACGGGGAATTGAGATGCACAATCACAGAGGACGCGGTTGGATTGCTGATGAAAGATGGAAAGATGTCAAAGTTATATTTTTATGCAAGTGCCGGCGTTTGTCCGCGGAACCCGTCAAAAATGACCTGATTTTTTCCTTTGGTTGCCGGGAGACTTGGCGGCGATCAACAACGCTCCGCAATGCCCCAAAATGTCCCAAATGCCCCAAGGCTGCGTTTACCGCACTCATAACTGCGGTCTTAAACAGCCAAGTCGTAGGAGGCTGTCAGGAGGCTGATCAAGCAGGTCCATGGCTGTAGCTAAGAGCGCCTGTGCAAATCATCAACTTTCTGGCGTCACCAAATAATCTATAGATGCTGGGGTAAATATTGTTCCCCAGAAAGGAGCTCCAGAGCATATTCAGCTGCCAAATCATTGGTTCATGGCAGTCTTTCCGGCCTCCGACATGGTCAGACTCGTCGTTTATTCGGTACACAAGGTAGGCAGGCTTCATGACATTTAACGCATACTCGAATTTCCTCGTGATCCAACCTTTCATCGGTTGCAGTGTAGCTTTGGATCTCTGTCACAGAGTTCCGCGCGGCCTACGCTATCCTTGG
The DNA here is from genome assembly GCF_000011425.1 of Aspergillus nidulans FGSC A4. Taxonomy (NCBI): domain Eukaryota; kingdom Fungi; phylum Ascomycota; class Eurotiomycetes; order Eurotiales; family Aspergillaceae; genus Aspergillus; species Aspergillus nidulans. The sequence continues at coordinate 3,456,088 of NC_066264.1, read as the reverse complement.
TCCCGGCTATATTGGGACATACAAGTATCCGTTCGAGGCTCGGTACTCTGCAGATTCAGAGTAGATCTCTGAAGTTGTTCAGCGGGCCAGTGGAAGCTATATTGACTCCATTGCTTCGCACTTTCCCAAATTTAACGGGCTTCAAGGGAAACTCCATCGTTTTTTTTGGGGGGGGGGGCACTCGTAAGGAACGCGGATATATATACTTCCCGCACATAGGTCACCTGCTCGGCCAAAGCGGCCTGTGGCCTCACACTGCCGCACCCACTAAGCAAACCAAGTTCTCTCCTTCCAAGTCTCCTAAGTACAAGGAGATATTACGAAATCCTCCACCAATGCGTTTCCAGTATTCATCCACAGAAGTCCAGAGCCATTGGTCTAGCTCCACTGACCTTACTTGAGTACGTTCCGCTTTCAGTGGAAGCTTGTTTCATGCTGAAGCGAAGGGGCAAGGTCGGTCCACCAGCTCGGTGTTAAGCAGACCTTGTTTTTGATGAACCTGCAAACAAATCGGCAAAGTCAATGGCAATAATAAGAGTCGCTTGCTCACCATGATATATTGATTGAGCTAACTATTGCAACTTCCCCCGCCGGGGTCTGCAGCAATGTGCAGAATGCAAGTCCGCACAACAACGGGACCAATGTCCTTGGGCGTGCTGATCCCCGAGCCTTATCCCAAAAGATTCAGGACTTGGAGAAATGGCAACCTTTTTTGGCTGACAGCGCCTATCAGATGCCGTAAACGTGGATCTGACGGGTGGTCATGGCTTCATTGTTCCGAGAGTCTTCGACTCGTCCTTTTGTTTGAGGTCCTGACTCCGCACTCTATTACCGTTTCGCCTGGGATTGATGGGATTACGGATGTCGGAACCAACCCTTAAGGAAAATCGGGTCTTTGTGACGAATGGCACAGCAGATTTGGTGATATATCCGACTTAATATACTGAATGCGTTTCGGCTCACAGGATGGAGAATGTTGGCTCGATGGAGATAAATAGCAGACGGCCCATGGCGAGAAGCAAGCTTTTGGCTGTGACATCTAGTTCACGGAATCGCTTGTCTATCGCCTGTTGACTTTGACGACATGAAGCTGCTTGCTCTTTCCCTGGCCTCGTTGGCCTCCGCTGCCACCATCACTCGCCGTGCCGACTTCTGCGGCCAATGGGACACTGCCACGGCGGGTAACTTCATCGTATACAACAATCTCTGGGGTCAGGACAATGCCGATAGTGGCTCGCAATGCACTGGTGTGGACTCCGCCAATGGCAACAGTGTCTCATGGCATACGACCTGGAGCTGGTCTGGTGGCTCCTCCAGTGTTAAAAGCTACGCGAATGCTGCGTATCAGTTCACGGCGACCCAGTTGAGCAGTCTGAGCTCGATCCCGTCTACCTGGGAATGGCAGTAAGTCATGTAAACTTCGTCTCCGGCTTTTAGCGGTTATTAATGCGGTCAACAGGTACTCTACGACCGATGTCGTTGCCAACGTTGCCTACGATCTCTTCACGAGCTCCAGCATTGGCGGAGACTCTGAGTACGAGATCATGATCTGGCTGGCCGCTCTGGGCGGTGCGGGCCCTATCTCCTCGACCGGCTCTTCCATCGCAACGGTAACCCTTGGCGGAGTCACCTGGAACCTGTATTCCGGCCCCAACGGAAGCATGCAGGTGTACAGCTTCGTCGCATCATCCACCACTGAGAGCTTCTCGGCCGATCTGATGGACTTTATCAATTACCTCGTGGAGAACCAAGGCCTGTCGAACAGCCAGTACCTGACTCACGTGCAGGCCGGTACCGAGCCATTCACTGGCTCCGACGCCACCTTGACTGTTTCCTCTTACTCAGTCTCTGTCTCATAAAGACGTGGCCTACCTTAGCTTATGGCAAGAATAGGAACCGCGACACTCGAGGCGGTCTGTGAGGAGTGGATGATGGGGGGTCGGACATTTCATCTATAGGTGTTTCGTTAGTCAATGCATTCGGTCTCGTTGTTCGCGGTTCTCAAACGGCGCCTAGCCTGTCAGGTCTTAAAATAATCGGGATCAAATTAGAAACGCGTCATCCTAAGCGCTTGACTGGGTCGAGCGACTTGAGAGCCTATGTAGGGCAACACTGAGGCAGTTCGGCGGCTACGCAGCGAGAATAGCAGCCTCTTAAATCTGTCCTCTAGTTCCACCAGCCGAGTGACTCGCGCGCTTATTAGGCTTGCAATTGTCGTTCTTTACTTAGAAATGTTGGGACTGCTCTTTTTCCCCCTAAGCGCCCAAGCTGCTGGTTTGAGCTAGGCGCCGTGGGGAATGTTGTCAGACCACCCTACGTTATACGTATCAAACAATGCTGTAAATATGTCGAGCTTGACAATTCATCAAGTTACTAGTGATTATCGAATAGATATTGCAGTAGAAATCTTGAAAGGGCCGAAAAAGTTATAGATTGTATAATCTGTAAAGCGTTTAAAGCGGCGATATTTCAGGCCAGGAACGGCAGGAGTCACATGAGACTTGCACTTGGTACTCGACTTTCCAATTATCGGACAAAATTATTGCTTCGACGCGAAGAATCCAGAGCCTGAATCAGAATGAACGTTATTATGAACCCGTGGAGGAGGGGAATGCACTTTACTACTTACGCGCCGCGTTTCAGCACCCCTGTTGGAGGGATTTAGCTCCTGAGCGGTTCCTTGACAGCTCACGGAAGGGTGTTCTTCCCGCGGTGGTAATTGATGATCGTGAAGCCTATGACATGAATAATCGTTCATCCCGGACTCCAGTCACCGGAACAGCATCATAGGCAACAAGAATAGCAGAACCAGTCCGGAGAATTGGAAAAAAATAGACTACATTATGCGATGCCTGAGCGCTTATGCAGCAGACTTCCGGCTGCCGATCGATCGCCCGGGGTCGAGTCAAGTTGAACTCTCCAGCCACAGATGAATCCACTGAGTTTCAGACAAGGGCAACTTGAGGGCACGACGGGCTCCATTCCAGGCGAACGACAGTCGAGTCATCGACACTCTGGCCGCTCGTCAGGGGCGTGTCGCAGGTGGTGCAGGATCACCGCGCAGGAAGGGGATGATTCGCCCTTGATTGCTTGGAGGTTGCATGTTTGGCATCTGATTGAACGGTTAACTTTCCTGCGTTGCTGCCAATCATCCACCACCCTGGGCTCGCGCGCGCCAAATGCTACGATGGCTTTGAAAGTATGGAGACAGGGACTGGACCAGGCATGCAGGTTGCGCGTTTGGGACTCTGGGTTGGACCACTTGGTTTGACCCTTGCAGACCTGCCTTTTACTTTGCCAGTGCGCTCCTCCTGAGCCCTGACAGACCCTACCTAGCCGCCGTTTAGGGTCTTATTTATATCAGGAGGCAATCGCTCATGAATGCTGCACGAGATCTTGGTCATCATTCCCCATTCCTGAGCTTTGCGGTGCGGTCTCGTCGCTCGCATTTCCTTATCTATTTCACTGGTGCTGCCTCACGCTCTCTAGACTCTTTTTCTTCAGTTTAATTATTGTATTGCATTGATCGGTCGATGGTGTCTCACCCTATCTTTGTGTCTCACTGCTCGCCCCAGACAATAGTATTCTCAGTTGACAGGACAACGACTACATTTTTTATCCTGCTGGCAGGACAACTTCATCCCACATTCTTTACGTTGGGGAACATTCAGGAAACTCTAGCTTGGCATCTACGTCCTACGATCTGCTCATAACTCTGCCGTCTCGCCTTGCCTCGCTCTCTTCGTGCTGTCGGCGTCTTCCACCTTTCTCTTCTATTCTGAATTCATAATCACCACTTTCCACAATCATGGATCTCAACCGAACAGCGCTGCAAGAGTTCATCGCCCAGCCGGTCTCGCGGGACATGGTTGCTTACCTGGCCCAGCAGGCTGCACTGGTCATCCGGTGCGAGTCTCATGTGACAACAACTGCTTCCACACAAACTGTGCATGGCCAGCATACACCTCCCAGCACTCCGCCGATGGATGCTGCTGATCAGCAGCTCCCAAGGTTGCCGTCGGTCGAAGCCTTCATTACCTCCCTGGTCACTCGCTCCCAGGTCCAGGTGCCGACGCTCATGACAACCCTCGTCTACCTCGCTCGTCTGCGTGCCCGCCTACCCCCAGTTGCAAAGGGTATGCGCTGCACCGTCCACCGCATCTTCGTTGCCTCGCTCATCCTGGCGGCCAAGAACCTGAACGACTCGAGCCCTAAAAACAAGCACTGGGCCCGATACACAGTCGTTAAGGGCTACGAGGGCTTTAGCTTCTCCCTCCCGGAGATCAACCTGATGGAGCGCCAGCTTCTATTCCTGCTGGACTGGGACACCCGCGTCACTGAGGCAGACCTCTTCCTGCACTTGGAACCCTTCCTCGCCCCGATCCGTCATCGTCTCCAGCAACGAGAAGCGAAGATGCACCAACCCCGCGAGTGGCACCGGTTCCAAGCATCCGCAGAGCTGCTAGCCTGCCGTCTTCGCCGGCAAAAGCTGGAGGCCCGTCTAGAGGCCCGCCGTCGACTCCCTCCAAGCCCGCAGCCCTCTGCCTCTCTCTCGTCAGTGTCGTCTTCTTCAAGTCTGCAAAGCGATGCCGCTGTATCCGCACCCGATTCTGATCGGTACCAGCCCTACCCTCCTCGTCGACGACCCTCCAACCGTAGTCGTCACTCAGTGTCCCCCCCTTCGATCCAGGAAATTCCCGGCTTGTCACGCACTGAAACAGTACCCACGCTTTGCTCGCGCTCATCAAGCGTTGCTCCCAGTACAAGAAGCAACACACCGGCTAGCCTGCGACCGTCTAGCTCATACAACAGTATGGACCAGGAAATTCAGGTTGTCGATGTATCGCGCAGCCCAGGCCTGAGCAGTGGATACGTCCACCTTCCTTCCAGCACTATGATGGTCCCGCTCCCCGCAGATGTGGCAATGGCAAAAGGAGACGACATTGCGGTGCAGCAGCCGAGCAAGAAAATGCGAATGAGCGGCCATAGTGGCAGCAGCGGCTTTGTGGCGCGGTTCTTGGCGTCGGCGACGGGAACCTATATGGGCCACCGGATGCGGCCTCGCGTTTAGACCAGCCTCGGTCTTGTCGATTTGCGGGTCCTCTCAGGTCCAACTTCTTCAACCACCGACAAATGACAACCTGCAACTAAGCTGTTTGACTCTTGAGCTGGCCTCACAAACATGCTAAACAAGTTAGCCCTCTACCAATCAACACTAACACCTAATACCCCTCAAATTCGCACCACTAAAAATTGGTTTCATATCCAATACCCCGTCGCTAAGAAAGTTCCTTCATTCTCGTCTTCGTTTGATGTTCTCCTTCGTTTGTTTCAGATTGGCCCGGACCTTGCATTGCATTCTAGGCGGCGTTTTGAGTTGTGCTTATTCCATTTGGGATTTGGGACAGGCTTGGCGGTTGGTGGCTCGGGGATACAGACGATTGATGTACGTAACATGCTATATGTGAATGAACTTATCTATCCTTCGACTTATCCGGTCGCAACTATAACACCTGATCTTAAAGAGCGTACGTATTTGGACTACGCAACCTAGTTCTGGATGGATGCCACCGAAGTCGGGCGCGATCACAAACTTAATCCGGCTCTGAGAATGCGGCGGAATGTGGCTGCCTCAACTTTTCGCCGGACTGATCCAGTAGGCATTTTGGATTACAGCACCTGGAGATGCAGCCTTGTCGGACCGGATGTTTCCATGTGTTGTCTATCATGACAATTTGAACTTTGGGAGTTACAGTATTATTTTGATGGGTGACTGAACCGTGGATAGTCTCAACGTTGACATGTGTACTAACCCACCGCTGTCGTCATACCCCACCACTTCCAAGAAAGAGCTTTTGCCGACTTTCCCCTCTCCTTATCCTTGTTCCCAGGCTGGCTTTCATCTATCAGTGCCAGCAAAGTTCCATCGGGCGCACTTGACGAGAACGGCTGCCCACTGCAACCTCGAGCACGACCGCATCTGTTCGCCACTTAGGTACTGATATCTCCGAATCCCGGCGCTCGCTTACCTCCGTCAAGACCAAGTTACATCCGACTCAGTTATTTCCTTGAAAGACCGGCTTCATTTCGTTATCACCGACGCCGCGCCGCTTGCTCTGGAGCTATATAAGCTGAGCCGGGCCAACACCGCCTGCGTTCGAACTACCTAGGTAGTATAGAGATTTCGTTTTGCCCTGAACACCCGAGAAAGAAGTCTCCATGCCGATCACAGTCCTCTCAGGAGCGCAGCTCCGCACCCTTCTCACCTCGTTGACCCGCGATCAGATTGTCTCGATCCAGCGGAATCTAGCAGACGCACTACGCGATTACTCCATCGGGAACCAGGATTCTGGATGCGCGGCTACGCTGCAACCTAGACGAACAGCGGTAACGAGGCAATGCGGGCGAACGACAATATTCATGCCATCGAGCACGCGGCGCTCGATCGGGATCAAGGTTATCTCTCTACAGGATAGGGAGAGTAAACCTGGATGTGAGGTGGAATCGGGGGAGGACCTGCGTGGTATCAAGAGGTTTACAGCAAGTGGTCCTGGGGAGGCCGGCTCGCGGACTTCGGTGTCCTCAATATCGTCTGAGATGAGCGAGTTGTCGTTCTCATCACATGAGGATGAGCCCGAGGCTGAGCAGTCGGTTAGCTTGTCTACATCTAGTGGGGAGAGCGATCCGTTGCCTGTGGCTTCAGTGGATAAGAAACCTATTGGGGCTGGGGTGTCGCAGACGCTGGGCGCGTGGCCGGGACCCGGATCCCGGGATACCTCGCCGAAAGGAAGCGTCACGCTGTATGATGATGATAGCTTGCCGTTTGGGCTGATCAATGCCGAGGAGCTGACGCCCTTTCGAACGGCGCTAACGACTACGATGATATTCAACAAGCGCAAGAAGGTGCGCACGGTGGTAGTGTTTGGTGCGGGCAAGCAGGCTTACTGGCATATCCGACTGGCGGTCATCTTACGAGGCGAGGACATCAAGCGCGTGGTCATCGTCAACCGGTCGTTTGAGCGGGCAGCGCAGCTGCTCCGGGAGATCTATTCACCAGAGAATGCTAGCTGGCGAGGGGATGTCAAGTTCTCCGCAGTCAGCAGCGAATTCGGGGAGTACAAACGGATCCTCCACGACGCTATCAACAAAGCAGATGCTATCTTCTGCTGTACGCCGTCGCATGAACCGCTGTTCCCGTCGGAGCTCCTCACCTCGCGGGAGGGGCGCCGCAAGGGCCGTTTCATCAGCGCCATCGGATCGTACAAGCCGAACATGACAGAGTTACATCCTGATATCCTCCGGGAGGAGGTTACAATATCACCGCCCCATCGCCACTTCCACAAGCATGTTCAGCGCAGTGGGATTGTCGTGGTTGACAGCCTTGATGCGGCGATGAAGGAGGCCGGCGAGCTGATCCAGGCGGAGGTCAAACCCAACCAGGTAGTGGAGATTGGCGAACTACTGATGGTGCGGGATGCCGCGAAGGATTCAAGTTTGGCTGACGACGAGAAACACCTGCGCGAATGGGTCGAGCGTGGGAATGTGATATTTAAGGGCGTGGGATTGGGCTTGATGGATCTAGTGACTGGAAGCGAGTTGGTCGAGCTGGCAAAGACCAGAAAGATCGGCACGACAGTGGAGGAATTCTAGACAGTCTAATAAATGTTGGCCTTTATCTAGGTAGTGGCCATTCAGATAGTTGATATTTTTGGACGTCGTGAAGCTGTTGGAGTAATCGTAATTCTAAGACTGATGATTTGCGGACGAGCAACGTGACACCGCCCAAAAGGGAAAATGGCTGGCATGACATCAAGCATCGCACACGACGTTTTCCTCTCCTGACTCTCCCACTCTGCGAGTGCAGATATGTATACGGCCATGAAGCCGTTCCAAATGCTAGTAGACCACGTTGAAGTCTCTTTTGCCCTAAATAGTGCCCAAGCGTCTGATTATTTCCTTGTTTCTGCCCACAGGCGATGCTCACCCACTCCGACTGAGGGGCAACATAAAATCATCCCACTATCACCTGCAGGTTGACCCGACGGCTCGTATGCAGGAGCCCTCGCCAGCGCTTTTCTTTTTACTTGTTCACTTTACGTTTTACATCTATTTAAGACTCCGAGACAGGTCCTGTTTCTCTCTTCCGTACTCCGAGTGATCGCATTCGCAGTCCAGCGCATACCTTCGACATGCGCACCACCACTCAGTTGCCCAACGGCCAGTCTTTCACCGTCACCCCCGTGTTTGGGGGCGTCAATTTCAAGTCCAACAGCCTGAACCAGCGAGGCTCGCTCTTGCTGCCTGGGTGGAATGTGGTCCTTGGTACGCGCCGCCGGCCAGAGGATCTTTCCGACGGAGACTTGACCGACGTTGAGCGCGGCCGAGCAAGACCGATGGAGAAGAAGCCGCAGGTTACTCGCTTCACAGTGCCTACCTTGTCCAGCGACGAACTGTACATTTCGTACATCGTCAACCCTCCAGACAGCGACTACAAGCCTGTCAGTTCCCCAACTCGGCAGATCGCCATGATGCTGTGGGTCACGCTGTACTGGTACTTTCATGAGCCTGAACCAGAGTTCCAGTTGTATACTGAAGCATCGGCCAATACACCTTTTGCTGGAAAGCCAAAGGGAGACTGGAGGGTAAATATCAGGCGTGAGGGGATCTTTACGGGGCACAATGTGCTGCAGAAGCTGGAGCGCATGGGATTAATTGCATGCGACGACTCGTCTGTTGGACCTGATCCAGAGGACAGAGATAGCTGGTCGCATATGTTCGTCAGCCGGCGCAGCTTCTGGCAGCTCGATCCGCGTCTGTATCTGTTTACGTTGAGCCCGCAGTCGTTTGCGCATTCGGTTGGGGGCACGGCGTTCGGCAGGATTGCTTCTCCGACACGGGAGAGCTTGTACCTGGGGGAGCCGAATGGTCGACCGAGATCTGCAGGACCGGGCTCGGGTCGCTACATGCCTAATGAAGGGCCATTTGCGTCGCATAGCCATCTTCCGACATTCTTCCCTCCGCCGCCGTGCCAGTTCACTTTCACGAATGGCGTGCGGCACCCGATCAGACAGAAGCCACCGCACCAGGGTGAGGTTTTCTATGTCCGTTACATTCCGAGCTTAGGGCAGTATCTTTCCTTTCGAGTCCCATATCTGCGCTCTCCTAGGGATCACACAGAACAGTTGAGTTCGGAACCAGACACCCCCTCGGACCTGGAGTATCTGCACAAGTGGATGAATGAACCTCGTGTCGATGCAGCATGGGGAGAGGCTGGCCCAATCTCCAAGCAAGAGGAGTTCCTGCGTCAGAATCTCTCTAAACGACACAGTTTCCCTGTAATCGGATGCTGGGATGGGCATCCATTCGGATACTTCGAGATATACTGGGTTAAAGAAGACCCTTTAGGATCATTGATTGGGGGAACTGATAATTACGACCGAGGCATTCATGTTCTTGTTGGCGAGCAAAAGTACCGCGGTCCGCACCGGGTTTCGGCATGGCTGACATCGCTGGTCCATTTCTGTTGGTTGGCAGATATGCGGACTCAGACTGTGATGTTGGAGCCAAGAGTAGACAATAAGAAGTGCGTTACCATGCCAGCTTCATTGCCGCAAAATGCTAATCAAACGCAGGATGATCAGCTATCTCGAGAGCGCAGGGTTCTACAAAGACGGCGAGGTTACATTCCCTCATAAGCAGTCGGCGCTGATGAAAATCCGGCGTGATACGTGGGAGGCTCCTTCTATCTAATGTTTTACACTCTAGCAGGCCCTCACCTCATGTTAGACCATGTACAGGGTGGCCGTCCGATTGCATACTGTGCATAATATCATCTGGCTCAACTCCTCACTATGATGTTTCCAGTGAGAATAATATCCTCTTTCTATTATGACTTGTAATCATATCCTTCCTTCAGCCTTATCGTTTCACGACGACTTGCTGCAGTAGTTTCAAGTATTGACCTGACTTACGTAAGGAAACCTGAACCATCCAATAGACTGTCATTTAGCCTGGCCGGGTTGCTAGCAACTCAGGCAACGCAGGATGAAACAGACGATGATATGGTCTTGTATGTGTCTTTTCCAGAGCCTGGACTGGAAGACTCACTTTCCTGGACGCTAGTAGCATAAGGTCGGTGTAAGAGTTGAGAAGAGCTCACCCCCCCCCCCCATAGCCGCCTTGGATAAGAAAGCACGGACAATCAGGTTGGTTGCAAACCATCCATCCCACCTGTCCGAATACAAGTATCAACGCTGCTACTCATGTCTATCACCGGAAGATGCTTAGAACGATATTGATTCGTCCTTGGAAGTGTTGTTGGCGTTCGGCTACCACGGAATCGGCAACGATCAGCGCTCCCTAACTGACGCAGGTCACCTTGTTGAAACTCGAATATGGGACTGTATAGAAGAACATTCGGGGCATCAAGACGTCGACTCTGCACAGAATCGCCTTGCTCCAGGATTAGCTGGGAAGTTGCGAGCCCGATGTCTGATTAGATGCCGGTAACTATCACGTTCTAGACCAAGGGTGAGTTAGACATGCGGAGAAGGCAGAATGGACAGAAAGCACACCTTAACGTGCACAGAAGTCATTTTCACTCGATTGCCCATTCACCAGCACGTTTGAGCAGCAATGCATCCTGCGTTTTATGAACAATCAGCTCACAATCCTGCAGTCCTTAGTTACGGGGTGCTCATAGCATTGCATAAACTGTCTCTGCTCGAGTCCCGCTCCGTGTGGTCCGCTGGTTCAGTGCGAAGGCAGTTTGATTGTCTTTTGGTGTATCAACAGATGGAGTAATAAAGAAGTTGAATGGCCAAAGACTGAACTGACCAATAGACTGAGGGTAGCTGGCCTGCAATGTGAGTGGCTGGAGCTCGTGTGACGGCGTGCAGTGGATGCAGCCTGGGCGCGTATTTAGACCAACAGCAGCGCTTCTTCACGGCTTCTGCACACCACGGCATCTCCAATCACTGCCTTATATCTCTCTTCATCACCCCAATCATCCGTCATGCCTGTCATTCAATCCATATCCGTAAGGGATTTGCGGCCTCATTTTCAATCCCAATCCCTCGAGATGCCCCCTGAGCACTCGAGCAGTCATACATAAACCCAATTCAACGCCGCATCTATCGCTGACGACGCTGGCACACCAGAATGCTGCCATTCGTCATTCTAGCCTCATCTGGGAATCTCGTCCAACGTGACAGCGACAACCTCCTCAACCGTCCGCAAGAGCTCGATGAGCCTCTTCTCGCAGTCCAAATCGGCGGAATCGTAGGAGCGTACGTGATCTTTGTCGCTATCATCCTGACCCTACTTCTCGTTGTTGGCCGGCGTCTGCGCAGAACAGTCCAGTCGTCCAACTACACTCTGCAGGTCGAGATGATGAAGCCCAAACACCCACCAATTGCCGCAAGTGCCACAGCCACCAAATCCAATGCCGCATTCAACTCTGTCGACCCTAGCCCTGTTACTCCGACCAACAAATCGCACGGGTTCAGGTCATGGACGAGCTTGACCAAGGGCCAGCACTCTCGGTCCAACAACGGCAGCGTGGCTACCATCGATCACGAATCAGTCGTTGCGGCTGACCGGCGCAGAAACCAGGACCAGATGGAGATGCTCTATGCTGCTGTGATGGAACATGATGAGCGGCGTGCTGCTGCCACTGCTTCGCCGGTTAGTCCAACGGACGACGTCAGTCTGAAAGATCTCTCGCCAAGGTCTCCGACGAGCTATCAAAATGCAAACCCCTTCTCGGACTATGCTGCAAGGGTTCCAGAGGACAAGCCTCTGCCACCGCACCCGCACCAGCAACCACAACCTCAGTACCACCACCCACCCGCGCCCGCTGTCACTGCTGCTTCACCTCCCACAAGTCCCGGTGGCCGCTCACGTACTTCCCGCCTCTCACGTATCTCGAACCTCTCCCTCTTCCACTCAAACCGCGAAGGCAACAATGCCTCGCACTCGCAATCTGGAGGTAGCAGAATCCGCTCCCCGCGCTTCACAGGCCGCAAACACGGCCACACCGTTGGCATCAACATCTCCTCCCCCTTGGCCTCTCCAGACCCTACCTCCCCACATTCCGACCAAATCCCCCTCTCCCCGCGCTTCTACAACCCCACTCCTCCTCCCCTCCCACCAAAAGCAGACGGCCCAATCACCCGCATAAACACCAATAACACCACGGCCTCCCAAGAACGTCAACACCGGACTCCCGTTCCGCCACCACTAAACCTGCAGGCTGCAACCCCCACAAGCGCAAAAGCGGGCCGGAGTAGTTCGTCTCTTCCCTTCCGCGAAGCTTATCCTCAACTTCTCTCTGCCCCACCCACAAAGACTACCATTCTGGAGAGGCCCGAAAAACAACTGAGCGGGCCGAGAACGGGTCTGCCGACGCCTTATAGCCCGTATATGCCGTTTACACCGCTGACGCCACTGACGCCAAGCCGTATTGTGACGAAGAAGCAGCGCAAGCGTGAGGGGAAGGAGAATGGGCTGCGCGCTCTGAACGAGGAAGATGCAGTTAGGAGCGAGGATGATATGTGGGGGTACTGAATAGTCTACACCATCTCTCTGGTTCTAGTATGTTTTGATGTCAGTGATTTGGTTAGGCTTGATCTATTAGGTTCTATATCCAAAGAATGAATTGCTATTTAGTATCTATCTACCTAGATACGATTCATCGACTCCGTAGACTCAAGTACTGTTAGACATCTCGTTTTCTCCCTCGTATTTTTGCTCTGCCCCATCGCCACTGCTGTAACCATCACCAACCCTAACCTTAACCCTCTCAAGGAGCCAACACCTTGCAACTCCTTCAGTCTCCCAAACTCTCAACCCCCATACTACCGAGCGCGTCCTGATATCTAAATACTTATACCCTAGCCATACACTCTCTTTCCGCGCGGTTTATACCGCGATGTTATGGTTTGTGACAGGGAGCAATTCGGGGTTTGTTACAATACCTACACGCCAGCTGTGTCGACGGCTCATAGTGCCGGCTATTTTATGAAAGCATTTTTGCCCTACCCGAGATTGAATCGGGTAGAACTTCTTCGTAAAATAATCTGGACGTTAAGAACTATTGCGAGAGCCAAGAAAAAGCTGGCAAATAACAATGAATTTGAGTCGTATTGAAAGAAGAGCAACGGCGGACGAGCGTCTCGTACGGACACGATATGCAGATATATGCCAGACATTCAGACTAGAGCCGCAGGAGGCTTTTGTGGCATTGGCATTCTGTTTTCACTAACGTTGAAAATCCACTGCGGTTGATTTTGACTTCGCCTTCGGCTACGCCTGCGAAGGACCCTTAGAACGTCCAGCCAGTCCATGATGATAGTGCACACACTGAACAACATCTGCACAAACAGAACGAGCTTCATCAAATCTTCCATGAGCTTCCAGTCGTCAGCCTTGAATTGGTAGGCCTCATGAGCCCCCGACCAAGCAGAGATCGCCCACCATCCAGCTCCAAGGCCAATTATGTTTAGCATTGTTGCAGTCCCAGAGAATGAGACCGCATACCACACGTCCATAAAGTCGTGGACTAGATGGCTGTAACGCAACGAACCGGTCACTACCCGTCTCACCCCTCTGTACAGGTTCAGTGTGATGATAGCGCAAAACGTCAGGAGGATAGCGCGGTCGAGGTGTGAGTAGTCCTGACTGACGAGCTTCGCGGTGAAGACGGTTTGGGTGAAGTGTTGGTCAGTGATGCACCCGCGCTGATTGCAGCAGACCAGTTGATCTGGAGGGACGCGAGCAATGCCGCTGAAGTCAAGAGGCAGGTTGGAGTTGTAGGCGCCCAAGGTCTCGAGGTCTCGTTTCATAGGGATGATGAAGTTATGCCAGGGGATCTTTGGCACTCCGTTCGTCGGCCAGCTGGCTTGATCCATGTCGCTGGAGCCAAATGGGAGACGGGAGATGAGCTCGGTGTCTCCAACCCAGATCTCATTAACGGCATTCCCTGGGGTTGTGTAGTTCTCTGACTTAACGCCTTGAACAACAGAGAGCTTTTTGCCCATGGTCAAACGCCCCCATTCGGTGTAATGTGAGAATAAACTGCGAGATAGAGATAATTTGTGGCTATCGCACAGCTGGAGACAACACCCTGACCTTTGATTTCGACGGTGATAGACATCTCAACTAGACGGAAGGTGCGATGAACTCGAACCCTTTCTCTATCGTACTTGATATGGCCATGCAAATTGGATATAGCCTAAACGAGCACTCGAGAGTTTATGGATTTTCGATGCGAGTTCGCGTTCTGACATTGAGACTTCTGAATAATGAGATCAGCCTAGTGATCGGAGGGTGGGTTACCTTGTCCGTACTAAAACCAGGCACGAAGGAAACTAGCCCCTTATATTATTGCCTTTTCTCCAGGAACATTCACCAAATTCATCCAATAAGAAGATCTTGGTTGAGATATAACCTCGTCATTGATTCATCACGTCGATTCCATTGCCGATCAACAAAGTAATCCGGAGTAATTCATCTTGGAACTGGATCCTCCAGAATATCACCCCTCGACCCCATATAAAGGATGGCTGTCACCCACAGGTTCCCCATTTCCCCCTAACTAACGTCTCTCCTTTTGACCTCTGTCGAAACATTGGCATCCTCTGTCTCTTTAGACTGATCATTGTCCATAATGCCTTTCTCCATCTATTCCGCCGGCTTTATCGCGGCCCTTACAGGCCTCGCCCAAGCTCTGCCCACGGCCACCACGCCCTCAATCGGCGACCTTACGTCCGCCAGCACCTCTACGGTCCCTGAACTCCCCCAAATTTCATGTACGTCTTAGATAGATCTCGCCGGTGTCCGTAGCTAACATCCAACCGCAGCTTCTGTATGACCTCCTTATGATCCCGCTAAATATAAGCCGATCACTACAAAAGTCACAGTACACATAGCAAAGCATAGCAAAGCAGTACTAATGATTACGACCTCCAGACCGGCTCCCCCTCCGGCTCAAGTTTCATAGGATTGGCCGGCAGCAACGAGCTCGATCTTGGCGATGATGAAGAGCTCCCCGAGCTGGAATCTAGTTTCATCGCCGGCAGCCTCCAGCACCTCAACAACGCAAACGACGAATGGGATAACTCCGACTCGGACTCCGACTCGGGTTTGCCTTCGGGGTCGAGTTTCATGGGCTTCGCTGGCAGCAGCGAACTTGATCTCGGTGACTCGGAGGAGCGTCCTGAGTTTGACTCGAGTTTTCTCCTTGGCAGTCTCCAGAACTTCGAGAGCAATGATAGGCAAGCTAGGTCCGACTCCGGCCCTATTCCGACCTCCGGGACAAGCTTTATTGGCTTTGCTGATAGTAATGACCTCGATCTCGGAGACAAGGATGAGCTCCCTGAGAATGAGTCGAGCTTCCTTCTGGGTAGTCTCCAGACCTCCAATCAGGATGAGGAGGAGAATAACTAGATTGCGATAGCGGCTGGTTATCTGAGTATCGGAGTGGGGCACATTGTGTTTTTTTGTTCTGTGGTTCTAATTATGTGCTTACTATTTACAATTCGCTCAAGTCTGTCAATACAGGCTTGCATATCGAGTTCTATAATCATAATATAACGTGAACCAGAATCTTCAAACCTCAATTCTGATAATACTGTACATTGCTAACCCGCCTCATTTCTTCGAAAACAGATCCTGCCAGAACTGCTTGAAACCATACCCCTTCGATTCATCCTCATCATACACCCTGGCCGTCTGAGACGTAGCCAGATGACTAAGTACACTAGCCGTCTTTGCCCCGGTATATGAAGGTTGCCGTACTTTCTCCGTAGCACGGCGTTTGATCTCATCTGCTAAACTCGGCGCCACATCCGCATAGCACGACTCCAGTTCACGCTCGAGATTGAGATAAGGCTTTTGCGCTACCGGTGGGGCTTGCAGGTTGTAGGAGCGGGCTAGTGCGTTGATTGTTTTAACCGAAAGTTCAAGGAATGAGCGTTCGTTGGAAATGTATTGCGAGTCGCGCAGGGGTGGTAGGTGGAGAGTTTCCGTTGAGGAAGGATCTGAGGCTGGAGGGGAAGTTGGAACATTATTCTTGGTACTGGTATTGTTGTTTGAAGACTTAGTATCATTGAAGGCTTTCTCTAGCTCGAGTCGAGCGGTATGCCGCGCCTCTGCAGCCGCGTATGCCTCCGCCTTACGCATCTGCGTCTCCAACGACCCTCCTTGGCTGGCTATCACTCTCGCTGCATGCCGTCTCCACTCAACTCTCAAACGCTGTCGGAACCGATCTATCTCTCTCGCAAGTTCCTGCTGCTTCTCGATCCAGGGCGGAACGATCTCCTGCTTCTGGATAATTTTATTCATGAAGTATTCGGTTGTATCGATGAAAGCGGAATTAGCGTTGTAGTCCGTCTGTGTTCCCACGCCCTTCCCGCGCTTGATTTTATCAAATTGACCACGCGCTACAGCGTCTTCTATCCGTTCATTGGCTAATGATGCGAGACCTTGGAGTGTTGCTGGCATGGGTCGTGCGCCTGGTGTAAAGCGCTCGCGCATTTCACGCCGCATGGCTTCCCGTTCGGTTTCGGTGACCCCTTCGCTTTTGCTCAAGGTGTATGTTGCTGTCCGTTCTTTTGCATCGGCGATGCGCAGGCCAGGGTGGCGGGGCGGCTTGGGTGTGAGCCGAGTGTCTATGGGGCCCGGTTGGTGCGGTTGGGGGATTTTGTAAGGCGTGCGGAGAGGTTTCTTGGAATCATCGAGCATCCGCAATGTCACATCGTGTGTACTCTCTGTGCCGGTCCAGGGTGCGGCGCCAGCAATGTCGCGGGTTCCCTGACCGGCGCTTTC
The DNA here is from genome assembly GCF_000011425.1 of Aspergillus nidulans FGSC A4. Classification (NCBI taxonomy): domain Eukaryota; kingdom Fungi; phylum Ascomycota; class Eurotiomycetes; order Eurotiales; family Aspergillaceae; genus Aspergillus; species Aspergillus nidulans. Next base: position 3,439,261 of record NC_066264.1, on the reverse strand, counting down.
CTTTAAGAATACACATCAGTATACCTAATCCTGAACCCGAATCCGTCTGAATTGTGAGTTAAGACAACATACTGGCATGTTAACAATAGAATGTGCAGCCGCATGTTCGCTTTTGAATGTCGCCGCCGCTACCCTCTCCTCAAGCTCCTTCTTGAGCTCCTCCGAGAACCCCGCCTGCGAGAGGTTCTTGCGTGCTGACCGACCTCCTTCGAGAAAGGCTTGCTCTGCCATCTCTGAGAGACGCCGACTCATCGCGCCCTCTTCTCTTTTGTCTTCATTTCTTGCCTCTGGTTGCTTATCATTTTCGGCTGCTTTTGCCGCATCTTGCCGTCGGGGAGCCGCTGAGAATCCTCGCCGGGTTTGGGTCTGGACTGCTGGGTACCGCGCGAGAGCCTTGGTGATTCTATAAGAAGCCGAGCATTTGGCCGTCATATCTATTTCGAATCCAGTAGACGCGCACAAACAGGAAAAGGTCTATAGAGAGAGAGGTTAGAAGAAAGCCAGGATTCAGACCCGGATTGTGTCGCCCCATCAATGTTTACGTCAGCAACCTCCGCGGTCTATCGTAGAATTTGAGGTCTTGGCACTCCTACTCCGATAGCACCGTATTTTCCTGTCTACAGCTCCATTGCCAGTTGTACAGCACGACGTCCTATCCTTACCCTCCGTTCCTTACTCCTGGTATACGAACGAGCTAGTCTGAGCCGCAAAGATGCCTCCCAAAGGTGTCTCGACCCGCCTCAACCCGGTCCGCCTGAACTCGATCACTCACCTCCGCGTGCGCGATACGGGTTCAAAGCAGACGACCCCCTGCGCGGCTGTTATGTCCGCTATGTTGAGTACGTGTTTACCGCGGGAAATTTTTCTTTGTGTTTCCTTTTACATCTCTGTATGGATGGGGCTGGAATAAACCGATGCGGAAGGGCTTGTGTACGGCGTAGTGCTTCCGATGAAGTTCAAAAGCCTACGCCCTGCAGGTTCTGGAAATATAGGCGTATGCATTCTTTCAGTGGACGAGTCTAACAGTTTTTCTCCTTGCCCACAGATTGCTGGGCGTCAGCAGGTCAATCGGAGGGATGCTTTGCTCTGGAGCAGCAATTGAGGGAGTGTATGGACACACATGTGCGTATCTTTTCTCTCCTCCACAAGTCATTTCACTTCAATGAGCTGGCGTATTCGAGGCTCTTAGCTCCTGTTTCGCCAGATGGACTCCAGACTATATGCTAATACTCCACTTTTATCCAGAAAACTACGGGCACGAAGAGGAACGCCATCAACTATCACCTCATGCGAATGTATCCTAAGGTTGTGGGTCCGAAGAAGAAGAAGACGTAAAGTGCTCGATGGGGAGATATACATCGTTTGCTGGACAGTCCTGGGTCAATGTCTCTATCTAGAGAATGTGATACATTCTCGAGTGCGTGCGATATGCGCTACACAACGGTGATCGGTGGCTGTACTATTGCGTCCTGCTAGAGTGGGATTTGACAGGGATGATACTTTATGGAGTTTTTATGGTTTGCATGGGCGAATTTTCTTTGACATTGCCTTCTGTATACATACTGTTTGTATATTATTTCATTTTCAAGGCAAAGATTTACTCTCTAGGTTGCTCCAACTGGGTATATGTAGTTTGATTTTGGCTGCAGACCGAGTTCTAGAATCGTTTGAACTGAGTGCGTCCTAAGTGCAACGGTAGTGAAGCTGGCTAGAACCGGGCATATGGACACCTAAGTTGATCTATATATACTCAAACCTGAGAATCAATTTTTCTCCCTTCGGTTTGACCGTGTAAGCATCAATTGCTTCTATACCGTCATCGTTGACGATAGTGGTTCGGAAGTTTGTATAGATGGCGGCGATGACCAACTTCATCTCTGTTGGGTGGTTAAAGCGCTTTCTTTGCTCATTAAGAACTCTAACCTACCTTGTAAAGCCAGATTACTTCCCACACACATCCGTCCACCGCTCCCGAACGCCCAAAACCATCGCTTTCTTTCCTCCAGTTCGGAAGGTTTATTGCAGTCTTTGAGCCATCGCTTCGGCTCCCATGTCTCAGGGTCTGGAAATACCTCCGGATTTCGATGAAGAGAATAGGCCTGTGCGTTTACTCTGGTATTCGGGGGTATATTGTCATACCCAACAAGCGTGCATGTCGGCGTCGGTGTAACTCGAGGTTGTATGCCTGGAATTGAAGCGTGGAGTCGTAAAGTTTCTGTGAGTATTGCCTCTAGAAAAGGTAGCGAGTCAATGGATTTCGGCGACGGCAACTCGGCATGACCAGACAGACAACGAGGAGCTATCCTTGGTTGTAGTGTAAGAAGCTCCTTGTGAAGGTCTTTCTGTACTTCTATATGTTGGGAGAGTTCCCACATAAGGTATGTCAGAACGACAGCGCTGGTCTCGTGGCCTGCTGTGAGGTGATCATACATCTCACATGCGATGTCGAGCCTCTGTTGCTCAAGATAATCTGCGTATAATTTTTGATCGTCTATCTTGAGCGGGGCTTGTTTTGAAATGGCTTGTTTGAGGTGCTTGTATACAACCGGCTCGACACTAAGGTCTGATGAAGCAACAGATGCTTCTGCTTTATCACAGAGCTCCAGGCCCCAGGAATCGAGAATCCGATTCGCATCATCGCACCATTTGGGAATTAAGCGAATACCGATTTTTTTCAGTAGAGCTAAAATATTTGGGACTTCTTGATGATAGAATTCATACGGCTTTCTGCATTGATAAAGGCGCAACATCTCGCGCCTGTACTCCGCGTTCTGAAGGAAGTTAGTACCATTAGCCAGCCCAAATAGATAGGCCGAGACAAAGTCCATGGTCAGTCCTTGGTTGAGGTCATGGACATCGGTATCCGTCTTAGACGAGGCTGCTGCTTGAAGAATCGGCAGAAGCCGGTCAAAAATGATGGTTTTGGATATAAGCTGCAGGTGGCGAGACGATTGCAAGTAGGATTTACTGTAGATATTGGACAGCATCCTTTTCCGGGTCGAATGAGCTTTGCTACCGGTCATGGTGAACATACTGACGGTCCTGTAAACTTGCAATGCGGACTTAGTCCCACCATGGTTTATGACGTTTCTTTCATCCAGTATCGCTTACCCAAAAGAGCCAAAGACCCGCGGGTACCATTCATGTTTGTCGAAGCCGCCTGTATATACCGACTTTATACCTCCATCGACACAATTGATGGAAATCTCCGAGGGCGCCAGTCTGACGATTGACCCTAGCCGTTCATGGGCAGCGTGGATGGTGCGGTTATTCTGGCCGCGAAACCGCTTCCAGAGAATCCAGGCTGGCGATATTGGAGCCGTCCAATGCGCATTTGGAAGTTTAGACAATGGCGACAGAAAAGCAGGATAGATCACAAACTCGTAGAGGAGAGTTAGGCCCAACATAATGGGAACTATCCAGGCGAACACTGGCACCTCCATAGTGCAGAAGCTGACAGTTCGATTCAGGACCAGAGTTCTTCTTGAGAAAGAGTTTCAAAGAGTTCAAGGAGAGGTTCAACAAGTAGTCGTTCTCTGCTGATTGAGCTTTATCTTTAACCTGGAAGCGATGAGCTATCTGGCAGGTGCCCCGCCGCATATACCTGCCCTGCTGGTGTATCCCCGCATCGAGCACAAGCCGGCCGAGCCCAGGCAGTTTATGAACCTATTTGCACTCGCTAATGGATCAGTAATTCGCGAGGTGCATAGGTGGTCCAGGCTCTGAAAGGAAAAGAGAGGAAAGTTTTGGCTTGTGGTACGAATGGAGATGATGGCTGGATGACATAAGATCATAGGTCTTCTCCCGCTTCTATCTGTATTTCCGTCAGCCTAAAATATCAAAAGTCTGTTTGGTTAAGACATTCTTCATAAAATCCACCCTTGAGATACAAAATCTGCTTATGCTGCACTCATGAGGTAGCTTCTTCACTGGAAAAGTGGTCTTTTGCAATTCCATCATGACTCAACACCGCAACGGAACTTGCTGTTTACTCGGGGTGACTCAGACCTGATGTTGCCGTTCTATAACTATTGTGTTGCCTTTACTCATCATAAGGCTGGCCCACTTGTGCGGGCATTATAACCTGGATTTTCGAATTAAAATCGATTTATAAAGTCGCTTCACGTATTTCAGGACTACCAGTTATCTTTTGGTAAGACAAGCGTTGACCATGCTTCTCTCAGAATTGCCTCCAGAGATCATCTATGCAATTGCGACCCATCTGCCTACTGCGAATGATTTTATATGTCTGGCGCGAACATGTCGCCGGCTGCATAAGGTCATTGCTAGCGGCGACTGGAGCATATTCAGAGTCTTTGTAAAGAGTCGATTCTACAACATACCTACACCACCTTTTTGGAAGGATGCGGCCCAGGCCCTCACTTCTCGTTCTAGAGCGTTAGACAGACATGCAATTATCGGCCGATTTGTCACTCGTCCTTTGAATGCAGAGCAATTAGGCGGATCATCTCAGGCTACTCGAGGTGACAACCCTACCCATGGATATCGACCCGCTATCGACTCGTATGAAATCTGGAATGGATCGAGCTGGCATGACCGGCGTGAAGTGTTGGCGTGGAGCGCTGCGCATGAATTGGTGTTGCAGATCCGACAGCATGGATCCCAGCGACTGGAAAGATCGTTTATCTTCAATGATCTAGAGCACATCAGCAGCCATGATGACATCTGCGGGCTCCATCTCTTGCGACCCGGACACTATGCGAAACGCCAGGATTGGGAGCACATGATGCTTGGTCGAATGCGTGGCGAACTTGTTCACCTTGCAATTGCACCAGAGAGTCATACTTATGAGCTTAGACAAAAGTTCCAAACATTCGGCCTGGAACTTGAACGGACCGATATGAGTGACGATCCAGAGTCGATACTCGCAGCACATTTGAGTAATGGGACAATAGCGCTCTACAGTACAACCACAGGAGAGGCAGAGGTTCAACCATTCGGACGTCTTCATGTCGATGCCGGGAGTCCTGCACGTTACAAGAGCTCCAGGTTTCTCTCCTCAGACCGCTTGGCTGTGGCGACGGGACGCCCAGAAGATGCAATCGCCGTCTTTACGATCTCGCAAGGACGATTGACGGTTGAGCACTCATTATCGGCCGATTTTCTAGGCTCGCCGGCCTTAACTGGATTCGCTAAAAGATCAACCGTTACTGCAATAGCGCCGCTCACTGGACAGACCGGAAATTCCATAGGCAATACCTTCCTTGCAGCCTGGGGGGATGGCGCAGTCCGGTAAGTCTTTGCCTCACTGGTGGTCTACGAAGTGCAGCACTAATGACATACAGACTTCATGACCTACGCTCTCACAAGCCATACGAAGGGCTTTACATAGACATAGCGGACCAGAACCCCGTATACTGCATCCACCCGTACGGGCACGATCGATTCGTCGTCGGCGCAGGGGGCGACGCAGTTGTCAAGATATTCGATATTCGAATGCCCTCTACCTACGACTACAACCCTGCAAGACGACAATCATCTTCTAGCCGGCCTAAAGGTCGAACTACACTCCCCACATCTTCGGCGCACCCAAGCAAAGACCTCTCTATTTTCCTTTCTCTAAACCCGCCCACGACGCGCAATGACAGCGTCTCTCGGTACGCTAGGCACCGCTACCGCGGTCCAATATATACTATGTCTTCCCCTTCTCTCTTATCGCCAACAATATACACAGGTATCGCCGGAGGGGTTGTGCGACTCGACTTCGCGTCTACAGACGACTTAACCGGTACTCATAAAACTTGGTACCGCGACTCCATAGACCTGGACATAAATTGCAACGCAAATATCAGAGAAAACTATGCCAACAATATCATTGAGCTGTCTGGCTATGAGAGGCCAGATAGTAGGGATACAACCACCTGTTCGAAATTGAGGTCCCAGGTGCCTTTTGGAGCTGTTGATGATCAGCACATCGCGAATGAGCTGACGACGGGCTGGGATAGGAGGTGGAAGCCGCTGGAGGCACCTGGTGCTTGGAGACGTCGGGACTTCTAAGACGGCTGCTCTCTGTACCTACATAATTTATGGGCTGTTCTGGGCTATGGGACAAGGATAGAAGACTTAGAAGCTTTTCTAAAGAGTGGATATTTGCAGCCTTAGAATTAGGATAAATAGGGAAGTATAACAACAAAAAAAATTGATTCCCAGCTCCATAAGCGCCTTGCTTGCAAGCGACATAAAAACGAGATCTACGATATAAGGCTATAAATCTATTTCCACCAATAAAACGAGCTTTTGTTGGACATAGACTGTATGCCAGTGAAAACGAAGATATAGGTATGACATACCATCTAACGAAAATTGCGAGACTCGATAGAGGTTTAATTGTGGAGGTCCAGCATGGTACCGCGGGCAGAAAAACACCGGCCACTTGATCAATCCTCAAACTTGAATGACTTGCCGCCAGAGATGTCAATAGGGCCACCGCGGTACGAGCCACGCTTCTTCTTGTTCTTCTCCTTGGTGAAGCCCTTGCCACGTGTGACCGAAAGATCCTTGTAAGCCTTTTCCGCGTACGCGTACGGCACGTACTGATTGGAGGGGTGGTTATGAGGGAGTTCGCTGAGAGCGGCTAGAGGTGTAGGACGGGTGCCGGTGTGGTTTTTCTTGCCGTTACCATTGCCATTTCTGGGAGCTGGGCTGGCACTGGAGGAGACTGAGGCTTCCGATGTAGCGGCGGGCTTTTGGGTGGCTTCAGCCTCCGAGTTCTGGAGGGTGCGGCTGGTGCTGGAGGACTCTTCTCCAGAGGACGACGAGGAGTCCGAGGAGCCGCTGGAGCTTGAGTCGGAGGGCGGCAGGGGTGTCTCGGTGGCAGCCTTGAGAGCCTTCTTGTCGGCTTTCTTGGCGGCGTCCGATTCGGATTCAGACGAAGAATCAGACGAAGAATCAGATGAGGAATCAGATGAGGAATCCGAGGAGGAATCCGAGGAATCGGAAGAAGAGCTTGAAGAGGAGCTGTGAGAAGCATCGGACTCGGACTCGGACTCGGACTCGGAACTTGACGAAGAGTCTGAGTCTGAATCAGAGTCTGAGCTGGAATCGGATGAGCTCTCACTACTAGATGAAGAGGACTCTTCAGCCTTCGATGTCAACTTGGTTTTCTTCGCCTTTGGAGTTTCTTCGGAGTCAGAGCCAGAGGAAGAAGCGCTCGATTCCGCTTTGCGCTTAACGCCCTTCGCGGCAGGGCCGGGAGCGAGGGCTGCCTCATCCTCGTCCTCATCATCAGCGTCACTATCGGAGGAGCTCGAAGATGAGGAAGAAGAGGAAGACGACGAAGAGGCCGAGGAGGAAGAGGAGGACGAGGACGTTGACGAGGACCTCCTGCGCTGAACCTTCGGTGCTTCAGACATCTCCACATCAGAGTCGGACGAATCAGAGTCAGAGGAACTGTCGGCATCACTGTCACTGCTTGCTGAGCTGCTAGAACTTGGAACATTCTTGCGGTTCAGTTGAGACTCCCAACTCTGGAAGATCTCTAAAAGAGAAGGAACATCGGACTTTTTGCTTGCACTAATCGACTTTTTTGCCAGCTCTTTGGTAAAGGCGGCGCTCGTGGAGGAAAACCCATGTTCGGATAGGAAAGCTGAAATCGCCGAGATCAGATTCGCAGGCAGTATAGTATCTTTCGTGGCCTTCGCCTGCTTCGTTAGGGAGTTGTCAGTCGTCCGACGCAGATACTAAGTTCACCTAGATGACCGCATACCTTCTTTTCCCCCTTCACAGAGCTCTTTTTACTGTGAGCAGCCATTTTAGGGAGCTGATGAGCGCTGTGCAGGTCAATTCGTCCTTAAGCCTCTGTGGATAGAGAAAGTTGATAAAGAAAAAAAATGGCAGAAAAAAAAAAAATTCACAGCACTAGGGCGGTCTCTCAGGGAATAGTGTATTATTGGCTGAAGCTTTATCTGAAATCTCAAGTCACCTGATACGAAGAACGAACTTACTAAGCGACCGTTGAAGGACTCGATTTGAACTATCTACTTTTCTTGAATTGTGTGTAATAGAGAGAATTTATGGCAAGATATTATAACCCATTCTTCTATGATATCTTGAAATACAGGTTTGATTCAGGTTCGGCTTTAGATACAATGAATACGTTCTCATTACATGGTAATACCTCAGTGCAACTTGAGTACATGGTGAAGGTTGAGCTCTTATGTACGGTGCTGTTACAGCCACGAGCTCCGCCGCCCGCTCCATCCCCATCGATAATGAGCTAATAATTGACCCGCTGGAGTCGCTCCTTCGTTTTGCACGGGCATCGTCTGATATGCAATCCTGACCCCGCTAAAGCCTCTAAGACTGTGATCTTAGCTGGAATAGGATTCAAACTTGATTGCCTCCATCCGCCCTGCGTGCTCCGCCTACGTTTCTTCGGTTTCTCGATCATGTTCACCTGGCTTCGAATACCTCCTGAGTAAGCAGGCTGTTGGCAGTTCGAACTATAAGCATGAATGGTCATGATCGCCCGAGGGGACCTCTAGGAGATCCTGTACCTCAAAGAGATCCTCGCCGGCGCGCTGAGAGTCGCGCTGGTGGGCATGGGGGGCCCGGTGACGGAGCGTCAAGGGCCGAGAAATTCGAGGACGAAAAGCGGAGGATTGTTCAAAGTTGCTTTTCAAAGAAGGATAGCGATGGTGCCTGTATGTTTAAGCCAACTTTGAGCTGAACGCTTCATACACCTGCTCGACGACTGTTTCGCAAATCAGGCCTCCTGAAACGTCATGGAGCTGACAGCCCTACCACTTCTGGTCAAGAATATGGCTGACATTTCGTTGATTTACCAGTGGTCGAGTCCTACATTACACACGTACGGATCATGGAAGATGGCGCTTATCCTTCGTCCCCGCCCCCGCCTAATTCTTCCCCTGAAAACAAGAAGGCGAGAGTCATAATCGTCGCTGTGAGACGGTCCGGAAGGGTACGCATGCACAAAGCTAGGGAGAACAATGACGGCTCTTTCTCAATTGGCAAAACATGGATGCTGGATGACCTCTCCGCCATTAAATCATATAATGCGATCGTGCCGTCTAGCCCTCAGGAGGAACTGCAAAAACAATGGGCATCGAACGTTGGCTTTCTGGTAACTGTGGGAAAGCCTTACTACTGGCACGCCAAATCCCCGAAAGAGAAGGATTTCTTTATTGGCAGTTTGGTGAAAATCTATAAAAAATATACCGGCGGCAAAATGCCGGATCTTATAGGCTTTGATGAGCGTGAGCTCCAGCTTCTTCTGGGACCGCACTATTCTGGCGGAAAGGGACCATCTTCTGGCTCGTCGAATACTGAAGGATCTTTTGTACCCCCGCGTCCACCTTCGTCTCAGGGTAACCGTCCTCAGTCCCCTCATTGGGCTCGCGCACGGAGCCGCGATTCGCCCAAACGAAGACCAAACGAGGAAGATCTACCAATACGTGCTCAGCGCAGCCGGGAACAGATGAGCAGACCCTCTACCGCGCAGTCGGGCAAAAGTGGTCCCCCTCCATTTGCACCGCCCCAACATCCTCCACCAGTGCTCCCAGTTGACCAAGGGGATCGGCCACCTCCGCGTGCAATGGAGCGGCTCGCCGGCGATCCAAAGACACCGAAGATCGCTCCGGTATCACCGTTGGAACCTAAGATTAGGGAAATTCCTAGCAGCTTGAGAACGGCACACTCAAGGGAGAATATTAGTAAAGAGGCTGAGGAAGTCAACTTATCCAGCGTCCAGACGGAGCCCCGTCCACCGTCGTCACGAAGCGGGAAAATGGTACCTGAACCTCGTCCTATCGTACGTAGCGAGAACTCGAGCTCCAGTATACCCGAGGCTAGACGACTCAATGATGACATTGTTCCGGGCCTTGCTCCAAGCGAGCTGCGAGTGAAAGAACCAAAGCGAGGTTCTGAAACGCCATCGTCCACATCCAAGGGACAACCGACGTCACTTGCAGGAGACCAATTGAGCAGCTCAAACAATCTGCAACTTGCCGATGTACCACCAGGGCTGTTGGCAGGTTTACCCGCAAGTAACAATGCCACTAGTGCCAAGCCTGTCGAGACACCGCAACAAGTTTCGGAGAGAGAAGAGCCAGAAGAACCTGTCGCGGAGAGCAAGGCACCTTCATCTCCTATTAGCCCCCCAGAAGCCCTTCAGGAGAACGATGAAGATGACCCCGACGCTCATCGGCCTGGCCTCGGACCTATGATTAAAAAGAAGTCAAACAAAGATGTGGCGGGCGCGTTCCGCAAAGCTGCCAATGCATATGGGGCGTTCAAACCACGAAGCGGAGGCGCCGGCGCAAGACTTTTAGCTGCCGCGAAGAAACAGGCTGCCTCAGAGGGACCTGATGGGATCACCAGTGTCGTGCCTGCGCCATCCCTTGTTCGAAGAGTAGAAGAACCGGCGAAGACGACGACTGAAGAGCGCCCTGAGGAAACGGCTACTGTGCCTCCGGTGTCAGAGACCCCAGAAATCCCGTCGACGGATGCGCCGCCTGTACCTGCGCCGCCTGTACCTGCGCCAACCGTACCGGAACCAAACATACAGGAGCCTCCCAGGGTTGAGATTACGGAAGCTGTTGCTGATGCTACCGTAGCACCTTCACTAGATGCCCCTAAAAATATGCCAGAAGCAGTAGCTGTCCGAGCAGATGAAAGGTCACGTTCCGTATCTCCCTCTCCGCGGGATCGTCGGCGCAGGCGTCATGAAGATAACACTGTCAAATATTGTCAAGCACTCGGGCTCGATCCAAAAGTCCTTGGAGATCGCGGAGTGGAATTTGATGATATTCTGACCGACCTTGGCTGGAACGGCCGCCTCTCAGACGAGAAGAAAATTGAAGACCTCGAAGCAGACGTTCGCCGAGAGATTGGGCGCGTGGAGGCTACAAGCTGGCTTGGTAACCTTGAGCAACAAGAAGGCAAGGTCGACCAGCTTGCTAAACTCATCGACAAGACTATTGAAGAGTGTGAAGAGCTAGACAACCTACTCACGTTATATTCGCACGAACTCAATGTGAGTCATCCCCAAGGTCTTCGATATTTTTCACCCTGCTAACGAAAATCTAGACACTTCGCGACGACGTATCATATATTGAGACCCAATCTCAAGGTTTACAGGTCCAGACGGCCAACCAGAAGCTTCTGCATAGCGAGCTACAGACCCTGTTGAAGACGCTTTCTATATCTGTAAACGATCTGCAACCTTTGAAAGAGGCATCGCTTAGCAATATTGACGGGTTAAGAGAAACCGAGCTTGCGCTTTCTACTCTATACAAAGCTATGTTGACAATCGACCCCGATATCTGGCATAACAAAAAACGTCTGGATGCTGCTGGAGGACATGGTACCGTGGGAGTGTACGCCGACACTGAGATCGGTCAAATGCGTGCTATCAAGGACAAAAAGGAGGAGTATCGATTCTATTCGTCATCATTTCTTCAACGGCTCAGACAGTTCATGGGCATCGCCTATCAAGTAGCGGCACAGAAGCGGGCTGATGCGGCAGCTAATTCGCAGAAGGATCCGATGAAGTTAGACGGCTCAGCAAGGGCTTACGCTCGTCGGGAATTATGGGTTTACAGTGCGTTGACCCTATTTGCTAGGGAAGTAAGTGGGCCAGAGTGGCAGGGTTTGATCACTCTATACGAACAACAAGCCAAACAATCATACCAAGCTGAATTCCGTGACAACAACATGGCATGGAAGCGAACGGCAAGGAAAATGACGGGCGAAGAGCAGGAACTTCTTTTCACCCATCAGGATAAGGAAAAGGAAGCCGAGGGTATAACAACGGCAGCGAGGAAGCTGACCGTCAGGAGGGGAAAGACTATCAGAGCTGCAGCAGGGCTGAGGCTTCCCTCTGCTGATAAGCAGCATGGAAGGCTTGAACCTTTTGAAGTGTTTGCCGGCACTCTTCAGGAAACAGTGAAGATGATTTCAGAAGAGCAAAACTTCCTCGTGCGATTTTTCCATCTAACCTCTCTTTCAAATACTGATTTTGCGGATATTGTGGCTTCGGGAGCCCCGGACGAGCGTGCAGTTCCAGACTTTACCATTAAACAATCGCCCGATCCAGATCGAGGAATGGCAAAGAAAGTGGAACAGGCTATGGACGAACTATATTCGTTCTGGCCAATGGATATGCAAAATCTTGTGGATTGGTCCATCAAAGCAGACCCTCTGTAAGTTTGTGATGCTTGGTTACGTTGGTTCTTGAATTTTTAAAGCTGACTGTCCTTTAGACAAGGCATTGGTATCTTGTTCGCCATTGAAAAGACAATTGCGGACTTTGATGATACCAACCAGGATTTCATCATTCACTCTCTCCAGAAACTGCATTCTCGTTTGATTGGTCTTTTCAATCGGTTCGTCGACGAACAAATCCGTGGCATTGAAGAGACTAAGGTCAAAATCAACAAACGAAAGGGCGTCATATCGTTCATGAGAATTTTCCCGAACTTTTCTGTCGCGGTCGAGAACATGCTTTCCGACCCGTCATCAGAGTTCTACGACATCCGTCTAAACGTCAACGAAGCATATGATCGCATAAACCGGGCGATGTGGGAGTCATTGAAATTTATCGCAAAGGAAGCTCCAGGCCAATCCGCAACGGTAGCGGCGGCCGCTGGCTCTGGTGATCCGGAGGACAAGGAGATACTGAACTATCATATTCTCTTGATTGAAAACATGAATCATTATATTGAGGAGGTCGATATTCGAAATCTACCAGTATTGGAGCGGTGGCGCAATCGAGCCCAAGAGGACATGAGGGAACACATGAGGCTTTACTTGGACTCCGTGATTTACCGACCACTTGGGAAATTGCTCGAGTTTGTCGACTCGGTTGAAGGTCTGGCTGCTACGACCAGCAACCCCACCGATATTGCCAGCCGTCCTAGTCATTCACGCTCAGTAGCGAAAAGAGTGCTGGCTGCCTACGACGCAAAAGAGATACGGCGTGGTATTGAAATGCTCAAGAAGCGAGTCGAAAAGCACTTTGGCGATGCGGATGATCCTGGACTCAGCCGCAGTCTGGTAATCAAAGTGCTTCGGGAATGTGAAAGTCGTTATGAGCAGGCCTATGACCGAACGCAACATGTGATCCGTGCAGTATATGAAGGTCAGCTTGAGCTTGAGTGGCGCAAAGAGGATGTTGCCGCTACGTTTAGGAAATGATAATGTATCTTTCTATGTCTATCCGTCCCAACCGGTATCCTCCTGCGCTATTATTCTACTATGCAGGTTTCATAGAATGGCGCTTGCTTGGATTCTCATTGAATATGTTTAGCAATCCATCACCTTTTATCTACTATTTCAGCGACAAATGTAGTTTTGAGATGCCTACGATATGCCCAAACAGGGAGCATCGACAGTAGAAACCAACTTGAGTACAGTAAAGAATTTCTCAAGAAGCTGGACTGCAATGTTAAAACATAACGAGTGGGCGGCAGGATGCCTGTGGAAAAAGATTGATTGCTTTGGGATCGCCCAAGTTTGGGTGCTCAGGCGCAGAGCCATGGGATGAAGTGGTTCATTTCAGGTTCAGGGGCTATCACTATCACACCAAACATCCCGGTTAGACGGCAAGCAGGAGAAATGCTACGAGCCGGGCAAACATGATTGCCTTATCATTCAACCCTTCTCAAGAGACAACAAAGTCCTTTCTGAGTCCGGCCCTGGCAGCTTGAATACGATTGGATCTGTCCCTACTCTCCGCCTCACGCTCGACGAACTGATCGACCCGGCGACCCTCTGGATCTTTCGCTCCTGCGCGATCGCCATTTTCCCATTTGACACCTTCGAGTTTCACGGGCTTGTGCTCAATTCTAGTTTTTCTTTCCGCTTTCTCTCAGACGACCACTCCTTTCGTCTGTTGACTCCTACCCTCAGTCTCTCACAGCCGGTATGCTTTTCTCGCACCCCCTTCTTTTACCTTCTCCACCGTTCCCGCCAAGCTGAGCAAAGGCTCTCGACCGGGGACTCCACCTCCGCCCACTAGGGGGTCAGATATCGCACAGGACTAGGATGCGATTAGTATTCAATTCATCCGTATACTTGACGTGCCAACTGTTTTGCTCTCGTGGACTTACAACTTTGGCTCCTAGCTCGTTGCTGAGCTGTGGCTTGCGCTCAACTCTTTTCAGTTGGCCTATTTAGGGCCCGTCTCAGACAAGAATTCTCAAGCTAATTGTTGTCTCTGCTTAGGTTTCAAGTTTACAGCAATTCCTAGTCTAAGGAACTCAGCTATCACTGTTTCTGATCCGTGCGGCGTTGAGTTTAATCTACATTCCTCTCAAATCGCACGATACACTCGGAGGGATTACTGCATGTCGCGGCTTGTCCCCTTGATCAAACCAGAATTCCTGCTTTCTTTCTGCCTCCGCTGAACCGCTGCCCCTCCATTCCTCGAGACGGCCCCGTACCGGCGACGACTGCTGCGGGGTGCGCTCTGGTCCGCCGCCTCGACTGCAGACATGCCCTGGCGGCCTCTGCCTCGAATCGCTTTTGCCGTTGCCATCTACCCCTTCCAGCCCTCTACTCCGGCCGACCTACCGTTAGAACTCGGTGATGAGCTGTATATAATAGAACAAGGCGGGAACAATGGTGAATGGTGTCGCGGCTACTTGGTTGCTCCGCCGTCTTTGCTGGCGGGTTTAACGAGCACCAAAGGCCAGACCCTTGAGGCGCGAGTATTTTCGGGTATCTTCCCCCGCAATTGCGTGGAGATCCGCGAAGTCCTGGGTGATAGCGAAGGAAATAAGACCTTGACAAATGGGGACTGCTCAATTGACGACAGGGCGGAAGATGCGGAGGTGGATGTGCGGAGCAGTTTAGCTTCTTCTCAATACGACGAACAAGTTTCGGGCGAGATATCTGAAGTATTGGTCGCGCGAAAAGAGAAGCCTTCACAGATTTTCATCCAGAAGACAGACGATGATGACCAGTCGACTCCACGAGGGGCGCGGGCCAGTCCCTGGGGAATGCTTCCACTTACGCCGGTCAATGTAGCCCCGCGGGATCCTGATGCACCCAAGCCAGCTGCGCCAGTGCCTATGCTCAAAATAGGCGACGAAACTCCCACCTCACTTTCCGAGCCGTTGGTCGACGAGATCGCATCATGTTTGCGTGAGTGGCATTCGACTAAGCTACATGAGCTGCTTCTGTCGCAGCAATATCAGGTTGTGGAAGAAATGTCGACTATCGTCCAGGAGCTTGATTATGCCAGACGACAGCTCCTATACAACGTGCTAACTTCAAAAGAGAAGGAGGTGCTCAGGCAAGAGGTTGTTTGGAAACTTGTTCGGGGTAACAAGCTACTTGGTGGGGAAGTGATTGTGCGGGATCCTGAACAACGAGGTCGACTGTTGACAGGCGAGGATTCTGCCGTACATTTAGCAAAGCTCCAGTCCGAAATGAGCATGCTCGAGAGCAGTCCCACGCCTGCGTCGGACACCGCAGCTCTTCATCATTTGCTCGTGGAAGTCAATGCTGTATCAGGAAATGCCCCTGGGCCAGTAGTTCTCGCCGTCAGTCTGTGCACGGTATCGGACACCGGCCCTCTAAAAGCATTGTCCGAGACGTATGTTCTGGATATTCCTTCCCCAGAACAATTCGCAAGTTCAGGGCAGAGCAATAAGCTAAAGACTCTCTTCACTGAATTGGCGGCTACGGATATTGGGGATGGATCAGCAAGCGGGCCTAAGCTCTATCTTTTAGTGAGCGTTCGAGCACCGGAGGTTGCTTCCGCAAGCACTCCAGTTCAGACTGCACCTTCAGCTTCTCGCGAAGGAACAACCTCGCCAAAGCCTCCTACCGCCAGCAATTCCGTCAAGGGGCCAGGTCTGAAACCCCGCCGCAGCATTATGTGGTCGTCCAAACGTGGCATTCAGAGCTCAGACCAACCAAAGGAGACCGCCAAACCTCCGCAGTCCTCAGGGAGTGTGGCTAGCAACAAGGGAGGATCGGTCCAGCCATCAAAAGAGTCGGCACAGCTTCGTACCATAGGCGTTGGCCTCCTGGAAGTATCCCATATTCTGCGTCAAGATAAAGACACTGAGCAGATAATCAACATATGGGCCACTTCTGAGCACACAGAGGATGGGGAAGGGTACACGGACGGTTTTGATGCATTGATACGTGCATTGCTGCCTAGCCCGACAGGGAAGTACGTGAGGTCTCCTCGGGCTGCTCGCGTTCACCTTCACCTTTTCCCTTATGTCGATTCCGATTCGGATGCGCTGATTCGGAAGAACCCAACTATGTTGCATGGTGTCGTGCAAACGAGGCGGATTGGCTTCTCGCAAGCTCCGTCTAAGCCTCGGTCTGATATTTATGTGACTATCTCACAGGCAACGTTTCCTCCTGAGGCCCTTCTCTCGCATCCTCATTCGGGCCAAGTTCCGATGCCTTCACACACAGGACTTCGCAACTTGCAGCTGACCCTCGAGGTGCGCACCGCCTCAGGGGCACGAGTCGATAAATGTGTATTCCCAGCCTCATCATCGACCGCCAGTACCGCATGGAGAACGACCATTACTGAGAAAGGCAAGCCATGGAACCAAACGATTCGCCTCAATATCCCCACAGATCAAATTCCTGGTTCCCATATGATTATGAGTATTGCGGATGCCCCTGAATTCCCATTTGCGCTGGCATGGATGCCCCTGTGGGACAACCAGGCTTTTATACGAGATGGACCCCATTCTCTACTGCTACATGCATACGACAAGCACACATCAAACGTTGAGAATGGCAAAGGCGCTTATTTGTCCCTTCCTTGGAGCTCACTGGGCAAAAACGAGTCTACAAAGGATGAGGCGCTCACGGGGCCTCTGGCTACCCTTCGCATTGACACTCATTTGTGCAGCACTGAGTACTCGCAAGATCAAGTGCTTTTGAGCTTACTTAACTGGAAAGAACGGTCAGTGGATGAGATTATGGATACTTTGAAAAGAATTCGTTTTGTGCCCGAAATCGAGATCGTCAAACAATTAAGCTCTGTCTTCGATGCGTTGTTTTCAATCCTTGTGGAGCACGCCGGGAACGAAGACTATGAGGATCTTATTTTTAATAACCTGGTTACGGTCCTTGGAATTGTGCACGACAGACGATTCAACCTTGGCCCAGTGGTTGACCACTACACGGAGAACCAGTTCAATTTCCCCTTCGCAACACCATGCCTTATTCGAAGCTACCTCCGTCTTTTACAGGCAAGTTCTGACTTGCAGTACCACCGCAACCTTCGAGCTACCTTCAAGGTTGGTCGTCATCTGCTAAAGTTCATAATCAATGCCCGACAGCAGCAAAAATTGAAGGAAGAAGGTATTGGTATCACTCGTGTTCAATCAACGTTCAACCGGGATATGCACACGATTTTCAAGTCACTAGAGGCTCTGATGAAGAATCCTTCTCCTGCGAT
This sequence comes from Aspergillus nidulans FGSC A4, assembly GCF_000011425.1. Classification (NCBI taxonomy): domain Eukaryota; kingdom Fungi; phylum Ascomycota; class Eurotiomycetes; order Eurotiales; family Aspergillaceae; genus Aspergillus; species Aspergillus nidulans. Next base: position 3,421,842 of record NC_066264.1, on the reverse strand, counting down.
GGTGGGTAGCAAAACCCTTGTTGTTCAGCACTTCCACACGTGGCTTCCAGAGTTGTCGGCTGTCTTTAGCCGAGATGAAGTGATAATGATTGCGCTCAGTTTTATGGACTCTTGCGCAGATGTGAAGGGAATGCTAGTTTTGTATAAATTGGTTCTGATTCAGCATTACACTCGGCTTGAGATCTTTGGCTCCGGTACGGAGAGAAAGAGTCTTGCTTCTAGCTGTATCGGCTGGCTGGATCCCTACTGGGGAGCCACCGGTGCAGTATCTGATCAATACCGTGACCAGGTCCGCCTTGTTTGCGCTATCGTGGCAGAGCTCTTGACCCAGCCGGATCCCCAACTCTACGCCTTTATGCCGAAGATTATCTCCTCATACTACTCTATCATTCCTGAAGGCGTTGATGATACGGAATACCTGTCTCTCCTTTTCAGCAAATCGTTCCCGTTCCAGATCAAGGCATCAAAAACTAGTCAAAAGTTCGACGAAGTCCTTGTCGAACTGTCGGCTATAATGGCTGCAACTGCGTTAATACCAAATCCTAAGCGCCTACGGCTCAAAGGCTTGGAACTCACCAACTTCCTTTCTCAGGCATTCGAGGTTCATACCTCGATCTTAAACTGCGAGGCATATCCTAAGAGCTGGTTCAGCATCCATGTCTACAATCACCGGACAACAGTGAAGAGTCTTGAATATCTGGCATCACTGATGATCGACAAGTTGCTTCCAGCTCCAGACGATGCGGAATTGTTTGACACGAGGCTGTGGGAAACTTTCTTCATGACGTTACTCAAGGTTGTGTCTAGTGATGCCCTTGCTTTGGAGACCGTTCCAGAACAAAAACGACGCACTATCTGGAAAATCGCTGGCGATGTTCGAGAACAAGGTGCGGAGTTATTGCACTCTACTTGGGAAGCGATAGGTTGGGAAACGGCTGAAGATGAGAGGGAACGCTACGGATTGAACAGACTTGGCGGTTATCAGGTCCAATACGTGCCGGGCCTTGTAGCCCCCATTATTGAGCTATGCCTTAGTGTCCATGAGGGCCTGCGCCTTGTGGCTGTTGATATTCTGCGAACCATGATCATCAGCGAGTGGGATCTCAATCATGATCTCTCGGTTATTGAAACTGAGATAATTTCAAGTCTGGATAATCTTTTCAAGACGAAGGACATGAGCGAGGGTGTGATTCAGAAGCTCTTTATTGGGGAGCTGCTTGATCGTTTTGTTGGTTGCGATGCGTTTGATGAAGAACTTGCCACGGCAGTCAAGGCTCTTATCGCGACCGTGGATGAGCTTCTGGATTTATTCGTGGCGTCGCAAGGCGGTTCTATGGCTGAGAGTCTGCATGTTCTTCGACTGATGGAGTACATGAAAGACATGGGCCGAGAGGATATCTTCATCCGCTACGTCCACGAACTCGCCCAAAGCCAGGCTTCAGCTGGCAACTACACCGAGGCCGGTCTTGCGCTACAATTTCATGCCGACTTGTACGATTGGGATCCCAAACTGTCCGTTCCCGAACTCACAAACCCCCCCTTCCCTGAGCAGACATCCTTTGAAAGGAAAGAAGCCTTGTACTTCACGATTATCCAGTATTTCGAGGACGCTCAAGCTTGGACCCATGCATTGGCTTGCTATAGAGAACTTGCGCTGCATTACGAAGTTACTGTCATGGATTTTGCTAAGCTTTCGCGAGCCCAGAGCTCCATGGCAAAAATCCATGAGTCCATCGCCAAGGAAGACAAGCAGTTCCCCCGCTACTTCCGTGTTTTGTACAAGGGGCTTGGTTTCCCAGCAACATTACGTGACAAGGAATATATCGTTGAATGTGCCCCGACGGAACGCATGGCTACGCTTATTGATCGTATGCAGAAGGAGCACCCTGCTGCTCAGGTTATGTCGTCCGGCGAAGTCAACGATTACGAAGGTCAATACCTTTATATCAGCCCTGTAAGCGTGCACCGGGATATGAGCCACCCTGTTTACCAGCGGTCAAAAGTTCCACCGTCCGTTCGCGACCATCTTCTGATATCAGAGCCTACGCGATTCAGTTCCACACTGAGAAGACATATTGGTGATGCAGATGTTGAAGAGCAATGGGTGGAGAAGGTCATCTACACAACCTCTGAACCCTTCCCGAATATTCTCCGCAGGAGCGAAATAATTAGCACTGAAGAGATTGCGTTGACGCCCCTACAAACAGCCCTGGAACGGACGTGGCGCAAGACGCAAGAGTTATACCTGCTCTACAGGCGCGCAGCATCCGGTGAAGATATGAGCCTGATGAACTTGACAGAGGCTATAGAGCAATTGCTGGAATTCAATTCTACACCCGCCAGCTGTGTCGCGCACTACCGTCAGTTTTTGACTGACGAGTCTGAGGATGGCGAGGAAGAGGAAGAGGAAGAGGAAGTGGAAGCGAACACGCCTCAACCGATTGATCCGCTAAAAAACGCCCTCGCTGTGGCTCTCATTGACCATGCCTTAGCGATCAAGCACGCCCTCGCACTGTACTCGCGTCCAGCGCATCAAGCCACTCAGGCTGAGTTAACACGCCGTTTCGAAGAAGTTTTCGCACCCGAACTTTCTTCCCTTCGTCCTACAGAGAGCATGCCCCCGTTGCTGTACCAAAGCAAGTCCCCGATCTCATCGGAAAGCCGTCGGGTGACTGCGCTTCCGCGGTCTATTAGTCCAGAACAGGAGCTGATTCGCAGTTCCCGCAAAAATAGCCAGGCTCATCGCCGGCAAGCCTCACGCAAGCAATCTGTCAGCCATCGAATAAGCATAATGAACCCATTCAAACGCTCTAATCATGGAGCAAGCGATTCAATTGCCACTATCCAGCGACAGCCCAATGGCAACAGAGCTAATGACCCTGTGACCGGTTCGTCCGGCAAGGAGGAAGCTGACCTCGATGACGCTGCTACCATTCACAGTCGGACAACGAATCAATCCCGCGACACGAACAATAAACGGCGGAGCTTCTTTGGAGACGTTCTGCAGAAACACACATCCTCCCTCTCAATAAGCACCAGTGTCAACGAGGACGACACCAACAAGTCACAGAAACGGCAACGATCTAAAAGTGCGTCACGAAGTGCCGCCGACAACTCTGCGGAGAACGTTAGCCGCAGCACATCTCGGCACAATGGCACCATGGGGAATCCATCAACACCATCAGTCACTAGCCCCGCGTCAGTTACCAGTCCCAAGGGTGGTTGGTCAACGATACCTTCAGTCACCGAGCATCCGCGACCAGTAACTCGGAGCAGTCTGAATTCCGTTCGGAGTCCTGAAATCCGGAGCCCTGGCGCCCATACCAATAGCTCCTCAAACACGGGAGGAGGCGTACGAGATTCCGTCATGAAGCGCTTCAGCTTGCTCAAGGGAGTCGGACGAAAAGCCAGCCGCCTTGATTTCAAGAACGAACAAACCGTCTACGAGGAGTGATCCCATCTACTTCAATTGTAATGTCTGGACATTATCCTTCCTTTCCCGATTCTCTTTTCTTTGTTTCTTTAACACTTTTTTTTTCGCTTTTTTTTCTGCATCAGTTGATCATGTTTCGCATAAGCCTTTAATCTGTTTTGAGTTTTTGGCTAAAGCCATCTTAACTCCCATTTCCCCCTCTTTCACTTTATCATATTTTCACTTGACCTTACTTGATTTTACTTTTAACTTTGGATATGAACCCACGTGGCGGCAATATCACATCTACGAAAATCCTGATACCTCTTTCTCTCAGTTCTTCTTGAACCTCTCCACGGAGTATTTGTTGATACCTGTATATCTTTCTTGGTCGTTTTTCTTTTGTGGTTTGGGCTTGTACTATATCCATCTCGAGCTTTTCTATCGCAACCTAGGCTACAATAAGCCTTTTCGGCTCAAAAGTGCGCTCTTTAGTCAAAAAATAACTATTACAACAGCAGAATAGAATGTTTAAAATAGAAGATAAATAAAAAGTGGGTCTGTAATTTTGTTGGAATTGGTCGTTCAAGGGCTACTTATATATTCTCACACACTTCATCAGATTTCCCCCATTTGTCTACTCACCAACATCCAGATCCAAATCCACTACCCATGGCGCATTTAGCCCCTTATACTCCACCGTAACAACACTCGCATTCACAAACACGGTCTCCTCTCCCCGTTGTAGCGGCTTTTCAGAGCCGGACGTGAGATCTATATAAGCACTCCGATTATCCATCACATCCTCACGGTCCCATGATATATCTTGAATCCTCCTCACTCCAGCTGGGGTCCCGGACCCAGTCGCAGTATCTGAGTCTGACCCAGAACGCTCCCACTCTAATCGTCGCGCTCCATACCCCTCGTGAATATGCCCAAAGACGTGCAGCGCCGGCCGCGCCCTCCTCACAGCACGATAGAGGTGCTCACATCCCACATTCTCGCCGCTCCCGACTACTTGGTCTAGAATCCCCTTTGGTGGCCCGTGAGTTAAAAGGATATCGACGCCTGGGTAATTAGGGACCGGCAACTTAGGCTTTGAACCTTCCGCGCCAGCAAGGGGCGGGTTATACCGGTCCTCACTTCGTGGGTATGCGAACGCCCAGTCGCAAAACTCGGGCGTATAGGGACTCGCGTAAATGGTGAACTTTGCGCCTGTGGAGGGCACAGTGAATGTCCTGACCTCTTCTTCCATGTACCGGATACCGGCATTTATGGCGGTGGAGTCTGTGTATAGGGCTTTTATGGCTGAGGGGGAGTTCAGGGATGATCTAGGACCCTGTGATCCTTCAGTTGTAGTTCCCAATTCAGGGACTCTGGGTAGCGCAGCCAGATGATCCCTCCCCTTTGCATCTCTATACCTATGCCGCAACCACCCCACACGATTATAGTATTCCTCGTCAAGAGTGATATCGTGGTTCCCGGCAATCACGATCTTCAGTTCGGCTGGATGGGACTTAAGTATCTCGAGTATGGCCTTGTGTTCGGAGGCAAGGCCGACTTTCGTGATGTCACCGGCATGCAGGAGGACTTGGGCCGAGGGGAGCGGGTGCCGGTAGGGTGTTGATGGGAAGCCCGAAGAAGAGCTGGAGAGTGCGGGGGAGGGGGTTGTTGTGTGAGTATCGGAAAGGAGGAGGAGGCGGGTCTTTGCCTTTTGGGGCATTTCGGAGATTTGTTGTTCGTCAAGGCTTAGAATTATACGAGAGTGTGTTTTTGAGATAATCGGCGGTACGGAAGGCGAGGGGAAGTTGGAGTGCCGAGCGGGGAGTATATTTGCATCGACGGACTACAGAGAAACGCCGAAACGTAAGGTTGAAATCTACCAAGTAACATCAAGAAATGCCCGTAAATCATTCATTATCGCTGCCTACATGTGTAGCCCACTATGCCAATGCCATGGTCAGGTCAGGAAACTCTGAAATTGCTAACTCCGATACCACACCCTTTTACATGACAATCAAGGCTTCACAAAAATAAGAGGGAAAAAGTTTATTTTTTGCGATATCTCTTCTCATTTACTCGCGTTTACTTGCGGATGGCACGCTGGTAGAACGCAAGCTCTTCACCCTCCAGGATGTAGCCGTCGACACGACCGCTCTGGCCGGGACGAGAAGCAATGACGGCGTACAGGCGACCAGACTCAAACTGTCTCTCGATGGCGGACTCGACCTTGCCAGACTCGGCGAAGCGAGCAGCCTGCTTCTTCACAACGCTGTTGCTCTTCTTCTCCTCAGTGGCCTCAGCGGTCTTCTGCTGGCGGCGGCGGCCGATGGGCTGGCCGTAGTGGGCCTCGTACCATTGCCTGAAAGGAGCGGCATCGATCTGGACGACGGCAGACTTGGTCAGGGTGTTGGTGCGGACGAGTTCGTTGTTCGAGGGGTGGTAGGCGACAACGATGACACGGGTCTTGCGGGAGATACCCTCAGAACCCCACGAGAAGTTACCGGACTCGAGACGGAGAGCACGGAACTTGCGGTTACCACCACGGGTGCGGACAAGGTGAATCCGCTTGGTGCCAATACGGGTGTTGGCGGGCTGGCGACCCTTCTCGAAAGCCCTGTTTGTTATCGTCAATCCTGCCCTTGATACTTGTATCGAGTCAATCCTCGTCATACCTCTTCTTGCGGTAGTGGGCGCGCTTGGCACCGGTGGCCGAGCGCTTGTGGCGCGAGTCGCGAGAGATACCCATGTTTGCTGTCTATGTGGGGGACTGTCCAGGGATAATTGATTAGCACGAGTCGAAACAAGCGAAGCTGATCATCTAATGTCCGAATGCCTTCAATTCTATCCCGCTGAGTGGTATCGATGGCCGTGAGTCTGTCGGTAACCTTTCGCTGGATATCCAATTCGCAGTTTCCCAGCCGCATTCAGAAAAGAATCTTTCAAGGAAGTTGTTCCAAGCAAAAAAAGTAGCAACATCGAGAGTTCTGCCTCTGCTCCCCTGTCGTAATGCTCCATTCCCTCTTGTATCGATACCGGGTGAACGAGTGGACGGATGGAAATTTGACAGACCGATCGAAGGCGCACCGACTCGCTCGACAAGATAGAACCAGCGGAAACCGGGGGGGAAAAAGATCACAATAGCCAGAAAATAAAATACTCACCTCTAATCCTGCAGCCCTTCACCAAGAACGCAGCGGCAAGGGTTGTCGTGGGTTGTCGTGGAGTTGAGTGCTTGTCGTCGGCGATCGTGGAATCCGTGTGTGTCTCTCGCTTCGACGTTGCCCTATTTTCGTGGGCGCTAGCCGAAGCCGGCTAGGCCAGTACCCCGTGACCTCGTCTACGCTTGTCCTTTCGTGGTTAGCTTACTGACAGACCCAGGAGGCTGACCTCGATTGTTATTCCGCTCCGGACCCCCACTAATTTACACCAATCACAAGTCTCGACTCTAGACTTCAGACATGTTTCTAAGAACTACAAGTTTACAGCAGCTCACTATCTAGCAAAGAACATAACTAATTGCAAGATGACGTTGTACCTCAGTTGACTAACAGCCAGCCAAGCTATTGTCATTCGAAGTTCGAGTTTCGTTGTACTTCACATTTTTGAGGTACTAACATAACCTCCGGAGTATAACTCTCAATTCTTATATCAGGTCTCCTCCACAGACTCCTTGAGCCGTGAAGCTTAGCCTCTATGACACTTAGCAATCGGTTGTAATGCCTTCACTCTACATTCGTGTAGCTATCGCACCTCTGTGCTGGTAAACCTGCGGCTTCGTATAGAGTCAATACAATTCCGGCTACCCTGTATATAAGAAGGGTGATGTACCAGATTGCTTTGGTCTCGATCGGACGTATTGTCCAAGGGTTTTTTGCTTATATATGGCCATTCTAATCGTGATTTGACTGGACTTGCTGTACTCCACGCATTTGGACTGGTTCCGGCGCCTGTTCAGGATTCTAGTTGAGACTACGTGATTAGAGCTAATAGATTGAACGAGTTCAGGCCTTTCTCAGTTTCCAGACTAAGGAGACTAAGGAATCGGGAAGTCGAAATATCTAATCTCTCCTTACCTATGCCGGACCGTCTATAACTCCAAGATAAATAACTACCCACTCTTTTCCTTCTCTTCAGCCTCAGCCCTCCTAACCAATCCATCAAACCTCATCCAAGCTGGGAATCCCTCGACAAACCCTAGCACCATCCAAGTCCACCACAAGCCAGAGAAAGCTTGGACCCCATACTTCCTCAGCCGCATATACCCTAACAGAACCAGCGCCTCAAAGCCGTGTGCAACAGCCAAAGGCCCCCAAATCCATGGCTGCCACTTGTAGCTAAATCCCGTAAAACCTGGGTATTTGGCTAGTCCAAGTCCTTCGTAGACCAGCGAGCCCGGCTCGAAATTTCCCCGTCGGCAATATCCTACTAGTATCGCGAGACAAAGCGTGAATCCAATCCACTGGCTGCCCTTTGGCGGGGAGTACCGGGTTATTTTAATATCGGAGAGGTTCAGGCGTTTCAGAGCTTCTTTGTGCATTGCGACGACTCGGGCGCGGGTCTCAGAAAGGGAAGCGAGCGGTGGGTCGAAAGGGATTGTGTACCGGGAACCTTGCGCGGAGATTACCATGTCGGTGAGCCGAACGTCTTCGAGTTTAGGCGATGTTGAGGCCCGCGCTGAGAGGCCGCAGTAGGCACGCAGGTAGAGGGAGAGGGAGCGCGCATGGTCGGTGTTCATGTGGTTGATTATGAACGTTTTGCGGGAGGTGTCGTCGGCCATCTTGTGAATGTACCCGGGACGAGTTACTGTTGGTTCCGGAGTTGAAGGAAGGGCTGAGAGCGAAATTGAATCCAGATAAGTTAATGATGACGCTTGGATGCGGGATTTATAGCAAGCAGATGGTTCTACAGAGTACTGCTTATGTACTGCTTATGCACTGAAGTCCGAGGTCGGCTGGTAGCGGCCTCGGTCCATTTCCAGCGCCAGCCATGTGGTGCGTGCTCCACAGCTTATCCTCTGGTACGACACACGATAACGTCTTTCAAGTTTCTTTACTCGATCCAAATTGAATCTAGCAGAGATTGAATTCGATCCACGCTTCTAGAACACATTACAAGGAGGAGAATCCATAATGCCAGGTCCCGAACCCAATACCATAAATCAATGATAAAAACACCTCCAGCGCAGGTTACAAAATTTCTTTCATCTCGTTCAATGCGGCCTCAGGGCAAATCTCATAACTCGTTAGGCAGAATAGGAACGGCGGGAATATCAGAGACGGCGCGTTATTTCGAGTCTCTGAATCCTCAAGCACTGTTCATAGTCGTCGTCGTTAACTCCTATTCACGATTGGCAAGTGATTCAAACGAAGTCCATATCCACGAGCCCCGTCATGATCATGAGATAGGAAATGAAATTCAAGTACTGCCTCAGGCCTGCTTAAGTCCACAGGTTCAAGACACCGCGCAAAGCAGAGGACTGGGGAAGGGGAAAGAAAAGGAAGGGTAGCTAGGTAAGGCAAGGATTCACTTACAGCAACGCCAGTGTCAAGTCACCATGGATTCTCGCCTTCAACTCAACTTCAATATCTAGATTCACATCTAGCTTTAGCTTCAGCCCGTCTTGGTCGTCGATCGTCTTCTTGCTATCCGGGGCCCGCGATATGTTCCCGTTGTTGATCTTCTGCCTAACGTTCTGGCCTCCTTGGTCCCGACTGCTTATTGACTGGCCGTTGGGCTGGTAGGCTTGTACTGCCTTGCCTTGGTCTTCGTCCTCTTCGTCTTCGTCGTCATAGTAATCGTCCCCCTCGTCTGAGTATTCGTAGTCATCGTCGTCGTGGTCATCAGAGTAGTCGTCCGAATAGTCATCGTCTTCATCCTGGGGAGGGGCGCGGGCCGAGGGTTTTTGCTCGAACTCGGAGTCCTGCATCTCGTCTTTAACAGGAGTGTCTTTTTGTTCTTGTTTCTCTACCGTTGCCATTTTGATTGTGGTGAAGTGAGAAAAGAGGAAAAGTGTGGGCTGATGGGCGGCTGCGTGTGTAGATGTATAGATTCAGGGTTGGGCAACAGTAGGTGGATAGATTTAGACCTAGAACTTGCTTGCAGGTGAAGAACGACTAGGAAAACAATAAAAGAAAATCGAAAATAGATGACATAAAATGCAAGCGTAGAGTATATTAACGTTAACAAAAGTGTAAGGCTGCAGAGCCAGAAAACCCTGTGTCGATGATGGCGGTGGTGTTGACCTACGTCACTGGCAAAACATCACAGTTGTCGAATGCACGAAGAGACCGACTTGGTGCGACGACATCATCAATCACCAGACATTTTATCGGAGTATGATACCTATAGTAGGCCGCCTACATAATAGCAGGCGTTCATTAACGGGCCGATTATTGGGACGGATATGACACAATCTTGCATAGTGCCGCCATATCGTCATAGTCTAACGATTCTCATCTCCTCTACCATAGGTGCTCTGTACAGTCTGAAACACAGCAAATTGCACACGCGTACTGAGTTCTCGACCACCGTTCCAAGGATACCAGCGCCGTCAGATCTCAGGGGGGGGGAGAATAATCCGATCCAACCAAGCAGGGTCGTCCAGTGGTACGGCCTCGCAGTCATAAAGTAGATGGGATCTGATTGGTTTTGCTGGGTAGTCGCTTAGCGAGATCCATCCGTTCCGAGTCTTCCAAGCTGACGACCTCCCCGATAGTGGTACTCATCCCGGCCAGCACCAGAAAACTTCGTTGTTATGGTTTGACTGGTAAGGGACAGACTACAGAGCATGAAAGCGGTTCCACCTGTCGCTGACAAGCCCTGCTGGGCGCAGACGTCATGTCTAGCGATGGGCCACAAAGTCCAGCCTCTAGACTGCTCTGTCAAGGGGCCTCTTTCATCATAGGGCCAGGGTCTGACTGGGGCACCGCTATTCATGGAAACAATGACGCTGTTGGACTGGCTTTGTGCGACTGTGAAGTAATTCTTATTAAGTCTAGTCATATGCAGAATGCAGGTAGAGGATTATAAATAAATTATACCAAGTATTGGACAGAAACAGCAGAAACTTGTCACTTGATACGATACAATCCACCTACGTATATCCTCCCAACAATCAAATTTATATACAATACCCATCCCCTCCCAAAGCAAGCTTGATCTTCCCTTTTTACCATGGCCGACTCAAACCCCCAATCTCCCAACCCCAAAGAAGAGTCTTCCGATAACGAGTTCCCCACCAACCAACAACAACAACAGCCCGCTCCTGAGCAAGACGCCACACCGGATAACAGCCGTCAGCGCAGACAAGAGCCTAACGACTCCGACACAGAAGACGTCCCGCGTCCCGAAATGGAACCAGAGCAGCAGCAGAGACCCCAGCGCCGCCGCCGCGGCCAACCCCGCCAGCAACGGCGTCCTCGCCAGCAAGGTCAAGACGGCGGTCCATTGGGTGGCCTAGGCGGCATCAACCAGGCCGGTGATCTCGTGCAGAACACAGCGGGCAAAGCAGTGAATGGGGTTACAGGGAGCGCCGGTAAGGCTGTTGGCGGTTTACTAGGGGGTGGCCAGCAGGAAGAAGAGAGTGGTGGTGGAGGAGGTAAAGGGAGTGATGAGCAGCTGCGGCTGCGGCTCGATCTGAATCTGGATATTGAGGTGCAGCTGAAGGCGAAGATTCATGGTGATTTGACGCTGGGATTATTGTGAGTGACTGACACCGGTCTTCTTGCTTGGTTCGCGTTGGGTAGATATGCTGACTGACTGATCAGGAATTAGTGCTTGACCGCGTCGATCTATTTGATCTCCTTGCTTCTTCACGATATTACTTCCGATACCGACTTATGACTGCTGGTGCTCGGTCGCCAGCCTGATATGTGATGTCGTCCACGAATTTGATTTGAATTGGGCTTTGCGATGTTTTGCGATGTTTTGCGGCGGATTGCTCTAGATCCTTTGCGATATTTCACTTCCTCGGTTCGGTTTCCTGTTACTTTTTAATCAGGCGTGCCATTCTATCTGGTATTGCATTTCCTGTACTCTATAAAAAGGGATCAATGATGAGTCTTGCAACTCCATACATCCGTATTCCAACAAGCCTCACGTCTAGTGTTTCGAGTCTCGTAAAAAGCTCTATAGACCGGCTACACGCATCAGACCATATCCAAGTGTGACTATCACCACAAATGACATCAGACTGGCGGGGATGCCCCGCGTGAAAAAGTGCCGTACTTGCAAGTAGCGCTGACCGGTCTGCGGCACCTCCGTCATAATGGCGGCTAGAGCGTCATTAGTCTCAAATCCAAACCAGTAACGGGTAACATACTCATATTGGGGAAGCCACTAGTTGGCAAAGCCATGGCCACTGAACACATCAATGCGCTAGCCATCACCAACAAATTGGGGTGTGGGTCGTCCATGCTAAGACCGATTTGTCGAACGAGAGGGAGGATGATCAGGGCTGCGACGGTGTGCGAGATGAACGTGGCAATCACCAGGATTAGTGCCGAAAACACAATCAACACTCCATATAGGCTGAAGTGCTCGACCCGTGACCGAATGTCCTCTGCAATGGTATGCAGCAGCCCAGAAGATGTCACAGCCTTTCCAAGGCAAAGTCCACCAGCGGCGAGAATTATGATGGTCCAAAGAAAGTTGTTGAAGTCCTCCTTGTTTAGGATTCCAGTGCCAAAAAATAGGACAATAGGGATGATGGCAATTACACCCATGTCCCCGAATATATGCTCCAGCTGATGACTGGCACACCACAAGCCAATCGTAGTCAATGTGACGATACTAATAAAGTACTGAATGCCGGTAAATTTATCCTTTAGCGGCCGGATGGGTACAATGGTGGTATCTCGACCAGGTTGGAAGGTGACCAGAAGCAGCACCCAAATCAACAAGATCGAGATTATGCAGACCGGAAGTGAGATGAAGAACCAAGTGCCCCAGCTGATGCTGGGGTACATGTTTTGAAGAGCAATGATGTTCTGCGGGGAGGCGATCGGCGATGCTGCGCCGCCGACATTTGCAGCAAGAGCAATTCCAAGAACCAAAGCTTTGGCAAAGCTGGAATCAGGCGAAAGATTCCGTAACAAAGGCTGTATACGTCAGCCAGTCATCAGTAAACCGTCGAAATAGGAACCACTAACCTGGATGATCGAATAGCAGAGAACCGGAGAGGCGACATTGCTAATCCACATACTAAGGAACATGCTCACGAACATATTGGTAAGTAGTACAATGCGATGGTTAGAGCCGGCTTTGCTCAATACAAACAACGCCATTCGCCGAGCAATGTCGTACTTAGACAGTGCTGCAGCTATAGTGAAACCGCCTAGAAGCAGCATAATCACAGGGGTCCACATGGCGCCAAAGGCAACGCTAGTGGCTTCTTTAGGTCCTAACCGTTTATATGGCTTCTCGTCTGATTTCATGATACCGAGCAGTACGACAAGGAATGGAATAAAGAGAGACGTCACAAAGAGTGGGATCACCTCTGTAGCCCATAATAAGCTCACAAAAACGAGCATCGCCAGGCAATTCTGCTGCTCCGGCTTCTCCATGATCGGAACAGAGAGTAACACAGAAAAGACAACTAGGACGACGATAAGGGTCGCAAAGTTTGCGCTCCATAGCCATGTCGGAGCACTAATGACCCCGAAAGGTGTCCGAAGCTGCTTGCTCTGAGCCACCTGTTCGTCACCCTGTCGGCGCGCCAATGCCGGGTCTGCGTCTCCTCCAAGGAGTGTCTGGCGAAGACCAACGTTGGCAGCTTGAGCTTTTCTTTCAATGCCAATCATCTCTCTCCACACCGTATTCCGCTCCCATACGACATGCTCTCTCAGATGCAAACGAAGCTCGCGTCTGGCCAGAGAAAGATCACCGTTTGTGGTCAACTCCGCATATAAAGTCTCGATCTGACGAATAAAACCCTCGATATTTTCCATAGTTGAGGACAGAAAAGGGTAAGCTGGGGATACACTTGAGTTTATGTACTCTCGACGGAGATTGCGGTCGATGATCTTGTCGTACTTCTTCAAAGCTTTGGAAAATCCAGTCTTGTTAAGCTGGACATAGGACTTAAGTCCGCAGAGAGCGACATAGACTGCGATAATCCGTTTTTTAAGGGAAGCAGCCGAGTTGTAAAGGTCCAGGAGCGCGGGATCGGTGAGGTGCTCATTCTGGTTGCCTCGCCGAACGACCGCCTGGCTGTTTGGAGCATACCTAGAATCTGTCCAAATTGAACTCCTCATATCCTCTGTACGGTTATCATCAGGAGGGCCAGGGTAGGCGCTCCGTGACTGGCCTAGTGTAGGGCGTGTCGTAGGATGCTCGTCATCGCTATCTTCGTCGTCGTCGGCAGCTGGTTCGCTTCCCATGCTTTGGCGCCTACCTAGACCAAACTCGGCAGAATGGTCTTGAATGGATCCAGTGCTCACTCTCCTTCCTTTGTGCATGCTGTCCTGCATGGGATTCATCTCGGCCCCGTCGGCCTTAGCCGTGTATTCCTCCGCATCTTTCATAACATTATCAACGTCTTCATAGATTTCTCTTTCTTTCGACCGGTAGAAAGCGCATATCTTATCCAACTCTACATCAAGAGCGTGCTGAAATAGCTTATCAGGGTTTTGCGTATCGTTGAGCAGAGGAGCAGACTCGGCGTCAGTGGCTTGTTCATTCGATCGATGGGCTTGTTGTTCCAGGGTATATATCCTAAATGAGAGTGACAATTAGCCTGCTGTTACCCAGAGGTGTATCACACAAGCACGGCCCTCATGCTATAGGCCGTAAATTCGAACCAGAAAAGGAAAGATGAATGATGTGCAAGTAACCGAGTCTGTCAACGTACAGTTTCTTGAGATTGCTGTAGGCAATATAATACGCGCTCCAGTCAGGAACAGCGTTGAACTGGATGCTGTGGGAGAACTTCATCTTGGAGGTTGCCTCACGGTCTTTAAGGTTTGCTGAGCGGCGACGAAGAGCCTCGACCCAGTAACGAAGTTTGACTGGTTTATCACTGCCAAAGGGTCCTGTTTCAGGGCGCTGGTGCGAGTGGCCTAAAGGATTGCGGTCGGTCTGCGGGGAAGTTTTCTCGCCTCGAAGGCTACGTTTTTGGGGTAGGTTGCCTTGGAGCCCCGTGGTACGTGGAACGGGATACTCGACGAGTTCGATGTCTTGCACAAATCCCGCACTCACGCCGTCGTTGTTAGCTGAGGCACTCGTCGCAGACGCGAAGGGTGCCACACCTCGTCTAACTGCATTCGACGACACGGTGTGCTTTTGGTGCTGGTTGGCCTCAATCGCTGGTCTTCGGACGTGCGGCGCGAAGGTGAGTTCGGTCACAGGGCAGAAGCTCAGCAGGCGAAACTCAAGTCAACCAGCAGAGCTACAGTAATAACAGACTGAAATAACAAGGAAACCTATAGAGACGGCATAGGTATTATTATTGCTGAAGTTGAAGCTCGTATGAGGTCAGTTTGATTGCCATTCGTTCTGCCTTCGATAATCTGCAGAGCCCACAGAGCTACCGAATCGGGATTAGCCTTAGGCTCTCAAATATACACCCTTGTAGATGCAATGCTCACTTCTCAGAAGCCTCTTTCTCCACTTGTCTAAACTTGGGCTCTCAGTGATTACAGTAATAAGATCATCTCCAAGCGAAGAGTGAACATCAATGATTTTATTGTATGTGATCAATTTTCCAGAAACGCTACCGCACAGGTGCCATTGAGCTACCATTGAAGGCAGCCATGATATCCATCAAGGGAGCGACAACCTGATTATAGAAAGCAGTTCGGAATTGCTCATCGTCTGGATCTGTTTCCTTAGTCTCTGACCAATGAAGGCATCTCCGAACTACCATTCCATATCGCTCTCCACTTTCTTCACTGACAGAAGATATGCAACGATTAGCAGTCTTCAAAAACGTCACAACCTCCTCAGGATTCTCGTCTTCGGGTCTTGAGCGCCGAGAAGATCGGCCTAACGATGACTCTATCAAAGGCAGGGCTAAAGCGAAAAGAACTTTGCTCGTGATTGTTGACGATAGATCCGGCCTTGTTGCATCCTTGCTCGAGACTCTCTATAACAAACAGGGATGCTGAAGTGTCTGGTTTTGAGAGACCGGTCCGCTAGTTCCCTGGGGGATATAATATCGCGAGTGCGCCAATGCTCACGGAGCCAGTTGCCGTGGAACTGAAGCACACTCCATGCTAGTCGCGCTGCCCGGTAGAGACGATTCCGTTTTGGAAATAGAACCCTGGGATCCATGCGGCCAGTGTCGACGACATAAGCGAATCCTCGAGCGACTGAGACTCGAAAATCCGAATTTTGCTTCTTGTGACTGACACCATGTGTCGGTATTTCCCGTCTATAAGGCTGCCAACGTTCTTTCGCCCCTCGACCATCACATCTATTGTAGTAATGGTTGAACATACTTGGGTGATCTGATTCGTCCCGGATTCATTCTGATGCGGCCCAATTTCGAGTTGCTGCCAGGAGAAGAGGGACGGGATGGGTCGTTGACCGTACCAATGATATTCGGAATACTATTTCAGACATCTCCGCTGCCCCTGGATCGAGGTCTAATGTGAGCAGGACAGAATGCTCATCAAGGCAAGGGCAGGCCCAAGATTCTTCTCGAAGCAGGGTTTTATAGATACTAGCAGCAGGGGAGCGCACTATTTCGAGTCTCGAGTCTCAATCTGCCCGGATCCGTTCCTGACGTTGGAGTGACTGGTTGACGGTTCGCTGGAGCAGATCGATCGAAGTGTTCGGGCCATCAAAGAGGCTATCAGATCTTCTTTTTGAGAGTATGTGTTTAACTCTGCGTGCCACTAGGATTGCACGAGGCTGGGTTGCCGTAGACTGAAGAGTCGGTTAGCTTTGAGCAGATAATGCTTGGTGACCGGCTCACAAGTTTAAAAACTTTCCTCAAGCCTGTTTTTTATCTCCTGCAGTACGTGTTTCGCATCCGTTATGATATTGGCAAACACCTCATAATCTCGCCCCAGGTTTCTCTGTAACTTGTCTTGCAGGGCACGGTCTTTCCAGGTTGATGCTATGTTTTCGGTCTGGGCTTGGATGCTTTGTATATCGTCCTCATTAATCTGGAACCCCCAGTGCGATCTCAACAGCGTTCACAAGTGAAGCCCATTGCCCCTGCAAGACGCTGGAGTATCTTTCAATATGGCGCCGATCTTTCTCGGTGCGAAGCAAGCTAACAGTGTCCAGGATATCGGCATACTTATCAAGCACCGTAACGACCAGTGGAATCATGGCCAGGACAATACCAATCGGTTCCATGTCGACTCTTGAGCTCTGGTAGTGGCTCTTGACTTTAAAGCGTGCAATGTTAAATGATGCAGGAGATTCTCCTTCAGGCGCGAGCGCCAGCTTTCACTGCGGGGTCGGTTTTACGTTTGCTCGACTTCAGCCTTGCGATGCTACTTATCTACAAGATTCGGATTTGACTACGAATAGCAGACGAGACTACCACAATACCTGCCAACAGCATGGACAGCATTATCCTAACCGGCTCTGGCTGGAGACAATTTCTTGACTGCGCAAAGCAGATACTTGACCATGATCGTATTCGAGATCCGGACCTGCAGGCTCAGATTCCTATCAGCATGGCGGGACGAACTTGGACGGCTTCGAATCTGGGCAAGCGACGTTGGCGTCTATCAGACTCGCGGCGGTCATGCCTCGCTAGATGGCCTACTTAATGAGTTCCCGACGGTCAGGAGTCAAGTCCTTCGCCAGCTGATAGGATTCAAGGGCTACTAGGAGATCTAAAAGACGAGTTACGCAACACAGGAAAACACTCAGACAATAATAGTGAAGTCGAAGAAGAGCAGGAGGACGAAGACTACGAGCAGGAGGAACAACTATGGCAGGAGGAAAAACACTCGTCCAGGACAGCTATCCAGGATATTTATATGCATTTTCAAGACGGCATAAACGGTCTAAACCGAATGTCTATTATAATTTCCCAACGAACAAGCTTCAATACTGAAACTGGACCTCAGCCTGAGACAATGCACAGCGCGAGACAGGCGTGGCAGACACAGTCAGGAACCGGTCCGAAACGGAGGCCAGCATCACAAGCAGGAAACGCTCGGAAAACCCACAGCGATGTAAGGGGCTTACCTGGACTTGGAGGTAGAGGTGGAGGTTCATCTCCGTATGGGCGGACGTGGGGGCCGATGTATATCTGCGTGAGTGCAACCTTTGAATCTTGAATGTTCTTGTATATGTTTACGCTAACTTGTCAAATTCAAGTGCAATTGTAATGACGGGCCAAAGGTGTACACCTACAACGTGCAAGTGTGAAATTTGTCACCATATTGCCTGTGATCTCTGCACACAAGTGAAATAGGAAATTCTAGTAGCATTCCTACATCATCTGTATTTAGTACTCATCATTCCGCGATTCGTAAAGTTAACGACCACAAGCTTATCAAAGCTAATATGATACATCATTCAGAGACCTGCCATTCAGAAAGCCTCAGCCAAACTACAGATCCGAGGTGCTACGACCACGTTCAACAATACCCAACCCAAGATAAAGCTCAATATCCGCCCCTCCTCAGGATCTGAAGCAAACGCGGATTGCCAACATGCTAATGCAGTGCCTGGGAGCAGTCTCGGACTGTCCTTGGACTTCCTACACCCACATCTTTTTTGTTGGGGATAAGACACTGCTCCATTTAGATCAAGAACCCGTCCATTTCATACTTGCGTACCCCCTAAACCAGACCCTCATTAGAACGAGGCTACGATTCTTATACCAGAAAGAACAACACCCATCAACTGAGCAGATTAGGCGCCTGAGCTCAGTCACAGCGCGGTAAATGTTCAGCCTTGCTGAAGGAGAATCTATAAGTAGACTCATCTACTGGAGACTCAATAAACCGAACGGAGAATCCTTGAACTATCCAGAACGAGAGGATTGACAACTACAAGACCTTTATAGTCCTCAGAGCCTATTACATTTAACCTCCTAACCCGACGGCCAAATGACCGGAATACCACCAACATCAGCATGCGTTGCCCGACTGGGACTGATCCCTGCCCGATTGAAAGGAGCATGCCCTACCATATACTTCTAGAGTCGAGATAAAATCAAACGAGCAGTCAACCTGTCAATGTCAGAAAAGCGCTTATAACGAACCATACTACGCCGCCTCAGATTTCTGGGTCTGTCTAAGTATCATGTCCACTTTAAAACCACCGTCCGTTGATCCTAGCCCGTTCAATATATTGTAATTTATTATCCTCAAAGCTGTTGACAGTGCACATTTTGTAACAAAGTACTGATGAGGCGACTGACCAAAGTGTACACTCACTCGACCCAATGCGAATTGTGCAACCATATCATCTGTAGGTTGTAGTCTGGGGTAAGGTAATCACCAGGAGAGGAAGGATTGTAGTGCAGATAGTGTGCAGCCAACGTAAACTGACATATTTCCATTGTTTGATTGAGGCGCTGTGCTGGTGGTGAAGGCATTGGTTGACGGAATAGATTGATACCCAGGGCCTCAATGAGATGGATGTTCTGTCGTCAAGATTAACAAGATAATTTCTACTTCGCTGCTTAAATTATAGCTTCTCATCAGTCACTTGAATTTTAAAACTTGAGTGCGCTTACCGAACTAAATCCAGAAGGGAAGCGAATTTATATATTCTTACGTACTCCGTTGACTCCCGATTTCGAAGATTGGTAACCATCAAGGTAGAGATAGAAACAGCTCTAAGTAAGATACAGGACTGTAGCAGAATTCAGATATTGCTCATTAAGACGAAGATATTTTCATATAGTTAAGGTTATTGTCTTTTTCTTCTACTTGCTTGAATAGAACATACAATAGTCCAACTATACTTCTAACCATAGATAAAGAAAATTGCAACAAAATGCCCATCCTAAAAGTACACAAATAAGCCTGAGAAGAGAAGAGAAGAGTGGAGTGGTATCGGGACCCGGCAATATGCGATACCTTCCAGTTAGTCAAGCCCATAGCCTGCCTGGCCCTCAACTCTTGCTCTCTCGTGGAACACCGTCTCATAGCAATCAGTTCACAGTTCACACCCATCCATTCTTATTAATCTTCTTCGGCTTCGCACCAATATTTACCCTAGCCGCAATACCCAGTTTATGCACTCCATCCCTCTTCTCCCAAACGCCACTTCGCCCCTCCGCAACAGCGATAAGCTCATTCGCCACGCGATGTGCCAATTTCGCATCACGCCGTTTATTGCTCGCGTCGATAATCCACCCAATAGCTGCGCGGCGGCGCTGCTTCTCTGCCAATGCGAGCGGGATCTGCATTGTGTTACCACCACCCGCGATACCCTTGGCGTGGTGCAGTTTGATCAGGGGCGCCACGGAGTCGACAATCAATGTCAGGTATGCGATGGGGTTGAGTGGGAGTTGGGCGGGGGCTGGGCCAGGGAGGAGGGGGCGGCGAGGGTTGATTTGGGGAGGTGGAGAGGAGCGGAGGATGTCGAGGATTATGTTCATGTTCTATTTATTCTCATTTCATATATTAGCAATTCATCAGTCTAGTGCGGCATGGCATCGGAGCAAATGTTAACGGTGAATGTGAATATACCTTCTGAGCAGTCGCCAGCTTCCCATCTCTCATCAAGTTCTTCGTGAACTGCTCCACGACCGGCTCATACCGGGAACGGAAGTTCTCAGTGCGCGGAATGGACTCCGGAGCCGGGAATTTCAGGCCAGGCATCAGCGCCTGAGTTTCCTCGGTAACTTGCGTGATCATGCTCTCGAGGAGCGCGGTCTGGTCAGCTTCAGACATGGAAGGAGGAGTAGAGTTAGTCGAGGCGCCTTTTCGTTCTTCGAGCTGACTGCGGCCGGTAGATGTCGAGAAGGATCGCGAGCCGGATGGCTTCTTCATCTGGTCCTGGAAGACTTTGGGGGCGTGTTTTTGGGCTTCCTTGTCGCGGGAGAGGATCTGACACGAAAGACCATTAGCACAATGCTAACCATCTAGCGATATAAGAGTAAAGAAGTAACTCGTGTATGTACCTCGGAAACAGGCGTTCCCTGCTCTAACTCCGGACTTGATGGGGTCCCATCGCACCATTTCTCCTTGTTCATTATCTTGTCGACCTCCGCCGCCTCTTCGCTAACGTGCGGCATTGACACTGCTTTACGCTGAGCTTCTTCTAAGTTCTTCTTGTCTGAATTCCATCTCCGTTGTTCACCGACCGACAACTGTAGGCTGGACCGGTTGCATGGTCGGCTGAGGGCGGCGTAACGTTGCGCGGCGAATGCGGTGGTCGACTGGCGGAGGACAGGGACGGCCGTCCTGGTTGTAAGCAAATTGAGCCCGGGCGGCATTTTGGCTGTGAATTGGTATACCAAACTGTAAAGGTGGTTGAATCAACGTTGAGTAATGAGGTCTGGACTGATGTTTCCGTCGGCGAACGTTTTTCCTCCGGCCCTCCACACGCTTAGTCAGCTAGTTTTTACAGTAGCAAAGTCCGCCAAGACATCGTCTCGTCAAGGTGAAATCATCTAATCTGCAGTATGAAAGGTAGAACGTTCCGTGGTCAATTATAGAGTGACCCTATAGCGTGGCACTACAATAGGGCAATGTCAAAACTACATGGATATTCAAAAGGTCTAGTTCACTTTTTATTTTTGCATCAACGCATTGATAAGTCAAAGAGCTATGAAACCGTAAAGTAATCGCCGTATATATGGCAGACTAACTGACCCGCAGTGCAAAGCTAAGCAGCCCGGCTTGCATTACGTATCGATAATAATAGGAAGGAAATTGAAAGAATGTAAGTAGATCTGAATATATCGAGCAGCCAGCAGCATAGTGTTTCTGGCGGTTGAGCAAAGAGACCTGGTATGCCTGCGGAAAGAGCAGGGTTCGAGAAGTGCCACTATTTCAAGGCGTGGAAAAGCGCATCCTCATTCACGTTGTCTGGATACACGTAGAACGCCAGCGCCAAAATCAAGTACCTATACCAGTCAGCGAAATCTTTAGAATAATAGAATAGTACTTACATTCCCAGGCACAAGCAGCCTTCAAGATAGTTCGACTTGCCGTCTTGGATAAGGAAGGTGACAACCAGCCCCGAGATGAAAAATGCCACGGTTTCAAAAATATGGAAATGTAGTGTCATCTCCACATTCATTATCCAGCCCAAAATGACGAGAAAGGGGGTGACAAATAGAGCAATTTGGAGGCTGCTTCCGATGGCGACACCAATAGCCAGATCCATCTTGCCCTTGTAAGCGACCACAACGGCCGTCACATGTTCCGCAGCATTTCCGACAATAGGAATGAGGACAAGACCGATGAAAGTGCGGCTCATTCCTGTTTTCTCTACGATGCTGTCAATGCTGCCGACTAAATAGTCGGCGCAGATGGCAACCAGGATGGTCACAACAATCAAAGCAGCGCTGGCGGCCCACGGGTTCAGCAGATGTTCCTCTTCCTCCTCAGCGACTTGCTCGCCTGCAGCTTCAGGATCCCCAGTAGTCTGGTTGTTAACTTCCTCAAACAGTTCGGCGTGTGACTTGAGCTGAAAGTATAGGTAAATGACGTAGAGAACAAGGAGGATGATAGCGGTCCAGTGCGACAAAAAGAGAATGTTCTCAGTCTTGTGGCTGGGGTCTTTGGCGGATGACAATGAGGCATAGAGAGTCGCAGGGATGATCAGTGAGGCGGACGAAACGGTCATCAAAGACGACATAGTCGAAGCCACTGTAGTGTTAAACGATTGCTCGGGAAATTTGATACCGCCAACCACGAAACAGCAACCCAGGACGAGAAGGATGTTGGACAGAATGCTTCCAAGCATACTAGCTTGAACAACGCGGATCTGCTTGTCTTTCAGAGCAATAATGCTAACCTGTTGACCGGACCGTTAGTTCATCACACAAGAGCCTGTGCCGGATGAAGCGAAAAGATGCATACAATCAGCTCAACGGCGTTTCCAAACGTCGCGTTCATGAGCCCACCCAAAGCCTGACCCAGAGTGGCCGCCAATTCCTCCGTCGCAAAACTCAGCAGCGAAGCAAGTGGAACAATTGCCAAAAAGTTCAGGGTGAATATCACAGTACTGTCCCATTTCAACGCACCCGCGATAATACCCAGCGGCACAAAGACAAGCAAAACATTGACATAGTCTCGCGATAAAGTCGCCCAGGTCAGGTGCCAGACATGAGCCGGCCAACCCGTCCAATGCACCTCGCGCTTATGCTGGGCCGAGTTGCGGCGAGAGTCGCCGAGCAATGCATCTTGTTCGCTAGACTCCCGTCGAAAGCCATTGCTATTTGTGGTGTTTGACATTTTTCTTGGAGGACCCCAGCTGCCGTGTCTTCGGAAACTAGAGTAGATACTTGTTGATGCTGTCCGATCGCGTAGGCGTTAGCTATGGCGGCCTTAGGGGGATGTTTTCGAAAAGTAAAACCAGCTGAGGCTGATAGCATTAAAAATTGATTAAATAAACAAAAAAGAGAGGACAGAAGACGGAAGATCCGCGTCAGGTCAAAGGAGGGTGTTGATCCAGAAACACTGAAGGAAACCTGCTAGCAGTGTGGATCCTGGCAAGACAAAACAAAAGCAGAGAAGATATGAAAGTCGGCTGAGGAAAGAAGGGAATCGAAGCCAGATCACAAGCTCGAGACCAAAATGGATGCTCAGTGATGTGGGAGAGCAGAAGAAAGCTGTGAGGACGGAATGCTGGGAGTGAGCAACCTACACATTATTGGGAAGTGACGAGCCCGAGCCGGACCAGACTTTCGCCAAAGCGCCAGTATAAGTAAAGACCGTCGTTAGTAGTTCTTGGACGCTAAGGTCGGAATAAATTGATTGCTTGGTAGCACAAAATTTAATTGAAATCAGGGTCTTCCGGTGGATGAAGAGTGTAGCGGCGCCGTGGTTGGGATGCGATGTGGCTGGACGATTGACTGACGATTGACCTCATTCCGATATTTGCTGCTGCCATTGGCTGAACTCTGCCAAGTCAGGACGAGCTAGTTTTGCACAGCCTCGTTGAGTTGATGATCGTTGAAGGTCAAATTCGAACACCGGCTTGAAATTGAGACGAGCGAACACTATACCCCTCACAGATGCAGCACTGCCACATTGACGTTCATCGTCGTATTTGTGACCTTTCTAGGCTGTGGATTGTCCAGCCCCCAAAGCTAAATGGAAAAAATGCTCAAACCAAGCACTGACAACACATGCGATAATCGATACCAGGGCTCATGAGAGCGGCACACTTGGCTGCTTGCGGGCTAGCGTCCTCTTGATACTGTACTTAGTCCCACTGACTCGCACTAACTCTGACAACAGCAACTGGACAGCTGTATCCCAAAGGTGATTTTCGAAAGCCTGACCAAAAAGATACTCACATGATGTTTTTTTTTACTTTACTTTTTACAACTACTGTCAAACCTTGACAACTCTACAGAGTAAACGCCTCGAGGTATATGTGATGAAATCCCGCAAAAGTGCGGACGCGCAAGCCACAGCATTCCATGACGTCAGCTTCGCACCGCCCGCAATGTCCGTTATTCTACCTAGTTTACAAATATTCCAAGATTCTACAAGTATGCTTAGGTGAGACACTTGTACTAGTACAAGAGCTAGTAATAAGACAACAAAAGGATCAAGGCATATCTTAGCGAATGTATTCTATGGATAATGTAAGATCGCAGAAATCCAGGGTTACTGGAATAAATATTAAAGAAAGACCAAAACACTCAAGCCCACTATCATGATACGTAACATGGAGCTAGAAGAGCGAAATCATCTCAAGGATAGTGAAGGTGCATAACCTTGGCTGACCCGAACGAAGCCTATGCAGCCGACCCACCACCAAGTCCTACGTCCGTTAGTGTTGAAAAATTCTGAGCACAAAGACGAAACTTACCTGCAGCGAATGCAAGGTACCACGTCCGCGATGCTCCGCCGTCAATCCAGCTGTAGTCAAAGTTACTCTGCGAGAAGAACCGCCAAGATGCGGCTGGATCGATAAGAGCCAGGTTTGCGTAGAGGATACCCTTCCATCCGCCTGTAACTCCATCGGCAGGCGCGGCTGCATTGGATGCGAAGATGGCGTTCCATTCCTCGCGCACGAACCTCTGACTGCGGATGTATGGGGACATAGGCAGGAGGGGAAGCATGTGGATTCTAGATAGATCAATTGTCAGTGTGCGGTATAGAGGAACGGAGAAAAGGCCTACCCTTGAATGTATTCGAGGTTGCTGCCGAAATAGGTGGTGTGGTCGACTTTGTTCTCGAATAACTGCAAAGGATCAGATTCGCTGCGTTCAAATCAAAAGAGTGTGCCTGAACTTACGATCCCTGTGACCTTGTTGCCAATAAAGTTGGCAGGATGGTTGGCATTGTCGCTCTCCATGAGGAAATAGTCGTGGAAGCTGCGCCGCATGATACCCAACATGAGGTTGCCTCTGGCCTCCATGCTCGCATCACCGATCGTTTTCCCCCACATCTTGAGCGCATACGCATACATGGAATCCTCCGAAGACGACTCCTGATCCTTTCCATCGAAGGATTCAAAGAGGCCTTTAGCCCACGAGTGCCCGTGATACCAGTCAAAGGCGCGGGAAAATGGAAACAGGGGATCATTGTATGCCGGATTACCTGAATCACGAACAAGCGTGTTCACCCAGTCACGGTTGGCTGCAATCCAGCTTGGATCCAAAGCCCCGATAACAGCAGCGGCATGAATGAAGTATCCGTAGTGGAAATGGTGGTCATTGTAGAGTGTGTTTCCAAAATCGGCACCAACATCACCGCCGTAACTTGCGGATGAGACGACACCTTTCCACACAGTGTCATATACTAGCGGGAACTGTTGTTTGTTTTGCGCAAAACGGGCAAAGGCCTGCTTCAGGCGCTCGAGAGCAGGAGCAGCTGTGGCATGGTCGTTGAGGAGCTTGTCGACGGTCCAGATGATGGTGGCGAACTTGCTTAGAGCTTTGCCGCTGAAGTACATGCTGTTCAGGTTGGTCTGACCGTCAATATCCTGCTGAAGCTCCGTAATAGCTACGTCTCGAATCACTGCCTGGGCTGCAGCGCTGAGTTGGGGAGAGCTGTCTGTGGCCAAGACCCATGGCGCAAAGCCCATGTTTGTTGGGAGATCAGGCTCTGTCATGGTCCAGTACTCCCCGATGACGGCTCTAGCCATGCCTTTGGTGGTGGTTCGTAGCGTGATATTGACAGCTCGGGCGCTGGTCTGGGAGTCGAATGAGGCTACATGGTGAGGCAGAGCAAACATCATCAAAGGCGTGCTCTGAGTCTCCTTCCCTGCCTTGGCCCAGGCAAGACGGTAAGTGCCTGTGTGGCCGTCAACTGAACCGGAGACGGTTGCTTCGACAGCGAAGACACCGGCCGAGTTGTCGAAGAGACTTTCACCTGAAGACCCAGCTGGGTTCTTTGCGACTTGGACAGTACCGGACCATCCGCTAGGTCCTCGCAGATCGGTAGTGGATACTAACTGAAAATTGGGGTCCTGTCCATTGTCTGGGATGGCATAGATGAGCCAAATCGAGTTATCCTCAAGCGTCGCACGGTATTTGAAGATGCCGGCTCGGGGTGAACCAGCAGTCACGACTTGTCGGAAATGTACAGCGCTCTGAACCACTGGCTGCAGTTGAGTGTAGATACCGGTCACAAAAGCCATGCCTTGCAGCACTGGTAACGTGAGTCGTCGAGCAGACCCGGCTTGGGGTTGCAGCACCGCGTCCGCTGAAAATGACTTGGGGTTTTCTGCAGTGAGGACGGTGGAAGGACCAAACTCGGAAGCTGACAGAATGATCGACTGAATGCCGATCGGATTTATGTAGTACGATATAGGGTTTCCTGGTAGCTGCGAATTGGTCGGGCCGCTTGCAACGAGATTCAACTCAGTGTGTGAGACGGCCATGCCAAAGCTCGACAGGTTGCCGCTCCCTTTCGCCCATGCTAGAGTGTAAGGATGGGTAAAGGTGGCGTTCGTCTGGGTCCCTAGGAAGAGTGCACTGTGGAACTTGTTCGTTTCAATGGGATTCGAAGAATTCTAGCCTTGTTAGTGCGACTACATGAATGTTCGTAGGCGCACTTACAACTCCATTCTTGCGAACAGGATGGTCGTTCCGAGAAGTGATGGCGGCAGGAATCGGACCAGTTCCCACCGGCACAAATACGTCTTGGCTGACCATTTCGGCAGGACCTTATCAGTTAGGGAGGGTTTGTGTTCGGTGGGAGAATTACATACCTTGGATATGCGTTGTGAATGTGCTCACTACTGGGCTGTTTTCGTCTGAACTAGAAGTTGTGACTGTGGTAGCCTCGAACGAGCTGGGTACTGAACTGACAGTAGTGGGCTGCTCGATAATGTTGTGAGTAGCAGGCAACGTAGTAGGAACAGGCGTCGCGGCCACGAGAGGTGTGGAAGAGGCTTCTGACGTTGGTGCAGCTGGCGGCTGAGATGGAACGTCTGTTGGTTCGTCCGGGTTGGGAAGTAGCCAATTAAGCAAAGACTCAGGCTGACCCAAGGTGTCTAGTAGGTCGTTCAGTCCAACAAATGATTCGTCTGGAGTGGGCGTCGGCTGCTCCAGTTCGTGGCCCTCACGCTCAAGTTTGGTAGGGTAGAACTGTCATCGTCAGTGCGGTCCTATCAAGCCCCCGTGAGTACTTACGCCCTGTGTCTCGGGCGGCAGCAGTCTTGCGCCTCGGGTGGAAGGGGGATACTGGGTGCTCTCTGAGACCCCAGAGGATTGAGATGGAGTTGGCGCAGAGCACACAGTCCTTGCGGCGAGAAGCAACATTAGCACGTTTGCTAGACGAGTCTTGCACTTGGCCTCCATTCTGAAAAAGTATGGAACAGGCAAATTCGAATCGAGGATACAGAAAGTGAACAGAAATCAGACACAGGAGCCAGCTTCTTTTAGAAGGCCTGATCAAATGATTATGGTGGATATCAAAGTCCCATTTGCACACTGCAACCAGGGCAGTATGTGAAAGAGCGGCTTGCACCCCACAGGGCTGGTTAAGGAGCGTTGTATGGAACGAAAATATTATACTCTAGCAACAGACAGGGATGAAAGAGCGTGAAAAGGAGCGTGACGGGACCCAAGATGGTTGACCCAGGTACAGCAACGAACGAATGGCCCAGATGGGATGGGGTTGGATGACAGGAGTGAAGGCCAGCATGGTGAATAAAAAGAAGGCTCACCGGACGTGATTATTGTCGGCGGATTCCAGACTCAGCTGATGGGAATCTGGCTAATCTGAGCCAACGGCGCAGCAACGGAGTGGAAGTATGCTCAACTGCGCAGGCCAGAGACTGCAACGTACCACGAGAATGTTGATCTACACTGAAGTCAGGATGGTGCACAAACTCGAGACTAAACAAACAATCGCGAATCACCCAGGATGAAAAATGCAGGGCGATTGGAATGCGGCAGCGCGTGGTCTGTGGACAACGCACGAGTCACGGATTCGAGATGACCTACAATGACCGACTGATTATACCGGATGATAAATATCGATGCCGTGTATTGCGATCTTGGTGTTGGAGGAGCGGTGGACGTTGACGATGACGCAGGGCGAGACGTCCCAGGAGGGAGCAGGTGGAGCAGCGCAGGCAGCTAAAATATCCCCAGACGCTGCTGCTGCCAAAACTCCAGACTATAATATCTCCAGAGTCGACTCGTTCCATGGCATAATCTTCATGCCCGACTCTTCATCCACGAGGTCTGATTTAGGTTCCTGGTGTCCCTGTTTATCATCCATCGCCGTCGGACTGAACGCCTAGCGATGCGCCCTGAAGCTTGGCTTTAGTCTCCATGACGAATCCGCTACCGCGTAATCGAAATCTCATGGCATTCTGGGGAAGAGATCATCATGATAAAGCCTCCGAGGTCCATGTGGTCGATGAACGAGAGAGCGAGGTTGCCGCAGGGTTACAGTGGTGATGGCGGGGTAGAGCACCAGACCTGGTCATCTCGAACCGTGACCAGCAAGGACATCATGAAACGCGGCGTCACACTGTTTGAACAATACTCCGAAAGCAACTGACTCGATACCGTGATGCGGTTGAGATGGCGAGCATAAAGTAGAGAAGAGAGAGATTAGGAAGAAGAGAACTGCTACGGGGTGCCATCTACGCCAGGACCAGGGCGTGGCCTCATGCAGCGTTGTGTTACTACAGACCAATCTGACACATGATAACACCTACACCTACACCTAGCATCTAACACCCAACATCTTTAGATCCTTAACATCTTAACATCTTTTAAATCTTCAACACCTTAACACCTCAACACTTCTAAACCTTGTAATTCCATTCCCAAAATGCAAAACTGCGAACCATCGGTCGGGAAGACAGAGCTTGCCTGATGCCTTAGCCAACTTAAGCTGTCTTCAAGGTTTCTAGGCTAAGGGTATCATTGTGACGCCAGTAATGCCAGTGATGCCAGTGCAGTGGCATGATAGACCCCGAATACCGGCATCATCGGCCTCTCCTCGGTAGAATCGTAGACATATCCAAGTCGAAGGTCCCTCTGTCGGCGGATACCGGTCGTAGATGGCCCGTCCACCAGACAAGCAGTCATCGACATGCTATCCAGACAGTCGGATATCCGAAATCCGGAGAGACGCGAACCGAAAGACTGTACGGAGTAGATAGCTGCCCGGGGAGCCAGTCGGTTGAGCGCGACCTCCAATCACGCCAGCCATAGAACGTCGTCCCCGCCGACTGAGAGGATGCCGTCGGGATCGTTACCGGGAGAAACTCGGCATCGCGACAAATCATAAGCGCCAGAAGAGATTTCACTCCCCCGGGATGTCCCCCCACGCCGTGTCCCCCCACGTCCCCAAGTTGAACCCCCACGCCCTCCCACTCCACAATTTTCCTTGTAGGGCAACAGGATACTGGCCAGCACTTGCAAGGACGGAGACAATGATCATTATCATTACCTACAAAGTATCGTCCCGTACATACACAGATTAGCTCGCCGTCATCCAGCGGAACACCGCTTTGCCGAAAAGCAACCTCTTGGCGCTTCATGCCGACCCTGGTCCCGGGGAAGTCACCTCATGCGGTAGCCGATCCACTTCATCATCGCGAGTGAGTCCACATCCAGGCTGAGACCGGGGTGATTAGAGGGGTTGACATCGTTGCCGGTCCAGCACCGGGACGGTCAAATACCCTGCATCCCCGTACCCCATATCCGGGGCCCCCAGACACTTTTTTCTCCTCCTCTCCCCCTTCTCCCTTATCCCGCCTGGCACCTGCACCATGGCAGACGACACAAAGCTCGGTTCTGACGCTCTTCAGCTCGAGAAACCCACTGTTGAGACAATGGAGGGCGGCTATCCTGCGTCCAGGATGAGCCCGGCACGGCGTGCTGAGGTAGAGAAGAGCATGAAGCGCAAGCTTGACGCGCGGTGCTCGCTATTCGTTCTGATCTATATCATGAACTATCTCGATCGAAACAACATGGCCGCTGCCCGTTTGAAGGGTCTTCAGGAAGACCTCAACATGAACTACGACGAGTACGCGACGTGTCTGAGTATCCTGTATGTTGGGTATATTCTGATGCAGGTCCCGTCGAACATCCTCATCAACCGGATCCAGAGGCCTTCGCTCTACATCTCGTTGGTCATGACTCTGTGGGGTCTGATCTCGACTCTGTCAGGCGTCGTCCACAACTTTAGTGGAATGGTTGCTATCCGTTTCTTTCTTGGGTTCGTGGAAGCTGCTTTCCTCCCGGGAGCTCTCATGATCCTGTCGAAGTGGTACACTCGCAGGGAACTCACCACGCGGAATGCGATTCTTTTCTGTGGAAACCTCATTTCCAACGCCTTCTCGGCCCTGATCGGAGCCGGTGTCCTCTCCAACATGCAGGGCGTCCTTGGCCATGCTGCATGGCGTTGGCTCTTCTGGAGTATGTCTTGCTAAAATACACCTTCTACTCCTGTTTTAGCACAGTCACTGACATAGTATAGTTGAGGGCGCTGCTACAATGACCATCGCCATTGCTGCTGCGATCATCCTCCCGGATCTGCCCAGCAACACGCGCGGCTTCACCCAGGAAGAGCTTGAAGTCGCTCAGCTCCGAATGACCGAGGATGTCGGCGAGGCCGACGTTGACTCTGAGGATTCAGGGCCGTGGGATGGCTTCTTCATGGCCATCAAGGACGTCAAGATGTATATCATGATGCTCACCCTGACAGCTTACGTGGTTGGCCTGTCGTTTAATGCTTTCTTCGTAAGTGCATTCTATCATGATACAGGATACCATTTTAACAGGCCTCTTCAGCCCTCGCTTACAGAAACCCTCGGATTCGCCTACGTGCCCACTCTGCTCATGAGCGCTCCCCCATGGGTTTTCTCCTGCTTGTTCTCGCTTTGCGTTGCCTGGAGCTCCGACCGATACCAGGAGAAGGTTTGTCGAGCTTAGCAATACCATTAATCATATCGCAGAGACTAACTTTTCCAGTTCTGGCATATCGTCATTCCCATGCTCATGGGCCTCGTCGGCTTCATCATCTGCATGTCAACCCTCCAGACTGCTGCTCGCTACGTCGCCCTCTTCCTCCAAGCCGGCTCATACGCTGGGTACGTTCAATACTGTCCCTCTCCTTCGCCCACCTACTAATTCTCTTAACCAGCTTCATCGTCTTCTACTCCTGGATCAGTACATCCTTCCCGCGCCCGCCGGCAAAGCGCGCCGTCGCAATCGCCATGGTTAACGCATTTAGTCAGCTTGGCAACGTTGCGGGTTCGTACGTCTGGGATCTGAAGGAGAACGGGTACCGCAAGAGTTATGGTATCGTCACGGCGATGTTTGGAGTCGCGATTGTTGGGTGTCTGATCTTCAAGCTCATACTTGAAGCGTTGAATAAGAAACTTGCTGAGGCGGAGGCTGTGGAGGTTAGTAGTGGTGCTGGTGCTGCTCAGCAGAGTGGCATGCATGGTGGGGAAGGGGACATGGATGAGAGTCTGAGGATGCATAAGGGATTCAGATATTTGGTCTGAGCGCCATAAGCCCGCTTCCTTGGCTTATTTGTTACAAAAAGTGCAAGGCATTGATCTGCGTGGTATCGGCTGGCGGCTGCAGCCCAGTAGTTGAGATGGCTGGTTCTTGAAGCCCAGGATGGCATCGGATCATGTCATACTATATTCACTGGGTACATCAGCTGCCTATTTGTTTACAACCCTGGACATGATAATGAACATGAACCTGAACAGGAACATCCCCCCATCTACTGCGGTACGATATGCGACATAGTTGAAACACCTAACACGTCCATGCCTCTTATCAGGAGACTTGTATTAAGATAAGATAGGATCGGCTATCAATGCGACATTGGAGAGGGGTCTGCACTCACTGTGGGGTTCGCCTTGCTATCATATCACCGTTATCAGTGCCTGGCGGCGTACTCCGCATCTACACCATCTCTCCCCTCACCTGCAGGCCCATAGTCTTAAGCCTGTGCATCCAGCCATCATGTGTACCCCCCCCTTCTCGCCCATATAACCTCTCTTTCTGGATACTCAAGAAGTTCACTTCAATGCAACACCGCGACTATGACCCTCGTCAAAACCCCCAGTAATGACCAGGATTATTTCGAGCGCGTAACCCTCCTCCGTCAGGGAAACTACCTCCTGAGCCTCATGACCGTCATTCGAGACGAACTGACAACCTCCAACGCATTCGCAGCGGCCTTTGATAGGATCTCTGACCTCCTTATAGCAGCAGGTAGCGTTTCCAAGTCCCGTTCATACATACGTACCTACCCTACATCTACAGAAATCACCGCTCAACACAGTAAATTCTCCAAGCCAGCTGACCATCTATCCATTCCAATTCCAGCGCTGGACCTCCTCCCTACAGAGCGACTCACAATCCGGACTCCAACCGGCTGGACCTACGAAGGAAGACGTCAAGTGAAGCCCGTCTGTGGCGTGAGTATCCTTCGCGCAGGGGCGAGCTTTGAAACTGCCCTACGAAGGGCTTACGGGTACGTTACGACCTTTGGTCAGGTGGGGGTTTGGTGCGAGGTATACAGTGGTTGTTTCATTCGCTGACCCATCTATCATGTCTGTGTCCAGCGAGAACCTAAGCATGGGCAAGCTCCTCATCCAGCGCAACGAGGAAACGAGTCTCCCTGTCCATCTGTACTCGAAACTGCCAGCGGGTATCGCGGAGCAGTGTATGTCCCTTTCTTGAACTTGCTGTTACCTGCCTAACTGAAATGTCTGATGGCCAGCCGTTTTAATCCTGGAACCAATGCTCGCGACCGGCGGTTCCGCCATAAAAGCCATCGACGTGCTGAAAGAGAAAGGCGTGTGCGAGGAGGATATCGTCTTTGTGAATCTGGTTGCGTCGAAGAAAGGGCTCGAGACGATAATGCAACGGTTTCCGCGGTTAAGGCTTGTAACTGCAGCGGTAGACGAGGCGTTGACAGTGTCAAAGTAAGTATATTACGATTTGGTTCTGGGCATGCGTGTGAGCTGTTTGGCTGACAGACTACTCCCTGCAGTCATATTGCGCCAGGGTTGGGCGATTTCGGAGATCGATTTTATGGGACTTGATTGGGCTGGTTATATGGAGTGAATGGAGAATGGATGCCCTGCGCAAGGATTACAGGTTTGATGTGCGAAAGTGAAGAGTAGGAATGCTCAAGCGCAATGGCTTAGGTAGAATGAGCGATTGAAGCTAACTATGGCTTTATTGCAGCCACAGATGAGCTTTTCTCAGCTTTTGCAGATGTTATCACGTAACTGATGGCCTTGGATTGGCTTAGGGGTCACGAAATACAATAAACTTGGATAGGTTACTGCCAGATGTTGGTGAGAGAGGGTTCGATTTAGGGTTCGAACTGTTCCAGGTTAGAACAGACCAGAAAACACGACGACAAATCACTAAAAGATAAACACAATGCTTTTCAAAACTAATCATTAAGCTGCATTGATGGCAGGTTGAATGGGTATCCAGGTATATATTGTCTAACCCTATATACTCCGCGGTCAAGACTAGTGTTCTGAACTTCAAGGTCAAGGCCCGGCCAGTATCTAAACCATCGGCTTCTCCATCGGCTTGATGACGCCCTGTTTGATCATAACACGGGGCTTGGTAGAAGACTGGAAAGTCTCCTTTGTAGACCACTCGGGACCAATCGGGACACGAAGCGACCTCTCGTACTGCTGCTTCGACTCGAACGGGTGAGGCAGTTGCGTCGCAAGGTACTTGTTGTTCTGCAGGAAGCCAGATATTAGTATTCACGTCGATGGGTGCGAAATCGATAAAAGCCTTTACCTTCTTAATACGCTTTTCGTTGATGATAACACGAGAAAGTTTCGCATCCTTCCGATTTTCGGGCTTCACTCCCTCAACCTTTGTCAAAACGCGCTTCTGCCGCTTCCTTTCCTTCCTGCTAATGCCGTCTCCAGTCCAGCTGCCCCAGCCAGGGAGTGTCTCGTCGATGACCTTGTCGCCCTCGTCCTCGATAGTGTCAAGTTTCTCCTGCTCGAACTCTTGAACGACCTCATCGCCGGCGAATGCGCGTTTCACAAGGTCATGGTTTTTCAAGAGAACCGGGACCTTAGCTTCATCGTCGCTGGTATCGTAGTCTTGGGTGGTGCTTTGTTTCGGGGCTGGAGTTTCTTTTATTTTCGGATCTGCCGTCTTCTTCGAGGACTTCGCAGGTTTTGGGGGCTTTGCGTCCGGCGTGATGTCGATGGTTGGCTGCACATCGTCGTCCTTGGATCGGCGCTTCTCTTCTGCTGTTGGCATGAGCCAGGGGTTTTCTTCTTCGGCGTCCGACTCCTGGGGGACGGGTTCAGGCTTCGGTGGAGCGCGGGGCTTGTCGTTTGCTTTTGAGGTTGTCTTGGTTCCGGTAGTGGCAGCCTTCGTCTCCTGTTCATCATCACGTTCTGGCTCCTCATCTGACCCTGGTGCTTCCTCGAACTCATTGCCGTTGACTTGCTTCTTGCCCTTATCGGCCTTCTTGTCCGTGACGCCGAACTTGCGACGTCCCTCTTCCGATTCTGCTTCGGACTGAGAATCCTGGCCTTGTAGCTCACGGTTCAGGCGACGGATTTCGGCATCATTCGCGGCCTTACGAGCAGCCTCTGCATTCTGCATAAATTTCATGGACAGTAGCTTAGCATGCGGGCCTTTGAATTCCTCATCCACAGCTTCGTCGCCTTCGATTTTGTTGAGCTTCTTCAGCAGCTTGCGCTTTTCTGAATCAGAGTCCTGTTCTTCCCAAGGATTCTCATCTTCCGACTCAGATTCAGAGCTGGATCCCAGGTAGTCGTCATCACCTCTAGTCACACGCTTGCCTTCGATGCGTTGCCGTAATTCTTCCTCCCGCTGGGCTAACTCAAGAGCACCATGTCGGGCATCTTCATCCCAGGCAGTTCGGCCAGTCTGTTTCAGGCTCTTTGCCCACTTGCTTTCCTTGTGCTTGTTGCCCATTCGTGCCTCGGCTCGTAGTCGCTCATTCTTCTCCCGGTCCTGCTCATCCAGGTCGATGCCGGCATCAAGCAGAGCTTGACGCTCCTTCTCCTCCATGCGCTCTTGCTCCTTGCGATGGACACGGCGGTAGGACTTGCTCTTGATCTTCTTGATCCGCTTAGCTCGGACTTCCTCTCTGAACATGAGGTCGCGGTGCTTGCGCAACTCGGCACGACGGGCTCGGATTTCTTCGATCGGTATTTTCCGCGCCTGCAGCTCTTCGAATTCCTGCACTTGGTCTTCGGCAGACTTTCCTTGCTTATCAGCAAGTCCACTCTCCACGAGGATATCTTGGATTGTGTTCTCAAGGCTGGTTTGCGGTTTGATGACGCCCATGCGGTGCACAACTTGCGCATCTGGATCAGGCAGTGGGAACATCAGGTGCTCAGCCCTGCGGTTGGCCTTGACCGTCTCAATCCAGCGGCTAAGAGTCTCTTTGCTCTTCTCATACGCGGCTTCACGTTCGAGACGGTCCTGTTGGCGCTTGGCAAGAGGAGCATCCAGCTTCCCTGGAATGCCTGATGAAGTCTTCTGTTCGGATATTGCGGAGTCGACATGTTTGAGTGAGTTCTTAAGCCGAGAATCAGTGACCGACGGAAGGAGGTCGGCGACTGTTAGTTTTCGTGTAGATGGCAATCCAAACTCGGACGGGTTGAGATGCTCTTCGCCGCTTTTTGTTTTCTTTGCTGGCTTAGCATTTTCCGCTCTCATGGAATCCACAAAGCTTTGAAGTTTTGAGAGGCCATCTTCGTCTTCAAGATCGTCGTCGGACAATGAAAGTTCGGATCCGTCTTCGTCATCTGACTCACTTTCGTCTTCGCTTTCGGAGGCCTCCTCATCAGACCCCTCACTCTCGTCCTGCTTCTTGGATTTGGCCGCCTTCTTAGCTTCGGCCTCTTCCTCAGCGGCATTCATATCCCACGCAGCAACCAAGTCAATGGCATCCTCACCAAGACTGTCATCATCTTCCATATCTTCATCCGCATCAGACTCTTCTCCCTCTGAGAGATTAATCTCCCGCTCATGCCTCGGCTTTTGTTTTTTCTTTGCCTTTGACTTTCCCTGGAACGTCGAACTTCCGCGGAAAGTGAAGCCCTCAAACCTCTCCTCGTCGCTGGAACCCATAGCTTCATCACTATCCAGCTCACTGTCATTATCACTGTCGACGCCAATCTTCCATTTGTGGCCTTCACCATCACTCCCCTCGTTCGAGTCTATTTCGGAATCCTCGTCATCGCCAGTGCGGCGACGCTTGTTACCAGGACCGTGTGAATCGTCCTCGTCTCGATCGGTGTCC
Source organism: Aspergillus nidulans FGSC A4 (assembly GCF_000011425.1). NCBI lineage: Eukaryota > Fungi > Ascomycota > Eurotiomycetes > Eurotiales > Aspergillaceae > Aspergillus > Aspergillus nidulans. The sequence goes on along the minus strand of NC_066264.1, from coordinate 3,385,605 downwards.
CGCTTGCGCTTGAAGTAATCATCATCGTCTCCAAGCCGGTTCCGTCGAATTTTGGCCCTCGTAGGATTTTCGGCTTCTGCGATCGAAAGCGCGTTGAGGATTTTGCCGGATTTTCTCTTCTGCGCGGGTTTTTTCTTCGACACCTCGTCGCGCGGACCGCGCTGTTGGGTAAACTGGCGAGGCATTGTGACGCCGTACAAGAGAAGCAGAGGGCGCTACGAAAGAAAACCTCAGCTATTTATTCCTTCCGTGAGAGCTGAGTTGGTAGCTTGTGGTGTGACAATTTTGCTTATCGATGGCGGCAGAAAAAAATAATTTCTTGGCAAGGCGGAGAGCTTGACCGACCGCCAACTGACTTCGATCTCCGCATCTCCGTCGATGATAACTGTTATTCCAAGGTGAATTTGTTCGTCATCATACAGTAACGCCAAGATGAGACCTTCTCAACCGATGATGGCGCGTCTGCGCTTGACGACGAAGCAGGTTAATGGTGGCTACTACAAGGGAAACCGGACGGGGTCGATGGGTTACTTTGCGAAGAACGGATCATACGTGATTGACTGGAAGAAGGTTCGCACATATGTTGTGCCTGAGAATCTGAACGAGTTCAAGGTATACCATATTACTGTGCGCAGCTATATGTGCTTCGAGGCTAATCGACGTCCAGCTCACCCCGTTCGTCACGAAAGTCATGGCCCCCACAAAGAGCAGATACACCCACGAGATTGAGAGGAACGGCAAGATTTTCATAGCTGAGAGGGGCCTCCAAGGAAAGGATTTTCTAGATCTCTGGGCATCAGAGAACGGCGAGGAGGTTCTCAAGCAGGAGGAGATGGACAAGGAGGAGGCTGCGCGCCAGGCCAAAGCAGCCGCCAAAGCGGCCAAGGCGCCTCGTCAATAGATGACAGCGATGCATCTGAGAAAGTTGACGTTAGGTAGGTTTCAGCATCTGAACGTTCTGTTAGGTTGTTCTGACAAATTACAGTATACCCGTGATGGACGTACAACGACCGACCCGTGCGCGGAGCCTTGATAATCCATCGGCAGTGTCGGATTGATTGTATCATATGTACAGTATTAGCATTGAAAGGGGACCCCATTTCAACTACTGGAGCACAGTACTCCTGACGGGGTACGTGTTGCTCAGGTTATATTGGTTCACTGGCGCATATATGGGGTTTCATGATAGCATGGCTGCTTTCCTTTTTTGTCTTTGGCGATGTGACTGACACATAGAACAATATACGGATACCCTAAATACCGACAATGGGATTTCTGGACTGTACAAGATTCACCAAATAAAGTATCAACGGCCTAACTGTATAGATGGAGAAAGATCGGAACTGAGTAACCGAGGTGCCTGTATATGGGACAGCGTCTGTTCCTTGCGGTGATGTCTGCCTGGCATCCAACTCCAATTTAACGCCCTAATGCATCTTGATTCTTACAAAATACTCTGGACTTCTTTCCTGATAAGGCTTTTAACTAGCGCATAGAACGATTATGTCCTGGCCATTATTGGTGCCCGCGTCTCCTCGGTTCATGCCCCATCACATTCATGATCAGCTAACGACACGAACTCTTGACTCATGCGGGGAAGTCGAGGCATATGATCAGGCTCGTCGAGAGAGATCAGCATGATAGCACAGGCTATACAAGGTTAACAGAGTCAAATCTAGCTCTTGTCCTCCGCTGCCAACGGCTCCTCGGCTTGTCCAGAAGCCTTCCGATTGCTTATATTCATCCGAAGTCAGATACCTCTACTCTCCAAATTATTGAGAAACTTCAGTCTACATAGTCAACTTCACTGTCTTGACTGAAGAGTCCTAAGATGCCGGGATCAAAATATGCCATTAAAGATCCTTTCTCCTACCATACCGGCCTCAATTCATACCATGAGTACGCCCCCCCAGCTCAACAACCTATGGCTTTTCTAACATGGGCGACCAGATCAACAGCCATCGAAGACGCCCTACCCCGCCCGCAAAGTCTCCCCCAACGGCACGGCTTAGGCCTCTACCCTGAACGTATCAGCGGCACATCCTTCACCGCAAAGCGCGCCGTGAACAAACAGACATTCCTCTACCGCATCCTCCCATCGACTGCACAGTCCTCGTGGAACAGGCTCTCGGACCATCCGCTGAACCATCGCTCGCATTCAGCAGAGCTCAACTTTGTACCAGACCAACTCATATGGCCTCCTGCCCAAGTACAGGAGGACAAGACATTCCTTGATGGACTACAGATGATAGGAGGTGCAGGGGACCCAACGGTCAAAAATGGCGTGGCGTATTATGTCTACACCTGTGGTCTCAGCATGGACGAGAAACAGGCCTTCTACTCCGCAGATGGGGACATGCTTATCGTTGCCCAGACGGGGATCCTTGATATCCAGACCGAAATGGGTGATATACGAGTGCGCCCCCGTGAGATCTGTGTTGTTCCCAGGGGTATCAGATTCCGAGTTTCTTTGCCCAAGGGGCCGTCTAGGGGTCATGTTATTGAGGCGTACTCCGGGCATTTCGACCTCCCTGAGCTAGGGCCTATCGGGTCTCTGGGCCTGGCAAATGTGAGGGATTTCGAGATTCCACGCGCGAGATACGTAGATACGGAAGAGATTACAGAGGTCATCGCAAAGTTTGGAGGTGGGGTCTACAGCGCAGAGATGAAGGGGAGTGCGTTTAATGCTGTTGCATGGCATGGGACGTATTATCCATTCAAATATGACCTAGGTAAGTCCTCCCAGCGTCCCAATAACAAGTTCGAGAGACTCAATAGCTGCGTCTACCAGGAAAATTCATGCCTATGGGCTCAACGCTCTACGACCACCAGGTCCGTCTTCCCTTTAGCAGTTCTTTGTCCAGCCCAAATAACCGCCGCAGGACCCATCAATCTACGTAGTCCTCACCTGCCCCTCCGACAAGCCCGATCATGCAGCCGTCGACTTCCTTGTCCTCGGGCCCCGCTGGATGGTTATGGAAGACACATTCCAAATCCCGTATTTCCATCGCAACACCATGTCCGAATTTTCCTCCGTAATCAGCGGGGGATTTGACCTCTCGCGCGTGCCGACGCCGATGTACGGAATGAGCGGGCTGCACAACGTCCTCAGTCCGCATGGGCTGTCGGCGCCGGAGACAGAAAATGCAATAAAGAAGGTGCTGAGGCCGGAGCGAGTGCCGGATGATACGATGGCATTCTTGGTGGAAAGTTGGTGAGCACTGTCAACCAATTCTCTCCAAGCTACTACGCAGGCTGACCTAAGAAGCTACCCTATCGGTTTGACAGAGTGGGCGTATGAAAATGGGATTAGGGTTAATGGTGGTGATGACTTTGGTGGGTTTAAGAGGCGGTTTAAGTCCAAGATTTAGTCTTATTATCGGTTTGGAGAGGATATGATAGTGTAGGCATAGGCATAGTGCGCTGTCCCAACCAGCCTTGTACCTTTGAGAATCCCTCAAACATGCCCGTTGCCTTTACAGCCGTTTAGTCTGAACCCTACATACCTCCTCGGCACGGCATCTCGGCCTGTCAGCCGCGTTCACGAGACGGACTTGAGACGATCAGAGCTTAACTTGGCCCTGACCTACTATGTAGAGACTACCAGCTACGTCAGATGCCAGTCCCCTCCCCCACTTCTACTTCGCTACCCCAGACTTGCCGGTATCCACTCTGTACTATCCCCTCCATATCTACTTGGGTACTAGAGAGATCTCACCGACACCCACTGCACTATATTTCATCAGTTACAAACATCCAGAATATCACGAGAAAAAAAAAATAAAGAGCGACGTAATGCCTCTAACTACTCGCCCAGCTTCACAGAGCTCCTTCAAAGCTCCAGATCCACCCAAGACCGCTGTTAAAAGTCCGCCCCTGGCAACCCCAACACCTACACAACCAACCCAAATCCTGACGCTGCCAATACGAGCCTCCGCAGCCATCGAAGACACCACGAGGTCTGACGGGAAGATCTGGCGAAAAGCCCTTGATATCCTCCAAGACTGGGAAGGGTTCCGCGCACTTTACTGGGGACGACGTGTTGAGGAGGAAGACTCTGAACTGGTGGAGGTCATTGTCTGTTAGTTTAGCCCATTATCTGCCCTCTATAACACACGCTCTACATTAATACCTTAGGTATGTCTTACTGATAACGCCCTGCTTGGTGATACAGTCCGAGACAAGCTAGAACAGCACTATGCCTTCCTCAGCTCCTCACAATTCGACCTCCTCAAATCTCTCCTTGACCCTCTTTGGCCGACCGCAACTGCAACTGCAACACCAAAAGTGCGCGTCCTTCACGCACACCTCCAGGACTTCACACGCAATGCGCGAACCCTGGACGGCGCTCCCGTAACTGGTACCGCAATCTACGCCACTACTTCAGTCCACGGGTGGGAAAAGGCATGGGCGCTTTGGACAACGATTGTGCCGAATGTTAAGGGATGTTTGGGGTGTACTGGGGGTTGGATTGTCGAGCCCGAATCCGAGAAAGATAATGATGACGAGACTGGGGATGGTGGGAGGCAGAGCGGGGTGAGAGAGTATCTGGTGTATGTTGGTTGGGAAAGTATTGAGGACCATGATGCGTATCATCATACGAAGGACTTTGCGCGGAAGAGGGTTGTCCTCTCCCTGCATAATAGGGGGTGGAGGGGGTATGGGCATGTGAGGTTTGCTACCAGCAAACTTTGACCTAGACGCAGTCCAAATGGTCCTGTCAGACATAGGTTGATTAGAAAGGTTGGCTCATCGATTGAGGGCATGATGCTGGAAGGTACTGCTTGTACGCGTTGGCCAGAAGCCTGACTCTGTTCTTTATAGATGGAGATGAGAAATATGCGTTGCGACAGGCTTAGCGTTTCTCAACTGACGACCTCAATGTGATTTCCTTCCCCATGCATGTGTGTTCCATCTGAGCGATACCCATTCGCGGTGCAATTCGTGTTGATGTTAAGGGTCTCTCGCTATGATCCCATTTCCGTTGACATGGGTGCCTATTGACCTTACCATATTCCCTGCTGTTTACGCACATCGTCCGTCGCTGCTACCGATAAAAGCGCTCGGTGTAAAGATCAAGAAAATGAGTTTGTCTGGAGGAAGTCTGTCAAGCTTAGATGTGTCTTTGACGCCGTGTCTCAGTACTTTGCAGACAATCTGCTGCAATAATGCTCTGTATTCTTTGATGAGTTGATTCTGGCTTAATACTGAGATAATGCCAATCTGATGGTTTCTAGGCCTCGGTAAAGATGTTCGGTAATGTTACCTCTAACAATTTGAAGAATGTTGCTGGTATGGTGGCTCCTACGAAGGCATCACTGAGGCGGTCCTAGTTAGATCTGAAACTATCTTATTACCGGATCTAGGATAGAACAACGCTGCCTAGTACGGTATAAATGAAGCAGTAATTATTATCTTGCTAGAATTCATTAATCTTAATGGAAGTTTCGTTCTTCTCGTCTGCCGTGATTGCTCCTAGTAGTTGGGATGCGGATGGCTTAAGCCATAATATCCATCAACACGCCAGGATGTTAATCGAACATAGATATGCCAGCCTGTCCAAGGGCCAACGTAGCCACCCAGTATATCCTTGTCGACCATTTCACGGACTCTGGTCAATATATGCCTCGGCCAACTCTGCACATACCAATCGCGCTTCAAAGTTGTAAGCAAAAAGGCATAATAGGCGAGGATAATCAGACTCAATGGCTGCTTCTGCTGCAGACATCTGACGAAGTCATTGCTCATCCTGTAAAGCCAGTTGAAAACGAACCTGAACCGGAGTTCGAACGTTGAGGAACCATTGGATTTGCCGTACGTTGCTTCGTAGATAGCTTCGACCTGGTCTGAAGGCTTCTAAATATGTGGCAGTATCTTCGCTATTGCTTGACGCAATCGAGTCCCGTACGTGACCCAAGGGCTCTCCGCAATCAAGGCGTGAGAATCCTTCTTCTTCACATCTTGTCCTCGGGTTTTCCATTGGCGTCGCGATGTTAGTCTGCGGGCAATGGAAGAGCCTGTACATTCCTGAAGAGATTACAAGGCGTAGCCGATGGAGGTTAATAAACCATTCTATCAGCTCTTCGTCAGAATCATTTTCCATTCCGGGCAATAAAGTCATCGCTGACGTGCAATCATTCGAGGTATGCCATCAGGACCTCCCACAAGAGTGTGTAAGTTATATTAATACAGTCTGCCTATCCTGGCGTGAAATGTAGGCTTGACAGAAAACGGAATTTGAGTGGCTAAAAAATACCAGACGAAGCATCATCAAGCAACAGCGGCACTATGGCTTTTCCCAAGCGTTCTTGCAGCTTCAGATGTCTGCCAACCGTTTCAGACGGACCTGTTTATGTCACAGCGGATTGCATAGATCCCATATATGATACTCCTATCCTAACGAGTGAGACAGACGAGACCCTGCCTCGTCCCCACAGGAAGGTTACTGGGTACTTCAACGGCACCACGGCAGATTTCAATATCTATCTACCGGTGAAAGTAGCATGAAACGGCAGATACTTCCCCGGTCTATCCTCTGCAGAATTCCACGGCCGGAGAAGATACTGTTGCCTTCAGGTTCGATAGCGGTGCATATACGACCCAGACATCAGCCGGCGCGGGATACCGCGGCGACGCGGCCGCCGCAAAGTTCTTCAAAGAAATAGCACGGGAGTTTTACGGTGATACAGTAGAGCAGGTCTACGGATATATCTACGGAGGCAGCGGTGGCTCGCTGCAGACTGTCGGGGCCATAGAGAATACCATAGGCGTGTGGGACCGCGGACTCGCGTTGATTCAGGCCATCCCCATCTCGAACCCAGACAACTTCTGTATCCGCGCTCTTGCAGGCCTGGTATTGGGCGAGAAAGCAGACCAGGTCATTGATGGGGTCCAACCTGGTGGGAGTGGTAACGCCTTCGCTGGGCATGAAGAGGCCGAGCGCCTGGTCCTTCTGGAGGCTACTGCGCTCGGGATGCCTTGGCTGGCTGGGAAGATTTCGAGGGCGCGGCAAACATATTTAGAAGCCTTCAGACCAGGTCGAAGCTAATGCAAGGGCTATCTTGTGGATCTATTGTAGATCAAGCCTGTTGATGGGCGGCAAAGCAGAGCGAACCACCTGAACATAAAATGAAACAGTCCGTTGTGCGTTTTGGGGGTAGAGATACTCAGTTCGAAAGGGATAGTGAGTACCGTAAGCCGACTCTTGCGCCGCATGCGTACTCCTGGACTGTGTATCAGCAGGCAAAAAGAGATTCCCCGTATTAAAGGTGGATACGAGGGCTAGTTACGTGTGGAGGACAACAAATAATATCCGGGGGAAAGCGAAAAACCGCTGACTGGCTAATATTCAAGCCCTAGCTCATCGGCGCTCCTCTCAGACTCGCTCTTCGCGCCCAGGTGTTTATGGGGTGCCCCTCCTAATAAGCCATATCGCGCCATACTACGGGACGGTGAAGTTTTGCCAGATATAACAACCTGGAATATCGTTTGTTTCAGCTAAAAACAGCGATTCTCGAACTCTTGAATACAGACTGAATCGACAAGACGTAGCGTTCGGACTCTATTCCCCGAACTTCTGTGATATATACCGCTGTAAGGGGAATATAATGGGGAGACCTACGAGCCGCGCTTCACATTGCATAGGTTCCGTTAGGCACAAATTGATGGTTTGGCAGACGACTCACAATTGTGCCAGTCTGTCGAGGTCGTCGTCTATGGCACAGACATGGAAGAAGGTGGCGACTTTTCCTGCTCGGATCCGAGGGTTAGCCACTTGTTCACCAACATAAGAGAAAGTATGAAAGGCAACATGAGCTATCCGCAGAGAGATGAGCGCTTAAGGAGGAGGGGAGAGCTTGCTCTCTTTGCTCCACTACTAGTCTGGTTTATGACTGCTTCGGCACCATCAAAGACTGGCTTCGGAATCTGACCTTTGACCAGCAGCAGCGCGAAGGCCTTCCTTCAATATGTAGCCCAGATATTGACCTCGATGCTCCGTGGGCTTGTGTCATCTGGCACAACATGACTGTGCTGGCACCTTGGGCTTTATGGGAAAAAACGAAGGACGTAATGGTTCTGGAACAACAGTATCAGTCCATGTGCACATGGATTGCCGCGATTCCAGAAAATATGAAACGTCACCGTCACCTGTGCGATCCAGTTGTGCTACAGTTTGCGGTTAGAGACACTATCAAGCGCTCAGCCAAAGCTGAAGCACCCTTCAGTAGACTTAATAGAGACATTGGTCCCTAGCTGATCCTTTACAGGACTGCCTGAACCCCAATGAACCTAGCATAGAGCCCCAGAAAGCCCTTCCGACCCCGCCCTCATCGCCGATGCGTTCCTCATAAAGTCACTAACCGTGATGTCGCAGGCTGTCACCGTCCTTGGTCATAGGGAGGACACTGAGCAGTTCCACGCTCGACTCACCGGCACGAATCGAGTTTGCGGGGGAATACTTCAGACATGTCTATTGAAGACAACATCATCATGACACAGCGGACTCTGCGGGAAGTTCATACCCTACCCTTCTAGGTCGCGGTGCGCGAGTCAAATCCATGGGCTGTTATGACGGCATACCACAAGATCAATGGCGTACACTGTAGTGAGGATCCGAGGCTGATTCGAGATATCCCAAGGAGTGAATGGAAGTATGATGGGCTAGTTCTCTGCGACTGGTGGGGGATCTACAGCACCTCAGAATTAATCAATGCCGGAATGGACCTGGAAATGCCGGGGCCTACAGACTGGAGGTGCAAGATCCTGGCATGGGCGACCCGATCTCGCAAAGTTTCAATAGAAACTATCGATTCTTCCGTGAGACGGGTTCTGAAGCTCGTCAACAGGGTCCTTGCAGCTCAATCTGAGCCCGTCAAGGATTCTGACACGGAGAAAAACCGTGCGCTTCTGCGTGAAACCACTGCCGTACCAGTTGTGCTTCTAAAAAAAAATGAGGCCAATGTTCTGCCTTTGGTGAAGGACAGCAAGACGCGATATGCTCTAATCGGCGACCACTGGAAGAACCCGGCTGTTGCTGGTGACGACAGTTCTGAGGTGACTCCGTACTATGTTTCTACCCCTTACAGTGCATTTGTGGAGGCTGTGGGAGAAGACAGCTTCATCTGTGCTATGGGATGTTACTGTAAGAACTCCAATGCATCAGGCCGAGCAAGACTTTAGCTAACTGTCTCTTTAGCACACAAATTCGCTCCTTTACTATACAGCACCATCACGCAGCCTGGCTCAGACGCCCATGGCATGCTGCTTGAGTTTTTCAATAAAGATCCCAATGGCTCTTCGGACGCCGAACTGCTCTACACAACGACCACAGAGAAAACTGACCTAAAATTTGCAGACAGTCTGCCTCCAGACACAGTTCCTGAGTATACTTCCTCCGGATCCGCACCGTATTCAGAGCACCCAAGACCATGAAATATAGGTTTGGACTTTCAGTTGCCGGAAAGGCCAAGCTTTTCGTCAACAGCACGGAGCGAATTGACCTATGGACCAGCCATCCCGAGAAAGAAAGCAGACAGTACTCCTTGCTTCAATGGGTTCACGATGGAGCGGTTTGCCGATGTCGATGTCCGAGAGGAAGCCACATACGACCTGGAGCTTCACCTGGTCAATGAAGATCTCGGGGTTCACGTTGGGGCTGCGCCGGTTGGATCCGGGAGGCCGTTGAAATTGCTCGACAAGTTGACATCCCAGTCATTCTTACCGGCTTGAGTGCAGATTACGAATACGAAGGGATTGACCGCAAGTCACTTGGGCTGCCAGGGCGCGTGGACGAGTTGATCGAACGCGTGACAGAGGCTAACCCTAAGACTGTAAGTGCCTTAGTCCATGCTCTTTTCAGGCCGAATTACCAGTGCTTTGCCGCTGACATGCTGATAGATTATCATTACCGAGGCCGGAACAGCAACTACCATGCCCTGGGCAGATAAGACGCCCACTGTCATCCATTCCTGGTTTGGCCGCCAAGAGACAGGCCACGGGATCGTTGATATTCTCTTCGGAGACGTCAATCCTTCTGGGCGATTGCCGCTGACATTTCCGCGGTGTGTCGAGGACATGCCGTCCTTTTGAACTTCGGCAAGATGGACGCAGATATCGTCTATGGGAAGGGAGTTTTCATTGGCCACCGCTACTATGAAATGCTGAACCATCCACCACGTTTCTATTTCGGTCATGGTCTGTCCTACACCACCTTCGAATATAGCAACCTGGAGGTTCCTCCGGTCTACGAGTCAGATCCCAAGCATATTATGACCATTTCTGTCAGTCTGAAGAATACTGGCCAATGCCCAGGCGCAGAGATAGTCCAGGTCTATGTGAAAGACGTCAGCAGCTCTGTGCAGAGACCGAGGAAGGAGCTGAAATCGTTCAAGAAGGTTCATCTTGCACCTGGTGAGAACATGAAAATCGAAGTCACGTCTTGACAAGTATGCTTTGTCTTTCTGGTGTCAGCGGACTTCAAGATTGGTGGCTGAGGCGGGTGAATTCAAAGTTATTTTTGCAAGGAGCGCTGATCCTGCGGCTGAAGTTTTACAGCGAGGTTTTGAGCTACGAAAGTCGTTTTCGTGGACTAGGCTCTGAGTATAAAGCAGAATGTGAGGGGCTCTGTACGTAGAAAGCAGTCGACGACCTGCAAAGGCGCCGATGCTGCAGGTGAAGCTCTGCAGCCTTCAGTACGATATATGTTCAGTCTCACAATCGAATTGTTTTGCCCGGGCCACAATCGCGTGTAAATCTGATTTCAATCTCATAGAATAATTGGAGGATTTATGGGACAGTGACTGGATGGCTAGGATTCTTGACAAAGCTGGACTTCGCGATACTCTGGGTTGGAGACTGGACGGCTTTTATTGCGCTGTCCCATTTGCAATAGTGAAATACTTGAAATCAAATCTAAACCATAAATGTAATGGAGGTGAATGTAAATACCCCTCCGAGTCAAAACCTCGGTGATAATCACCTGGGGCTGCAACATTCCAGTGCAGAGAATACCCTTTGCCTGTAAAATTCATTCTGCTGGTGTCAGACCACTGAGTGGACCATTGTGCCTTTCTTATCGTATTCGATCATCCAAGCTTCCTTCCCCCTTTGGATCTAGACCTATTTATTGACTGGGGATACCTTTAATTCGCCGCCCATGGCAAATATACGACTTCAAGTCCTATCGGATCTCCACCTGGAATCTCCAGCTGCCTATGATATTTTTAGTATCGAACCCAAGGCCCCGTTTTTGGCATTGCTAGGCGACATTGGATACGTTAAAGATGAGGGATTTTTTCCGTTTATCCGTAGACAGCTGTCGATCTTCCGGGTTGTCTTTATGGTTCTAGGAAATCATGAAGCCTACCATAGCAGTTGGACAGAGACAAAGTCTAACCTGGAACGTTTCAAAGAGGAACTAGATGAGGCATCTGGGAGAGGTGAGGCGCTTGGGAAACTTGTTCTGCTCGACCAAACGCGGTACGATATCTCACCAACACTCACCATTCTCGGCTGCACATTGTTCTCTTGTATCACGGAAGAACAAATGGAGAGTGTCAGCTTTGGTCTGAACGATTTTTACCACATTCGCGATTGGTCGGTCGAAGCCCACCGAGAAGCGCATGCTGCGGATCTTTCCTGGTTGAATGCTGAAACTGGCTCGATTTCGCGCTTGGAGCCTGACCGAAAAGTCGTCATCTTGACACATTATTGTCCATCAACGCATGAAGAAGTCGTCGATCCTAGACATAGCAACAGCAAACTTTCCTCTGGGTTCATGACGGACCTGTTAGATGAGCAGTGTTGGCGAAGTGAGATTGTCACACTCTGGGCCTTTGGACACACCCATTTCAACTGTGATTTCCGAGACGTAACGACAGGGAAAAGAGTGATGGCAAACCAGAGAGGCTATTACTTCTCACAGTCTACGGGATTCAATGCGGAAAAGGTGGTGGAACTGAAAGATACCTAAAGGTGATTCTTCAGTCCTTAGGCAAGGTCAACCTGACGGTAGTTTGGAGGGAAAGCGAATCACTGAATTAGACAACATGAGTCGTATCGGTCAACCTTGTTTGACTTGGAGGAGCCGTCCCTTTAAAATCACGGCGGAGGTCCTCCAGAATTGAATACATCGTCGGATCACCCACCTTTAAGGCATGGTAAAACTGTTTGTATCCGTCTCTCATATTTTCTTCGTCGAGAATATCTGTTCCATCAACGTACTCTAGCATATACGTCAAAATCGCCATCCAGTAAGTCTCGCAGGCAGTTCCGTAACCCCAACAAAGCAACAGAATAAGAGCCTCACAATATCTCGAGGCGCTCGGAATTCGGACGAAACTAAAGTGTGGAAATCGCCCTCGACCGCGCCCTAGGGTAGCTGGAGGAAGCCTCACGTCAGACGCGCACATAATATTCAAATCGTCGTGGTCCAGGGCAGCCTCGAATTCTGGAAATTCCCAGAGCACATCAGATTTCCGGTACAACGATATCGCAAGCTCGTCATCGATATGAAGGTGTTTATAGGGCGGCTGGCGCGAATTCGAATGTGGGCAGGCGTAAGGTCGAGAGCAGGGCCGAAAGCCAGCTTCAGCGAGGGTGGAGAAGGATATTTCGATAAGCGCATCTGGCACGACGAAGGACACACCCTGTCAGTGTGAGTGGTATTCGAAGACCAGTCATACTAGGATAGCATACTCACATCAACAACAGTTGGAACTCCGTATACGGTTAATAAATAATTGCCCCAAAGCAGATTCGGGACATTGACAGAGTCAAGAAGTGAAGAAATTGATGTCACTAGGTCACTATCTAGCTGTTGGTCACTGAAGTGAAACGTAGTCATTTTGATGGAACTTGGAGCGACGGCAAATGGACACTGAAGCGGAGTCCAGACATGGTCAGCTTTTAAGTGTCCAACGTTTGCAGAACGTTCAACATGTGGGATGGTGTTTGTTTGAACGCGATCATGCCCTTTGTGGCTTAGCTCCCTCAATTAGTCATCTCTAGGTAGAAGAGGGATCCGACCGGCCCTGTTGGAGAGGTCGGTCCACTATTGTGAATCTGGCCAAGGCGGTCTCCCTCAGGAGGGTTTGTCGTGGCTTCACGAAGGTTGCAGGGTCAGTGCATTACTGTGGAAATGGAAGTTTTCATCGGCTGCCTCCAAAGCAGACAATTGACTGGCACTCGAACTAACGCAGTCGCAAGTTATCAGTGGGAGGTATGCGTTTTCTTTCTTGGCGGCTGCCTTATTCCAACTCAAAATAACAAAGGAAAAAAAAAGAAAAGCAGCTCAGGTTTCCTTGCAACGCTGACTTCCCAGGCAACCGCGGAACAAAGATGGGCGAAATTATTCTGCCACCCCAACTCACCTACTTGCAAGCCGTCAAGCAGTTCACATTGAAGCTTTGGGTATTAGCTACCTACTCACTCCTAGCGTTGTCACCTGATCATATGAACCAAGAATTTAATTTTCTTTCATGGCTTGCTTGACGTTATTGTAGCCAGTAGGCAAGACAAGCACCCCTGCGCGAGACTGTTGAGCTTATTGAGCTCTACAGTACAGTATCTAGGGCTGTGGAAGGGATCCATATCAAACCCAATTTCCACTCATGAGTGGACAGTCGTCATTGAACTAGTTGCCTTAGCGTACGATCGCCTACCAATTATTACTCCAGGATTATTCTAGTCGCATATAAACCAACCATTAGATTTCTCGAACTCATTTCCTGCTACCTTTGAACAGAACAGAGCACAGCCTTGAGCTGATCACAATTCTTATGTGAGGTCGACTAGAACGCAGTCACTGACTCCCTAAGTTCAAAACTAAAGCAGATGGGGACCGCTCAACTACACCTTGATTTCTTAGCCGATATACCCAGTTTCTCGTTTCCAGTTCGATTGCTCCTCACGCCTTTCCGTCAGCACGTTGGTTCACGTACTACGAATATCGCCTTCAGCTTTGGATATTCTCTGATATAACAACAGAGAGACTTGAAAATGCAAAGCAGCAATGCGCTCGGGCTGCTCAAGAAACGTATGACAGGGATCTCAGAGCTGTTATTAGGCACGATTTCATCTTCAGAAAAGAGGAGTATGCCTCATCCCTTCTCCCTCTTCACTTCAGGCTAACAAGTGATTAGCGTTGAGGTCTTTCTCTGGCCACAGTCTACCAAAAATACCCTTGCACGTTTGCTCCCTACGAACGGCGATGAGTGCTATCATCCAATACCCGGAAGATCCATTGATCACTTGCCACAAGTGAACACTGGGCAGGGTGTCTCTTACACTCAGCAGCAGGACGATTATGGAACATTAAAAGCGTCTTATGTCAACGCGCAGTTGGCCAAAAACCTGGCATCCGAGCAAATTCCGCGGGAAGTATCAGTAAACACCCTAGGGGTGGACCGATGGGATCCTTTCAAGCTTCAAAGACACCATCTGAAAAAGGCCATACTAAGCAGTGACAAGCTTCATAATATCCAGAAACTGATCAGCATGTTTATCCTGAAGTTACCTACAGCGGTTGAGTGGGAAAAATTCGCCTACGCCAATGAGCTGATGTCGGAGAATATTCGGGAATTGCTTCTTGAGGCGTTATGTTCCGATGTCGCCACTGTTCCTAGTCCCGTCGAATCGACACTCGCCGAGTTTGGGCGTGCAGCCGTTTTGGGCGTCCGGCTAACTGTTTCACCGTTAAAAGTAGTTATTGTTGCCTATAGAACCAGGGACAAGGTTAAACAGGATGGGGCTTAACAACCAGAATTTTAGGAATTCAGCCTGGAGATATGACCAAGACTTACCTGGTAGTCATGACGCTTCTGGCTTAGCGGTATATTTTCTAATAGTTACCCAGGGCTAACTGATTATCTCTTGGCAAGCGGGGTAGCATGCTTTAATAAGGGGATGGAAGCACAGTGCCCTTGCAGGCAGATTGCTCTGCAGTTGCAGTATAACAGAATCAAAGCACAATAAAGACTGTTCAGTGATACGACGAAGCGCTGCGTATAGAGTGGCTTTGGCTGGCTCCAAACACAGCATTCGTTCGTGCTCGAGAGTAACTACACCACCTTTCTGTGTCTTACTGGATTATTCTGACTGATATATTCAAAGTATAGTTGTCATGCTGCGTTGTTTCCTCTTGATTTACTAGAGTTTTATAAGTTAGCAAATGATCTATTTGTGTTTGGTAGACTCTTTGCTAAAACTTACAGGCAGCAAACCCCAGGTTACACTTCATGCACAGGTATCAAACGTGGCACAGTAACAGTGGAATTGGCTCTACATTCAGTGCTTTTTCAGTAAGTAGCGCTATACCTACTCTTGAAAAGGGATATCGCTAATTATAACGAGAAATATAAATTGAGTAAAAGATGGATGAGGTTCGACAGGGTTCCTCGACTGAACGGGCAGCGCTCGATTCTATGCCAGAGCCCTATATAGACTGGCCAAGGTTTTTTGAGGCTCTTGGAAATGAACTGGAGCGTTCAGAATGGGCCGATTATTTGAATGAACATGGACTAAAACTGTATGACCAATACCTGGAGGACGACATCTTATCTGAACTTGAAGAAGGTGTTACATTTATACGGGGTGCTATTCATCTGACACCAGAGGATGACCCAGACCACCCAAAGTACCTGAATAACCTTGGAAATCTGCTTGGCGACAGGTATATCAGGACAGGCTCAGTGGCTGATCTTGAAGAAGCTATCGACGTTGGACAGAAAGCCATCAATGCAATTCCAAAGGACCATCCCAACCGGCCAAGGTACTTGAACAACCTGGGAAACCAACTCAATGACAGATACCTAATAACGGGCGTGCTTGCCGATCTGGACGAAGCTATTCAAGTCGGATGGGAAGCTATTCGTCTAACACCGGAAGATCATCCACATCGACCGGCGCTCTTCAATAATCTTGGTAATCGACTCGGTGACAAGTATCTCAGAACAAATACGCTGGATGATCTCAATGAAGCTATTCATGTTAAACAGGAAGCCCTCAAAGCGACGCCAGAGGGCCATCCAGACCGGGCAGGTCGTTTGAATAACCTTGCAATCGAACTGAGTGCCCGGTATCTAAGAACATTCGACGCGGTTGATATAGAGAATGCCATCGAAGCTGGACGGGAAGCTGTTAAAATAACCCGAGCTGGCCATGCAGACCTGCCAATGTATCTTCATAGTCTCGGCAATTCTCTCGACTACAGCGGCTCGAATCTTGAAGAGGCTGTTCGAGTTGGCCGGGAAGCCGTCAAAGTGACGCCAGAGGATCATCCAGACAGGCCAATGGCTTTGAACAGTCTAGGAAAGCGACTTGGTGAGAGACACTCAATGACGGGTGTCCTTGCCGATTTGGAAGAGGCCATAACATGCCATCAATCTGCTCTCTGTCAACTTAACGCGTCTACTATCCATCGAATAGTCGCCGGTAGAGCAGTCATACGACTTTGCGCAATCCGAAAGGAATGGCAGCGAGCTCTCACGGCGGTGGAGATTGCCATTGACCTTGTCCCTAAGCTAACATTACGATCACTGGAGATTTCTGATAAGCAACATATGCTTGGTCAGGTGGTCGGCTTCGCTTCTGACGCAGCAGCAGTGGCACTGAATGTAGAGAAGGGTCCTGCAGTTGCTCTAGGCTATCTTGAGCAGGGCCGGGCTCTGCTTGCAACGTCCCTTGAGGAGATGCGGACTGATATCCTAGATTTACAGGAGCAATACCCTCTGCTTGCAGAGAAATTTGTTTCCCTCCGAGACAAGCTAGAGCTACCTATCGACAACAACAATTTCCCAGCAGAGGAAGATAGCCAATCCTTTGACCAGGCCCACGCGAATGCACGTCACAAAGCAGCCAGCGACCTTGACAAACTGATTGATGAGATCCACACACGACCCGGGTTCAATGACTTTCTGCTCCCGCCAAACACAGTGGAGATGCAAGCTGCTGCAAAAAGGGGTCCTATCATTCTGATCAATACCAGTGATTACCGCTGCGACGCGATCATTGTAGAGGAGCACCAGATAAGATCCCTAAATCTACCTGGCCTCAACAATCACGATATCAAGAAGAGGGCAGAAAAGGGAGATCTAGCCAGTCCCAACACCCTTGAGTGGCTCTGGGATGCGATTGCAAGCCCAGTCCTTCAAACCTTGGGCTTCTCTCAGTGCCCTCGTGCCGACAGTTGGCCGCACATATGGTGGATCCCTACCGGTCTACTGACCAAATTCGCTCTACATGCGGCGGGTCGGTATACGAATGAACCCTTTGAATCAGTGCTAGATAGCGTCATGTCATCCTATAGTTCATCTGTGAAAGCGATCATACACGGCCGCCGGCATCCTAGTGTGCGACCTACCTCAGCCCAGGCGCTTCTTGTTGCCATGGACTACACCCCCGGTAGTCCGCCGCTTCCTTTTGCAACGGAAGAGGTGGCAATGCTACATAGCCTGTGCACGTCAATGGGTTTGACTACGATAGAACCAGGGCGACGCAAAGCCGATGTTGAGGCACATTTACCTCAGTGCAAGATCTTCCATTTTGCCGGTCATGGCTATACTGACAATTCAGACCCATCCAAAAGCTATTTACTTCTGGAGGATGCCCATCCATTGAGTGTCGCGAATCTTCTTCAGATAAACATCCGGGAACATTTACCGTTTCTCGCCTACCTCTCGGCATGCGGGACTGGTCAGATCAGGGATGAAAGATTCCTCGATGAGAGCATTCATCTGATCAGCGGGTTTCAGCTTGCAGGGTTTCGCCACGTTATCGGTACTTTGTGGGAGGTCAATGACGAAATTTGTGTGGAAATTGCGAGAAACACATATGAAGGGATTCGAGATGGAGATATGACAGACGACTCTGTGTGTCGAGGGCTGCACAAGGCTATCAGAGGGCTTAGAGATCGTTGGTTGAACAAACCATCGGAAGTCAGCCGTGGGAGAAGTACACGTATGAAAGCCGACGTGTCCTCGACGGCTGACGAGATGGGAGTAAAGAGTGCAACCAATGCCGTTGGGAGTGGGAATAGATTGAAAAGAGACGTTGTCCCATATGACAACGACGGTGAGGATGATCGAGGGTTTGGAGAAGCACTTTGGGTTCCATATGTCCATTTTGGAGTGTGACCTAGCTTCTTTGTGATATCATTTCATGTTGACATGCCTTGGATCCCTGACCAGGGAATTTGCGGAGGCGAGGTCTTTATATCCCTGAAGAGGAATCTGTCGGTCCACTATATTTATGCCGGCCTGCTACATCCTAGAATGGCATGTAGTCTGAGCAATCATTATTTTATTTTAATTTTTTTTATGCGCTCCAAGATACAGGGAGCGCTGGATATGGATCTGGTACGGCTTTAGAAGCTCACAGATTGTTCAAGAGAGGGAGTGTACATGGGAAGGTTGCACTAGGTGTTCCCAAGTCAGAGGATATCAGGCCGTTACCTGATATTCATACCATCAGGGATTCGGTGGTGGTTTATATTGCATCGTCTCCAGCAGAAATAGAGGGCAGGTACTGTAAGGAAAGAGAACCCACAGGGGGCTAGTCGCTTGCCGACTGCGCCGCCCTCTTAGGGCTAGCACATGTCTTAGCCGTGCATTGCCGGTGGATCATTGCTCGCAACATTGTTGGCGAAAAATACGCCATAAAAGGCTCCAACTTTGTTATCCTAGGTATAAGCAGGGTGTCGAATGCGCTGGGCGCGATCGCGGGCGAAACTTCCAGTCCTGGTATGCGCCGAGCTATAAGCGGCCGTTTAGTCTTA
The DNA here is from genome assembly GCF_000011425.1 of Aspergillus nidulans FGSC A4. Taxonomy (NCBI): domain Eukaryota; kingdom Fungi; phylum Ascomycota; class Eurotiomycetes; order Eurotiales; family Aspergillaceae; genus Aspergillus; species Aspergillus nidulans. The sequence goes on along the minus strand of NC_066264.1, from coordinate 3,366,833 downwards.
CCATGATCAAAATTCGAAAGTAGCAAGTCAGGGAAGGTTGTATTGAGGATACCGTGCAGTTACAAAAGGGAATGTAAGAAGTAGATACACCTGCAGCTGTATGATTATGGTAAGTCAACTTCATAATCATAGCAGCGCCGTACGTACTTGAGCTTGGAGCATCGCCTTGACAGATTAGTGGACTTAGATTCTACCACCGAATTTGCTCTAGATCCTTAGGCACCTCCCAGCCATGAGCAATGCAAACCCTCTTGTACTCATTGATCGCCTCGTCGATCCTGTATTCCGTCTCCTTCGCATGGAAATCCAATCTCGCGGGCCGCGGGAATTCATTCGTAATCGCCATCCGCACCTGGAGCAGCACACTCTCGATCGAAAACGACGGCAACCAGCCCGTGTTCGTCAGGAGCTCCAGGCACATCGCACCGCCAGCGGTGATATGGCCGCCGCCTCCCAGCGCGAACCTAACGAATCGCGGCCGAATGATTCGTAAGAACGGTGGAACGAGCGGAAAGTCAGCCGGAAAGCGCATCTCTAAAATGATGCTTGTCATACTAGCTTTTTCGAGGTCTTTCGCAATGGACAAGCTCTTATCAAAGCTGTGCAGCTCGACGATCCATTGGTAGACATTGTCGATAAGGTTGCCGTTGATGTACCAACCTAGTTCGTGCAGGGCCTGTTTCTCTTGAGTTTCCAGGGCTTGGCGCAGTAGTCTCTGGAGAGTGCGTGTTGCTCGAGGTGTTGCGTATCTTGGTTCGCTAAGAAGCTGGATAGACGAGCGGTCGAGCGTACCGGGGGAAAAATTTGTGAGACATTCGTCTTTTCGCTGCTTTCTGCGGTCGGTGCCTTCGTCGTCCGACAGCAACATCAGCCGGTCCTCCGGATGCGTTTCAACGCTGACATCGTCATCGCCGTCATGGTGTGATACATCCTTTGTAATGGAAGATAGTTTGCGCTTCCCCTTCACTGGATTTGGCTTAGGCTGACTCGGTTGGCTCTGTGGCGGCTCTGCTGCGTCTCTGGATCGATGACTGTTTGTTGCGGAGATAGGGATCGTTAGTACTGCCTGAGTACTCCCATAAACAGGACGGTTCGGATCCTGAGCATAGACGTGCGTCAATTTCTCGGCCTTTGGCCGTAACGGAAGGCCCACTGATGGAAACCTCGAGTCGACGAAAAGATATCTCGGCTGGACCCAGTCCAGGTGCTGCACCACATAGCAGGACTCTGAGCAAACAAACTCTCCTGGAGCATTTACTACCTCGTTCAAAGCTATAGCCATTGTACTCTTCAGCACACTGTGCGGCCAGTAAGAGTTTGCGTTATAGTTGTGATGTCGACTACTGTATCCGATCGAAGTGTTAAATTGCGGAGCCATGTAGATACCGTTCCCACAACTTCTGCCATTGACAACTTCCTTGTAGTGAAGGCCTTCTCTGAGGATGCTGTGCCAATTGTGCAAGGGGCTTCCGTGCCAGGCAAATAGCGTCGGGTACTGGGGGTTAAGCCGCTTAGCCGTCTTGTTGACAGCCGCCACAAACCGCTGTTCCTTGTCCGGAGCGCCCTGCGCGAAGCGGAACTGGATATACGATTCCATCTCTGGTATCTGGTGCTGCGGGTTATTGTCATAGATGATGACTGATCGGTTAGATCCGACAATCCATTGGAGTATGTAGAGTGCCGAGAGATTGATCCTATCCTGCCATTCTGAAAGAGGTCTGAGTTGACCACCACGTTTTTGATCGATATATAATTTCATATCTAGTACACTAGGGAGGGTATCCAGAAGATCCAATGCCACACTGGCTCTTTTGCTCGGCGACAGCGAGCTGATATCCGTATCGTAAGTGACAAACTGTACCTTTCCTGCGTAAAATTCTTGAGACCTCAGTTGCGTCAAATGTCCGCGGAATATTAAGTCTGAAAGGTATATAATGGGCTGAGCGGAGATATCTTTCACCCGCGCATGAAGCTCATTTCTGGACCGCGTCAACCCTGGGGGCTCGCTATACGCTGGAGTATGCCGGTTCGCCTGGTTGCTGGTATCAGGAGAAGGGGGTTCCAGGAGAATCACGATCCAATCACCAATCTTAATGCTGTAATCTTGGTTCATATGAATAGTAGGTCCGTATTTCGTATCGTAAATTAACTTCCCTTCATAGAGGCTCATATTGGGATCCGTAGATCGATTTGGATTGGGCACATTCAAAGAAAAGCCGGTCGGGAAGTCTTTGAGTTTCCCTTGAGCGGCTCTGTTATAAGCAAAGCTTATGAGCAGGTCGACAACGTATGGCTGTGACGATATCTCCCATTCCAGGCTGGGTCCCATCCCAAGAGCCATGTACTGGTACAGACACAGTCCATTTGAGCACACGAACGGTTTGAGGGCTTCAAACCCAGCGTCGATCCTGCAGTAGCAGTTAAGACAGAATTCGGTGCACCTGACGAATCGGCGAACTGTAAACTGCATGGCGACGAGGAGTAAGGACATGTCAGATGGATCCACAGTATTAGCCAGGTGATCATGTTTGAGGAAGCTGGGCGGCGACCCTCGCCAGTCCGGCTCAAAGTATTTTTGCTGGCATGTTGATTCATCAGAGACTAGGAGCCTTCCCTGACCGTCGTTCATGTACAGCTCTGCTCCTGTCCATGAGAACTTCTTCTCTAAACGGTATTTGACGATGTCTATGAAGCGACTGTTGAGTAGGGCCTGGAGAGACTTCCCAATGAATATTGAGTGTAGAACCGGCTCCATGCTATCCTTGTTAGTTTCCTGACCTAGATCAGGCGGTCCAGGTGCAGCTTCGTTAGCAAACACATGCAGCGCGGAGCTCAAACTAGGCTTGTAATCCGCACAGACGCCAGCATATAGTTTAATCATACCGCATCCTCCAGGCCTTTGGACCACATCGATTAGACGCCGGTAACCATACGGATATCGAATGAGGAGGACGAGATACTGAGACGGCCGGACGCCCCACGCCTCCATGGCCTCACCAGAGATCCCTAGCTTGGAGATGCGCCGAGAAGCCGACAGTATGATGGAGCCTTCTGGATCACCCAGATACCCTACACGAAAGCCAGCATTTTGAGCTTTGCGAAGATCGGCCCGGATGCACTTCTTCACGTCGATAGTTTTTGCCTGTGGGTTGACAACCAGACCAACATCGCTGCCCACCTCCCAGCCAATCTCATCAGCGCTGGAATCCTGGTCGCTGTCGTTAGCGCTGCTGTCCTGCTGGAAACCCCGGGGGCCATCGTCATCGCCCGAAGTAGCCCTATTCAGGCAATCGGAGACGGTGTTCAGGAAAGCGCCAAGAGGGAGGCCATGGAAACTATCGAGCGAATCTTCCAGGAATCGGGGAACATTCTCGGGAACGTTTTCCGAGATAGTGAATACAAAGTAGTGGTGTCCTCTAGGATACTCTGCGCTGTCTGCCGGCAAGTCAGCCTAGCTCTCAACGATGCTTGTGTTTGGATCTTACCTGGAACCGATACCTCCACATCGATGGATGGAGCGTCGAAGGGAGAAGTGTAGGTGAAGTAAAAAGAACCATCCTCACTTCCAGCTCTGACGTCAGTCAGTTGAGGGAACGCACCTGGAAGAAGAGCATCTGCGAGGTCTCTCTGGAAGTCCTTCCGCGGCATGATGACCAGTTGACAAGTATTAGCAATGCCAGAGAGGTTGGGGATCAGACTGGCAATAAAGCAGAATCGCAACGGGAAGACATGGTGGGTTGAAGTGTTTGTCCAGAAACCAAGGCAAAAGGAAAGGTGCAGGAAGTCAAGCTGGAAGAAGTCAGAGTTTCATTGTCTACTGTGTTGGCGTTTGGAGGGGGCGTACGCAATACCTTTGTTACACATAGGAATCAGGCAGGATGGCGCACTCTGTACCGGTATTACAGGATACAAGGCTTGGGCCGGAAATAACGAGCTGAAAAGGGAAGTATCAGTGACATTCTATTTGATTAGAGTCATTTCAGCCTATTCACCTTGGAGGAAGACTGCGACCTTAATAAATAGCATACCAGCCGTGCGGGGAGAGCTTGGCTGTGTCACTACTTATCTAGGTACCCAAGTACCAACAGATAGGTGCCTAGAGAGGTGTCGGTGCCTTCCAACAACTACATCTCTGGTGGCTCCAGGTATGACGCGATTTATGAGTCCTCCAATAAATTACACAAATACTTTGGCTGTAACACAGCACGTTGGCCGGGACATGGCCAATAATACCATCACAGCTTAGGAACTGCCTTCACCTGCCGCAATAATTCCATTACACCAAGACCATTGCAGATCCACGAAATAGTCGCCGCCAGTGTTCATATATCAGTTTACGAATACCCACTGTGCGGTAAGCAAAGCTTCCAGCGAGTTTGCTGCGCTAAACCAACGCAATCGTCCCTGCAGATATCATCAGTGAGTTGTGCCCCTGGACCCTGGCCTATAGCTTCAATTGCAATTCATCTGAGCAAATCAGGGCTTATTTAGGCCAAAAGCTGGATGCACGTCAATGCCCTCAGGAAGGCTCGAACCGGGACCAGGTCTATCTATGAACAGCGCGCTACCATTCCTGACGGACGCTTACCAAGCTAACCCGAATCAAGACCTCCAGAATAAGGCGTGCAGTTGCACAGATCTGCGGTTTACACAAGTCTGGCTCTCGAGTATTTACCGGCAAGAGGAGTGTACAATCGACTGGTAGGCGCGTAGGAGTGTCATTGTCAAAAGACTCCGCGCTAAGGAAGACAAAAGAATACAAACTAGCATTGTTCCAAGTGCTGGGTCACCGCTATCTCTAAACTGGACTGTCGAAGAGTCCAAGACAAGCTGGAACAGCTGATCACTGCGTCGCCCAACGCAGATCTCCGAATCATTCACGATAGCCAGCCAGGGGCGTTGGGATGATCTTGTTTTACTATATCTCGTCTGACGGAGGGGCTGGCATTTGAGTTGTATATGAAGGATGGGACTTTAAATCGACGGAATTAAATACCGAGACTTGGCCAAAGTCGAGAAAAGAAGAGAAGATATTACGTGTCCATGAATTTCTTCACCGTGAAGTCCAGTGCTAATCCGTCTAGCCCTACATACACCTAGTTCAGGCCATAAGCTAGGTCAGAACCGACCTCCTTGAATAGGATAATATAGTAGGGTCGATACTCCTAATTATAGTACCATTGCTTATAGACCGAAGTCAGGACACATGAGAGAAAACCTAGCAGTGTCGTTAGGAGGTTTGAGCGTATGGTGATATTAGACCATGACGCGCGTCCCTACTCGTTCGCTTCAAGATTTATCCTACCTGTGCGAGGAGATACCTAGGTTCCCCATTCGGAGCCGATTTAGGCGTGCAACGTCCAATGTCGAGAAAATATAACCAGGTGGGGATGCTTTATTGGCAGCCACGGCGTTCCCTGGACCGAAATTGTTGACTTTCGTGCAGCATCCTTGCAGGTCAGGTGAAGGTCACACATTACTCCAATAATCTGTACTTAATACGTACAAGAAGATCAGCCATGAACAAACGCTAGGTAGATGAAGTGCTGCATATGTATTCAGAGGACCTGATACCTCATATAATACACAGACTGATAGAGAAAGAAAGAATGTAAGGATATAATACAATATATGTAACAAATCTTACCTCACCTACCAATTTCCAGAGTATAAAGAGACCTCGAATTGAATTTTTGAATGATTTTACTCGTTTTCGCCCGCGAAACCGTGCCCGTACCTCTTCATTGAGGTACAACTCTGCCCAAGTTTTCTCGATGCTCTTCCATATCACATCTCATCAAGTGTCGGCTCAGTCTCTGCTCCCGGGTATGTATCCTCGGGCGACGCCTCGCCTCTGTCTGCCTTGACCTATTTGGAACGTCAGTGATCTCGTCAAAGCATTTTACTCACATGAATGCCCGGGGGCACGCTAGTTAGATGGTGCCAGGTAGGTGTCAGCTGGACATACATCAGCCTCGCTGTCCGTAGCACTTTCCTGTCGCCACTGTGACGTGGCATGAACAGATGTTCGACGCTGTGTCATGACAGGCGGCATCTCAGAATCGTCCGGGAAAGACGAGGACATGTAGAACTGGTCCACCTGGGCAGTAGAATGGACTTGTGGCTGGCCCTGAGGTGCGTGCAATTTGTTATACTGCGAGTGGAAGGAGGCGCAGGGAAGGATGCGCCGGACGGCGGGAGTCGCCTTAAAGGAGTTGATGACCAGTGCATACATTGTTCTCAACAAATGTATATGGACTGTTGAACTGATTGATAGTTTGCGAATATGCGGGGAGATAGACCGTAGTTATCACGATTGGGCTGGGGTGCGGGGTTTTATATACTCAAGGGTCATTGTCATGATGTCATGTGGCGAGGGCCCGGTGGTAAGCGAAAGTTCTAGTCAGATGATTAATCTATGTTTATTGCTTAGTTTATATAATCTAGATTTGTGGTGAATGGAATCATAGGCCGAAGCAGTTGGCGTAGTAGGTCACCGTTGCTGGCCAGTCGGAGAAAATACTCATGACGCCGACCTTCCGCGCCAGCGCGTCGACGATGCGGTACATGTCGCCATCACCCTTGATCACATCCGCAATAGTTGAGACATAGTACTCGCCTTCTGCGGCAGCCTGCTTGAGCGGCCCCGAGCGCTCAAGCGACCAAGTGATGAGATCGAAACCGGCCTTCTTCGCAGCCTTTGCATATGACGAGGGCACGATCTCGCCGCTGGCGGTGCCATTGAGCAGTGCAAAAATCGGCGGTGCCAGAATTCGAACGCCCTGCTTGTAGAGCTTGTTCATGCTGGAAACGGCCGCCTCGTAGCCAGCTTGCGTGTCAACACGGGGGTCGAGGTACACAGCCTGCTTGCCGAAGCTAGGTTCGGCCTTGATCCAGTAGAAGATGTCGTCTTCGAGGAAGGACTGGGGCCACACGCGCTTTGGGCTGATGCCCGCCTGCTTGTACTCGTCGATGAGCTGCTGTGCGTACATTTCTTGCGTATAGTTGCCCTGGAAGGGCATCTCGACCTCGGGAGTTTTAAGCTCAGGCGTAAACTGCAAGCCAAGACTGTCGGTGATTTGGATGTAGGTCTTGTGGTCGATGGTCGTGGCGCAGTTGTCGTAGGTCGATGTTCGCCAGTCAGGACCACCGTACTGGTATTCCTCCGGCGTGGTGGCATTAGGGTTTGACGTATCCATTTTGGCGCATAGGGAGAGGAATTCCTCGTGCGTAATGTCGGAGGTGCAGCATTTCGCCGTTGCCTCGGAGTCTGCTGTCGCGGGTTGGAATGGGGTGGTGCATTTCGCGGCGAGTTCGGGGATCAGCAGGATATTGGTAGTGGTGTGTAGATCGCACTGCGAGTGCCGGCAGACGAGCTGGCGGTCGCTAGTAAATGCGACGTCGCACTCCAGCAAGCCTGCACCCATGCGCGCCCCCGCATAGAGCCCCTCGCGACTGTGTTCGGGAAATTGGAGTGGGCCGCCGCGATGGGAGATGGAGAAAGAGGAGGAATCGCGGATGGGCTTCTCGGTGCAGGATTCGAGCTTCTTCTTGAGCGGGCTGTCGTCCATCTGGTCGACCAGCCAGAAAGGTCGCGGGCCAACCTGGATGTTTGTTACAGCATGCGATTGCTTGTTGTAGGCGGGGGCAGCGACGGCAAAGCCGGCTGCGAGAAGGAGCGAAATAGCATGCATTTTGTCTGACCCAGTCAACCCAAATCTTCTTGCAGCTGAGCTCACTCAAAAATCGAGGGCCATCGTCGCGGTATTTATGCCGGCTAGCTAGCACATACTTATCTCCATGGCCCGCCTTGGTATCCTTGGCGGCTTCCACACATGCAGTCAGCATGAAATGTGATTGGGATGCGGGGAGCAGCTGGTTACAGCCCGTTGGCTGCGGAGATTACCGCTCCAGGAACAGCCAATCCAGCCGCTATCTTTCGCACGTTGATCCTGCTAAAGTGGTCCCAAGTCATGTCACTCCTGGTTGAGTTTTGGTCGCGTCAGCAGGGTGGAAACTCGGACGCCTTGCGCGACATTAAGATGATGAGAAGCGGACCATGGAGAAAAGATTGCCATTTGCTCTGCCGCTCGTGATTGTTATGCCATGGGTGAGTTAGGCGAGACGTTTGTCGATGGTGCCCTGCTGGAGCTAAGCTCCGAACAGAACTGGATTGCATTGCAGGGGCCTAAGCTGCAGATACAGCCATGGGCGTCGCAATCGAAGCTTTTCAGTTAACCACGGCCTAGAGGCAGAAAGTTCAGGGAACGAATCCGTCGTACCAGGTGTTGAAATCCATTCCGGCACCAGGGTTCGGACGTCATAGTTCAGATCATAGTTCAGCAATACTAGGTTTTTCTGGTTTGATCCATTGCAACGGTGTTTCATTACTCTGTACAATTAATTTCATTTGCGGGGGTAAGGCGACTTTCACCTGCTGACCGCTGTGTTGTGTCGAGATTGCACGGCATTTACCAGGCGATCGGGTAGAAAGTTCCTGCGTGAGAGTTCCTGAATATCTAGTTTGATCAAAACGAGATTAGCATCGTCACCACCGTGGATGGGCTCTGGAATACCTTGGCTGTTGATGGATGAAGAGAGTGGGTGGTGAGGAAGCCGAGGAACAGGCGGACTGAAAATGTGCGGCACCGAGAATGTTACCAAACCATATATAATATCAGAAAGTAAAATTCATTGGGAATCATAACACCTAAATCATTCAAATATCTAAAACTAAGCCACCGCATTCACCTTCACTTCTTCCCGCTCAACATGCTCTATGTCCAGCTTCTTGAGCTCATCCACGGGCGCAGCAACCTCGCTAGGATAAAACTCAATCTTACCGCCAGCCTGGATAACGTTTGTGCGGTCGAGCGTGTTCCTGCCACGCGTATACGGGTCGATCTTCCAGTAGTTGAGACGCAGCTGTTCGATGAGATCATCGCGCCTGCTCTGAATATTCTTTATTTCTTCTTTGTTATGCTCTCCACCGGCCTTGATCCATTGCGAGGTTTCGCGGAGCAGATCCTCGCCGATCTTGGCGCGCTCCGCCTGCAGAGCGTCTCTGGCAGCTGTGTCCTCCATCAAGGCGTTTTCACCCTCGACGGGCTCGGCGTATTCATATGTCCAGTCTTCGTTCCCGCCTAGCTCTTTGGGTATCTTGTCCATGTCGATGAATTTGGCGAGATCTTTTGCGCCGTTCGTGAAGTGCACCTTTGAGACAATGACCGGGTCCATCCAGCCCTTGATGATCTTCCAGATGCCTGCTAGAGTCAGAGATGTAATGGCACGGACTGTGGACGCGGAGCTTACCTGAGAAAATCCAGGGCGCGTTGTGGATGAGCAGATTCCCGAGGCACTCGGGGTAGTTGTCTTGGAAACACTCGATGATGAATTTGACAGGCGGGTATTCCTGATACCATTAGCTTGTACGGCAGACAATTGTAGCGAAAGAACGTACCATGTTAGATAGGGAGAACCCGGTCAGATCGAACACGATGGTCTAAACGGTTAGGAGATATATCTTTCATCAAGAGACACGGCAGAGACATACCACTGTGTCAACCGGAGGTACTAGCAGCAACCGGGTAGACTCGATGATGTGCAGGATGAACCGGTTGATAGCCTCAGTGCTCTGAGCCGAAGGCTTGTGCAGCTTCACCCGCACGACGCCCACCGGCCGGCCTTGCTTGTCCGTGCCGTGCTGGTAGCACTTGCCCATGCGCATCTGGGATAAGAACCCTTCGGCCTCCTTGGCTTCATGGGGTTTCGACTTATCCTTGGACTCCCGGAGAGCGTGCAACTCGGTATTGAGCAGGACCTTTTCATCGACGCAAACCTGCTTGATCCGCCACAACATCGACCGCAGCATCATATCGAACGACTTGGCGACATCGAATTTACGAGCGCGCAGGAACCGCAGCAATAAAGCGTCTGGGTTATCGTTTTTGGCGGTGCTCAGCAGGCCGGCCCGCAGCTCCTCCGCCGTGGTATCGTGCAGAATCTCCTTGATCGACTTGATCTCGTTACTGGTCAGGCCGGTTTCTTTGAGGGTCTGGGACAAGTGCGTCGTGAAGGCGCTCTTGCCGCTGGCTGAGACAAAGGTATCGGTGCGGGCCAGTGTTGACGGCGATTTCCCGGCCTCTCCGCTCTGGTTCTCAATCGGTTGCTCGGGGGCGCCCAGCGAGGCAGCGTCCAAGAGGACGAGGACGATATTCCACATCTGCTGCAGCTTCGTTTCCTGCTCCGCCGACAGGTTGCCGAGCCATCCTGGAGGGGTGTGACCGACGTAAGCCATCGTAAATAAAAGACCAAAGTGTTCCAGAGAAAATGTTAGAAAGGAGTGAGTTGTTGGGAGGGTGAGGACCAGGGCGACCCGGTCGATTTAACCTCACGCCTCGCCTGGTGAAAGCTGACCCTCCTAAGAGTCCAAAGCATATGAAATCAAGTCCCCCGCCGACAGGATCGACGAACCTCGGGCTCTTCGACGGCACAAGGGCAGCCCGCAATCGATTAACACGCCTCAGGGGAACTGAGTCGAACTGGGAATTTGGGACGGTCTGAGCCAGCGCTAAGGTCGACCGGCTTCCATGGATGAGCCAGTAAGAGACATTTTTTATGTCCACTGGATATTGGTAATCCACCCTTACCCCAGAAGAAGATGGGTCACTGGACTCTGGGGAAGAATCGTAACCGAATTGGGATGGCGGGGCAACGCTGGCTTACGATAAGGGTAGTTTCTATCTATCGGTCCTATCCTATTCCGATGTCTAACCTTGTCTGATCACACACTGTCTCTGCTTCTGCTCAGCGCAATAGCTACTTTTAGGCTACTTTAGGGAACAATCTGGTTTCTTGAAACTTCCACACAGGAAATTTTGGCCAGAAGACCGAATTTGTTGGACGACTCGAGGGGAGTGGTGGAGCGGGAATTATGTGCGATCTTACCTCCAACGTCAGGTACCTAGCCCCCGCCACACTGCTACCACTGGCGACTCGCAACTCGCGACTCTTTCCCGATTGATCGTGACTGACGTTATTAACCATCATAGTCTGGAGAGGCTTGGGATGATATACAGAAAATTCCCTGGATTCTGGATCTCCAACGTGTTTCAGATCTTCGCATAACCTCGGCGACCACGAACGCACATGTGCACGACATCCCGTACGCTGAATCTCCAGCCAACCCCGGATCAGAAGAGCGGTCCCGCAATGTGTTCTGGGTTTGCGGGGAGCCAGGGCGAGTCCATGATGCTATTTCTTGGCTTTTTTGCCTTCTCTTTAGTGAGTTGAAGATAACGCTGAACGCGCAAGGCTTTCCCAAGACGACTGGCTCTGGTTGGCAAAGTCGACTATCGACATGGGGTGCTTAATCAAGTGTTATCCATGATACATACAACGCAGATCATTCTGAGCTATACCTGTTCCTCGCCTGTTTAATCTGCCGGCACTCGGTACGACCAGAACAGGCTTTTATCAGCAGTGCAGCCGAGCGTCCAAGGAAACCATTCGAAAGCGGTGTGACGCTTTCACATAGCGAGTGAGTATTGGATTTCCCTTTTCAGGTCTTGGTAATCGTCTAATCTGGAGTGGTGAAGTATTCGGAATTACCCCGCTCCCGACCGATCCCCAGCCAGTTCGTCTTTATCGTCTCGATCGCTGCATTGGTTATGTCGCCCGTTCTCGATCGCGGCTCTCCGTTACTCAACACCACCGAGTCCGGGACCAATCGAACGATGCACCAGACCCAGCTAAGGTCGGACTAACTGTGGTGCCTGCAGGTGTCGGTCGGGATGGTCAAAAATACAACTCGCGACTTCCAGTGTCCGAGGTGCAATCGGAAATTTGCAAGGTTGGAGCATCTGCAGCGCCACGAACGATCGCGTACTTGAACCCTGTCCCGCAAAACGTGCTACTGGACTAACTAGTGTAGATACGAAGGAAAAACCGTTTGTCTGCGACAGATGCCCTAAGTCATTTACTCGTAAGGATTTGCTGGTCCGACATGAACGCCTCGCCCACGATTCGTCTCCGGCAGCTGCAACCCCTGAGTCGGTCCCCACAGCTCCAGCCGAGCCGGTGTCTGATGGCCTCAATGTGCTGGCTTCTGCAGTAACCGATCATCCATTCTCACCCACGCACGAGGCTGTCTTACCGGCAACACACGCTGCGTTTCCGATTGCTTCAGCTGCAGAGCCAGCCCCTTTCACTGAACCTTTTCCTCACGAGGGTGATGATTTTACCTCGTTCCTTGACAGCATCCCCGTGCCCAGCCACCCATACTCCCCAACTTACCAGCCGCTGCCGCTCTTTCCTGCGCTGCAGTTCGATTCTGGTTCAGAGTATCCCTCGAGTCTAGGTCACGGCGGAACTGCGACACCGTATAGCTCGGTGCTTCCGCGCCATGGAACGCAATTGCCATCACTGCACCTCGAGGAGTCTCAACCACCACCTTCCAGGAACCGCCCGCTCAAGGGCCCGATCGGCGTGACAACACAGTGCCGTGATCGGCTGGTGAGCGAGCTCCGCAACTATGCCAATGTGATACCCAACCAAAATATCCCGTCGCGCCATGCCCTCTCCCGATGCCTTACGGGATATGTTACTGGATACCATGACCATTATCCGTTTCTTCATATTCCCACGTTGAACATAGAGAAGACACCGTTGCATCTTGTCCTGTCCATGGCAGCTCTAGGTGCCCAGTATTGCCGGGAACCAGACACAAGCATCAGTCTCTTCTATGTCGCTAAAACCGTGACTTTGGAACATATGCGGCGGGACCTCCAATGGACTGGGAGTCGCAAGACAGTATCCGCGAATCAGAGCCAGGACATACTGGAGACCGTTCAGTCACTGCTTATGCTAATGTCAGTTTCGTCTTGGTTTGAGCATTACCCGCCCCATTATGAGGGGTTGTACTTGCGTAGCCAGTTGGAAACTTTGCTGCGGAAGGATGGTTTGAATACACTCCCCCGGCAAGATGGATCGTGGGAGAGTTGGATCCGGAACGAGAGCGCAAAGAGAACAAAGTTGATCGTGTTCTGTTTCTTTGGCATTCAAACAATTGTATTCGACGTCCCGCCCGGTATTCTAAGCGAGGAGATAACCCTTGATCTGCCTTGTACGGAAAAGGAATGGACCGCTGCTAGTGCTAGCGAGTGGATGCAATGCAGGCAGTACGGCCGCGGAAGCCCTAGACTGCAAGACGCCCTGACTTCCTTATTTACACGGATTCCGAGTGCGGGAGGCCAATTGGAAAGCTTTACCTCCCTCGGTGGCCTTGTCCTTATTCACGCCATAATTCAAGACATATGGCTAATCCAGAAGGCATGCCGTGTCCCCGTGAGTTGCAGCTCCTCTCTATCACCGGCCCAGATTACCTCCTTGGAACAAGCACTGGAGAATTGGTGCCAGTGCTGGGAACGCAATCAAGAGTCCTCAACAGATCCCTTTAATCCGAACGGCCCACTTTCGTTTACTTCCACGGCTCTACTGCGTCTTGCGTATATCCGTCTCAACGCTGATTTCAGCTCTGCACGGCGTCTCCAGACTTTCAACCCAGACGAGATTGCTCGGTCCCTCCGACAGAACCTCAAAGTACAGCGCAGCGACCGGCTGACCCGCGCCGCACTGCATTGCGCACATGCGTTGAGCACGCCGATCAAACTGGGCATCAACTACGTTGCACGTACGCTGGTGGTCTCGTGGTCGAACCAGTACGCCCTCTGCTCGCTCGAATGCGCAGTTCTCCTAGCGAAGTGGCTTGAAATCGCCACCGTGAAGAATCCCGAGCCCAGATTGACGGAGCAAGAAACGAAGCTACTCGAGTTCGTGATTGAGATGGTAATGGAGGCGCAGCATGAAGTGTCTCGCTCGTGGCTCTTGGAGAACAATACTCGTCTGAGTGCTGTGGTGACCAGGCTCTGGGCCCGGTTGTTCACGGCGGACTATATTTATGAGCTTGTTAACCTGATCGGCCGATCATTGAACAGCTACGCCAATCTTCTCGAAAACGTAGAAGCCACTTGAGTGCGCCCATACATGGTTCGACAAATGGTGTTAGACCTTGGTGCACCTGGTGACGGTTCAATTCAAGACAAATTGAAGAGATGCTGAGTACAAACCTTCACTCCTATATGTGAGATGTGGCCTCTGTCCTGAGCGGACTATCCGCAACCGGAATCCAGGTGCTCCAACTCCACCGACACTGAGACAATTTTCCGCGCCAATCCAGCCATTTTCAGAAGAGTTTTGACAAAATTAGGACGAACATATCAATCAAGATAGTATATTTGCCCTATACCGCATAGCTTTCCCACTGGTCAACTCTGGAGGATCGTACTGTATACAGCATCATAAGTAAGCGATGGCGGTATATCTAGGTGCAGATTGATATCTGAAGTTATGACGACTGCGTTGGCCTTGCTAAAGAGACGCGTTGGTGCCTAGAGATCAGCTGCCCAGAGATCAGCTGCCCTACTAGGCAAAATGTACGAATACGGGTCCCACCGAATCACTAGTCGAAATTCTAAATTTCGAAGTACCATAGTGTTGAGAACCTATTTAAAAGCTTTCCTCCCCCATTTGTCCATGGCTTCGTCATTGACAAGCTGCTACCGGATGCCTTGGGAGTACACGAAATGCTCTCGTACCCAAGCTCGTTGATCCCTGGTGGGGGCAGGGTGAGAGGTATTCCACCACTACCAGCTTGCCATCCTATGTGATGATTAACTTTTCCTACAGAGGATGGCCGAGTTGAGGTCAACTTGGACTCGAAAGCATGTAGAGCTGTTGCAGAACTCATCGGTACAAGCCCAGCTGAGGTGGACCACCCCCTTGGCCCACCACCGCCATATGAGGAGGTTCAACCAATAGGCACCCAGCAACTGCTTGGTATCAGATTCAATATCGTCATCCAGGTGGTAGGTAGTCGTGGGGATGTCCAGCCATTCATCGCTCTAGGAAAAGAGCTGCAAAAGCACGGCCACCGGATTCGACTCGCGACACACGATATCTTCGCCACATTCGTCAGGAACTCCGGCTTGGAGTTCTACCCTATTGGCGGAAACCCGGCGGAGCTAATGGCATACATGGTCAAGAACCCCGGGTTGATCCCGCAGCTGCATAGCCTCCGGGCTGGCGACGTGCAGAAGAAGAGGGAAATGGTTGCGGAGATGCTGGATGGGTGTTGGAGGTCTTGTATTGCGGATGACCCAGTCACGAAGACTCCGTTTGTAGCAGAGGCAATCATTGCCAATCCACCAAGCTTTGCCCATATTCATTGTGCCCAGGCGCTGGGGATTCCGCTGCATTTGATGTTTACCATG
Source organism: Aspergillus nidulans FGSC A4 (assembly GCF_000011425.1). Taxonomy (NCBI): domain Eukaryota; kingdom Fungi; phylum Ascomycota; class Eurotiomycetes; order Eurotiales; family Aspergillaceae; genus Aspergillus; species Aspergillus nidulans. The sequence goes on along the minus strand of NC_066264.1, from coordinate 3,351,504 downwards.
CCGTGGAGCAGCACGAGAGCGTTCCCGCATCCATTGGCGAATCTGAAGTACTCAGACACGAGTCAGGAGATGGCGAACTACTTTTCGTACGGTATTGTGGAGTGGCTGACGTGGCAGGGGTTAGTTTTAAGTGTCTTAAAGGCTTGGAATTATACTGACGGGAACAGACTCGGAGATGTCATTAACAGCTGGCGCTCAAAGCTGGACTTGGAGCCTGTCCCGGCCACTGAGGGGCCGATGTTGACGCAGACTTTGAAGATCCCGTTTACCTACTGCTGGTCTCCGGCTCTGATGGCGAAGCCGGCTGACTGGCCAGCACATGTTGGTATGTGTCCTTTTGACTCCCGTGAAATAGTAACTTATACGCGCAGACGTCTGTGGTTTTTTCTTCCGTGATGCCCCTGATTACAAGCCACCCCAATCTCTCGACGCCTTTCTTCAAAACGGGCCTCCACCTGTGTACATTGGTTTTGGGAGCATTGTTATAGAGGACCCGAAGAAGTTCACGGCGATTATTCTAGACGCTGTCCGATCTCTAGGCGTGCGTGCAATCATATCGCGCGGTTGGAGTAAATTAGGGGGAGAGCCCTCTGAGAGCATCTACTACATCGACGACTGTCCGCACGAGTGGTTATTCCAACATGTGTGCGCGGTAGTTCACCATGGAGGTGCCGGGACAACAGCCTGCGGGCTCCGGAATGGCCGCCCAACGGCAATAATACCGTTCTTCGGAGAGTATGAGACCCAAGTCTTCCTCAGATTCTGAGTCACGTTGCTGATTCACTCATCCAGCCAGCCGTTCTGGGGAAATCTCGTAGCAGTTTCTGGCGCAGGACCCAAACCGATACCGTACCGAGACGTCACTACCACTAAACTTGCAGAGGTGATTGAATTCTGTTTACAACCTCAGATTCAACATGCTGCTCAAACTATTGCGTCGAGAATGCAGTACGAAGACGGAGTCAAAACTGCTGTTGATTCGTTCCATCGAAACCTGCCTCTTGATAAGATGCGGTGCGATCTGCTGCCAAACCGCAGCGCGGCATGGACGTGTAAAACGCCTTCACTACGCTTATCGAAGCTTGCGGCGCAGATACTGGTAGAGCATCTACGGGTTGACAGGAAGGCTCTGCAGTTGTACGGTTCCCCCACTTGTATTTTACCTTAGAGGAAACCATATACTGAATATACTTACAGCTACGAAACCAACCCCGTGGTGATAGAAAATAGACGCTGGGATCCAGTCACTGGAGCCACATCTGCTGCAATAGGAACAGGAACAGACATGGTCAAGTCGACAGCTGATATCTTCCTCAAACCCTATCAAGAGTACCAAGATCTTCGCCGAGGACGGCCCCGGTCAGGAGACAGACCTGATGATAATGCATATATTCCTCCAGCCCCCCGATCACTTAGTACACCTCCCCCAGACACCCTAACCCAGCAACCACCAGATATTACCTCCAACCCCAGCACCTTCCACACGACAAGCACGATTGCCACCGCATCTGCCAAAAGCATCGGCAGAGTTCTCACCACCTACTTCAAAGGCACTATGGTCGACATCCCCCTCGCAACAGCTGAGGGCCTACGCGCAGTCCCGCGTCTCTATGGCGAAGACGTCAAAGAGCATAAACCGGTGAAGGACTGGAAATCCGGCATGGTTGTGGGGTGTACTTCCTTCTCGCAGGGGATGGTCGACGGTCTGACCGGCATTGTCATGCAACCGTACAGGGGCGCTAAAGAAGAAGGCGCACTGGGTGCGGTCAAGGGTCTTGCAAAGGGGACTGTGGGAGGGGCAGCGAGTCTTGGGTCTGGTGTGTGTTCCATTTGCGGCGTCTATCTGCTTTTATGCGGAAAGGGGCTAACTTTGACGTTCTGCCAGCTGCGCTAGGGCTTGTGGCGTACCCAGGTCAGGGAATCTGCAAGAGTATCCACTCCTCGGTGCGGTCGAAGACTCGGAAAGCGCTCATACAAGCAAGGCATAAAGAAGGGGATTATCTCGTTCGGAATTTGACAACTGCGAGTGGGGTTGATAGGGGTGCGGTGATAAGAGCGTTCGAGGCCAAGAGACGTGGCCACGGCAGTGGACAGGAGAGAAGGTTTGATACTTGGGATCTTGCAAGAAGTCAGGATAGTTTGGGAACTGGGTAAGCAGTGCCTGTGCTATACCGCCCTTCTCATGCTCTCGATATTGTCTACCGGGGCTCGCCAACGTCGAGGTCACACAACTAACATTGCACAGCTCCTAACCATCCTGCTTTGCTATAAGACGCATAGAACTAGAAAGAAATATGACACAAACAAAGCAATCATTTCCGCACATTCAACATTAGATCAAACACAACTTTTCCCCTCGCATGCCCGCTCTCCAATCGTTCATACCCAGGCTCAAACTGCTCTAGAGACCAAACACTGTCCACGACAGGCCAACATTTGCCCTCCTCCACAAATTTCGTGACCTGCTCCAAGTCCTTTCCACTAGGCGACATAATGAAGAACTTGTCAGTCACACCAGTTACTTCTAAATCCTCTGGCCGTTTCTGCTCCGGCGGCTGCACAATCCCAATAATCGTGCCGTTGTCCTTTAGCGTCCACCAGGCATCTTCAAGCGCCTTCCCACCCACGCAGTCAACTACCAAATCGACTTTATTCTCCGGTTGCAGTCCCCAGGCCTTGAAATCAGTCCTGTGATAGTCCAGAATTTCAGTCGCCCCCAAGCCCCTCACAAACTCGCTGTTCCTCGGTCCACAAGTCCCAACAACTCTCGCGCCCAGTAACGCCCCGATCTGCACCAGCCAGACCCCGACACCCCCCGCCGCAGCGGTAACAAGGATCCTCTTCCCTTTCCACTCCTCACTCCCGAATTTCCCGATTCCCGAATGCGTAAAGAACGCCTGCCACGCCGTCTCAGCCGAAAGCGGCACCGCCGCACTCTCCACCCACGAGAGATTTTTCGCCCGATGCGCAAGCTCCTCCGTCGTTGCGATCGTGTAGTCTCGCGCATCACCAGGACGCCAGTAGCTTGTGCGCGCGTAGACTTCGGTGCCTGGCTGGAAGGGGGAGCTGGGTGGGGCAGAAACGACAACTCCCGCGACGTCATTGCAGGTGATAATCTCTTTGTCAATGGCGACCATTGTGGGCCAGTTGAGTTCGCCAGCGCAGGGGCATGCGGCGTGCACGCGGATCAGGTGTTCATCCTTCGAGGGATCCGGGGACGGTACCGGGCGCTGCACCAGCGTTACCGTGCGTGATGTGGGAGAGGCTTGCAGGAGGGCGCGGATTGAGGTCGGAAGGCTTTGAGCGTTCATAACTATGGTTGATGTGAAATATTGTTATAGTTTGAGTAGAATTGAATAAATAGATGTGCCGCGTATTCCTCGGTTCTGTAGCCCGAATGATGCTAGGATGAACAGAGAGCGGACCAGCTGGAAGACTTTATACTTTTTTACACTAAAAGCATGAGTGAGTCTCGTCAGAACCCGAACCTATTGAGATGAATATTGTAGCGACTTTGCGAGTGGTGGTCCCGGCCTGAGGCTATTGAGGCTTACCGGCAAGGTCCGCGCCAAGCCCGCAATAGGCTATCCACCAGGGTACTACTATGAACCCGGCAATCAGTGTGAGCATGCAATATGCTATCCTCTAAATGGTATTATTCAAAATAGTGTTACCGCGTAATCTATTTCTCTTTGGCCCTCTGATGACACTGACGACAGACGATAAACGACAGATTGCAGGTGCGTATTCGTCCCTGTCGGAAAGCCCTCCCAAAACCCGTTAGGCACGTGACGCTATCTTAGGGCTTTTGGCTACCTATTCTTCACTTGCTCGTCCTCTGTAACCAAAAAACAAGGCTGCCTGTCTCGTCCCTCTACCCGTTACACTCAGCTTGGTTGCGAATTGCATGCACACTTTCAAGCCACGCTTATCATACAAAGTACTGTCCAGCTTCCCGTACTCTCCTGTATTAGGGCACAGTAAATGTTCTACCTAAGCTCTGACGGAATATCTAGACAAATCAGCACAGCTTCAGCGTCTCTATAGTTGAATGGCACTGATATATCTGTATTCCATCTATGTCTATCTCTTTATTCGTCTATATATAATACCATTTGTCCATCCCTATACTACTAACTACTCTCTATACGGCACAACTCCCTCCCCTGCCGCCAGGTTACACTGCCTAAACAACCTGACCTCGCCTTCTCCAAAGGCACCGACCACCGAATGCAGCACCCCACGATTATGAAACAGGACCAGATCCCCCTCTTCCCAGTCATGCGCGTACACATACTGCGGACTAATAGCGGGCCGTTGCAGTTTATACGCGATCTCCCTGACTTTCTTTAGATCGTCTATGACAGTCCCATCACCGCAGTGGATCTTGCGCACAGCGGATGGGTGGATCTGCAGCGCTGGTTTCCCCGTGGCGGGGTTCTTCCACACCATGGGAAGGATCTGGATGGCGGATTCGTCGATGGGCGGGAGCTCCGAGAGCGGGAGTTCGAGATCGTCACTGTGCAGGCCGAGGCCAGTCGGGAGCGAGCGGGCTGGGGACATCCAAATGTATCTGTTGCTATTAGCGTCTGATCCAGCTGGCTGTCATTGTGGGCTGTTGTAAGGGTGGGTTTCTCACGGATGAGGTGCATATTCGACCCGGCTACTCAGCGCAAACTCCTTATCCTCCTCTGAGAGGAGCTCGAACATCCGCTCTCCCGAGGCAAATGCCGTTGTGCCCAGCGGCACATCCATCGTCTCACCGGAGCCATCATCATATCGCACGGTCTGTCTTCGACCCCCCGGCACCTTGACGGCAAGTAACGTTGTCACAATTGGCGGGTTGAGCCCATACAGAGCGGCATCAATATGCCACCTATAAAACCGCGTGGAATCGTAATCATCCTCCTGCGGGATCGGGTCGCGGTGGAATGTGCGGTGGTGCGGGTGTTTCAGAGTGATATTCTCCAACCCCTCGTACGAGTCAATGAATCCGTGCCCGATGACTTGCACTTGTGGCTGGTGCGGGATAGTCTTTAAGTCTGGGTGAAGGATGCTACGCTTTGCGTCAAGGGTCTTGCCGTGGCCGTACTGTGTAGCGGATGGGTCGAATCGGCGGGTGAGTTCATATTGCGCTTTAGGGGTGAGTTGGTGTTGATTTTTGAGCACGACTACAAGGTGTGTGTACAGGGCTGAGCGTATCGTGGAGAAGTCTCCGTCTGTCATTGCATTTAGTACCTGTACACAATAAATCAAAGGGTGCTCGAGGGAGAGAGGTACCAGTCAAATGCTCCAGGTCAACATCTGTAATGACGGCACCGAAGTCGATTGCAGACCCGGCTGGCGGTGTTAGTGGCTTAACAGTGATGGCTGGCATTGTGTAAATCTTTATATATAGACAGCCTATTTGGAATCTGGGTCCCTGTTGGTGTCTATCGCTTTTATAGATACTTTTGTGTAACAGTCGGCCGGGCAGTCCCGCTGCGGGATCCGCCGACGCACGTTATCGGTACGGTATCGGTATCGGTATCACTATCGTGCGGCTTATCTGATCGATTTGGATCGGAGAATAATTAGTTTTATATAAGAAAACCAGTTCCCAGAGCCGTTTCCGGCGCCCTGCTAACTGTCACAGCAAATCCAAATATATATAATAGCAATTATGAACTTGTTAGGTAGAGAAGCTCGTAAAGAATATGCTATAATCATAGGTGATTCTAATTGCCTGTACTTAGAGATTATAAATTATATTATTAGTAAGGGCAAGCAACAGCAAGTTAGCTGCTATAGATGCCAAAACGTAATGGTAGGATACATCATGGGTGTATATTGCATTCTGCGAATTTAGTGGATCACACGTGACTGCGGTGGAGTCAGAGGGTAAAGTTCGTATAGTTATGTTAATTATGTTAATTCGTCTAGTTATGTTAATAGCAATCTCGTGCACGGTTCGAAAACACATTTTAGAGACTAATGCTTCTCCCAAGACGCGCTATAGTAGGGAACCGATGATCAAGAGAACCGTAGCCCTGATCGCGAATATACCCCATCCCCACAGTATGCCACCAAGCAGCCCTAGTATATATCTTTTAACCTTCGGCAGCAGATCCAAAACAAATTCTAATCCTCATCTAGAATTCAAGTATACTTGGCATTGTAAATGAAGAAAGAAAAAAACGCTGACTTACTATCATTCGCAGTAGACCCCTGATCATAATCATGACTCGGTCTCGCGCAACTGCAGGCAATGTAACTACTTCTTGCATTCTCCGTGTTATAACATGATTGGTTGTCCTCTGACTTAAATATACCATGGTAAAATCGTCGAGGTGCAACTAATTGAAAAGCAGATCTGGTATATCCTTAGAGGGCATGTACGGCTAGACTACATATACGGCACAGGTTAATACGTACAGAGAACTCTGTACCCGGTAGATCTAGGTCGAAGTACCAATGGAGCCGAAGGATTTGAGTAAAGGGCAATTGAGACCCTCTGAAAACTCCGTGAAATAGTCTGAGTATTTAACATATGTTTGACGAGAGAGAAGGATGTGGGAGATGTGCCATAACCAGGCTTTCCTTCGACCGCCTCAAATCCCTACCAACTCTATTGATTCTCGCCATAGTCGATCTTCTCCTGGCTTGCCTGCTTCGCTTAACTGACCCACGCAGTAGACTGCTTTCTGACCTGCGTAGAGCGCCCGTAAAAAGCTCCGACCTCTCCCGAGCCTCCAATAAAGAAAAATAGCCTGCTTCATACTGTACAGCCCAGCCAGGTGATACAGACCGATCCGATCCGGCCGAGCAACCTTACCAATAAAGACCTGCGAGGCACAGATATGTTGGATAATAGTAGCTAAATATTGCCTTATTGTTGCTCGAGGCGATTCCACTGACAGGGATCTCGCGAGCCTAGTCCATTTACAGTCCAAGTCCATCGGCGGAAGTATACAACACACCTGGGTACTGAGTCAATCGCAACGCGCAGCTCAAATCGACAGCATGAAACCAACCTCCAAATACCCCATAACTCCCATCTGTCTTTCGTCTCAACACAGTCAATTGATTTTGTATTCTTATCACACCATGATGGTCCCCATTAACCTCGTCCGTTCCTCCAATGCAGCCCTCCGCTCGATCCCCTCTACTTCTCACTCTGCAGGGATAACCGCCCTCTTCGTCAGCGGCACAAGCGGAATCGGCCTCTATACTCTACGCGCTTTGACAAGGCACACAGAAGGCAAAGCGCTAACGGTATATATAGTCGGACGAAGCGCCTACCGCGCGAAACCAGTCCTGTCTGAACTGCAGCGCATAAGCCCGCGAGCACGGTTTACTTTCATCGAAGCGGATGTCTCGCTCATCAGAAACGTGGACAGCGTCTGTAAGAAGGTCATAGAGAGCGAAAAGGGAGGAAAAGGGAAATTGGATTCTCTGTTCATGACGCCCGGCGGGATTTCAATTCCCTTTAGGAGGAGGGGTGGTGCGCTAATCCTGCCCTATTCGATTAAGATGTGTATGATTTATGTGGAATCCTGGTTACGTATAATGGATTAGAGACATCCGAAGAACTTGATCGCCTCTTCGCCTTGCGCTACTATGCCCGCATGCGAATCATCCAGAATCTCCTCCCTTTGCTTGAATCTGAACTTGAACCTTCCACCTCACCAGGGCCAAACTCTATCCCTAGCAGGATGGTATCCATTCACGGTAGTGGCTTTGAATACGGCATAAACTTGGATGACCTCAACCTAAAGCACAATTTCTCCCTACTAAATGCCTGCAACACTCCATTACAATGACCTCGTTGTCGATGGCCCACTTAGCCAAGAAGCACCTAAAAGTCACCTTCATCCACGCATTCCCTGGTCTCGTGGGTACAAAGATCTACACCAACAGCTTTCCAGGATCCGTGGCTGCCGCATATAATCACTTATTTTGGCCGCTGATGTGGCCGTTTAGTGTTAATTTGGCGGAGTGTGAGGAGAGGCACCTTTTCCATCTATGCTTGCGCCTGTATCCGGTTAAGGAGGGCAATGGGAAAGAAGACGTGGACACGGCAACCCGGATAGACAGGGTGAGGGGGGGTGGTGCGTATCTTCTGAATTGGAAGGGCAATGCTAGGGCTACGTCGGCGGTTCTGCGGGAGTACTTGGGGGAGGGGGCTGATAGAGCTGTCTGGAGGCATACCGAGGAAACTCTGAAGGAAGCTGCGGATATACTGGTGATTTGAGAGTCTAATGCGTTTCATTTCATCTCATTTCCTTTGTCTTCTCTTATGGTCAGGGTATCTATATAGAGGCGCTTAGAGTGCAGACTAAGTCGTCTACGTATCACTGATTTCCATCAGTTTGTCACGGAAGGGTAGTGTTATCATCGTTGGGTATATAAAACAGCCCCAGCTGAATTTTCAGAGTTTAGAACAGACTTCCATCCCCAATTGAGTAGCTCCTACATATTTCAATGCTCAGACCTCCACCTTTTCCCTGTTATATGCAAGAATACCGTCGGCGCAAAGCTACACCCGACAATCAGCGCCGTCACGACCCCCGAGCTCTTTGCAACGCCCACGCTCTCAAACATCGACGGGAACCAAAACGGACCGATAAACCCCCACGTCGACCGAACAAAATTGATAAAGACCCCTACACCACCGGCATCTTGCGGATAGGTGTCGACCGCATACGTCGTCAACACGGTTGTAACAACTTGGTTCCCGAACGCCCCAACCCCAGTCCCTACAATGGGCGCGACCCGCCACTGTCCCTCGGGGGAATGCTCAGTGCAGACGAGAAAGACAACCATGCCGGCAATAGTAACCAGGTACCCGAAGTAGCTGAGCCAGAGACGGAACTCGGGTGGGGGACGGCCGGCATTTTTGGTTCTGTGCATGAAGTGTCCTGCGCGGCTCATCCAGAGATCAGACATGACACCGCCCATCTGTTCGCCGAGGAGGGAGCCGATGATGAGCCCGAGGAACTGGAGGCCGAGTTGCTGCGCGTTGAGGGCGAATTTCTCTTGCAGGAGTTGTGGGACTTCGACCGAGTTGAGCACGGAGGCGAAGAGGAAGACCATGCTGTAGGCGACTGCGGATAGCAGAACAGGAATATTGGCGAACAGCGACAACGGACGGAAGAACTCAGCCAGCGTGAAAGGGGTCGAGTCGATGCGAGCTAGGTTCAGATACTGGTGTTTGACTGGGGAGGCCGAAGGGCCTGTGTAGCGGGTTTCGGGGCCGAAAAAGACATAGAGGATGAATTGAATGCCGTTAGTCTGTATGGGAGAGAAGTCAGTTTCTGATCGTTTTATGGCAACAGTCCAGAGGTAAGCGAGCAGCGTACAATAGCCAGCACCCAGTAGATCCAGACAAACCCGACCCGTTCCGCCACGAAGCCAAAGATAAACGGGCCAATCGGCACCCCCAGGGTCACCATTACAGTCCAGACTCCCATATACATCGCCCGTTGCTGCGTGAAGAATGTCTCCATCACGACCGCACTCCCGAGAGCCATGGCCGGAGAGATAAAGAACGCCACCAGCGCGCGGCACGCAGCCATGGACGCATAGTCGGGGCTCTTTGCGCAGCCAATGTTACAGACACAGCTGAGCGCTAGAGACATGAGGAAGATCGGGCGGCGGCCGAAACGATGGGATAAGGGTTTCCAGAGCAGCGGCGCGGCGCCGAGGATGGCGATCTGAAGCGAAGTGAGATAGGAGACGCGCTGGATGGAGACATGGACCGCCTCGGCAATTTCTGTGTAGGCTGGGATGATCGCGGCCGCTGTAAAGGTGCCCATGCAGGCGTGGAAGGCGACAAGGGCTAGGTTTGTTGCTTTCTGTCCTATGTTAGGCGAACGAATTGACTTGTAGATTTTGCAGGGCTGGTAGGGCTGACCTTCCACAAAGGCCAATTGTATGGATCGGCCGGGTCCATGCTCGGCAAGGGGTCGAGATCCAGCGTCCCATGGCGCTGTAAAAGGTATGCCTGGTGCTGCTCCGTCAGAGCACCCTCGAGGGGCGTATGTGCTCCATTCCCTGCCTCCTCCACGTAGGCGGGCTGTGTCTTCTCCATGGTGGTTCTTGTTCAAGTGTGGACTTGCTTATCCGCCCTCAACCCCAAACAAAGGACCACCTCCTTTCTATATCGCCTCAACCCCAAAATGGGTCACGCGGGGGGATCCCCAATGTGGGTCATGGAGTCGAGTCTGGAGATAAGTAGTGCATAAAAGTCCCGGGGTTAGCGTGTGACAATCCTCCTATCCGGGCGCTGACAGCGCTGGCAGTGGAGATCGTGACGTTGCCCGGTAGATGAGCACCGCTGGCAATGCCGGCACCCCCGGTAAAGGGCAGTCTGGCAGTGCCGACTCTTAGTTTGATCAAGCATTTCTGCAAACTGTGCTTGGCTGGCTGGGCAGAACGGGGTTATTCCGAGGCTTGCTGAGCTGGAATTGCCGATGGGATTTCCGGGACCTTTTACGCCTGAAGTAGTGCTGACAAGGCTTATATGGCTTGTTTCGTCCGCCACGGCTGGGCAGGGGTTCCTGACTCGTGGCCTTTACGACGACTTTCTCCTCAGCGAGATAAGCATGGTCGGAGGATGAGCTTGCCCATGTCACTGAGACTCTCGCCGGCGCCGTCTTGCTTGTCTAGGTGAACGTCTTGTCATTACTAGATTGAGCGCCAACCTACTAAATTGGGTTCCCTACTGGCTCAAGTACCTCCCGCAGCAGTTCTGTTGTGGCGCAAGTCAACAATTCATCATCATTTTGACCATCAAAGTACAAAACGCAGAGGCCCGACCTTACACGCGATTACCGTTTCTCCTTTCTGCATTTGCCTCCATTATGTCTTGCGGGAAAACCTGTATCTGGACCAAGACAGAATAGTTGTCGGGGGCACTGTTTGTCCTTCCACTTGGTATAAGCAATTTCCGCCGAGCCCAAAGGCCTGTCCCTGACCAATATTGTATATGACTTGTTCGAGATTGTTGATTCAACTGTAACTACAGATTTTCTGACTGCATAATCTGTATCCGGTCCTAAGCCAGCAATCGTACATAGAAACTTCACTTGCAGCCCAGAATTGGTAAGGAAACCAACCTAGCCCTAAGTCAAATTACTCCTATAAACCCGCGAAGTACAAGGCTAGCCTCAAGAATGGGATAAATCAACTGTATTGGTGAACGTTGCACCAATGCTGTCGCAATCGCAGTGCACTTCTTTTGCTTTGCCCATCGTGTTGCTGATAAATTTGACAAGGCATTCCGTAAGTATGCCTAGCCAAGTGTGAAAACGCCGGATAGCCCTTGAAACACGTAGGCTACTGATATCTTGTGAGGGACAGGCGCTGTTAGTACGTATCTGTCAGCGGTCCAGTTTGGCGAGAATGGGACGGAAGGGAGGTTGCGAGAACAACGGGCTGTAAGCTATACATTATCGGGATGGTAGGAGGGTAAAGAGGGTGGAGGGTGAGGGTGGAGGGTGACGGGAAGGATTTTGTTATATGATATGAGCTTTTGAGCTGGGTACCACTGTGATGCTGTAAGCGCGCTTCTGATTCAGACAGAACGGTTTATTGGAGTCTAATGTTCTTTGTGTTGAATGTTGTAGATATATGCGCATTCGTTCTAGCTAGAAACTGGCCACCTAACTCTGTCACCTGCGTAGAGTAACAACGCTCGTCACGAGTTGCATCGTAGCTACACGATGCAAGAAATCTCGCCCAAAGTAACTGCCCTTATGACCAGCACATCATATAAGAGATTCATATATTCATTTCTATCTATGTTGCGTAGACTTAGCCGAATTACTCCAAACAGACAATCTAGTGATAAAGCGCAGAACGAAATCGCTAAATTGATTCAATCTTGGGCCGCACCTGTAGATGGCTAAGGTCATGTGCTCCCTGGAAAGTCTCGGTGATCTCGTCAAGACAACCAGCAGCCGCCGCGAAGAAACCCAGGAAACTCTTGCTGGGCGTGATGACGCGGCTCAGGTACTCCGGGTGGAACTGGACACCAACATACCACCGGTGGTCCTTAAGCTCAATGACCTCCATCCGCTTGCCGGTCTCGTCCTTGCCAATAAACGACAGGCCAGCCGCCTCGAGTTTCTCCACGAGATCGGGGTTGACCTCGTAGCGGTGGCGGTGGCGCTCCCAGATCTCCTTCTTGTTGCCGTAGAGCTTGCGGAATTTTGACCACTCGGTGCCCTCCTGGAAGATGGTAGGGCGCTTTCCAAGACGCATCGTGCCACCCATCTTGGTCTTGTCAATTTCCGGCATGTAGACGATGGCCGGCTGCTCACATTCCTCGTTGAACTCGGCACTGTCGGCCTTGGTCATACCGCAGACGTTGCGGGCGTACTCAATGACGGCGACCTGCAGACCCAAGCAGATTCCGAGGAAAGGGACGTTCTTTGTACGCGCCCATTCGGCACACTTGACCATGCCTTCAGTACCGCGCTGGCCAAAACCACCCTAATTAATGTTAGTTATCATCGATGCTGATCAACCATGTGTGACTTACCGGAACAAGAATGCCGTCCGCGGTGGAAACGGCGTGCCAAGCTTTGTAATACTCGGCAGGATTTATAGACTGGTGGTCCTCTTCCAGATGAGACGACTCCACCCAGATGAGGTTAAGTTTCTTCTGGCAGTGCATAGAGGCGTGTTCCAACGCTTTTGTTACACTCAGATATGAGTCATGCAGACTTGTGTACTTGCCAACAAGCACGATCGAGACCGTGTCAAAGACATGGTCTTGGCTCATGGCCAAACCGTGCCATTTGTGCCACATGGACTTGCCGAGCTCCACGTACTTGGGCTCAATGTGCAAGTTCCGAATTTCAAGAAGATCCTTGATGGTGTTGAGGAACCCTTGGTTTTCCAGAAGGATAGGCACCTGGTAAGTAGAGGGCACGTTGTGGACACCGACAACTTGATCACGCTCCACCTGACAGGTACCGGCGATCTTGCGGATGGTCATCTCCTCAAGGGGAGTCTCGCAACGGCAGGCGATCAGGTCTGGCCTGAGACCACCACTTCGCACATCGCTAATCGCTCGTTGTGTCGGCTTCGTCTTCTGCTCTGAGCCAATTAAAGGCACGTAGCTGACGTGGATCTGAAGGAAGTTGGCCTTTCCAACGCGGCGTTGAAGTTGGCTCATTGCCTCAACGAAGGGTGCGCTCTCGATATCTCCGACTGTGCGATATTAGTGGCGTCCCTCATGATTGGTCTCAGATCACTTACCAGTTCCTCCCAACTGCACGCAAGAAGGCCTTAGTTAGTCAACGCTTAGTCATGGCTTCGTCGTAGCTTACCTCGACTATATTCGTCAGCAAGCGATACTCGCAAATTGTGGGAAATACATACTGATGCAGACGTCGGGCTCTCGTCCTGACTCATCAATAGGAACCCGAGCAACTCGTTCAACCCACTGCCATTGTTAACCTCGCCCGATATACCGATGAACGGAAACTGACATTTTGAATCTCATTTGTAAGATGCGGCACGATTTGCACTAGCCGGGTCAGCTCCGTCAGCCACAAACACGCCGAACCACGTACCCGTCTTTCCCAAGTAGTCACCCCGGCGCTCCTTCTCAATCACATGTTGGTAAATCTTGCCGGTAGTGATATTGTTGTCCCGCCCGAGTGTGACACCAAGGTACCGCTCGTAGTTCCCCAAGTCCAAGTCGGCTTCACCTCCATCGTCCAAGACGAAGCATTCTCCGTGCCTTTGATCGTCAGTTACGCAGTCGGTATGGGATGACGGGGACGTACTCCAAGGGCTAAAGAACAATCATTCATGATCAGCAGCGCCTCAAGTCACACGCGAGATGGGTACGTACGTTCATAAGCCCAGCATCGGGATTCAAGTAGGGATCAATCTTGATGCTCGAGACGGACAAACCAGCAGTTTTCAGCAGCAGCCCGGTACTGCTTGCGATAATACCCTTTCCGACACCGGATATAACGCCACCGGAAACCAGAACATACTTCATCTTGGCGAATGGAAGACTCAATGGCGGCCTGCCTGGCGAATACCAGGGAGGTAGCAAGAGATAAAAAAAAAATCGATACGCGGGGCGTGATAACCACGGATTTGCTCACCGCCTGTAAACAGCGGCAGAACTTTTTTGTTTTCAAGTGGGGAGCTGCCGCTCTGGTAATGGTGCCTGAGGCTCTCATCAGATCACTTCACCTCAAATTCAGTATTTGGCCCTGTTAGTTTATCAGTGAAATTTCTTAGAAGAAAACAGTCTTATGCATTTGGACTCCAGCCCAGGCATTCATTATAAACCATAATGGACAATGGCATGTCTTGAAACTCTTGGATGGTCGGCCGCGCCGCTAATAGATATTTGCAACTGCTCTAGCAAATATGGTCCGCATTGATTCCCGGCTACATAGAGCTTCAAGCTTACTGACGAGGGACATAGCAGTACAATGATTTATAGAAATACAATGATTTGTGATCATTATAAGCGACCCAATATATTGATGCGCTGACTCCGCAACTCATCAAAAATAACATTGCGCTGGCGGTAAACTGGAAAGCATAATCTATCAACAGAGCGCGAAGGAAACTTAGCCTAAGCCTTCATCAGCTACAGTGACTAAATGGCTGATAAGATCCTTGCAAAAAACTGTCAGAGTCATGCTTTCAATTTGAAGAACAACTGCTTATCAATAAGGCAGGAACATGACTCACTGCTGGCAATTCACTAGACTCGTGACCTAGGAACCATCGCTCCTCCCTGATGAGGCATTAAGGGGAGGGACCGTGTCCAATAAAGCAATTATAGAATGAGCTCAAATCATCCCTAGATACGGATAAACCTTAAATTCTCTGCTGTTTAATCTTTTCTTGACCTCCCTCCGCCGATTCTAATTCTGAAGTTGCCCAACCACCATTTACAATGTCGAGAGCATTTTCGACCACTGCCCGACGGCTGAAGGAACTCAAATGACAACCGTCGATGCCACCTGGGTTGAGCGTACCACAGAAAAAGCAGTAGATGAGGCTCCTGGACTCGCCGGCAAAGTTGACAGCGGAAAGGTCCAGTAAGTCCATCCTCTACTTCTCATAATATTCAAAGCCCATCTACAAAAATAGCGGAGACCCTCATCCAACGCCTAAAACCGGGGACCCATTTCCTGCGTCGATCTCTCTTGGCATAAATGACATTGAGGGACAGAACCGTGTTGTACTCGCATGTTTATCCCGACGGTATTGTCAAGTTTTCGAAGACATATGGCGAGGTCAAAGTCGACGCCGACCCGAACGCTCCGAAGGAGGACAGTGCTTCGAAGTAATTGTCAAATGAGCTGTTTTATTCTCACGTCAATCCGGAACAAGCACATGTTTGCCGGGCGGGAAGGAACAGATTAATGTGGAAAGGGACGGACAATTGTCATTATTGGATGGCCGACATGGCCTATCTATATCTAGCTTACGATGGACTAGGCGAGCTCGACCCAGGGGCAGGTAGCATCGGATAGCAGTATGCCCCGCCAATCAATGTGTCGCACGGGACGTTCTGTGGACTATCGGGAGGTGGCCAGCCAGGTACGGGCGCTGAAGTAGGTCATGTGACAATATCTGCAACGGAATCATTAAATCGAAGGTCTAAATATCCTATCTGCAGTCTGCATAGAGATTTATAGCTATTATGAGAACAGCTTCTGTCTGTATGAAATAGTAGCAATCGTTAATATGGCTTATTGTTCTCTAGATATTGGACAGCACACTTCGTTGACAGCAATGATTTAGAGCAGTGTATGAATATATAAAGTTTCAGTCGCATCCTAAGCCGATGTCAGCTCTCAGAACTGGAACCCCATTTGGGTTTCTCATACCAGATTAGATTAGTCCAAACATCGCCAAGACATGCCAATGCTCTCTAAAGACTCCGCTACCTCATCACCCAGAACGGCAGCGTTTCTTCTCTTCCCTTTACTACTTCAACTCATCCACAAATATAAACCCAGACTTCTTTCCGGGTACTCTTACCACAGATATATCTGGCTGTCATCCTCTTTCTGGTTAGCTTAACCAGGAGACCTTTAGCAGAACACATCATCCCCTTTTTTCCGCGAGCTCCACTGAAGCAACCAAACCCGTTCGTCCTTACGCTTGACGCGCTTGCTATTCATCTTGATGATCGGTTTGCGGCCATTGAATCGTATGATAAAGCGGACGTTCTTCCTTCACTCCAAACCTTTTCAATTTCCGTCTCAGTTTGCTTCTCCAGTTCCCCAGCACGAAGTTATTGACGAAGAGGCCTGTCCGGGTTACAACCCGAAACATGTCTACCCTGCTAAGCCAGGAGAGATACTTGCCAATCACTATCAACTATTGGTGAAGATTGGTTGGGGAACACGTTCAACCGTATGGCTGGCGAAGGATTTAAAAAGGTAGGCATGATCTCTATCATGCTCCCTGCGATTATAAACACCCGCTAACAGACGGATATTTTATTTAGATACATTTGGCAACCCGACCGTTTTGTAGCACTAAAAATAATAAATAACCGCAGCTCTCTCGATGCTTATCATGAGCGCGATATCGAAGAACATATATCCCGACAAAGCCCCATACACCACGGCCGTGGTATCATCCGAACCTGCCTGGATAGCTTCGAGGTGACTGGTCCAGATGGGAGTCATCTATGTCTAGCATATGAACCAATGCGGGAGCCCCTTTGGATACTTCGGAAACGTTTCGTTGACTGGAGGCTCCCCCTTTCAATCGCAAAGGCATACCTTCTCATTCTTCTTGCAGGTCTTGACTATCTCCACTCAGAATGCAGGGTTGTACATACTGGCGAGTATTTTGTCCTCAGTTCTCCACTTAACATCATCACTCCTATGCGGATTACTGATACTTTTTTCCAGTTAGACTTGAAGCTCGACAATATTTTGATAACGTTCGCGAACCAAGACATTCTCCTCAACTTTGTCAAGGAACAGACCACCAATATGCCTATGCAATGCAAGACTGATCCGACGAGCGGACGTACCATCTACCGTTGTCACAATGATTTCGGGTCCCTGAATTGGGGAGAGCTTCAGAAAATGCTCCCTAACATTGTTGACTTTGGGTTAGCAGCTCGCTCTGAAAGTGATCACCAGGGTCAAGTGAGGAACGAAACAGTTGGTTCTCATCCAATACAGCCGGACCATTACCGTGCGCCTGAAGTTATTCTTGGCTGCCCATGGAGTTTCAGCGCGGATATATGGAATATCGGCGTTTTGGTATGAATCCCCACCTCCAGGCCCATTCAACACCTTTATTGTGCTTCGCGCGGGAATCAAAGCGGACATCTTAGTTTCATTTGTATCATTTTCAGGATACCTTATATTTTGCGACAACTGACCATTCTGTAACAGGCGTGGGATATAATCGAGAACACCGAACTATTCCTCCATGTGCATGATAGTCAAGGCCGTTACGATCCCAAAACACATTTAGCGGAAATGATTGCACTACTTGGCCCCCCGCCGAAAGAGTTACTAGCACAGTCGCATGCTATGGCAGACATCAGTTGGCCTAATCCTATCAAGAATGAGACAGGCAAGCTCTGCAGGAACGGGCGAGAGTATTTCAATGGGCCTTTCTTCGATGAAAATTGTAAACGAACAGATCCACAATTACCTTGCTTTCCCACTAATCTTATTGTTGTGGCAGGTGAGTTTCTTTATAACGATCTAATACCGGAGCGGAAACTTGAAGATTCTATCATGTACTTGGAGCAGAAGGAAAGACAAGCCTTCTTGTCGTTCATCACCCGTGCGCTTGCTTGGAATCCGGAAGATAGGCAAACAGCCGGCGAGCTGATGGAACACCCGTTCCTGAATGGCTAGAGTAAAGAGTGCTTCGGATTTGTCTTAAATGACCTGCTTTCCCCGCATTTGGGAGCCGCAACAGATTGAGGGTCAAGGCGCCTGGTTGTCAGGAAATGATACGAACCGTATTAGGGGCAGATACTGTTAATCCATCATAGCGCAGGATGAGAGTGGAGAGCTCACCCGTCAGTACTAGATCACTTGTCTCAGACCCCGCAAACCATTACGCGTGAGACAATTATCACGTGTATATACGCGAAGCATACTGGCGCTCTAGGCACGACGTCCTTTGAGTCTGCTGCGCTAGGCTGGGGCGCAAACATGGCCTCCGAGTCATCATCTGACAGTAGAGAGCCCGGCCGAACCTGAATTGCGACTTCGCGACCAACATTTATTATGTCGCTGTATTTATACCCTGCTGGATTTAGGGTAATTTTTTCTTCTCGCTGGACAAGTACCAATCTAATCCAGACTTTTGCACCTGATCCACCTTTGGCAGAACTTGAGAATAAATAATGCCACTTCACCTGCCCTTCGCTGCAATATAGGGCTGGATGCAAACTGATTGGAATGACCAGTTGTCTTTGTACCTGAGGCCTATATACACTAGCGCCTAGGGAGATCTGCCCTTGCCGTGTTATAGTTTTTTATAGAGAATTTTTACATATACCTGTTACAGAAGCCTACTAGTATATGATCTAAAGTACTTCTACTTAGTAAAGCCTGGTATAGTCTTTAGTGATTACTAGATCTATTAGTCAGAAATCGTATGGTATATTTTCAAAAATATAGCCTAAAATAGCAAGCCCTCGAGGGAGAGAACTCAGCCGTGCAAGCCCCCAAAAAACCTGAACTTATTTTGAGTTTTGATTGAACTAGAACTCATATGCTACGACCTCTGATTATGAACATGAGTGAGATCTATCCCCATTTGGACTGCTTATACAGTCTATACAGTTTTGGCCCCCAACCTGGCCGATCTCCAGTTCCACAGTAAGCCAATCTAAGCCACAATCAAAAACACCTCTGCCCTATGTTTGCTATGCTTTGCATCAGGCATATGCACGCAGGTTGCGTTCGCAGATAAGTTAGAGGTCAATGAGTCGGCGTGTAATCAGATCGAAAATGTCGATGGAACGATGCTTATAAGTTGATATCCGCTCATTCCAGGCACAGTCCCGAGAGGTTGGCCGCCATCAGCAGTAGTCGGCGTTGAGACTGAGGCTTAGCAGCGCTGGAGATTCATGCCCGTGAAGAAAGCTAAAAATAACACGTTTGGAAATGAGTAGGAGTTGGGCCAGCATATCTACCACTCCAGCCTCACTATGAAGCTTTACATTCATGCTAGGCATTCTTAGTCTATGGCTCATACCCACATGAGAATGTGAGCTGGTTCCTATTGCTACGAGTTTTCAAAGACTACGACAATCTATATACGGCTTGAAAGGTCTTTCGGGTACAACAACACTGCCCCCCTAAGCTTGTTTACTGCGCCCCGGCTATGTACTCAGCACTTCGGGTCAAAGCCGACACAAATATATGGCAGGGTATATTCCACCATATCTAGCTCAAAAAAGGGTCTTGGACTCCCAATTCCTCGTTATAACGGCCCAAACATCCCAGCATCAATCTCAGAAAAAGTGACCGTCAACCCATCGCATCCACTAACAGCGACTGCCAAATGCCCTCGACCTCCCCCATCTCTATTGTGTACTTCACAGCCCTTCTCGGGCTCGTCAGCACAACCCTTGCCTTCCCAACATTTACGCCCACGGAACCCCTCTCGAAACGCATAGCTCTCACCTGCAACAATGATGGCGGCCTCTACCGTCCCGTATCGGAAGCCCAAGCCTGCGTCGACTACCTTTTGACTAAGAGCACCGATGACTGCGTCGTTAGCGGCGACGAGACTGTCTTCTGTCAAGCCGGCGATACTGTGATCACGGGGAGTAGGACGGGGAAGGGTGGTGAGAGTTCACTTTGGTACGCCCGCCTGCGTGATAGCCTGGCTATGAAGAGATGCATGGGCTTAGACTGACCTCCATGTGTAGTCGGGATGTTGCGAAGGGTGCTCAGAGGATCATTGATAGTTGTACCACGCCTGAGGGGTACGTTGGAGGTGAGTTTTCCCATTTTGCGCTCTTATTCATATTACCTTTGCCTAAATTTGGGTTGACGGACTAACTGGGCGGGTTGATTAGGGTTTAACGCTGCAGAAGGGAATGGTGCTCTGATTGTCTCAATCCACCGCAGGTAGACTCTGCCCTCTGCGCAAGGTACTAGAAATGTGCATTAGTTACAACATACTGAATGTTGATTTTCTTCCTCCCCTTTGGCGGATTTGAAAGCCTGGTTCACCGATTTAAGATCAATTTAGAATGCCTATTAAATTTGCTGAACGCTGGCCAATTACTGGACACTTAGGAGGCTTTATTCCCTGAAATGCAGTAGGAAATTGATCTCAATATGCATTCTGGCTTGCATTTGTGAAACTCGACGCTGCTTTCCCAGTGTATACTCTATTACTTTCCAAGGATTATAGCATAGGAAACAGGTTAGGAAGGAGATGAGCTTGTGCAACTTCCGTTACCAGAACCTCCTGCAGGTTCTTATCATCTTTTGGAGTTTTGAGCTACATACCTTGTTTGCTATACTTAATATTTGAAGATAAGAAGCAGCAACTGTATCTAATAGTAACTAGCCTATCCAGTACTTCGGCCTATCATTTTATCTGTTACAAGATATGCAATAAGTACTTAACCTAGTGGCAGATGTACCTGCCAGCGGAAGAAATAGCAGTTGGAGACAACCTTGACCGAGTTCAACTAAGAGCCGTGTAGTTCTTGAGGATTTCCAGACTATGAGAGAACACCAGTTGTGACTTGGGTAAGAAGGAAGAATAAGCTATGATGACTTTAACCGGACTTTGATTTAGGGCGGCTGCACATCACAGTCCCATTGTCAAAGAAGTCATGAGCCTGCCAATTAATTATACTGATTGTTGACATTCTCACTGTACCATTATCCGCATTTAGAACGATTCAGTTTAGATCTCTGAATTAATATCCATGTACGGCATGGGTCATCCTCAACGAGCAAGTTGCACCTCCAAGCTCCCTCTGCACAAACTGGTCAGATAAAGAATCCTAGATCCTGCGTAGGAAACTCTTCACTTATCTCAGCAATATTGATACAGGGAGCTTACCACACTGGTTCTGCTTCTTCAGTGCTCTCTACAACCGCCTAAATTCAGTGCTTCTGCTGCCCAAGAGGTCCTCTGAAGAAATAGTAGATATGTGTAGCCATCAGCTCGCCGCATCTCCCCTGGCTCATATGCTTATACCTTTTCTTGGGGTTGCGGCCTTCACCAATATGACTCTCACTTTTCTAGGATCCCACTCACGGGTGTATTTGGCAGTGCATAAGAAGCAACGCCCATCCCTTATCGACGATACGAGGATGATGTATTTATCCTAAGCGAGTACCGTCATGGACCCTAGCCTGCTGCGATCGCTACTGTGATTCGGACTGCGAGAATGATTATCGTCCTTAATGGCGCTCTGTGTGTTTTGCTGCCTACTCTTGACATTGTGTCATATCTGTCGAGCTACCAATATAGCCCCAACCCTAACTGAGTAGTTCACGCATTTAGTCCTTGCTGGGATACAACACAGTGTAAGATATCAGCATAGCATTCACTTGACATCGGCACTTATTGATAGATAAATATTTCAGTGCCTGATCAATATATCACGATTTACCTACAAGATCCCGGTCTCCTGAAAGAGTCACCCTCCCCAGTGGCAGTACAATATCCCACCTCCTCGAACTTTGAAGTGCTCAGTACTCTCACAATTTCTCCAAGACAGAAGCAGAGATGTATCTAACTTCACGCAACATCTACCCAGGCCGCTCTCGTCCCCTACGCTCCGTGACCTGCGAGCCCGATCCTCCCTTCTCCACACCCAGTACGGTACATCAGGGTCATTAATCCAAAACATAAAAGTTAAAGCGAATGATATGTATAGAATGATATGTATAATCGGTGAGTGTATATGAGATCTTCCCCGAGTAAACCATTAATAGTTGGCTTCCGTCGCACCTCCCCTCCAGCTAAATTGGCATAGTACACCCTCTCTTGACCCAGCTCCTCATTTTCTTCAGCTGCTTAGCGAGGTCCGCGATGGATTGACCTCATTGTGGCCAAATTCAACATGTCATGGTCATGTGACGTGATGGATTAATATCCCATTTATGAAGAGTTCGAACCGCCCATTCACTGACTAATCTACACTGATGGAACGACCCAAGAAAGCTATCTATGATGAGTGTCAGCCTGCTGCTGACCAAATCATATGGGCCTGGGAGGTGCCGTATGCCATTACTGTTACTCTCGACAAAGACCCACAGAACGGCGTCTGCTGCTTCAACCAAGACGTGTTAAGGACAGCCTCATAACGGCATGGCGTAAATAAGCCCAGGAGTTCCGTAAGTACCTGATATGTGCTCTGCTTGAGGTTCAGAGTCAGCCACCCGTCCTGCCAATATGCCTTCCGCCAGTCACGCAGGGCGCTTGACCACTTGTCTCCAGTCGAACAGGAGGCTTGGAACTAGCAGCATTGAAAATTGTTCATTATGAACAGATACGGACTGGATGTTTCTTTTTTTGGTTGTAATAGCTTGGCTGGTACAACTGGGTTGGCTCGGATCGTGGCTGAAGGTTCGGGATCCGTGGGACGACGGGGCGTGCTTCGAATCCGAGTTTCCTCCTTGAAAGACGCGTGATTTATTCTTTGAAGTTTACTGTATGAGTGTCGGGCATTGGAGTGCCTGACTTCACTGCTTCTTCAATATGATGCATTGGTGGGCCTGGGTGTCCCACTAGATGCAGAATCGTAACTATCTGATAGGCCATGTCCCAAGTATGTCTTATAGGGCCACTCTAGCCGAGGCGCCGAGGCCCCTGCTCTCAGTCACCTTTGACAAGAACCTGAATGACTGAAAGTTGGGTACCGGCACAGGGCTGGGAGCACTGGGTGCGGGGAGCCGCCGGAGTTGGTTAGAGGAGTGCGAGGGTCTTACTGCCTGGAATCAGCTGATGGAGGGATCTACAAAGCCACGAACCTTGGACAATGGGAGGCGACGAGGGTCCGAGAGATCCGATGTCTCACTCGCTGAGACCTGGCCAACGGTTAATGGCTGTTCCCATAATTAGTACCGTCAGCCTCTCCGCAAAGCGGAGAACGGCTGCGACCACGATTGGCTGACCACTGGCTGTCAAATTTCATACTACTATTCTTGACAGCTTTGATGGCTTTTGAAGTCATCAGGATTCTGCTTCTTTCTGGCTTTGGAGAGCAGAAAGGGAGGCAGGGTGTCCACGGAAACACATAAATACGGGCGTCTGCCTCGCCCAGCTCGAATACCTGGATATCCCTTCATTCCAACATCGTCAGCCCTAAAACAACAAACAGTCTTCACTCCAGCCTCTTCTATACAATATCTCTTTCATACACTACTCTCATCTGCAAACCCCTCCCAAAGACAAACAGTCAACACCGCAACCATGAAGCTCTCGCTCAACCTGCTCCTCGCCACCCTCTCCCTCTCTTCGACGGCCTTTGCTGCCCCCTCGTCGGCCAAATCCATGATGGTCGCCAACACTCAATGGACCATTACTTCCCTTAAGCGCGTCTGCGACACCGCCGACACCAAATGCACCTGGACCTTCGGCATCGACACGGGCTCCGACTCTACCGACTGTACCTACGTCGTGACGGGCACGCCCGCCTCGCAGGCGAACGGCGGCCCTGCGCATTGCGGTGCTTACACCGTCACCTCTGGCTGGAGCGACCAGTTCGGTGCGGAAAATGGCTTCACCACCCTCTCGGTGGTCAATGAGGGTACCCGCCAGATCATCTGGCCCGCGTACACGGACAAGCAGCTTGCAGGAGGCAATGTTGTCACGCCGGACCAGAGCTACACGCCTTCTGTCCTTCCTTGAACGGTTTCTTGATCTGTTGTTTGCTTGGGTCTATGCTTTGCAATATGTATTACAGCTTTACATCATCTTAGGGAAAACTTGTATCGATAATCTCAAAAATAATAATTTTGGTTTACCACGTTGCCTATCATGCGTTTTCACTAGTAATATTGATTTCTTAGTAGTACTGAGGACAAGCATGTTCTGAAACTGCTTTCATGAATGTTGCGAAAGGATTAATATTCTAGAAACCAACCCGGAGAACAAAGTAAATAAACTAGAATAAAAATAGAATAAAATGAACGAGAAAAGAGATAAATCATTTACCTTGAAATAGAAAGAAAGAGCATGTATCTGTCAGTGCTGACATGCCCATGTGCAGCGCCTCAGGTGAGGAATGCAGACAGCTGAATGGCTTTCATTGGGCTAGCGGAAAGTTGCACATTCGCTCAAAATCGTAGACATTTGTTTTACTGCAAGAATTTGAATGGATCCATCTTGTTGTCTTGAGCGAGCCAGCTGGTAGTTGCATCACGGCATATTGGACTATGGGGCTAAAGCTAAGTGCCATGAGTATAGCTGTCCTAGGCCACTAACTGCCCAGGCAACCCACACACTTTCATCCAGCAGTGCAGCCTAGACCGCGACCTTGATAGGGAGGCAGTTGTTAAGCAGTATAAGGCCGTTATTGCCTGCCTTCTGGTACTTTTCCTGACATTTCGATGCAAGCTCACTGCATGCCTAGTTTTCAGAACGCCAAGCCATCATTGCTGCAGTATGCAACACCACGCTGGTCCCTGTTTGCCTCTTTGCCAGAAGACAATGGGAAGCAAGGCCTTTAATCCATGCCTGCTCTGATTGGGAGCAAGTTCCTGAGACGCTGCTTGAAACTTCAGCAAGCTGCGATCGCTGGCTTTCAACAGGACGTCAACCGTCACCGACAGATACTGCAGCGTCGGGAACAAGTGGACTGATTGTAAGACTACCTGCACGACCTGTGGCACGTCTCCTACCAGGCGCGCAGGTACCTCCCGATGAAGCCCCGAGCACGATCGAATGGTGCTGGCCATTCTCCGTACGGAGGGCAAAAGCCCGCTTTTGTGTCCCTAAGCTGGGCTTTTGAAATCGATCGCGCAACGACGCGAGACGGCACATTCTAAAAATTGGCCTCGTTATTGGTGTCGGACATGGTCGACTTCTGCGACAACCTGTTTGTGAAAATGCCTAGCGCCCAGTGGCTCACGTTATTCTGTTTCTGGCTAAGCTGGTCTCGAGTCGTAGCTTTGGGGCCAGCTAGCCCATTGAATGAAGCGTGCGTGGGCAAGGGCTAGGAGGTGGTTTGACAACGATGTGAACGAGGGTCGCCGCTGGGCCACCGTCCCAAATAACGACCTTCTGCACAATCTTCTCCGCAATACCAATACATTGAACGTGCTGCAGTCTCAGAATTCTTACTGGGTTTGGCCTCTTGCCCCCTCACCAGTCTCTACATTATGTCTCGCCCACAGGCAGGACGTCTTCGGTAGTCCAGCTTGTAGATGGCAAAGTCAACATAGCCTCGGAGAGGTAATTGTTTCTGTTAACGCATACTGCATGCCCCAGGTCATGATGGTTTTGGGATCGGCCCGGCAGACGAATATTGCATTGCACGGCATCGGCACACGAAAGGGGCAGTAGCTTCTCGAGGCTGAACGCCACGGCCTGGATCCAGTCACACAGCTGCCGATTCCACCAGTAAGGAAATTGATGCAAGGCCAAAGCAGGCGCGAACAAATTTTATCCGTCTTCGAGTCTGCGGCATTGGTGAAGTGGTTAATACAAAGCTGCCCGTGAAAGGCGTCGAGGGTCTACGGTTCGCGGATGCAAGCAAGCGTCATCAAACGGTTCCTGACGTATAGAGCCGTGTTTGCCCTTACTTACCAGGTAGCTGGTTTTCATTTGGAGTATTTCTCTCATTAAGATGGCACAAATGGACCAAAGCCCCAGAATCATACACAGTTGGTCCTTGTGTTGGCAACAATACAAATTGCTTCTTTGCCGTGAGAAACAGCCAGGTCTAGCTGCGTTACGAGCAGGGTTTCCTGCATTGGCAGTCATCTATTCACCCGGACCACGAAAGAGTACCGGCGTTGACTAGCTGCCTTCCTATCCCAAAAAGGTGCGGATGTAGACGCCGGTCCAAGGCTTCGACTTTGGTAACGGTGCGGACAAGCACGCCAATCCTGATTTAGTCTATGCAAGGAAAGTCATGCGTACACTCCATAGCCACCGCGTATGCCGACGTACTATGCAGGGTCAAGACGGACGAACCGGGCCTAAGCTGATCCGGAACTGCCCGGATCAGCGCAGTTCAACCGTGCTGAAAATGCCAGGGGCCGCGATTCCAAGAGAGGTCTGATTGGTGGGAATATAGTTACTCTATGCCCGTGCATGGATTATTCCAGGATTTATAGTCGCGGTGCTACCTCTTGGTTGTCATACCGAAAGCACGAAGCGAACTATGCTCTGCATCTGGCCGGGCTGGCTCTATCAACGATGAACTCAATTCAGTTGGAGTTAAACTCGAAAGAAGGTGAATATTTATGTGCTACAAATGGCTGAGGAGATGAAGTAATGCATTGAGTGAGAAGATACTCTCAATTCTTTTCTGTCACTCCCAGCTTGGATCCCCCAATACCCTCTGCAACCAACCTCACCCAGTACCCGTCTCCCATTTACGACCCACCACTTACAGACACTGCGAGTACCATGAGTTCACCACTGTGCAAGCCCAGGGGCTAGCGCAGACCGTCGGACCAGTCCAGCCATTCCCACCACACTGCTCCCAGTGCTGCGCCTGACCGGTAGCCGTCGACGTCGCCGAGCTAGTTGTACTAGTAGCGGTACTCGTCGTCACCGTTGTTGTTGGCCCTGAGCCTCCACCGTTGCCAAAGGTACTTCCAATAGGACCAAACTTGATGTTCGAGTACACGACATACGCATTCGGATATTGGGCCTCGACTTCAGACGGAACGCCCGAGTCCGTCGGGCACGTCCCGCGCGCGATACCTGGTTGAGTCGGGTCCGCGTCCGTGGGGTAATTCGAGTCGAGCCAGAGCATGTTTGAGTAGTTGTCGTCCCACAGGGACAGTACAAGGACCATGCCTTGTTCCAACGCGGCGCCCATGCCCGCCATGCCGCCGTGGGCGGAGAAAACATCGACGTCGCCGAAGAGTTCCTTTTGCGACTCGCAGAACTCCGTTGTGATCGAGTTACCCGGATTAGCGGGGTAGGTCGACTCGGAGTTGGGGATGACGACGCCGTTCTGGACATAGAAGCGTTTGATTTCCGAGAGGGTGCCTGTGTCCGTGTTGTCGTCTGTCAGGAACTGGGTCACCACTGTGACCGGGCTGTTCGTGTCGACTGTCAGGCCTGGCCCGTAGAAGGTCTTGTTCCCCTGACGGTAGGAGTTAAAGTCGCAGCCATCGGGGTCGCAGGTGCCGCCGTAGCGGTCGTTGCTATAGGTCCCACCGCATGAGTCACCGGTGCAGAGGGTCTGGCCCGGGGTATCGCAGGGATGGGGAGTGAAAGCAGTGGAAATGCTGTTTGCCTCCCAGATATCCATCTCTGCGCAGCAGGAGCCGTGATTGCCGACGCCGCCGTTGGGGTTCGTATCGGAGGATTCCCAGCCCTCGACGTTGGCGACGCCGTTGATGAACTTGAGGTCCCGCGGGCACTGAGAGTCGCAGTATCCCGTGCCGTATTTGGCACCGGCTTCGTTGGTGGCATAGCGGGATTTGCCGCCGTCGGCGTCCATAGACACAAAGTAGACCGCCCCGTTGAGACCGCAGGGGAGCTCGGAGACGTCGACGTCAAAAGTGAATTCCTTGTTGAGCAGGTAGAACATGGTGTATGTATCCTCGTCATCCATGAGATAGACTCTGGAACCGATATTCTTCTGCTGCGACTGCGTGACGAAGTTCAGACGCAGCGAGCTGCCGGATGTGGTGATGCCGTATGTGGAGGCATAGTTAGCACCGTCGACAGCGCATTGTTCCGCGCAAACCTCGTTGCTGGTGCAGATGGAGGTATCCCATTCGTTGCCAGTATAGCAGTTGGTGTACCCATTGACGGTGTGCAGCCAGCGCCAGTTTGCGTCAATAGTGACCTCGCCGTTGACGGTGGTGCAGCTGCCGGAGCTCGTGCAGGTCTGCCAGGTCAGGCCGGGGTGCACTTCAGCTTGCTGAGTGCCGACCTTCTGGGCTTGCACTGCAGAAAGCAGAGAAGAGAAAAAGAGGAGAGCTTTGTACAACTGGAATGAAGATGCCATTGTGCCTGAGCTTTGAGCGGTGGTGATTCTCCAGACTTCCAGAGCAATCAGATGAGGTTTTTATACTCGTCCATAACTGGAGTTCATCTAAAACAGAACTGTCAACACGGCTCTCCGGTCCGTCTACCGCAACAGTTACTGCATGAAGTCATTCAGACATGACGGAGAAGCCGGAATGAATGGCGCCTTGACGAAACAGGCACTCCGTGTATACTCTCTGGAAGTACCAAATGAGCAGTCCAAAGAAGTAGAGAAGTAGAAAGCCACATGATATAATATATTGAGCATACTATATCGTGCATGACCTGCAGGATACCTCTCAACTCAAGGTAACAATACCCGAGACGCGGTCGAATGAGAATGCCTCGCCCATGCGGGGAAACCATCAGCCTGCAGATGAAGGCGGCCGCAGCAGGGACCTAGATTATATCTGCAGATGAAATGCACCCCGTTCCACGGTGAGTCGTCCGTCTGGGCTTCGCTCGAGGCTGAATACCGAAGACTGAAGCGTGAAGAACCGGGGAAGTCTCACAAGCATGGGTGGCACCATAACCTCGGACCTTCACATAGAGCCCTAAAAGAAAGCCCTGAGTCCATACCCTAGCCCCAAGCCCTAGGGCTCAGCCCAGGCCCCGGATTACGTGGTAACTACTAAACCTTATAACGAATTGCTGGTACGGACTGCTGTGGCCTAGAATGTTCGCTCTTATCGATCTTATCAAGCGATGACTCAGCAACCGCAAGCAGGACAGTTCTGCACGTGACTGTTTCAAAGTCTCCGAATTCGGTAGGGATTCCCGCGATTTTACAGTGAGTCAAATCGCCCCTCACTCCAGCTTCACTTCTCTCCTCTCCATCTTCAACAGAGCCCAGAAGCGATTCAATTCGATTCAAAGCATTCTTCTTCAACATGAGCTTTATTCTCACCCTCTCCTGCCCCGACCGGCCCGGCATCGTCAGCGCCGTGACCGGTTTCCTCGTCCAACACAACCTGAACATCATCGACTCCTCGCAATTTGGCGATCCCACCTCGCACCGCTTCTTCATGCGCATGCACTTCGGCCCCGATACAACTGGCGCCAGCGATGGTGCTGCGGCCCCCTCCCTTGAGGCCCTCCGCGAAGCCTTCACCCCGATCGCCACCGCGCACTCGATGTCCTTCCAGCTCCTCCCCGCCGCCCACAAGCCGCGTGTCCTGATCATGGTCTCCAAGATCGGCCACTGCCTCAATGACCTGCTCTTCCGGCAGTCCACCGGCCAGTTGGCGATCGAGGTGCCACTCATCGTATCGAACCACCCGGACTTCGAGACCCTCGCGGCAACGTACAAGGTGCCCTTCATGCATCTCCCCGTGACGGCGGACACGAAGCAGCAGCAGGAAACCCGGATTCTCGAACTCATCAAGGAGTATGATATTGAATTGGTCGTCTTGGCTCGGTACATGCAGGTTCTGTCGCCGACGCTGTGCGACGCTATGTCTGGAAAAATTATCAATATCCACCACAGTTTCCTGCCCAGTTTCAAGGGTGCTAAGCCCTACCACCAGGCTTATGACCGCGGTGTGAAGCTTGTCGGTGCGACGGCGCATTTCGTCACAAGCGATCTGGATGAGGGTCCTATCATCGAACAGAATGTCGTTCGCGTGAACCATGCCTTGAGTCCGAAGGAGTTGACTCATGCCGGAAGTAATGTGGAGAGCAATGTTTTGGCTGCGGCTGTCAAGTATTTTGCTGAGCGCAGAGTTTTGTTGAACGGACACAAAACGGTCGTTTTCAACTAGGCGTGACATAGACCTTGGATTGATTCTATGTTGGTATGTGTATATATAGGGGCATAACACGGGTTCGGTCAAAGTTGAATTTCAGCGTGGAATGGGTGGTAGTCCTCTTCGCCAGCCCACTGTGCCTCGTGCAAAGACTCGCCCATCTGTGATGCGTCCATCCCGAGAATGATATCCCTGACACGTTAGTCCACATCTCAAAGTTGAAGGTGTAAACTCACTCATCCGTAGCTAAAACTTCCAACCCAGGTACGCAATCTACCAAAGCATACAACACGTAGCTTCCGACAAAACTCCACGTAAACCCGATTAGCGCCTCCACGAGCTGAACCCCAAGCTGGCGCCAATTGCTATCAAAAACACATCCACCGGCAATGATGGTTACTCCATCGTACGCGGCGACCTCACGTTGCGCAAAAAGCCCCGTCGCTACCGTCCCAAGCAGCCCACCCAAACAATGTGTCGCAAATGTATCTCCGTTATCGACCCAGCGTCGAAGGGCAGCACCCTTGGTGAACTTAATCCGCAGCGCCTGTCGCCCAGCAACGGCACCAACCACGCCAAACGCGACCGACGTACTCAGATCGATAAAACCCGCGCTCGGCGTAATGAGAACCAGACCCGCGATAGCACCGAGGAACGTACTGTCCAGACTGAACTTCCCAGTTTCTGCATACGTCAGGCCAGCCCAGGTAAGGGCACCCGAAGCGGCGCAGAGATTTGTCACGCAGGCGGCCATGATGCTCTTGAAGTTGAGGGCTAGTGTTGTCCCCGCGTCGAAAGCGAGCCAGGCATTCCAGATAATCATGAGCGCAAGGAGCTGGCAGAGGGTGTTGTGTGGTTTGTGCAGCCGGAGATGCTGGGGTGTGCGCTTCGTGGAGCGCCGCGAGCGGAATAAGGGGTAGGAGAGGTAGATACTCATTGCTGTTGCAGTGGCGCCGCTGCAGATGTGCACCGGGGTGCCGCCGGCGAAGTCGAGAGCGCCGAGTTGTGCGAGGAAGCCGTTGTCTGACCAAACCATGTGCGCTAAGGGGGCGTAGATGAAGGTGCTCCAGAGCTGGGGCAGTTAGCAGTGTTTTATATAGAAAGGGTGCGCAACTGACGAAGATAAATGGGATGAGAGGGAGAAGACGGCCACGTTCGCAAGCACCACCAATGGCGATAGCGCAGACGGTCGCACAGAAGATGAGCTGAAACTCCGAGAAGAGGATCTCAGGGATGGTGCCAATGGGTTCAGCGAGGACGCCAATGTGGAATGCTTTCGAGAGCCCGCCGATGAATGCATTGCCCTCGCTGTATGCTAGGGAGTATCCGATCATCCACCATTGTACCGAACAGACAGCGACAGCAAGAAGACCGGGGTAGAACGAGGCAAGGCTGTTGAAACGAGTTGAGTAGCCAGAGTAGGCGAGGCCGACCGCTGGAATGATGAGCCAGCAGAAAACAGAACAGACGAGGATAAAAAGAGTGTCTGTTTTGTTGCAGGCTTCCCAGGCTGTTTGGATTGACATCTTGGTCATGTGCGAATTGATAGAGATGGTACCGTCAATGCGCTCTACCGTTCGGGTCTACATCCTGCCCCTGAAGTTGGAGTAAGTGAGGTTAAATCATAGATGGCGCGTCTGTTGGAGGACCCAGCTTATCAGCACCTAGAGGTTCGAGCTCATGCTTATCAGGATGCATCGACCAGTGAGAACGAGAGGGACTATCAGTTGTGATGTCCCTGTTGATTCGCGTACATGCGGAGCTGCAAGTTCGTCGCCGGTTGGCCTAGCGCAGCCAGGATCTGCATCCACATATCACGTTCACCTCGGCTCATCCTGTTACATGTCGACGAAAAAAACTTGCTATATCCGCGTATCTATCCTTGCTCGTATCTTGCAAAGCGAGGATTTCGTCTGCGAGATCGCTAGCCCATGCGTACTCTGAGTGGAACCCCCGCAGATCAACCAAACGTTCACGTAGCCACTCACGCTGCGAGATGTCATCAGTTTCGATGATTGCCATTAGCAGCGGCCAGTGTATGCGGCGAAGAAGGCGCGGATCTGATGCGTATTGCTTGCGCGCAATCTCAATTATATTGGTAACAGCGACGCGCTGAAACGGCGACGGCGGCCCCGGAGGGTATAAAAGACGCCGATGGAACAGAACTTGTGCGTAGAAGGTACTAACAGCCATATTGATCGTGTTAAGTGTCCGGCGTGTCGACGCAGGTCCAGCAAACTTGGCGGTTAGAAATAGATCGGAAAATTTCTGCTAAGGTCAGCTTACGTCCAAGACAGTCTGGAAAAACCATACTTCGCGGGTGGCCTTGATCTCCTTCAAAAGTAACTCCGCTTGGTTGTTGGTCTGTACGGCGTCATCGGATAGGGCTTGCCATATTTTGTAGCGGAGAGTCATCCCCGCGTGGAGAAGCTCTAGGGCACGGTAGTTTTCCATATCATCTGACACCTCCTGGTCAGGATATTGCTTGCCCCAAAAACACCGCCCCCATAAACGAGCGCAACGATAGAGTCGGTCCGGATGAATAGCCTGGTTTCCAGATTGCAGCACGTATTCGGTGAGCGAATCTGCCGTTCCCATCGACCGACAGCCCGAGTCGATATATCTAGTCCGTCAGTATCGCTTGTGCAAAGAACTGGGCAAAACGTACATTATCCAAAGGAGCAACTGTTCCGGAATGAAGGAGACTTGAGGCGCGGCTTCCGACTGGACCGTGTCCATGAACATGAGTACCTCGTCTACTTCTTTACCCTCAAAGAGTTTAGAGTGCGATTCTAACAGCGAGCGCACACCGCGGAGGTGAAGCTGGAGATCCTGCACAGATTGCCCAAACTGCCACTCGTAGGATATCATCAGGAACATACTCGCAAAGACAATCTCCAACTCGGGCTGCGAGAGGGGCTTCTCGCGTGTCTCGAGGAGCTGCCGGAATTCCTTCACTGCGAGGCCATAATGATAGCGCGCGTGGTCCTCCGCAGAGGGTCGACCTGGAGACCGCACGAGCAGCCCGTTTCGATGCATGTCGTTCGCAGCCAACGCGAGTATCATGCGCATGACGACCTTGCTGGAAGCGGCAGGTCCTTGGTATAGGTAGCTGAAACCGCTCCACGCCCATGACTTGATGTAGTAGAACACAACGGACGAGGACGGAAAGTATTGAAAATATATCTGGTCCTGCTCCATGAGCATCAGCGAGTTCGAGCACGCGATATCTGTTCCGGATAGTGACGGGTATAACGGGGTCGGAGCTGTAAAGGCGGCCGGCAGAAAAGTCCATATCTCAGGGAATAGAGCTTCCGGGCATAGCATCTGACTGAATTGAGGGCTCAGTGCAAGGGAATTGAAATCGAGAGGCGGTTGTTCAGCCGTACTCGACGTTGCCGCAGCGGTTGTCGTTGGCCGTCGGGCTCGAGCAGGCTGGATAGGGACCGGGGTATGCGATCTCCCCCGCTTCACGACAGCGGCCCATTCGCAAGTAATTCCCAAGGCAGAGCATCGTTTACAGACCGGACGCTCCTCCCCGCACTTTACCTTGCGGCGACGACACGTGCTGCATCCTAAGCAGGGGATCAGAGGTTAGCAACACTGCATTGCGTTTCCCGCGGAGAACGGGGAGCTCAACAAGTACCATTCTTTGAGCGAGGAGCATTTCGACCGGTCATGGGTTAAGTCACCCGCCGTTCATATGTGCAGACGTGGCCTGGAGACCAAGATAGACGACTATCTAAGTCGGTGAACAATTAGGGACAATGTGGAGGTGATTGGGAGGTGAAAGTGCTGGGTTGTATTGCCCGCGGAGAGGAGAAGGAGCCGAGGCGGGAGCGCTTAGTCATCATTCTCACGTCAACAAAGGTACAAGCCTCAAGCAGTTATGAACTCATACAACTCGTGAAACTCGACTCGAAAGCTGTTACTATCGTCCATTTCGCGAGTGATATTTGACTGGGTGTCGGTGTACTTTGGGAAGGAACTCTCGTCTCAAATTAAATACTAATATTCTATGCAAAGAATATACACCCATTTCGTCGGCCGGTATCACTGTGTACCATGCTCAACCACGACAAAGCCTAAACTCCACACAGCGAAATCGATCTCTTGAACGTCCTTTGATTATTTGCAGCAGTGAGTGACGAGATTATCAGCTTAAAGTGGGGTTAGGTTCTTCTGTGCCTATGCGGGGTCGAATCGATTTGTGAACACAGTTATAGAAGGCTATATAAGCACGGCAGATGGCGCTCTGATGAGCGGACAGAGGGCACTTGGAAATTGAGCCATACTACACTCCGCACTCAACTTCGGCTGTGGAAGCTCGGCATTCAATTAGTCTGGCACTTCAAAAGCCCGCGCGGTCAAGCGAGATGGCTACGGCATAGGCACGTTAAAAATATGCCGTTTGCTGAGTCTACACCCCTTTTTTCCCTACACTGATGCGAAAAGGATGTCATGAATGAGCTCTACGGCTCGTGAACTAATGACAAGCTCCAGTGGAGACGGCACGAGCAGCAGTAAAATGGTCAGGGCAAATGCTGCCATATAGCCGGTCTGATAAAGTTCGATGCTCGGCTGAGTAAGAGGGGTCCAATAGAAGCACAGCTGCGTAGACCGAGATAAGTTGCGGAGAAGCGTCCATGCTGCTGATCAGCCAGATCTGGTTGGTATGGAGGGGTTGGAGTTGGAGACTCTTATCGTGCCTAGGTACGTTCATTGCATGGGGCCGAGTTGGAGTAAGGTGATAGCGCAGATCGTCGTAGATGTACAACAGACTAGGTTCCAGGAGCAATAACTCTCCGGCGCAATTATTACTGCTGCTAATGAGTCCCGAGATAAGATATCTTTCAATATCAGCGTACTAAGTACCGGCCCGGAACTGCATAATCTGATATGACAGAACGCCGAGCAGCCCTAATCCTCCCTAATGCAAGCTATTTCAAGCTCTGCCGTCTCACGCCACCCCGACATGACAGCGAGGCCAGTCTGATCGGCATTTGCTTTCCCTGTCTGCTTCCAGCCAAGATAGGGTCCGCCACAAGAATGCATCAATGTAACAGCCGTTATCGGACTATCCCCGTCCTATCAAGAGGGGAAGCGGGGGATGCAGCAGGAAAAGCAATCAGATAACCTTAAGGTCTCAATCGCTTACCCTGCCCTGCCTTATAAAGGCCCTTCCCTGCCAGGGTATGGCCTGCCTCCCCGTTCTATTCGCCCTCTGACTTTTTATATTCGGGAGAATCCTCGCTTACCATGGAGAAAGCAGCTGGCCCTTCTGGGCCCTCTGCAACTGGCCTAGACTCCAAAGTAGAGGCAGAGACATCAATCATTCGCGATGTTGACCTCGGCGAGATGCTGGAGATCCATTACACGCCCGAGCAGGAACGCAGGCTCGTCCGTAAGCTGGACCTTGCGTACGTCCTGCTGCTGATTATTGCCCTCACAGGCTAGACTAACTGTCTTTTTCCAGGCTGATCCCAATCATGGGCCTCGTCTACTGCATGCAGTATATGGACAAGGTGGCCCTCAGCCAAGCGACGCTGCTTAACCTCCGCGAAGACCTCAACCTGCACGGCCAGGAGTATTCCTGGGCCTCGACCATCTTCTACTTTGGCTACTTTGCATGGAGCTGGCCGAGCTCCTACCTGATGGTCCGCTTGCCTCTAGGGAAGTACATTGGCGCATCGGTGTATGTTTTTCTTATTTTCTGCTGCCCCCGCCAGCACATATCAATACTGACAATGCAGTCTAATCTGGGCCACCGTCCTGCTGTGCACCGCCGCCACCAAAAACTTCGCTGGGCTGATGACAGTGCGCTTCTTTCTCGGCGTAGGAGAAGCTGCCATAGGTCCAGGCTTTGGTTTGGTTATTGGCATGTTCTACACGCGGGAGGAACAACCAGCCAGGCAAGTCAGCCCCCAGTCGCCAGCCGCTACCTGACGAAGTAGTTCACCATCTGACAGAGCACATAGACAAGCCGCCTGGTTCCTTGGCAACGCCGTCTCAAACCTCATCAGCGGCCTGATTGCCTATGGCATCGGCAACGTCTACATCACAACAATCACAAATTGGCAGCTTCTCTTCCTTGTCCTGGGAACCATCACCGCTGCCCTCGCCTTTCCAATCTACTTCATCATCCCTTCCAAGCCGCAAAAAGCCATCTTCCTCAACAAAACTGAGCGCGCCATTGCCCTGCAGCGCACCCTCAAGAATAAGACAGGCGTCAACGATACTGGACGCTGGCGATGGGATCACGCGGCAATGACATTCCGTGATCCCCAGACCTGGCTCTTCTTCCTGTATTCTGTCTCGACAAATCTCTGCAATGGCGGTCTGACAAGTGTACGTCCCGCCGCCGCCTTTCTCTAAGCCTCATTCTACTTGCAGACGGATAATATGAGCCAACCAACTGATCATGTAAACAGTTCTCCGGCTTAATTATCAACGGATTCGGCTACGGCCGGGTCCGCTCCCTGCTCATGCAGATGCCCACCGGCGCCTCGCAGATCGTCTTCATCACCATCGGCACCGCGATCGCAACCTACTTCCGCAACACTCGCTGCTTGATGATGATCTTCAACAGCTCGGTCGCAGTAGTCGGCATGACGCTAGTGTGGAAGCTCGACGAGTCGCACGCGGAGGCCCGCGTCGCCGGTCTAGCGCTGGCCTCGGCCTTTGCAGCGAACATGCCGCTCCAGATGAGTCTGATCAGCTCGAATGTGGCCACCTTCACGAAGAGGAGCCTTACCAGCGCTATGTTATTCATCGGCTACTGCATCGGGAATATCGTTGGACCGCAGTTCTTCTTGGAGAGCGAGGAGCCGGCTTATCCGGTATGCTTCAGTTCCTTCTCCATGCCTACCTACCTGCCTACCTAGTCCTGTGGAAATTGAGGAGTTTGATGCTAACCAGTACAGACCGGCATGACCACAGCCGTCTCGGGTCTCTCCTTTGGCGTATTCTTCCTAATTCTGCTTTTGGCGTACTACGCGTGGGAGAACAAGCGGAGGGATAGGGTATACGGTCCGGCCGGGCAGTTTACGGAGAGCGAGGAGTTGGAGCAAGGGTTGTCCAATAGGACGGATCTGGAGCTTCCTAGTTTTCGGTATGTCTTATAGGTGTTCATCTTACGACCGTTACGATTCGATTGGTTCAGCAGTATATAGTGTAGTTATTCGGTGAGGGGGTATAGTGCTGTGATCAGATTTTACTATGCCAACGATCATGATAAATGTCGGGTATATGTATGCATGGTGCCGGGAGTAACGGGTATAAGTGCTGTTATACAGCAGAAAAATAAGAGAAAATATAGAACTGGAGAAGGTATATCCGCCTATTATCATTCAACATATGTCTAAGACGATCCACGTCCATACAGTTACTGCAGAAGCTACTTAACACAAAGCATAAAGCCTCTTACCTAGAACACGTCTTTTCTGGCGGAGGAACGACTGCTAATGCCGTCCTACCAGCTAGCTTTCATATCACGGCAGAAGCAAGTTTGATTTAACCCGAAAGCTCCCTACTTTATTGGGGTAGTTTTGCAACCCACATAACTTACAAGGACAAACAAGACCGCTACCAATCCGCTACCTCAAAGTCTTAGCTCGTCAATCTGAGATCCCTAACATATCATATCAAAAGAGAACAACCCAGTAACTAATAAGTATCGAACCCTTGCTTCCTCACCACCCAGGTCTCGGCCCGGGCTTATGCCCAGGATGCCCGTGGCCAGGTGGATGTCCGTGTACATGTCCATGTCCAGGTCCATGCCCGAATCCCGGCCCCGGTGGTCCAGGATGCGGCCCTAATCCAGGTTCCCGCTCATGGGGCCCGGGAGGCCCAGGAGGGCCGGGCTCAAATCTAGGTTCGTGAGGAAAGTGGTGAGGGCCAGGGGGGCCGAGTTCAAATCTTGGTTCGTGGTGATGATGGTGAGGAGGGCCAGGGGGACTCGGAGGTCTATGTCCGCGCGGACTAGGAGGACGGTCTCCGCGAGGTCCTGCGAAGGCTGGATTGCCGTATCCCCACGGTCCGTTGGGCCCGTTTATCCCGCCGGGTGGGGGATAACCCTGCGGCGGACCAGGGGGGCCGGGAAGGCCCGGGTTGTGTCTGTGGTGATCATGCTGGTGCCCGTGATGATGATGCGGCTCAGGAGGCCCATGAGGACCGGGACCGTGATGTCCTCCTGGTGGTCCGCCTCGCGGTGGAGCAGGGGGATGTTCGTGGTGGTGGTGGTGAGAGAATAAGCCCATTGTGAAGGGATGGTGTGATTGATAAAGTGAAGATTGTGTAGTAGGATTCCGCGTTCACTCGATAGGTTTAAATACTCTGACGAACCAGGCTCCAGCGGACTCGCTTTGAATATCCTGTTGCGTCCCAAGGTCACAAGCACAACGTGGCTGCAAGAACGGGGTATCCGCAGCGGCGCAGCCTTATTGGATCCGTACCAACCTACGGCTCGATAATGGAGTTAATTCCGAGACAGTGGATATTCAATTGCTTGGCAGCGAAAGGCTTGGGTCTCTTAGCGCTCGCTTGCGTAAAGCTTGAGATTATTTAACGACAGAAACAACGATGCCCCTCAGCAAAGCCGCTACTCTCTAATGAGCCACACTGAGTGCCGGCGATCCCCCTGATCTGACTGCTAGACGCATGTATAATTCCAAGTCCCGGCGGGGAACTGTGCCGTCTCCCGCAGCCCTGCTTTGCTTTCCAAACATATTCACGGTTTGACGGAGTTTACGCCATAAG
This sequence comes from Aspergillus nidulans FGSC A4, assembly GCF_000011425.1. Lineage (NCBI taxonomy): Eukaryota > Fungi > Ascomycota > Eurotiomycetes > Eurotiales > Aspergillaceae > Aspergillus > Aspergillus nidulans. The sequence goes on along the minus strand of NC_066264.1, from coordinate 3,312,841 downwards.
CATTGGGTCGTGCCATGGCAATTGTGTTCCCCTTTCTGAGTTCGTCAATCATGTGATGCGAATACTGGAAATGACTGCCGAGCCCTCGACAGTTTGGGAGTATTTCACGGGGCCGTTGCCCAGGTAAGGATTGACACCAAGTGGAGGCCGTACGTACGCACTCCACTCTGCAGCGTCATCTCAGCCCTACTGTGCTCTATTCCGGATTATTTGTAGTAAAGACGGACTCGGAATTATCCAAACAATCCAAAAGTAGAACCTTACCGCTGAATGGCATGGCTCAATGGCTGCTTATTCTCCTTCGCCTTCAACTGGTCGTTTGAGGTTGAACAGCCGTGCCTTGGTACTTGAAGGGTCAGATCGCGCACCGCTGCCGATAACGGCGAATGGATCAAACAATGGTCGACTAGGATGTAGCCTTGAACGCAGTTCTTATTGGGCAATGAATGCTTCAAGATCTAAAGATGGACTACTGTCGTTGAGGCCTTAGAAGGAACGGTCATCGGATTATTGATAATGCGCTCCGATCAGTATCCCGATTATCAACAGTATAGAACGGATAACTCTGAGATATGCCGTTATATTTCATTCGTTCATTCAATCATTCATGCTTTATTGGATATCTACGCATAGCTACGACGCCGCAATCCGCCGCAATCTGACTTGTTTGCCCCCGGCGTCCTAGAAATCTCAGCAACTTTGAGAATTGTAGCACCGGGACAGCACAATAGATAGCCCGGTTGGCCTGCGTGGCTTCACAGTGTATAGACAAACTTGAATGATAGAAGTGATGAATTAATCGGTCTCAAGAAGAGCCATGTCGCTCAAACCAAATAGGCAAAATGCAGTTTCATTGAGTTCCTAGTCAATATTGGAACCATTGCCACTTCAAAGCTTTCGTACTAAGTATTAATTATTATGCATCTCATATTGCCAAGTCCACCTGGAACTGTAGGCAATACGTCATAAAAGTCATGGTCATAAAGCAACGGTCATAACCCAGACCAGATAAACCACCTCTAAGCACAAAAGCGTTCTACTTTGCAAGCTCGCTCGCCATCCGACTCTTCGCCCGAATCGTCTGCCCATAAAACGCCAACACAAACGGCACAAGGCACAGCGCCGCTCCAATGGCGCCGAGCAGACTGCTTGCTTCGGGGAACCCCAGATTATTGAACATTGCGTTAGTGACGAGGGGGAACACGCCACCCAGCAGATTTCGGCAGCAGCTCTGCGCCGCAATCGCCGAGCTCGCGTACCGGTGGTACGTATCGGCGAGGTAGTTGAAAACGGCCAGGTAGACGGAGAAGATCCCCATAGTTGAGCACCCGATCGCAATCGTCGGCGAGATCCAGTGGATGGAAGGGGAGGAGGTCCAGCCAAACCAGAAGAGCCCAATGGGCATGAGGACGGCCTCGAAGCAGACGAAGTAGAGCCGGGCTTCGGGAGTGGCAGGGAGCAGGTTGAACCGGTTTGCGATTTTCTCTTGGTAGATGGAAATCACGGTGATTAAGAGGGAACCAACGCACATCGCTTTATTGAAGTTTCAAGATCAGTATGGCATGCGCCGTTTGGAAAGGGGTGTGCAGGGGTTGGGCACGTACAGGTGAAAACAGCACCGGTCTGCTCGATATTGAATTCGTGGTTCGTCTTGAATACGAGCGGGATGGAGCCGAACTGCAGGTAGAGAACGGCCCAGCTGAAGGAGACCCAGAGGGAGAAGAAGAAGACAACGGGTTCGGTGACGAGCATGTCTGTATCATCCCTTAGTTAGTGATCTTCTCACCTACAGACCGAACCGATAAGGGGTAAGAGGGGTAAGACATACGAAAAGGCCGGTACAGCGAGATGCTGATCATCTGCACGAGCGACTGGCGCTGCTCATCGCTCTTGACCTTCCACCTGATCCGTCTTGGTTTGGGGTCACTTCCCATCAGGACTCCAACGTGTCCCGCGGCCTCGAGCTGCTCGTAGTACGTGTTCAGGGCACCCGCCTTGCGGCTCAGGATCACACTACCTCTGGTCTCCTTGAAGAAGAAGAAGATAATGAGCACAAACACCCCAGAGACAATTGCATGCGACCAATAGATCCACCGCCACGAGGTATGCGCTACTATCACACTTGTCAGCAGGGGAGCCAGCCCCGTGCCGAAGAGCGCGGCCGCGGCGAACAGCGCCATGGGCGTGTTCCGCTCATGCGCATGGTAGATATCACTGATCACGCCGCCGACCATGGTAGAGAAGGTCGACGCCCCGACGCCCTGGAAGAACCGGGCCACCAGAAAGCCGCCAAACTGCCTTGTCCCGCCACAAGCTACGATACACGCAACGAAGAGCACTCCGCTAGCGACGAAGATCGGGCGCCGCCCGTTGATCTCCGAGAACGGGGCGAGCACCATCGGCGCAAGCGCGAACCCGATGCAGAAGAGAGTGATACCCAGGTTATAGACTACCGCGCTGATATCCCAATCGTCTGTCAACTGACTTGATGCAGGCGTGATCTCTCCGGCCGAGTACCCGGCCAATCCAGTGACACCGCATGCGATCCAGGTCATCATCGACTTGCGCCATTTCGGCCACAGGAAGGGCGAGGTATATTTTTCAAGATTGGGCGCTTCGGGAGCCGGGCTTTGGCCCGGTCCCGGAGGCGCAGTGATCCAAGGGGTGGGAAGCGGAGTGTCGAGTTCGAGATAGAGATATTCGATTTCCTGGTCCAAGCAGGCGGGCTTCTTCTCAGTTTCGAGTTCGTGTTCGTACTGTGCCTGTTGGGGATCGGGTTCTATCTGCGTGGAGCTCGAAGCGCTCGAATGGGGGGCCATGATGGTGCAGGGGATTCACCTCTCGTGGGCACTTGGATAGAGGAACCTCGAGCTCCTGCGGGAGATAGGGTACGAAGACAGATAGGGAGTCTTTGGCGTGTCTAGGTTTTTGGGATCGGGTATCAAGTGCCGTTTATGAGTGAAATCAGAATTGGGGATCAGCCCAACTTGCTTAAAATTGGGGATCCTGATTGATCAGCAACAGCTTTGCATCAGCCCTATATTGTAAAGGCACTTGTTACGCTTGAAGCCGTCTATCGCAAATACATCTGCCTCGGTAGCGATAACGGTCCCATGCGTTCTCTAATCTTAATGCTGAGCATTTTAGTCGTTATTTCCAAGTTCATACTCTGTAGCTATACTGCTGCTTGAAACTATAGGGGGCAATGAAGAAAAAAAATCTTGATAAGAAAATTGGGGAATCCCCACTTTTCATCACTTCCCCAAATTGGAGACGATGACTCAACATTTAGTTTATGTTATCGGGGAGACCGGGATATACTCCGAAGTCTATACTGGTTTACAAATCAGAAACGCATCGAGAACCACAGTTTGATAGACAATCTAGGAGGATCCAGGAGACCAACAGAACGATGTGCGAGACGTCACACACAAAGCTCAGAACCGGTTCAGTAGTATCATAGCAGTCGCGGTCACTCTCAGCAGGAGAGCCCTATCCCTATGATCTCTTCATTGGGAGATGGTTCAGTGTAATAAGCACCTTACGGCCCGCGATTCGCAGTTACCTTGGAACAGATAGGATAGGGAACTTGGGAACCTTGGGCAACAAGGACTATTTCTTGGCTTCTTGGTCATTGGCCTGGGATACGATTAGGTTTGATATGATGTGCTTTATTGAAACAGCCTCGTCAAGAGCATGAAGGCATCTGGGTGCTCTCCCACTTGGTCTCTGGGGTATATATTCCACTGCACCTAGCGAAGGATAGCCGCAACCCCAGCCTAGCAACTGCAGAAGGAGCGGGAATAGCAGAACGAGAACGAACTGCACAAAGCTACTCGACCGCTGACGAATGGAGCAGTAGCCGTCGGGATTCGAGGCAATGTAGTGAGACGCGCCGTGAATGCAGAACCACTATTGGCTGCTTGTGCTTGATCACGAATATATATATATATATATATGTTTAATAGTGTACTTCTTACAGATTCTCGCTCTCGACGGCGGTCTATGTTTCTAGATCGTCCAAACATCTTAGGCAAGTCACTAAATGATCCGAAGTTATATGATTCTATAGATTGGCAGGTATCTGTGGCACTGCCCAAATACTAATAATGGTGAGCGAACGAGCGAGGATAACCTCAGCATTCGCTACTACCCAGCGCCAACAACGACGCAAATCCACCAGTATCTGCCGCAGATAGTCAAACAGTGAAGAAGGCTGAGCAAAGTCCAGGCTATTTTATGCATTGTTCGCGTATGAGCAGCGGGTTCTCTGCCTGGCCTCAGACAAACACCGTATGCAGTGTTGAGCCGGCAGCTCATCCAGTCGAAATCTGGTTGAATAAATGTGGGTACTATAACGGACGCTTTTTCGCCAATGTAGACCCAGTCACAGGGAAAGACGCTCCGAAGAACTTGGCTTGGGGCGATGCGTCCTGGTATGCTATAATGCTGCCCTTTTGGGTTGTGGTCCGGCTGCAGGTACCGAGTGAACTGGCCGCCAGTCTACGCTGACATTCGGAGAGTCGAGTCTCGAACCTTGCGTTTATGGATGTAGATAGTGCAGAGTGGATTCCGGAAGGCAGTTCAGCTACAGGGCCAGGAATGCAGGCCTGGGCTGTCGGGACTATAACCTTGGAAGTTGGTTGGCAGGAATGCTAGGCTAGGAACAGGTACAGGCACGACTCTCCACTGTACCTGGAGCATATTCTGGCGCAGGATCCCTAAATGACTGTCAAGCTCGTTTCAAATCATCATCAAGCATTCTTCCGTATAATTTCTTCTCGTGAGTTTCTTGTTTTTCACACTATTACTGTCTACATGGAATGCTAGAGGCATACCTCTGGATCAACTTGATGTGCTCATGTGATTGTTAGGCATTCGAAGGAGTTTCTTTGCTGGTGGATTGATCAGTGTCCTGATTGTTTGATCTATAAATTCTGGGCTTGTTCCTGGTCTATCAACTTCGCATCGACAACGACGACAACAATATCCGACACCAGCTCGACAACCCAGCTCGACAACAAAGCTTCTTTCCAGATCTTTTTCTTTTCTGGATATTATTACTATTATTACCTACTTTACTGTTCTATATCACTTCCTGTGTCGATATTCTATCTGTTCTAAGATCTGCACATACATACGTACGTGTCGTGTCCTTCCCGCTGAATCCAGCCAAGTCAGATACTAAACTATCCCAGAGTCTGTTCAAAATGCAACTCACCAAGACCCTCAGCCTGCTTGCCGCATCGCTCTCTGTCCTCCTCGCGCCTGTCACCGCGGCGCCCGCTCCCGGCACCAGCTGCCACGTTGGCGCCAGCTGGCCCGACCACCACGACTGCCACAAGTTCTTCGAGTGCGCTGCGGGCGGCCATCCCGTGCGCAAGACCTGCGGCCCCGGCACCGCGTATAGTCCCGAGATCGGCGTTTGCGATTATGAGTGGAAGGTCCGTTCTTGCCGGGCTCATTCCTGGACCCACGGTGCCGAGGAAGGTGCTTCTGGTTCACATTCTGGGTGGGACAAGTCGAAGAACGAGAAGGGCCATGAGGGTCATTGGTCTGGCGCTGGGCGTCACTGAGCATCTACTTTATACCTTTATTCGAGTGGGAATTATCCTGTCTACCTTAGTGGTCGGGCGAGTGGTGTCTTGTTTTACGCTTACCCTCTACAAACTAATTTTAATATTCACATTGTAGAGTTAGGGTGCTACAATACTTATTTTAACATTATGTTTAATGATGTCTCCTGACTCCAGCCTAAGAAGAATGGGGCTTCAGTGGATAGAATGACTACCGAATCATAGATGGCCTACGCAGATACTCGAACTATCTGCCTTGCTTCCCCAGGCAGAATTCCGTTCACCGTTTATACAGGTCTGATAATCCTAGCTTAACATGCACATGCTGTGGACAAGGCACCGGGACGGCTCTAGTGTGCTTGTCGGCAATCCTGACATGCCTCTAGCACTAACTTCGGTAGTACTCCTGGCTCGCTTTTGGAAGCCTTGGAAGCTGCAGCTACCGCAGTTAACGCTCCTCTCCAGACAAAGCTAGTGGTGAGCTGGACCAGGCTTGGATTTCCCTAGAGCAGATAGAGCCCGACTCTGGGGGATTGAAATGCACTTGGCAGGTGCTGGCCGCTTCACCTCCCCGGTATCTCGTGGTTCTGCTTTCTGGGCAACTAGGTTGTAAGCACGCATGCTGCGGATTCTTCAATTTTTCAGGAATGGAGTAGGCTCAGGCGAGAAAGATAGATATCTACGCATCAAGCAACTGGAGAACACTGGGCCACAAGGCAGGGACACTCGGTGCATCTAAGTGATCAGGTTTAAAAGCAGAAACACGGAGAGAGGCGATTGAATGGATTTCAAGCTTCCTTTAGTTTATTGCTGATACTGATGTCCTCACAACGTCTCTTCAACTTTCCGACTCCTCTTGGGCCGACCTTCATGCAGACTTAAGGAGAATACCCCCGTGGAAAAGAACATTGCAGACCAGCCCAGTGATCGTGATTGATCATTACGGCTTCAATTTTGTCAGCGGAGATCAAAAGCCCTCACCCTTTGTGCCTTTTCTCTGACGGTTCTGCCATCATATGTACGAAGTAAATGCACGCCCATCCCCCGCGCCAGTCCCAACCCTAAATACCCAGGTTTAGTGAGACCACTACATTCACCCTCCCCCCACTACGAGGCAAGCAAGCGGCAATAGGGCAATTGGTGTGAAAATACCAGGCTTAAACTCTGACGAGTTATGGTTGCGTTAGGTCCTTTCCTTCCGAGTCCATGATAATTATTGCATGATTGGTTAATATGCTTATGTACATTGAATCCCTTTCCAACCAGCAATATGACGAATATATAAAATAGCTATATATGCGAACGCCATCAAGCCGCCAAAGTGATAAGGGCCGCATTTACCATGCGCAAGGCGAGGCCGTCTGTTCTTAGTGAGTATATGCCGTCTAAAACATATGAGCCTAAATAACTAAACCCGCTCCTCAGCAACATTTACCGTAGAGTCAACATCGAACGTCTGCATCACCTCCGTCCCGCGATAGATCTCCATCCGCGATTCTGGTTCTGGCCCAGCTCCAAGCGCTAGCTCTTTACTCGACGCAGCTGACGTGCCGCGAGCACGGCCATGATCAAGCGTCAGCTGCTCCTGGCTGTTATTTGCATCGTGCGCCGTCGCCGAGTGCGAATGCTGGGTCTGAACTTGTGTGACCATGATCGGAAGCTTATCTGGACGAAGTGTGTTCCGGCCCGTCTCGTCAAATGTGGATAAAGGGAAGGACATGTCGTGGACGCCACGCGGACGCCGGAAATAGCGCGTCGGCTTGGGAGTACTGGTCGAGGCGGAATTGCCGCGGCTCGTTACGATGCCGAACCAGATGCGAAAGAGAGGGCCGAGCGTGGCAAGGTTGCCGGCTATGATTCCGAGGCTGAGCTCAATGTAAGCCCAGATGAGCATGTCGACGGCGGCATCTGAGGTATCCGGTGTTAGGGGGTTGATAGGACGGGAAGGCCAGGGGGATAACGCACAGAGGGCATCAGAAGCAGCGTATCCGTCCATATATGGGATGCGGACGACGATGGCAACAGTAGCACTAGCTAGTCAGCGGAATCGCAGTAGATATTTCGTATTGTGAGGTATACCAGACAGTTAGACACAAGATGCTCAACACCGCGAGCTTGGACTGTTTCGGCATCTGAAGCTTCCAAACGATCAGGGCCGGTAGGATCACACCAAGACAGATATCGATGATCAGTAAGCTACCTGTTGCCACATACGCGATGATCTTGCTTTGCTTTGAAGTTATGCAGGTCCCCTTGAACCGCGGGTCCAGGGTCATTTGATTCCAATTATACGAGATGGGCCAGCACCGGACTATATCGGCGAGAATAACATAGGCGCCGTGAATCGCAGTATATATGAGCAAGATCCACAGAAGTCGAGTATGGAATGGCTTGACTGTAAGTCGCATCAGAAACAGGCAGACCGATATCTTGCAAAGGTCTGTCGCTAAGCCGTAGCCGAGCTGAGCGATCCACATGTACTATCTCCAGTCAGCACCCACCGAAAGACAGAATGGAGAAGATCTTGGGATTCAGCTCTCCAGGCAAGCGGTATCTCCAAACCTTCACCGCGACTGCTATCCGCTGGAAATCTGTATCCAGTCCGAGTTTGCGGCCGAGGCCGTAAAAGCTGCCTCCAATGACACACGATACATGCATGATGTAGCAGAGCTGCAGTTATTTCCCCATTGTCAGCTGCATTCCCTGAAGCAAGGCCTGGTAAGAAGTTGCATACCAGCGCTATGACCATGACCCCGTCATCCCAGCCGACTGCTCTGATGACTTTGGCGCGCATGTAGCAACGCAGTACCATGGTTATGCAGACCAACGGAATGAAAGTAATCGCAATCGCTCTGAGCTGCCCTGATCGATCATCGTGGTCGGCCATATTGGCTGTGGAAAAATCCCCGGCTCTGATGTTTCCAAGGGGTGCCACAGCTGATATACGGCTATGGTACGGCGCACCATGAGGCCATTCTTGCAGTGCCAGAAGTACTGACAAGACTCGTTTATCTTGACAGCTTATGACGAAACGGTAACTGGTAAGAGAGCAATGCTCAAGCAAAGCTAGCTTGAGCCAACCCAGCGAAATAGGGAGTGTGATAGAGCAATGGCGGGGATAGGACGAGATATGTCAAATGCGGTACCGAGTCAGCATCAAATTAGTTCGATAGTCCAAGGCCATTATCATTCCCTCCTGCCATCGGTTCTTGGTCAATACAATCACATAGTGTGGTGCAAGAGCAAGCAGCATGGCCCACCGCGAGCCGTCATAACTGACACCTTGCATAAAATCCTTGGAAGCAGCTGCCATTTATTGAAGGGGCGTCTATATCACTCGAGGCAAATGAATAGGTCATATCTCAGTCTGCGGCAGGGCACCCGCTAACGGCGCCGAGGCTGGAAAATCTGACTCGTCTTCTGCAGTGATCAGAGTTGACAACTTGCGACCAGATTAACAACAAACCTGCTGTCAGGTACAAATGCCATTGGCGGGTCTTCAGTAGCCATTTACGCATAGTTGACCTGTCGTCTTCAAACAAAGACGAATTGGAATCACTGACCCATGGCGCCAGTGGATCAAGAGTTGGGGTTAGTGCGAGGATCTGTCACTTTTCAGTGGTGCGTTACCGGGACTGAGAAGGAACCAATTATATTCACCAGCAGCAAGTACGTAACCTGATATAGCTCACTGATTCAAAGTGTAGAGGGCCAGCAAATTACGTAGATTGGCTTCAACGGTTCGGGTCAACGGCCCAAGTCGTGGTGTCTCGGTCTGGCTGCTCAAAATTCGATAGTTTGCAACTGATAGCCTAGGCCCAACGTATGATCTGATGAGTCGGTGCCTCTCTTCCCTTCTTGTCCTGAAAGGTTAGGCCAGCAAGGGGGATAGTCTATTTCGTTCTCCAGCGGTGCTCAGGTGCCTCTGCAAGCCACTCAATGTCGGCCTACCGCACGGTGCACAACGGGGTAGTGCCTACAACAATCCTGCTATGTGCCTATTTCCTCGACTGTAAAGTAGTGTCAAGGGAAGTGGCTTTGGATATGACGGCCTGTGAGGCTCCAGTCGAATTGCGCATCTTTAACTCTGGATCCATCAGTGTGACCAGGGCAGGACAAGTCTGCGATTTGGTGCTTTGGCTTGCGATGTTGCATTGAATTAGACAAAGATATCCTACGTCTGTGAGAGGACTTGATGACACGCAAGGGGAGACTTCTTAGCTTTTTTTTCCAACCGTTTCTCCTAAACCTCCCGCTAGACAGAAGCTTGGGACTCCGCAGTGGATGGTTAAGAGCAAACCCTCTCGAATAATTCAACGCTTCTAGCGACACTCCGTCAGTGGACATTGACCCCAGCACACGACCCTGGTGCTCGCGTTACACTGCCGCAATGGAGCGGCGAGCTGCATATCGACAACGGTGCTGCATATAAACGGTGCAGAAGCAGACTCGCACCACCACAGGGCAACCCTTGGGACTAAAGACTCCACTTTGAGCCGGGTCAGCCGTTTTGATAGTCTCAATACACTGAGATGTCGATATTAGTCAATCCATTCTTTCGCGAGAAACGGAAATCATCTGGGCTCCAGCGAGGGCCTAATCATGTAAGTCGGCCGGCACAAAGACGGCGCTTTTAGAACAGGAAATAATTAGTTTAACCTCCCGAATTATGTCCCTATCCGCTTGTCGTCATACTTCGGAATATCTGAGCACCCGTGGAAAGGGGGCTGACGAAGGTGAAGGTCAGGATGCAGAAACAGCAAAGAGCCACAGCACACCCACAAGGTGTAGGATGCAATGCCACTATCTCATCAAGGAGTCATCAATGTCTTCTCTGGTTGTTGCAAGACAAGCTTGTCTATGTCCTCATTATCGTTTCAACGTGACACAGTACGGGTTCGCATAATATGAGCTAGGATCGTGGTGTGGAGTGTGTCATTAACCTCCGATATGTGCTATAGTTAATTTCGGACTGCGTTCCAAGGAAAGCGTCAACATCTGGCTCACTCCTCAGTTGGCTGCGAAATTGCAATTATCGAGCACATAGGCGGACCGCGAGTAGAGGCCGAGCCGGAACGTTGAGGGTGTGCCAGGTGCAACCCTATCCGGTCATACAACCCTCGAGGTTATCTGAATAGTGTACTGTATCTTGCATGATTGTCTAAGCAGAGGCAGGCAAGTCCGTCCTTGTTGAATGACTTGGCCGTGAGTCTCGGACGATGCCCATATTTACCCGTATTGCGTCTCCAGCATTTATACTGCGTGCGGCCCACCTCCTTCGCCTCCAGTGAAAGCTCAGATCTTTGAGGTGAAAGACAACAGGTTAAGCAATTGGACATGAAGGGGACTTACGACAAGAATCCGGCTGTTGTGGGCTGTCATGGGAGAGCATTGTCCCTAGAATCAAGTCAGCACCAACCGAACGAGTCGGCTCTGCAGTCAGCCAGAAACTCCCTTAAGACCGTGGCCTGGTGCTTTGCTTTGGCTTCGGGCATAATCCTGTATGGATATGACCTTGCTATTGTGGGATCTGTATCCTCTATGCCTGAGTTCCAGTGCGTACGCTCCAATGTTCTACTCCATCGCCAACGATCCGCCCATTCTAACATCCTCAAGAAAAGACTTCGGCCGTCGCTTAGACGGCAAACTCATCATTCCAGCCCTCTGGCTTGCGCTATGGAATATCGCAAACCCAATCGGTGGCGTACTCGGCTCTATCGCAGGAGGGTACATCCAGGACCGTGTAGGACGGCGCGGATCTCTCACCATCGCGAGCGTCGTATCAGCCATAGGTGTCGCCGTGGCCTACATCTCGGATCTCCCAAGCGAGATCAATGGCCGCAGATCCATAATCTTTGTTGCGAAACTTGTCCAGGGGTTCGCCGTTAATCAGGTTATGTGTACTACCCAAACATACATGTCTGAGGTCCTTCCTCCTATACTCCGTGGCCCGATCCTCGGCCTCTTTCCTACCTTTATCCTAATGGGCCAGCTGATCGGGAGCATAATCATCTATGCTATGGCTGCCAGACGCGGGCCAGAAGGCTACAAGCTCTGCTTTGTGTCCGAGTGGCCATTCTCTGTTCTCCCGTTCGTGGTCTCCTTCTTGATGCCAGAGAGCCCGACATACCTCATCCGAGAGAATCGTCTTGACGAGGCCCGCAGATGCCAGGAGCAGCTCTCATATTCGACAGAGGAAGCAGATATGGTCTTTCAACAATGCCGTTTCTCCATCGAGCTAGAGAAGAAAGCCAAAGGCTCTGTGCCGGGGTATTCCGATTGCTTCAAGGGCACCAATCGCCGCCGAACAATGGTCGTTTTATTCGCCTGCCTCCTCCCACAGCTCTTCGGAATATCGCTGCTCGCCAGAGGCAGCTATTTCATGCAAGTTGTCGGCATGAACGCGCACACCAGCCTCATCTTCCTCCAGGTAGGTGTCGGGCTAGGCCTCGTCGCTAACGTGGGTAGCATGATCACAGTAGCCAAGTTTGGGCGCCGCCCTCTCACTCTCTTCGGTCTGATCGCTTGCACAATCCTTTGGATGGGGATGGGCATTGCGGGTTGTTTCCCTGGAACTGCGACTGTCTGGTATGTGGCCTCCCCATAGATCAAATCAGGTCCTTCAGAAAACGCGGACTCAACTGGCTGATCCTCTAAACCAATTAGGTACACCCAGATGACCATACTTTTTGTAGTAACGCTTACCGGTCTAACTATCTGGCCTGCCTCATACGCCTTCGGCGCCGAGGCGTCCTCTCTGCAACTCCGAGCTAAAACGCAGGGTCTGGGCTGGCTGGTCAATTGTCTCTCGAATGGTATCCTTGGCATCGTGCTGCCTTACATTTTTAATGACGATGAGGGGGCGCTAGGCGCGAAGACCGGGTTTGTCTACATGGGGTTTTGCATCCTTTCCCTGGCCGCGGCATGGAGGATTGTTCCTGAGATGAAGGATAAGACCGCCATGGAAATTGATCAGGTGTTTACAGGTGCTCAGCGGAGGATCGTGCATGGCGACGAGGAAGAAATTGCGGTTAGGGAGAGGGAGGAGAAGGCGTGGGAATGTGGATTTGGAAGACCCTATGTTGCTTAGCATGGTATGTGGTACATTACTATCTAATAATTTTATGTCATGCTTGTTTTACGACTTGCTATTGACAGTATTGTCACGGACATGCAGTTAGAGGGTGAGATATGAAGGTATCCAGCAAAATTGCTGCAGATATAGAGCTTTTGTATATACAGGCAGCTGTTAATGCTACCGGCTGCCATTCGTGCTTCTATCCATAAAAGATAGCAATGAGTAGATGGTAGCTAACTTTTGTTTGATACATCGGGTAAGGCCGAGTCAGGTAGACTAGGCAATTGCAGGATATGGTCGCATCCCAGCGATCTCCTTCCGTACAAAGCTGCGGTAGAGCCACTTCGTCGTTAACGAACGAGTTTAATGGAGCAGTGACGTCCGCAAATTGTATCTCGTCACACGAAATCACACGGAGGGATGCACAGAGGTGTCTTCAACGACATGAGAAAGAACAAAGTCAATCCAGTTTTCATTCTGCTGCTGCTGCCCTTTCTGCAGCTTCCTTCTCTTCTTTCTCCTTCAGTGCCTTCTTCGCAGCCTTTCCCTTCTTAAAGACTCGCTCATCATTCGGATCAAATCCGCCATTCCCCCAGAGCGCCCATTCCTCCGTCTCCTTCATGTAATCTTCAGGACGAAACGAAGTACCATCAGCCTTCTCCTTCTCCAGCAGTTCAAAGAACCGCGGGTAATCGATACGCGAGTGCCACTTGCCATTAACTCGGAAGCGGGATGAAGCGATAAGCACACAGCAGCTGTGCGCGTGTTCAGCGGCGATACCATAGTCAAGACCGCGGCGCTCGAGTTCGGCGTTGAGCTGCACCACGAATTCGGCGATTTCCTCGTAGAAAGGGACGTTCTTCATCGTCAACCCAGCGCCTGCACTGGTGCTTGTGCCGCAGTATGTGACACCCTTGACCTCAATAAAGCAGGGCAGGGCCTTTTCGACGAGGTTAGCGTAGCCGATGACCTCGTCATCGATGTTGAATCCCTTGACGAGAGTGAGACGGAAGACAGTGCGTTGAACGTGGCGCTTTTCTCGCAGGATATCGAGGCAGCGTTGGAAGCGTTCCCAGAAGTCGCGGTGGAGAGGGCGGTCGATTTTGCGCAGGCTGTCGCGGTTGCTAGCGTCAATGGAGACGTACAACTGGGTTACACGGTTGAGAGCTTGTAGTTGGTCGGGGTGTTGGGCGTTGCAGACAAGGAAGCTGGAGATGTGTTCGGTGTGGAGGAGATCGAGAAAGCGGTTGATGTGCGGATAGAAGATAGGCTCACCGACAAGACTGAGGGCGCAATGTCTGATGCGCATCGCTTCGGCGAAGCGCTCGGCGCGGACGCCTGGAACGCCGCGCATCATCTTGATCTTTTTGTAGTGACCTTCTTTGGCGCCGTTGAAGATGAGCTCGGGCGAATCGACCTTCCAGCGCCAGGTAGTCCCGACCGGATTGGTACCGTGTCTCCAGCAGAAGATACATTTGTTACTACAAGACAGAGACGGTGTCGCCTCCATACACAGGTGCGACCGAATGCCGTAGAATGAGAACTTGTAGCATGATCCTCGTCCGCGAAGCGCGGATTTGGTCCAGCGGCAGATCTTCACGCCGGAATGCGAGCCAACGATCGTGTATCCTTGCTTTGTGAGAGAAGCGTAAGTAGGAGAAGTTTTAGGCACCATTTCCTTTTCAGTAGGCTGAACATCCCGGGATGCACCTGAGGTTGTGAAGTCAACCGGGATGGGTGAACCGACAGCTTGACCGTTGGAACCCATCTTGATGTCCTCCAAGTCGACCACGGACTGAGGCTTTCTACGAGCCTTTGATTTGCCTGAGCCAGAGTCTTCGTCGTCAGAGAGTTCTTCGTCGCTCTCAAGCGGATCGCCACTTCCGGGAACTCCTTCACCCAGGCCGCCATTCTTGACGATATCACTGAGAATATCTTGGAGTCCGGCAGACCATTCTTTGAGAGAAGCGTCGGCGTTGCTCTTCACATCACCAAAGCCGAGAGGATATGCTCTTTTCTTGTTTGTGAGCTTAGCCATCCATCGGTCAAGTTCTTTGGCCTGCGAGCAAAATCCTTCCTCTTCGGTCGGCCATCCTTCCTTATCTCCGAATCCGAAAACAGCGTATCCAGCGAGAGTCGACAGAGATCCTGTATCAATACGGAAGTCATGGTGTGTCTCATCGAGGTGGCCCAAGAAAGTATCCAGGATAGTGTCGATGTTATAGCTGGGAATCAGGAAGCAGTACACATAGCGGGTGCCAGGCGAAGTTGGTGGAGGTTTAGGTGCTGTCGTGAAGTAGTCATCGTAGTCAACTTCAGCCAAGTCATGGATCTGAGGGGGTAGAAGCCCGCGTTCGCGGTTCTCGGGGTCGGCCTGGCTCTGCGCGGCTGCCCGCAAATCCTCCAGCAGAACCTGAGCGTACCTCTCGGTACTCCCAGTCAATGACGCCCAGAAAATAATAGGCTGAATGTGTGTCACAGGCTGCTTTTCCTCGTCGGAGATGGAGCTTGATCGCTTTCTGGCAGACTTTAGCGGCTTCTTGCCAGTAACTCTCTTCGGCCCGGCCGTCGGTTTCGGCGAAACGCGGCCACCGTTGGGCACTGCGACGTCCTTTTTCTCAGACAAGGACGATGCAACGGACTTCGTGGTTTTCTCCGGAGACGAACTGCGCGGCGATGACGGAACTGATGATGCGGTAGCTATCTTGGGTCGAGCCTGGAACACGCGACGGAGACGGACGATAACGAAGACAGTGGCGAGCGCAACGAGCAGAGGTAGGCGGAAGGAGTGCCAGAGGGTCAAAAGACCTATAATAATAAGTCAGGTACTCGGCTATAAATGTATTTCAGGGGCTTCCATAAGAGACAAACCTTCGGCTGCGGTAGATTCGGCCATATCGAATGCGGGAAAAGGTTGGATATCGCCCCTCTTGAAGCGGGGTGGACTTATCGCGAAATGGGGAAGTCCCTAATGAGGAAGTCGGGTCTAGACTATATCGGGCATTGCAGGCAATGTATATGAAAGCCTGGAAGGAGAAAGAATACCACGAGGGCAGATGCTATCAAACCAGCGTGGAGAAGTCGGCGCGGTGTGGTGAAGATTTGGGATTTTTTTGTGGTTGATCCAGGTACCTTACAAAGAATAGACACCTCATGCCTCAGGCATTAAACTTCATACTATGAACAAATACAGAGAAGTATATCATGTTTGGCAAAGGTCAAGTGAAGGTTTACGCGAGACCTCCAAATAGCAATGCTCTATAGTTTTATTCAGCTGGCAATCTCAGCAATCTCCCATACGTGACCCAGTATTCCATCTTCAGCACCCTACTTAACATCAACACCTTCACTGGACACCTCCCTCTCCCTCAATATTCGAAAGGCCTCCAGTATGGTCTTGCCCATATCTGCAAACGATTTAAAACTCCCCGTTCCATCCTCGGCTTCCCTTACTTCCTTCTCAGTCACCCACTCAAAATCCCGATGCTCGGCCGGATCCAGCTTCACCATCTCCTCCCACCGTCTCTCCAGCGATGGAGAAACAGTCCCATCATTCAGCTTATCAGCTGGTAGCCCCGCGTCATTTCCTATGACCTCAGATGCAGGGGTAGCAGCCTTCGCCTCATGCACTTCGACAATAAACGTAAACTTGGCGACCAAGTCCACCGAGTCAGGCCGCTGCTTCACCCACTCGGTCTTATCCACCAGCTCGACGAACCTGGAGACATGCAGACCGCACTCTTCGAGTACCTCTCGCGTAACTCCGTCTAAGATGCTCCCATCTTCGGGGTCACAGGAGCCGCCGGGTCCTTCCCATTGGCCGCCGTAGGAGTCGTCAAAAGACCGCTGGAGGAGGAGGACGCGGAGAGGCCGTTCCTCTATTTCAGTCCCTTCATGAATATCCTTTGTTGCAGTGCGTGAGAAGATGAGGCCGCCGCCTACAAAGTGTGTATATTGAGGGTTGGCGGCGCGAAAGTCGGGAAAAGGGACGGCAAAGCGCTCGAGGTGCGGGGCAACCGTATAATTGATCTTCGAATGCATCTCGAGGCAGTTCAGTTTTGGCTTGGGGTCGTTCTGAGCCAGCTGATGGTTGTTGGGGAGACTCTTTAAGTTACGTCAATGGTTCTGCCTGATTTTTTCGAGGAAGGTGACTCATGAACTGTAATCAGTACGAGAATCTGCGATTCTTAGTGATCAGAATTGTCTTAGCACAGCCAGCCCAGATTATGATGACTCTAAGAGGCACTACAAGCTGCTGCTCTATGCCTATCACACTAAATAGAAGCCTGATATCGTGGCTTACATCTTCGTAGTGTTTTTCTATCTAGAAACGTAGACAAAATTCGCTAGGGCACACAGTCCTAGGACAAGGTTAATGCTACTATGGATCAAGAGGCACCACTCATACCCCCTTAACTACCTGGAAGTCCAATGCTCATCGTTGATACCCGTCATAACATGGCCAGTCTCGAGTTGAGCTGCTCTTGAGGAACAAAAAATCCCGCAAAGAACTGTCCAATGCGCTTATAGTCATCGATAGCAATGACCGACGAAACATCTAGTAACATTGATCAGCAAAAATGGTAAAAGAATGATAGAATAAACTTACATTGGTCAGGTCGGACAATGATAATGACACCATCCTCTGAACTAATACCCAGATATTTGTAAAGCTCGCCGTGGCCTTTGTTATAGCTCTCGTCGTCGAAGAAAATCTTGTGCAGGTCTGTTCAGGGTTAGTCTAATAACCAAATAGCAATGTGCCACTCGGAAAACCGACCTTTGATCTGATTCTTGCCAGTAACAGGGTAGAAGGCCGGGGGTATCTGGTCCAGTTCAACATCGTGGCGCGGGCCATGGCCCACAAGGATCGGTTCAATAAGGCTGTCGCAATCATCGTCCTGTAGCCTGTATGTCTGTAGAGGGCTCTCGCCTGAGGCGAGGTAGGCACCAACCTATTCTAGATCAGTAGAATTCTCAAATGATGACTGTATGTGATCTTACCGCATCTAGCCTGGCCTTATTCTGAGGCTTGCTGATATTCCCGGGAAACACAATCACCCTCCAACGCCCGTCGGATTTGAGCGCGCTCATAAGCTGGACCGGTTTCGAGTCACAGTGCCGGACAATCTGGGAGCTAGGAAGCCTCATCC
This sequence comes from Aspergillus nidulans FGSC A4, assembly GCF_000011425.1. Lineage (NCBI taxonomy): Eukaryota > Fungi > Ascomycota > Eurotiomycetes > Eurotiales > Aspergillaceae > Aspergillus > Aspergillus nidulans. The sequence goes on along the minus strand of NC_066264.1, from coordinate 3,295,034 downwards.
CGACCACAACATTCTTTGCTAGAGAATCCGATAATCCCAAATCACATGTTATAGGCGATTCGTCATACTTTGCTGTCAGACCAGCCGTATATTTGCCAGATTTGATAAACCCCTCCTGGAATTCCGCAGCGGACGCATTCCCCTTGGCCGAGAATAGCTTCGAGAAGTATCTGTCGAAGTTGATCAAGTCGATCGCTACCTTTTCACGCTCCAAGACGTATGTCTCCAACAATGATGGCGGAGCGAGCCCCTTCAGGACATGTGCCAGTTTCCAGCCGATATTGTATCCGTCCTGCAAGCTGACGTTCATGCCCTGTCCGGCCTTCGGGGAGTGGGTGTGGCACGCATCCCCGCCGAGGAAGATGCGGTAGTTCTTGTGGAAGAAATCTGCGTGTCGCTGGCCGATCGCGTACGCAGACCACCAGACCGTCTCTGTAAACTCTATCTTATACTGGCTGAGGATATTTTTGGCTGCCTGCTGCAGGTCTTCAAGCTTGACCTCTTTAGCCTTCGTGCCAGCTGGCAGCTCGATATAGAACCGCGTCAAGTTGCGGTTTTCGCCCTCTCGGGGGATAATCAGTAGACTGCCCGCCTTGGACCGAATGGAGGCTTTTTTGCGGATATCAGGGAAATCGGTACGTGGGATCATGTCCATCACGCCCCAGACTGCATCCGTGCTATCACCAATCATATTGTAACCGAGTTGCTTGCGAACAGTGCTGTGCGCCCCATCGCAACCCTAGCTTAGAGTCAGTCCGTCGAAAAGCGCGATCTCCGGCTCGAGAAACTTACCAAAACATACTTCGCCTCAAATGCTTGTACCTCCCCATCCTTCTCCGCGGTGACCTTGACTGGGTATTTATCCCCCTCATCCCCTAGCTCCACGCCCTTCACATCCCATCCGTATTCAATCTCCTGGCCGTTAAACCTCTTCATTGCATCGATAAACAATCCATTGATCCGCGCCTGGTTCAGGATAACATGCGGGCAATGCGACAGCCCTGGCTGTGTATCCGCCGTCCTCCCTGTTCGTGAGATACTACCATGTCCTGAGCCGTCTGAAGCAGACTCAGTCCCATTCTCCGCCCAAAATACCACTTCCAGCACATGGTACGCTTCTCGCAGTAACTCCTCGCCCATACCAAAACTCTCAAAGATCTCGACCGTCCGGCACTGTACACCGTCGGCTTGTCCCATTGTCATGGGTCCTGATCGCCGCTCAAGGATCTTGCAAGGGATCCCGTATCGCGCAAGCCATGTGGCAGCGCTGAGACCTGCGGAGCCGCTGCCGCAGATCAAGACGTCTGTTTGGGTTTTGGATGGCATTTTATGAATCTCTTTTGTGTTGGAGGAAATTTCTCGATAGTATAGCAAGAGCAGTAATATATGTGACCATAAGAGAGAGAACTGTATATTGCCGTGTGTTGATCGGTTGTTCTTTATGGTCTTTCGGAGCTGGCTCCGGGAGGCGTTCCGAAGACCCGGAATCAATCCCGAAGGAGATCCATATTGGCGGTCCGTACTGGGCCTTGGTTGGATGTCTTTGCAGTCGAATTGTAGGATTGGCTTGCAGAATAGTATGAAGTCTGGTCATATTCAACGGTTAGAGGGGTGGCTAAAATATAAATCGCGGCACGTCTCTCGGCACGTATTGACGTCGAGCTGGCTATGTAATATCGGATGTCATTAAGCGTGTTTCTAGATCGTTATATATGATGTCCATCACTGCCTACAGAAGAAGGCGATTACATCAGGTATCTCCCGAACGCCAGCGCCGGTGCAAATAACGCCTTCATCACCACGACAGCATGAGTGCAAGGGAAAAGTCCAGAGCATAGTTTACAAAAAGTACTCGCTGCGCCCTCCCCGTGACTGTGGGACATGCCGTTGGTCATCAGCAACAGCACTGAAAAGTTTGAATGTTGGTTTCAGGTCCTCGTTGATCTCGCATACGGACGCCAAATTTCCGCAGCGATAGCAGTAGTTGGGAGCACTCCAGACGGTAACCACATTATTGTTCGAGAAGTGATACTTGTAACCCTCGTTTACAAGCTGGTGGGCTCGTGCAATGAGGGTCAAATCGTTAACATGGCAGAACTCGTCCGCTACCTTGTCACCAAAAAGCCAACCTAAGGAGTATCAGTACTGGAAACAGTTTGCACATACTTGCTGGCTTACCGGCTCCTCGAGGGCTGACTGCCCATGTCTCGACATCGTCTGGATCTGACCAGACCAAGTCACAGAATGCACCTTCGTGAGGAATCTCTTGAGCTCTGGCGACGACTCGAACTTGATCCAGGGTCCTAATTTCTGGACTTAGTCCTCCATGGACGCACAGGACCCGACCATCAATAATAGCACCCAGGGTCATAAAATCAAACACTTGACAGCAGGCCTTCCAGACGGAAGCATTTCCATACTTCTGCAAACACTCCTCGTAAAAACCATATACCTGTGTGATCTGCCGAGACTCGTGATTGCCACGAACGAGCGTCACCCGGTCAGGATACCTTCAATAGTCAGCTACACCCATATCAAAAACAGTCTGGATGACGAACTTCGCTTTCAAACACAATAATAATGTCAGGGTCTCCAGACTGAAATATCCTCTATCCACATAGTCGCCGAGGAACACGAAGTTGCGGTTGACAGCTATTTCCGAAGTCCCTGAACTCGAAGACTTTTCTTTTTGACCAGCATTCTCATTATTATCATCATCGTCATCATCATCATCTCCTGCTGTCCCTGGCTTCCCCAACTTCTTTCTCAACTCTGGATCTGTTATCGTGGTGGGCGGTTCAATGTCGTCCGATGTAATCACAGCAGAAGAAGTCTTCGGAGGTTCAGCTAGCGACGCGTCTGGCATACCACCGGAGACGCGAAATAGTTCTAAGAGGTCGTAGAATTGTCCGTGAATATCTCCGCAGACGGTGACGGGGGTCGATACTGGCTGAATATTGGACTCTAGGCAGACGCACAGATCTCAGCATCTGAAAATAGTTTCAGCTAGCTCGCGCAGAACGCACCTTCCATCATATACTCTTTCACAATCTCACATAACTGCTTCATATGTGACTCCGAGAGGTATTTGCAGTCCTTGGCTGCCTCTAACCACTCGTCCGGTCCTGCATTGCGCTTGAGCTTCGCTGGGCCCGGCTGAGGGACCTTGCTATCAGTCATGGCAAAAATGATAGGAATCAGAGAAAGTGAAAATTTGTACAAGGGACGACGAGGTTGAAGAGGCAAAATCAAGCTCAAATTGGCAGCATAGCCGATGCACACATAAACGTGCTCTCTCCCTTCCCCGCAGAGCCCTGCTGGTTATCGCCGATTCGCAGTCACGTGCGTGGATCCTTTAAGCAGTGTCGTCTGGTCAGCGGGGAGTTTCAGCAGCGCACCTTTTCCAATCGAGGGTCATCTGAAGGGCTCAGTTTTGCTACTTTGTGCCCTAGTGCCATCCTCTACTTCTAGCCTGAGAAAGTGCTTTTCTGGCGATACCTCCGTAGCCGACCTCTGCGGCTGCTTGGATTCAACGCTCCCATCGGAGTTTGGGTCAAAGTAACATTTGATTCTAAACCGTCATGACTCAGATCCTGTCCAAATCAAGCGGCGGCGTCCTTCAAATTCCTGCGTCTGCGACTCAAAAGAATGCACCAGCACCTAAGAAGGCTCCGAAACCAGTAGCCCCGCGGCTGAAGCTGCTCGTGCGGCGTTTACCTCCAGGCCTAACTCAGGAGGAGTTTGAAACTGCGCTGGGCGCGGAATGGAAACTTGGAGCGGGCAGAGTGAGCTGGGCTCAGTATAAGCCTGGAAAGGTCTCGAAAGAGTGAGTTCCTACTTTCTAATCCATAAATGTTGTAGCTAACAGTCATGGGAACCACAGTCCTGCTAAACCCTCCCGGCCTTCCCGAGCATACCTCTACGTCGTTTCAAGCGAACACATTGCCCCTCTCTCCGATAAGGTGAGGAGCACATCATTCTTGGATGCCCGTAACACCGCGAACGACCCGGTACTCCTAGGCCCACCAAATCTGGAGTTTGCACCGTACGCCAAAATACCTGGAAGTCGTGTTCGCAAAGATGCTCGATTGGGAACCATTGACCAGGACCCAGAATTTATCCAATTTCTCGAGAGTCTCACCCAACCCATTACAAAACCTACCCTCGCCGAAACCTCTGCCGAGGGAGAAGACAAAAAGGAGACAGTAACAACCACGCCACTAGTACAGTATATCAAGGAGAAAAAGGCAAACAAAGCTAAAGAAGCCGCGAGCAAATCATCAAGACAGAGATCAGAGAGAGAAGCTAAATCCGAAAAGGTTCAATCGAAAAAGCTTCTCCAACGACCTGACAAGGAAGTCTCGCCGGCTAACGCTGAGAAGACGGAGAAGAAGTCAAGAAGCGACAAATCCACGAAGGAGGCTGTGAAAGCGGCAAGCAAACAGGCTGCAAATGTGGCATCGAGGCAAGCGGCGAAGGCATCCGCTGCGCAGAATGCATCCAAAGATATGGCAGCAGCTGCGTCTGAACGAAAGAGAGAACGTGGAAATGTGGCAGCTGTAGGGAAGATATTGCAACGTGATCTGGGACTAGCACCATCTAATAACCGTCGAAGAGGTGGACGAGGGACATCCGGGGAGAATGAGCCTAAAACAGATTCGGCTGCCGCTTCAGAGACCAGCAAGAAGGAAATCTCGACCAGGTCACCAAAGGGCAGTCCGGCTCAGGACACCAGCTCGAAGACAAAGCGGAGCAACACCCCTCAGCCTAGCGAAACACCACAGTCTCAGCGTTCGGACACTAGCACACCTGCCCAAGCTACGTCTACGCCACGAGGGCCCAGATCAGGAAGAGGCAAGCAGTCCTCGGCCGCTACTCCTACGACACCCACATCTACCGCCACCCAAGCATTTCTCAAGCATGCCAACCCTTCTCAAGGCGTAACGGAGCCGCTCCTCGAAGCCGCCTTCTTACCATTTGGCAAAGTCGTCAAGGTGGAAATCGACAAGAAGAAGGGCTTTGGGTACGTCGACTTTGCAGAGCCTGAAGGGCTGCAAAAAGCCATCTCTGCTAGCCCTGTCACCGTCGCCCAGAGTCAAGTCGTGGTTCTCGAGAGAAAGGCGAATCCAGGCGCAGAGAAAGGGCGCGGAAAAGGCCGTGGCGAACCTAAACCACCCAATCCAAGCGCGAGTGGAGAGGCCAATTCCAACTCAGGCCGCAATGGGAAATCTGGTGAAGGAACTGGAGGTGGAGGCAGCGGTGGTGGTAACTCCTCGTCAGGTCGTGGTCGACGCGGCCGAGGGAAAGGCGGTTCCAAGGCGAATGGAGGTGGAGGCAGCGGCACTACCAGTGCAAATGCACCGGCACCGGAAAACAAGAATAGCGAGACGAAATAATGTATCTTACCTTATGATAATGGGATCAATGAAATCTACCAGTGCGAGTGATACTCAGCCTCATCTTGAAACCCACGTGCCGCCCTTGGCACCTCGCGTTACTCGCGGATCGAGTCGCGCAGAGGCCTAGACCAAGCAACGAGATTCACCTCCCGGCTCTTTCAAAGGCCTGTCCCTCCCAGCTGTCTAGACGTTTCCCATGTTACAGCACTTGAAAATAAGGCCTACACTGCGCACTAGACAACTAAATCTCATCATCAAGACTAGCGTCCAGCCGCAATCTTCCGTCGGAACCCATTCTCACCTACGCTCCCAGAGCCAAACCACATCCACATCTAACTCGACGATGTCCCCCAAAGCGACGACCCCGAAGCCAGCTCCAGCAGCAACGAAAACAAACACGACCAAACCCCTCCCAACCGACCTCCCCATCCACACTTTCCCGACTCCCTCCTCGTTCGAGACCTTCCTAAGCCAAAACCACAACTCGCTCCCGGGAATGTATATCAAATTCGCCAAAAAGAACTCCGGCATCCCATCCATCACCGCCTCCCAAGCCGTTGAAATCGCACTCTGCTACGGCTGGATCGACGGGCGCGCAAGCTCTCTTAACGATCAGTACTGGCTAGTACGCTACACACCCCGACGCCCAAAAAGTCTCTGGTCCGCAAAGAATGTAGCAACTGTGCAGCGGCTTATCGACGAGGGACGAATGCGCGATGCGGGATTGGCGGCCGTGGAGGCGGCGAAGAAAGATGGGCGGTGGGAGAGGGCGTATGATGGGCCGGCTAACATTGGGGTTCCCGCGGATTTGGAGGAGGCATTAGAGAAGCATGAAGAAGCCAGAAGGGTGTTTGAGGGGTTGAATCGGTCGGAATGGTATCAGGTGTTGCATCGGTTGCAGACAGGCGCGGTGTCCACGAGGCGGGAGAGGATTGAAGCTGTGGTTGACATGCTGGCGAGGCGAAACACTGCGATGCCAAGGGCAAAGGCAAGGGCATCGTCAGCGGGTGCGAGAACGTTCAAGGTCGAGAAGAAGCAGGCTGTAATTAAGGGGAAGAAGGGTAAGAAAGCCGATGTGGAGACCGAGGCCTTATCGTCCGATGGAAGTGCTAGACAATTGCGGTCTCGTAAACCACGTCAGTAGCATCAATAGCAGATCGAGCAAATACTAATACCCAGTCAAAGACTCATATAGCCTTGCAAACGCTTCGACGTTTCAGAAGGGTAGAGCAGTGAAGGTCAAAAGCCTCTTGGAGAATCTTAAGAAATTTTCCAAAACACTCCGACCTTGGAAAAGTTGGCGCCGATCGCGAGCCGGAATCTCTCGACAAATTTTTCCACGGTCTCCCGTTGAGGCTTGTGTTGTTACTTGTCTCTTATCCAAGGCTTTGATTTACAAACTGAACTACAAGAGATCCAAATATTCATGCAAACATAATTTCATTTCTAGCTAGACCCGCCGATCCATCAGATTAAACACACCAACATTAAGGTGTAAAAAAGATGGAAAGCCTTTCAGACCTCCTCGACACCCACCAAGTCAGGCCGACCGAAGTCAAGACGCCACGACAAGGTCAAGATCATCACCACTCCCTAGACCAGGCGCCAACTCGGAACAAGCCCGCCAAAGCAGTTTGTACCGGAGAAGACAAGGTCGAGGCGGGAGTAAACACGGCTTCACTTTAGGGCATCGAGGACATAGAAGTCATCAGCAAGGGTTGGGGGTGTGGCTCATTAGATGAGCTCAATGAGGGACGTCTACTCTAAAGTGATTCTTTGAACTGTAGAAGGCAGTTAGCAGAGTATTCTCCCAAGGGTGAATATTCCCAATGTAGGGGGGAGGATAACGTACGTAGAGTCGCTTGATTTTCGAAACGGTCGGGGCGGAAGGGGTCTTTATACCTTTCTCTGATGGGGCACTTCCGCGCTAGCGCTTAGCGAGATCTTAGCGAGCTAGTGCGGGCCACAATTATCTGACCAATCATTATTGTCAAAAAGTTTTCACCTACTACTGAAGACCTAAGAACACCAAAGAATACGGCACTTGAGGGTCTCTCTTACATGCCTGGCCAATGTTGAAGGCTTATTCAATTTGTTTCTACGGACACTTTGAGTCTTAGCCAATATTATTACGTTTTCTCATATTTCTCTGACTAAAGCATCTTTGCAGAGGGCGTTCCGCATTGGGCAAGACGAAACAAATAGTATATGAAATCTTTCAGATGATGCTATAACTGGGTTGGGTTTGGCGATGTCAGTTGTCTATACGTATGGCACATTTTCTGCGTGCCTGGGCGCCTGAGAAGCAGTGTCAAGACTTGGTGTACTTCAGTCTGTAAAGAGGCCGCTTACAGCATCCCAGTTGGCAATTTTCAACGTACCTGTCCCTTGGTACCAATGCTGAACAGCTACTCCAGTCACCTATGAACTACTGTGATCTGTGCAGTAGCTCTTCCTACTCGACAGATAACCTTGAGAGCCGATGATCCTCACGAACGTACTAAGACAATACCTACTTACAAGAGCTCCATACAACAACCTCATATAGACAACCTTATTTCGTTATATATAGACAACCTCATAACGAAATATCCTGCATCAAACAACTACCGCCCCATATTACGTAGCCAAGGTCTCTAGATGTAGCATGAAAGTGTTATTAACGAGTGCTTTCTTTTTATTTTATTTTTCTCCCCCCGTAATTTCCTTTTAGCTTTATTTTGGCAGAATATTAATTGCAAGATCTTTATTGATGGTGTTGCGTCGATATACCTCGGCAACTGATCCGAGAATGGCCATTCCCTACGATCAGTAAATCATAACACTCTCTTTGCCTGGCACAACGAAGCACCCAAGTCATATTCTGAAAGCAGCTCAAGCACGGTATGTCTTGCCAGCAGCGTCAAAGATTTCACCATATCCTCGTGTTTTGTATGGTTCTTGTTGGAGATGATCAGCTTAGCATCGTCCTTATCAGTGCGGGGACCAAAGCAGACTGGTGCGGAAACCAACGACTCCGCATTCTCGCTCACTGAGGACTTCCTCAAATCAACATTCTCCCGGTCTCTGAGGACTGCTGACCGTACTATACTTGACATACGAGCACATACAACGCTCTCATATTCGATACACTATGACCTGATCCAAGGCCAGGTCCCACCCTGCCTTCTCCCGATGCCGCGACCCAAAGTCCTCCCAGCGAACCGTCTACGAGCCCCAGAAGCATGCCTCGCGTGCCGGGCCTCCAAAAAGCGCTGTAGCGGCACCTTTCCATGTTCCAAATGTATTCGTAATGGACGCGCCGACACCTGCGTGCCGTTTCGGCGATCGACTACCGCGTCCTCCCCGCGGCCGATAAACGATGCCTACGAGGTGATCAGTCCCGATGCTGGACGTCGGATACGGAACACATCGACTATCAGTGCTGCACGTCTTCCGCAGCTTCTCCCAGCTTTGAATGGTACATCAGGTGCACCGCACAAGACGCATTCTCGCATGCTGCGGAGTCGGCAGGGCGAACGAGGTATAAGCGTCCACCCTTGGTTTCAATATGAGGAATGCGCGTTGCTAAGGGCTGTTTTAGTGTATATCGGGAGGGCCGCGTCGCTGTCTTTCTTGCAGTTGCTTCGGGATACCGTTACACAGCATATTGGCCCCTCACAGTTCTCGCATAATGTCACGAAAGAAGACATGCTTGAGACGGATACTCCGGATGAAGTACCGGCGTCGTTTCAGGATAATGTTGGTCACCAGGAAGAGCAAGCTTACTTGCGTGTCTACCACATTGCGGTACGGTCTAATCATTCACTTTAGAAATATTCAGTACTGATAGTGATGTACACTAGACTAGCGGTTTTATCAACGTCCTTTCGGAGTCGGAGGCCCGTCAAATACTAGGAACAATGCCTCCGACCAATGAGACGCCTAACAAGAAAATGGCGGCTCTACGAGATATCATGATTGCCATCGGGGCGCAGTCATCAAAGAATGATCTGAGTCCGGCAAGCAAGCGGGCAGAACGGTTTTTCTTCAAGCGTGCCCAGCAATGCGCATTCGCAGGTATGCTGGAGAATCCGAGTATGGACTTGATTCGTTTGTTCATTCTGCTGTCCTTTTACATGCTAGGCGCTTGTCGCCGGAATGCTGCGTTTATGTACCTAGGAGTCGCTGCGAGAGCAGCTGCCGCTCTAGGACTCCATCTTACAGCGGTCACTGCATTCGACGCAGAAGAGCAGCAAAAGAGGCAAGCAATCTTTTTCTTTGGCAACGGTACTTAGATAACAGATCATAGGACCCGAGTATGGATGAGCCTCTGCACATTAGACCTTCTAGTCAGCTCGATTCTAGGGCGGCCACCAGCAACAGCCAATCTGCACTCCGAACCAGCAGATGTAGAATCGACGCCGCAAATTGGCGCTGGGGACGATCGCCTCGTCGCTTCACACAATATGACGCGGATCCTCGACGAGATCGTCTCTCGGCTATACAACGAAAAGGCTGCTTCAACAGAGGTAGCAGAGTCGCTGCTTGACAAGCTGAAACAGTGGAGCAATGATCTCCCTGAATCGTTATTATCCTCACCAAGCACGCCACAAGAGCGCCTCGCTGCGCAGGAGCACATTATCGGCAGCCTACATATTGCCTGTGCTTATCATTTTGCTGTCATCATCGTAACACGTCCATTCATGGTTCAAGTCTTGGGAGTGCGACTGGCACGACTACACCAAGAATCGCCGGGAATCATCCAAGACAGCACATTACTAGAGGACCCTGCGCACACGAGACTCGCCAACGCCTGTGTCGAGTCCGCTTTGTACATGATCCAAACCTGCCTCGAAGTGCACCAATCCCGTCTCCTCCTAGGCAACATGTGTATTCTTAAGTAAGCAATTCCCACCATATATCACCAGCCTAGCCTAACCTGCAAGCACTAGGGCCCTCGTCTTCGCCGCAGCCCTCATCCCCGGCTTCTCCATGTTCTCGCAGAAGGAGCTAGACTCGACCCTCGAGGAGGCATTCACCGGGGCGCTCGAGATCCTCCGCGTCCTTTCCCAACAATCCGCCCAGGCTGCGCACTACTTCGAGATCCTGAATCTCCTCCGCAACGCAATTGACGAGCAGCGGCAGCGGCTTCGGGAAAATCCACCCCCAGATAAGAAATACGTTAGCAAGCTTTTCAGTCTGAATAATCGCAGAAATCTCGACTCTCAGCCGCAAAGTGATGTAGCGGCGGCAATGTCCCTAGTTTCTGACCGTGGTGCGGCTGGTTCGTCCACGATTTCATCGGAGTTAACTGCAGCTCAACACCTTCATATCGGCACCGACGTGGGGACTTCGTACCCCGAGCCTGATAATTCAGCTCAAGCTCAGGCTCAAGATAACGATCAGAATAGCGGCCTCTTGGACCCAGCAGACGTCAATACTGCATTTCCAGGATGGGAGGGCATGGAGTTACCGTTATGGGACAGGTTCCCGTTTATTGATGATTCATTCCTGAATTAGCAGGGCAGCCAGGGTTACCAGAGTCTGCTATATATATGCGTAATGCGCATACACTCGTCTCGCTTTTAAAGCGCGCTATATATCATGAGTTATGTGAGTTCATGTATTACGAGATCTACCCATTCTCTTCGGAGAGGTGGCCGAGGTCAGATCAGATCACGTGGTCACCGGCGCTGGGCCAGTCAGCAGCTGTGCTATAATACTCGCAACTGGAGATTTTCTCAAATAACGCTTGCTATACCCGAATATGCACCCTTCAAGATTTAGGGAGCTAACGGCAGGTAGCTGCACCTGTCTCTTCAAATCCAATAGTCTTGGAACCAGTGATGGAGAGTTGACATTAGTATAGCATAGGCCGCCATGGCTGAGCCAGGTTTACGTCTTTATTCTAAGGGGCAACTTACAAAACATGTTTAATAGTAGTCGAAGTGGCAAACGAACTCAGCAGTAACGTATTACATTTTCATTTTTCTCCAGAAAAGTCATAGTCGATACAATCCTCCCCCCTAACCCGGTCGTCGTTGGCAGGACCGCTCACTGCGTACCCTGGATCTACCTGCTATAGATTTTTCTCTGGTACAGCGTATGCGCGGTACAGTACTCAGATATTGGGAAATACCCAATGAAAATCATTTCCTTTTGACGCTGAGATGACTGGAATTCCAAATCTCAGCGGACGGACAACCAACCAGGTCTTTTTTTCTGCGACGACCAGCTGAAGATAGAAGACAAAAGCCTGTACGCTAAGAATGGAGCAGTTACAACTCAGAAGCTCTCCGATGTATATCCAAAGAGTAAGCGAACAAATCTGTCCATCCAGCTCAACATATGCTATCATGGTGATCGTCAACACTCTGCTGCTAGATTACCGAAATGAGGTATTCGCCCTCTACAATAGTTATATCAGCGCTACTGTCGAGTGCAAGGACCAGATCCTAGCCTTCACCTCACACAATCCGAAGGCCTTAACTATGTGTCCTTTCACCTTCTCATATCGCCGAAGGATAGATAGTCTCAAACCATGGCGGTCTAATGGGAAGCAAATCCAGAGTGGAAAATAATTGCTGATGTCTTTGTCTACCCCTGGCACATTACTCCATGAGCTGTTGTATCTTGTTAGTTACGGCGGCAAGTTGAATCATCTCATCGCTGCTTGGCGTATACTGTACAAACCAGCTGACTTCAGCAGAGGTTGCCGACATAAAAGTTGAGAATGACGCAACGGGAGAAATGGAGATTGCCTATAGTCCGATCTGGTGATACAGCTCGCAAGGAAACGGACAGCGAGCGCGGCAGTCACCAACACAGACACGTACCGATGGTTCGCAACTGCCATGTACCCGATCAATGCGACTAGTCGCGAGGAGTTTGTGCCAAAGCCGCCAGTAAAACAGCATTTACTGCACTATCCAACTTCACTAGCGTCTGTATGACCTTGATCGTGTGTATGGTCGTCGGCATGGCCATGTAAAATATAGGAGATTTGTCGTGGACGAAGGCCACGATGCTAGTTTTGTTTAGAGAATGTGATTCGGAGGATATATAAAGCTACTATATCATTTTCTGGCAATAGTGCCAAGTCAACTTTTCACTACGGGCTTGAGATATTGAACATTTAGTATCTTGCTAATTAGGGCTAAAAACCCCCACAAAACGTGCATATGTTGTCTCATACCCCAACATCCCACACTCCTCCAAGTAATCAAGAAACACCTCCATCGCAGTGCGATCGTGCCGCGGGCCATGCCTTCGAAATCTATCAGGATCGAGCCCCGGCAGAAGAATCTCCGATCTGTAGGTACACATTCCCTGCTTGTACCGCTCTTCTGCAGCGTCACTCTCCCACGTGACAATGTAGTTCATTCGCCGGGCCATCTGCCCCTGATATTCAACTTCGCCCTCCATCCATCCATAGGATTGAGGCAAAAAGCCTCTCAGGGCCTCGGGGCGATCGTCAGGCCCTCGGCTCTCAGAGATCCAAAATAAGGGACCTTCAATCCTCTCCAGGCATGTCTTGTCTTCCTGCGATAGCGTCGCAGGGAAGTATGCTGTCCATACTTCAAAGTGTGGAGGGCCAGCGCTTGAATAGGCATCTATGATTCTCCGATCATCCGTTTTCCAAATCAGGCTTGTTGTCACTGTCCGCCCACGCTTGGCTTGTATTTGCTCAACAAACGCCTTGAAGGGCCTGGAAAGCTCCGAGTCCAGAAAGTGATCTCGTGTGGTTCTGGAGGCCCATTTTGGAGAGTGTCCAGCAAAGGGGTATATGGAATGGGAAGATCAGCTTCAACTAACCAAATAACACGTATTCCGTATTTGCTGTAGGATGGGAATGTCCAATGTTGATGCTGATGCATCCTGACCTCCGAGTCTGGGCAATGGCAATTTATTAGTCCTTCTCGCTCTTCTTTTCCGTGTCTTAAACATCGCCGGGAACGTCAATGGATATCCATTCAAGGATCGGGCTTGGAATGAGACTTGGAGTTTGTGTTTCTTGTGTTGCCCCCGTAGCGCTAGTACTCGGAAACAGAGCTGGAGGCTGGGACTGTTTTCTTGCTCGGCCCGTCCTTTTGGGTTGGACTTGGACTCTGCATGTGTCCTTCACTTTTGCTTTGCAGAGCGCGCAGCCGAGGGGGTGACGGGGCCATGGTGGAGGAGCACTTAAGGGGATGAGGTGAAGAGGTTAACTGACCCCTCCGGTAACGTTCAGCGTTGCGCCCCTACCAATCTGGCGAGCCACATGGCCAACCTTTATACATGCTTCCAGTAACTCCATGTTTCGTTTCTCAACATACACTGAAGATAGTGAATTCAAAATAGGTGCAAGTTTGTAGCTCTGGGCAGTTAATGCTAAAGTTCAATACTTGTGGCTAAACACCGTTCAGGAAAGCGCTGCATAGTACTGTGATCTTATACAATTTGCCCTAAATCAGCACATACGACCATAGGGTGAGCCTCCATAACCCACAATATCGACCAGAGGAGACCTCTTCTTACTAATCAATATCCAGCACCTCGCTCGTCCAATCATATGATGCAATCACACCGCCATAGACGGATCGCAATTAACCATATATTAACTTAATTATCTACTGATATCGAGAACATTCTTTTGAAGCCTTTGGAAATGTATAAATTAGCTATACAGATCATAGTTAGAAGATCAAGACCTTCAATGCAGTCGCTCATTACAGATATCAATCACATGATCAAATCGACGCTAGCATCCAACTCAATAGCCAACAGAATATAATCTGAGACCTGATAATTTATCTCTTTTTAAACCAAATTTGAGCTTAAGCACAGTAAGCTTGATCTAATAAAGGAGCAGCTCTCTATTAGTGAGGCTGTATTAGCTGATCAGGCAGCTAAACCTGTTCTTATACTTTGCTGAGCTTGATCTGATTAGTGAAGATGAGGAAGATAAGGAAGAAGGGGGGGGAAGCAGATGATGTTGCTGATTCTGATTCAGCTTTTGATTCAGATGCCGAGGCGGCCTCCAAGCAAGTATTACCTGCAACCCAGCCTACAGTATGGGTCGATGAGCCATCTTTCTTTACAGCACAAATGTCTGCTCCACCACGGATAAGTTCTTACACTGCCGAGGGGTATCAATTTGACGGCATAGAAGAGGCGGTGGTCCTGTTAGGCCCCGGGGTGATTATAACTTGCATCGGCTAAGTATCGGATGTATATGATGACCTTTCAGTTTTTGAACTCTTTGTTGGACCTTAGATTGGCGTGGAAAGCTTGGAATGGGTAGTTGTAGCATGGGTTCGCGGGCTCGTAGGGCCATTGTAGATTCTGCTGTGCTGCGATTAGCTGTATACAGACTTGGCAACGCAAGATCAACATTAATGAAGCTGGTGATGGAGGTAGCTACCAGCAGGTTCCCCAAACTCTCTGTCTTCCACTGATGCTTTCAGACTCTGAGATGCAGGAGACGGGAGACAGTATATCTCTCAACATGGTGCGAGTGTGTTGAGGAAATTTTTCTGGCAATCAGCCTGTTTTCACGCTGCTAGGCACCGTCGTTTCTTCAAGTCTGGGTCGCTACGGATTAAGAGTCTCTTCGTCTTTCAGAAGTTTAATCTTGTGGAGAGTTTAGTCCTTGCTGACTTGCTCTCCCGCTCTTAATGGAGGAGCTGGCACCTTTTGGAATTGTCAGCCACCAGCCTCTCTGGAGTCTACGATACGCGAATGTATCATAGTTTGAGTAATTTTGTACGAGGACTCGGCTCGGCACGACGTTAAATCAAGGTTCATATTGTTCTGATTTTACCCAAAAATATCAATCAATACAGCCCCCAGTCAACCTTCTGCTTCTTGATATTACCATCACACTGCATGGTTCCCTTAGCACCAACCCGACCATCATCACGTCCGAACTTCTCGATGGCATCGTTGATGATATCAATGATATCCTGAGCACCGGTCATGAACAAAACATTGCCGTGGATGCCTTTGCCCGTGACGCCAAACTTGCACGAGCCGTAGGACACAAGCGCGCGCTGCTTCTCGAGCGGCGAGGTATTCCACTCGCCGTCTGTGCCTTGGATGTTCTTGATGATCTGCTTGCAGTCCTCGATCAGGGGCGATGCTTCGCTTCCCTGGTCCTCAAAAGTAGACTCCCCGCAGTAGTCCTTGCCGTTGGCAATGTTGCAGGGGAAGTAGTCCACGTTTCTGACGGACGGTGTGTCGTCGGAGTTGGTCCAAGACCGGCGAGCCACGGTCTCCGTGCAGACGGGGAGGTTGATGAATTGGGGCACTGTAATGTCCAATTCGACGAGGCTGTCAAAATTCTTGCTGCGGTCAACTGTTTTCTCGCTGCCGTTTTCTTCCCCGTTGTCGATATAAGTTCTGACAGCTTTGTTGTAGACAGAAAGAATTAGCGATGGCACGAGTAGATAAACCAGAGGAAAACATACCCGACAATAATATCTCGTGGAGTAACACCCCCCCAAGCGCCATCCTTGAGCTCGTCTACTCCAGAAAGAGTAGCAAAATCGTTGTAGGTGTCGCCGTGTTGGCCACACTTGACGCCAGTCTGTGCATTCTCACGGCAAGATCTGGACTCTCCGTCAGGGTCGGCCAGCTTGTAGAGCTTGCCCCCGTAGCAGGCCGTTGCGAGCTTTTCATCATCACCGTCCGAGTCTGACGTGCAGCTGCGCTGGGTGTCAATAATGAAAGGGTGGTGCCCGGATGCCTGCCACAGTACGGGAATGGCATATCCGTACAAGGCCTTCGCGAAGGCGTCGGTAACTGTATCATTTCCTGTCTTTCCGTCAAATCCATCTCCATCGCTAAGGTCACTGGCACCGTTGATGAAGTGGCCGTCCGCTACAAGAGACTTGAGCGTTTTGATAGAGTCGTCTGAGCCGTCGAATAGCGTAGCCAAGCCCATGGTGTTGGCCCTATCCCAGAGACCAGCGCTTTGGCCTAGGTAAGTCATAAACGCGTCTTGATCATCATCCGACCAATCGTCGCTAGGTTTTCGAGTGCGCTAGTTAGCTATGAAGGTTTTATCAAAAGACGGGGTCGGAAGAAAAGCTCTTACGGATCCTCAGTACTAACAAGGCTCGTGCCCACCTCGACAGCTTTGCCCAAAATACCCTGAGTGATTTCTTCCGCTTTCGACTTGCCCTCATCACCCAGCGAAGCGATACCAGGCAGCTTCTGTAGAACTGTTGTCTGCGTCAAAAAACTACATGGGATGGCTATTCGAGAACGAAACACATACCATATTTGAAGAATTTCCCTCCAACCATTGGAGTCGCGTCTGAGATCAAATCAAACAGAATGTCCTGCCATGAGAAATCGTCCTTTGGTGGAACCGGAGCAAATTTCTTCGTAAAGTCTTTGAGCGAAGGATCAACTACCAGGGCCATGGCCGACACGAGACCGTCATGGTACCTTTGATACGTTTTACTGAGAGTATTCAAGGATTCCCAGATGAGCACTTCGGCGGGAGAACGGCCATCCTGGCAGTCGATATTTCCACCGCAGCCTTCCACAATTTCCCAGCACTTACCGTAGCCCTCCCAGTCCATCATGTACGCCAAGTATCCCGTGAATGACGTTTGGTTCACATTGTCCCGGTAGTACTTCCAGGCCTTCACCATGTCGTCCCAGGCTTGGTCGACGTCGAGCGCGGCCCAGCGCTCCGAAGGAGTGTAATAAGGCGTTCCCTGGTAGTAATTATTGTCACAGGTCAAGCTGGACCAGTTACCGTCCTGAAGATTATTAGATTCAAGGGGATTCTGCTTCGCCATGATTGCCTCTTTGTAATCTGACCAGTTGCCCACTGGTGCGTCATGCCAGGTTTCCAGGTCCGTTGCCCAGTTTACCGAGCCACCCATGTTCAGTGACTTGTATCTGCTGACTCGGGACTCGCGGACCTCTGGGCTCATGTATGCGACCCATTGGTTGTCATCGTAGACAAGGATGTTGCTGTCGCTGTCCTCATCGAGGTAGTGTGCGGTAACGCGGCTTGAAGCAGTGTCGCGGGTATTAAGCCCCGAAGGACTACCGCTGAGGATCTTGTTAATCTCGGCGTTAGCCAGATAGCCAGCCGTACCCGTGCATGGTCCTTTGGTAGCGTCGGAGTTGGCGCGTGAGCCCGTGTACAGGCACTCAGGGCCGTAGCAACCAACCTCGGCCATGGCGAAGGAGCGGCCGTAGCTGGCAACTCCCACAACCACGCGGTCAGACGGAACTCCGGCTTTGGTAATCTTACAGCAGCACAAATTAGTGATTGTAGATTTATTGTAGGGGGTTGGTGACTGACCATGGCCAAAGAAGTCATGGTCTCCGTAAGATTGACCTGACTGCGCAGACAGTTTCCACTCGGGCAGCCGTCCTGAGAGTTGGGGTTGGCGGCATCCCACTGCCCATGAAGGTCATAGGTCATGAAAACAATGTAGTCAACAACTTTGCTGATCGAATTGATAGGGAAACCCCTAAGATACCAGTATGACGCGGGAGCAGCGATTGAGACAGATTTGTCTTTCAACAAGTTCTTGAGAACAACCAGGAACTTCAAGTAGTTATCTCCCTCATCTTCACTGCCGGCGGGAATGCCAGGGATATCCGGAGCCTGTTATATGTCAGAATACATCTTGAAAAGGCTACTCTTGGAGAAGAGGGAGTAACTTACACCGGGATACTCCCAATCAATGTCAACGCCGTCCAGACCGTGATCCTTGACGAACTTGGCGATATTTGTTGCTAGCTTGAGACGGTTCGCTGGTTGTGTACCCTGTCTGAAGATGTTGTATGTCCTTGGGTTGGTTGAGAAATCCCAACCGCCAAAGGAGAGAACCTTCTTTGGGCCGGTGAGGTACTTGAAGTTGTTGAACTCGTAGGATATCAATTCGTCACCGATAGAGACTTCGTAGTTCTCCGTGATGGATGCAAATCCGAAGTGCAGGTGGGTGTACTTAGAGGTGTCTATTTGCAGGGCATCCTGATACAGGCACTCCCGTGTGAAGAGGTATCCCTCGTAGTAGGCGATACTGCGGAATTCAGATGGGGGGGAGCCCTTGACGATGTCGGTGCCGCAGTTGGAAATACAGCCGTTGGTGTTGGGCTTGGCCGTGCCCGGAGCGCCGGTGTTCGTGTCGGTACAGAACTCGGGGGTAATACCGCACTGACCCCAGACGTCACAGCAGGCGTTGAGCGGGCAAGGGTTCAAGTCGGCGAGTTTGCTCATGTCATCAGGTGCCTCAGTGCCGGGTACTTGAGGTCCGCAGATGGCATTCTCCATGGGAGCGGGCATGGGTGGTGTGCCCTTGCTTATACAAATCACACTACCGGCCAATATATTTTTGCATCCATTCCAGCCCCAGGTATCTTTGTTAAACTCTTCAATGTCGTCATTTGTCAGACTGTTGGCCGCCACGACTGTAGCGCAGCTCTGGCCGTCATTCACTACGGTGGTGGCGCAAGAGCCGTCGTCGTTGGGCCTGGGGCGGAAGTCGGGGAGGTCGCCAGACGAACAACAGACATGCTTACCAGGCGTGAGACTAGAGCAGAGTCCCTTGTCCGGGTTGTATTTCGTGAAGTCGGCGCCGGAGATGCCGCAGCGCTCGGCCAGGGCGGCGCAGCTGTCTCCATCGCCCACCACCTCAGTCCGGCATTCAAATGCCCGAGCGTGAAGTGCCAAGTGGGCCAGGGATTGCCTAGAGTGGTGCCCTGTTGTCACAGTGGCGTTCCTTTGGGAGACAGTATGGTTGCCTTTGATCGAGGACAGTTGGGGCAGCGTAAAAGGCGCCGTGGTGGTGAAGCTCGTAGAGTTGGCAAAGTCAAGACACTTGGCATCAGACCAGGACATGAATGTCTGCTGGATGTCGCCCATGGTCCCATGTTTGAGAGCCATGAACCCCAGGATATGGTCAGAGTCATAGCCAGGTCCACAGAGCTGGATTGCCAGGACATCGCGTTTCCCATCAAAATCGGCGGTGTTAGAGTCCAAAGTTTTGATGGCAGTATTCGCAACGTCGGAAGCTCGCAGCCCCTGGCCGATGTACAGACCAGCAACGGACTGACCGAACCGCGAATACAGCATGAATGTTCTGTTTGTAGGAGCGTGGCCATTGACCACGTACTCGCGCATCTGCTCCATCAACAAGCTGTAGTCGGCCTCTGTGCCGGGCTCACTGGTTGTCCATCCGATTTCGTAGGTGACATTGACACTCTTAGCAGGGCGAGCAGCAGCCGCTTCGGCCTTAGTGTTGTCTTCCCAGTCATGGCCATAAGCAGTGCAGGCATAAATGCGATGATTGCTGTCCTTGTCGTCGACTTTGTCATACAAAGAGAAGCTGTAGAGAACAACCTGCTTGCACGCAGATGTCCGGTCAACACTGGGGTAGACAGACCAGTCAAGGGGGTCAGGGCCAGTCTTAAAGCAGGCAGAAGGGCAGATGGTGTTCATGCCGCGGTAACCAGGGGCGGCCGGTTGCCTCGATCCTGTCTGGGCAGAGACAAAGATGTTCCCTCCAGGAAGGGAGAGAGCAAGGGCGCTGACCGCCACAATGCGCCAGGAAGGAGCCATGGGCTGCGTACCGAAAAATATGGTATCAAAGGAAAACGGAAAGAAAAGAGAGTATAGAGTACAAAGGCAAAAAATGAGTAACTGGACAAAAGAACAGACGCCGAGTTACCAGCAATGCTATGGAAGGAATACCATTGACACAAGGCTCAACAGGAGCGTCGGGCTGGGTTATTTATGATTGCTCGAGAATCACATTGCTCTCAGTCTAGCTACCGACGCTCTCTGTGCACTGTGGTATACTCTAAGATTGCACCTATGGTGCCAAGCGAGCTTGACAGCCTCATCCTATTCGGCTAGGGACGAAGACACGAAGCATACCGTAAGCAAACCAACCCGGAATTACAGATTTCGCTGCTCAGCCCGGCCCGCAGAAAGTCCAGAATAGCCCACGCTTGGGTAGGCGCCAGCGCTGGGATAGGTCTGGCTGTGAGTACCTTGGAGTGCGAGCCCACTGGGGCCGAGTTCGAAATGCTGACAGCGATTTAGTTCGAAGAAGATACGATAATTTAATGAACCTCAATGTGTAATACTCCTGCCTCAACAAGTAAGCGCATTGATGCCCCCGAGGCTTTGAGGGACCACGGCCCGAAGCGCTTGACCTTCCTCGATCACTGTCGGCTTGACCCGCCAACCGGAGACGCCGGAGGCATCTGGACCCATTCCACCTTCGGCCATGTTTCTTGATTGAGACTGTTCTATGGTGTACCTGACCCATAGCCTGAGCAACGGGCTCAGATCTCCTCTTGCACAGAGTGCGCGCACTACTACTAATGTCTGAGATCTCAGCTGTGGACACGGCCAGGAACACATGCACCTCACAGTATCCTTCAATACGAACGTTTATACCTTGAAAGATCAGAAGCATATGAAAAATAGTTCTCACAAATAGTAATGTCATATGCATCTAATTGTTTCATAGTTCCATGAATTCACTGGGCGGGCAAGCTTTGACAAGCCTTGTAGGACCCCTGAGGAGGAAGGCTTAGCGCTCAAGAACTGAGACAAGATTCTCCAGAGCATACACTACTGTGGCCCAATTTTCTGTTCTGCGTAGCCATTGGAGCCACTAGAGAATCCACAATTCCATTACAGGCTTGGCAGGGCAGTTCAGGCGCCGACATTGTATCACAGGTCCTTGCCAATACACCGGCTCATATAGTGCACAGGAATAATATTATATATTATAAATATTCCTGTAAATAAACTAGTGGGAGGGGATGAGGCTTCACTCCTTCATAAATGTGGATATACATTCAGATGGTGAGGTTACATTGGGCAATCATAGATACCTAACCATTCACAAATTTGGATTCATAGGCGTGAAATATTCATTACAAGAGAAGTATACCGTCAGAACATTGTTGCCGTCCAGCAACCCTAAGTCTCAGGTGCCAACTTGATGATAGGTACAATTTCCAATGTTCGCATGTTCATTTATAATTGACTAGCTCCTGCACTACCCCACGGCATGATATGATATACCACCAATCGTCAATCCACGCTAGAGCAGCGTCCAACTAGCACCCCACGAGGCCGACAGCCAGGGCAAAAGCTAGTGTAATGGCAGCCCATACTGCCCGGCCATGGTCAAGGCCTGCCGCGACGTCGTCTCCTGGTGTCTTGTCCGGACAACCCGAAGTGGGGAAGAGTGTATTGTGGCACTCGGCGTCGGCCAAAATGCTCGCCTCAGCCTCGGGACTGATGCTAACCCTGCAAGGGCTCGCTTTCGTGGCTGAAGTCGAGGTCGAATTGGCGAGCTGAGCGCACGTGGACGGCAGGCTATTGTGATCAGGAAAGTCCCTGGGAATGTCGAGCGTGTTTACCAAGGCCGGGACAACAAACCCCGAGGCTTCACTGCATTGGTTGTCACTGGTGAGGGTGGTCAGGTTTACCGCAGTGCCACCTTCTTTGGTGTCGAAGAAGAGATATTTGGCGGTGACCAAGTAGCTTGACAAGTGGAAGCCATCTAGAACGGCATCCTGATTGAGGCCGTCGGCTCCAAGGACCCACGGGTATTTGGAGTCATAGTACGCCGGATCATTTGACTGAGAACAGTTGAGCCAATACAAGTTCCAGAAGAACTCCCAGCTACCGGTGGTGTTCAGCATATTGCCAAGGCTGGTGGAACTGAAGTAGGTTGTCGCGTTGGCTGGGACGTTGGCCAGCTCGTCTGAATAGCTCCACACCGTCTCGTTAGAACCACCGCCCTTTGGGCGCACCCCATACTGGATGGTTGCATGGAGTTCCTTGGCGACAGATGGGTTCTGGATGGCGAACACCACTGGCATCGAGTGCATTGGGGCGAACGTGCCTTCGCGCGGGAAAATTAAATTGATCTCAGTTTTGTTGGACTCGGCCGTCGCCCAACATGCCAGCAGGCCGAGCAAGAGCCAGGACACACGAACCATGTTAGTGCTGGAGACTCAAGCTGTGGGGGCGGAAAGACAGAAAACAAGGACCCAGTGGAGAAGAGAAGGAGCGACTGCTGACTGGAGAGGTGGAAGAGAAGAGGGCAAAATGCAGGAATACAGGCACCGGATGGTGTAGATTATTTAAAATTTGCGCCGATTCTCTGCAAGCCCACCCGAATCTGAGCTCTCATTGCCAGAAGAGCTGAGGACCACTCCTTGGCCAGCGTTGCAGCCTTGTAAGGGGTGTGGGGGCCGCTAGAGAGGTATCTGTGACACTAACGTGATCTAGGGCTCCGGACCCTGGTGGGTTTTGCTGCTGTTAGACTGCTCTGAGGAACTGTCAGCCGCAAATAACTTCTCAGGACAGCCTTGCACGGCAATCCGGCATCTTCCATTGCCACCGAGCCCTTAGCATTAGACGAGGATAGGGACCCATCAGAATAGTACCAGCACTTGGGGGTAAGCTATGCGATGATGCTACCTAGATACCTACTATGTACGCCGCTTTTGGGTAGCCGCATTCAAAGTTGGATCCAGACAAGAGTGAATTTTGAGCATGAGAAGTTGGACATGACTGTGGGCTACTGGAGGACGGACATATAAACCACGCCCAGAAGGACGAACTCGATTTGGCAGACACATTTCTGCATTTATCCTTCTATCACAATGCCTTCTCTCAAGTCTGCCGTTGCCCTGAGCCTCCTTCCCGAGCTGCTCGCTGCTCGTAGCATCCCTCTCGTTAAGCGCGGCGTGGACTGTTCCTTCTCCATCGCAGCAAGCTCGGGTGACAGCTGCGAGTCCTTCGCGGCCTTATGGGGTATCTCTGTTGACGACCTCAACTTGCTGAACCCTGGCTTGGACTGCACGAAATTTGACGACTTCGCTGATTACTGCGTCATGAGGGATGTCACCGTCGACGAACCCAGCCCTTCCTCTACCACCGCCACCACCATCACCACAAAGGAGGCTTCCACGGCGACCACAAGCACTACCACTGTCACCCTTACCGCCACTACTGAGAAGCCAACTACCACTACAATCTCGACAACCGGCACGACCACCGGTGGCTCACCCTCCCCGACTCAGCCCGGCCTAGCCTCGAACTGTGATAAGTTTCACAAAGTGGCATCGGAAGACCAGTGCGATACCATAGAAGCCAGTTATGGTATCACCAATGTCCAATTCTCTTCCTGGAACCCTTATATCGATGACAGTATGTCCTTTCCTCTTCTCAGTCTTCCTAGGGCTTGTACAACGCTAACACAAGTCTCTCCGATAAACAGACTGCTCGAACCTCTGGCTCGACTACTACGTCTGCGTTCACGTCGCGCCTAAGCCCCAGATGCCTGGTATCACCAGCGACTGTATGACATACCACAAGGTTCAGAGCGGCGAGGGCTGCTGGGCTATTAATTCTGCCTACAACATCACCCTGGACCAGTTCCGCAAGTGGAACCCTACGATTGATGCCTCTTGTAGCAACCTCTGGGTTGATTACTACGTCTGCGTTGGCGTCTAGAGATATCAAGCTTGCATTGGCAGCATGAGCGCTTTCAGGGAAGTAATGAGTAATTGAAGATCTATCGGCAGATAGATATGATGCAAGTTCTAGTAGGCTTCACGGCTCAGGTTGATGCTCCTAATATAATAATATAGATGATTGCCCTTTACGTCTCTGCAGGCCGAAGGCTACTATATGAGGTATCAAATCCATTCTTTCTAACTGTATGATGAATATCGATAATCTTGGATATCTCTCATACTAGCCAGAAATCTCGCTGACGAACCATAGTAGCGACAAGCCGCAGTAAACACCCAACCAGCAGTATGTAATGGCTCAACATCCCATCGCTAACATGTAGTAGTCCTATGGATCTCAAATACTAGCAAACCCATCCAGAACCATCGGCAGGTAGGTAGTGGACCGTCTTCAGCTCTATCAGGAGTATATTGCGCCTTGCGGGACTCCCAGTATTCAGGCAGCCAACCAGATTGTTCCCAGTCGACGACCGCCAAAGTACAATACGGGGTTGTGGGTGTGACGATATGTTTCTGCGATGGAGATCGCCATGAGTGAATTTGATTGCGCAGTCATCGGGGAGGTCATGGCGAAATGGTTCCACTGGAACTGAGTGCGGATCTTGCATCGGTCCTCGATGAAGAAATGTAAACTAGTTGTGAAAGTCACGGACTGTATGGAATGGTCCAAACGGACCAAGTAAGCCAACTCGGGCAAGGAATACAATTCCGTCCTTAATCAATGTCTTGGAAGGTCATGGCGGTTGGGGCAGGTTTAATAGATTTAATTATGCACAGTAGCGCGTGCGTCCCAAGCGCAATCCGCGAAATATATTTTTGAAGTAAACCAGAGCTCATTACTCATAGTCGCCATGTCATGCTAAAACAAAACAATAATAATGGTATACAGATAACCAGATTATATTGTTTCTCTTGTAGGAATCAGGATAACATCTACTTTACAAAGCAAGATATGATAGACTGGGCATTCTCGCTAGATTTGTCAAACCCGCCCTAACCCGCCAGGAATTGGGTTGAGTTGGACCATCCATCTATAATCCATTGGGGTTTGGATATTGTCGACCGTATGTGACAGCTAGTCATATATGGAACTTTCCTATTTGGGATATCGGAACTGCAAGCTCCGGCTCGCCGATGCTTATGCAGAGACTTCAGCTATTTCCACGGTTCAAAAGTTATGTCTCTTCCAACTGCCGTATTAGGCTAGGTTGCTTATTATTTCTTATGTATTTAAACCGACCTATAGAGCTAGATTGGAAGAAGCAGACCTTCATTTCTTTTATATTATTTGACGGCTGATGCTGGTAATTACGTCTAATCCGACGCTCCATAGATATTTTTGGCTGACCCAAGCGCGGCGGGCCGACCCGCTGGGTTGCCAAGACATCCCAATAGGTGTGGTACTGTATTTATATTACATATGTATACTAAATAAGATATAATACTATATTTTAATACAGTATTTTATTCAAAAATAGGCAGTTGATATGCATATTTGGGTTCTTTGGGTTGGGTTAAAATTATTTGCTTAACCCATGGGCGGTTTACTGTCCAGGTAACCCACCCAAGACCCCCGCGGGCGGATCTGCTAGCCCTGAAAACTCGCCCCAACCGGTGGTTTAACAAGTCTAATTCTCGCTGCCTTTAACTGCTACCAGATGCGCTTACAGGTTTCCTTTACTGTATAAGGTTCTATTAACTAAGATTATCCTGTCTCCCGGCTCAAGCCTCAAGGGCCAGTTATTTCGAAATAAGCAAAAAAGGCGGTTGTAGATGGGGTACTCCCCCTACAAGCAATTCTTATGTCCCCCAAAGAAATTTATATTGGAAAATTTGTTCACTGAGCTCGGCTGTACAGGCGGACATGGAGCTCCTGTTTTGCATTGTTCTTATTATCGTTTTGGTGGTACCTTGTAAGAAACTTGGCAACCTGTCTTTTTATAACCAAACCAGTTATATTCGGCGACCCGAGTCAGGCAATATTGAAATGATTACCAATGAAAGCATAGTCTAGAGAATGCAATCACGGACATAACACCCAAAGCACAACCCCGAACACTCAGATCTAACCGTAGGATTCCAACTGTGGGAATTGTCAGGAGTAAATCCCGCATCAGCCGCAACAGAGGGACATGTGTTAATCGCAATATGGAAGCCATCGCTGTCGTCCACCGCCCGGACTCGTAGGGCGTTGGTATCGACACACCATGCCCGGCTGAAGTACTAGTTGAGGCTGTTGATGTCGCAGTGGGCGCAGGTGTACTGCTATCAGCACTCGAGTTTGTAGCAATACACGCGTAATAATCCAGCAAAGACAAGAGCAGCAAAGTCCACATCAGGGTTCATGGTTACAAAGTCTGCCAGCAAGACTCCTGCGTCCCCCGTCATAGCGGTACACGCATCTCTGCTTTCGACTAGGTGGAAGGCCGTGCAACACTCTACCATTCCTGGCCCGATCGGCATTGGCGTTGCCACTGGTGTTTGAGTTTGGGTAGAGATTATGTCCGTATATGTCAATGACCATGTTGAATTGTGGTAAGATTTGGATTTATCGAGCTCACGGATACTCTTGTGAAAGTTGACCTGCACGCAGACGTTTAGGCCTAACATGAGGGTACAGCTGTCGCCCAGTAACGATAGGGGTTTGGCAGTGTAGCTGTGGCCAGCAGAGTTCGAATAAGAGGGATTAGGTGCTATTTTCATCCTCCCCATGATTAAACTCAGCCTACGTCATGCTGAATAGAGTCTCGATCCACGCGCAGGTCAAACCAGAGGAGTATTCGACTTATAGTGTGGAGTTTTCTGTAGTCCCAGGGGTGGCAGTTTCCGGAGAGGCGACAAGGTATGCTCCAGCGAGCGATATCCCCGAAGGACATGCCAACTGAGCTGTGTAAGCTCATCATGAAGAGAAAAAGTGAAGTTATCGATGATTCTAACCCTTTGACTTGTTATAACCGCGGATTGGGTAGGGTTTTCTTCCTCCTTTGGTCGCTCACTGGATTGGGGCTGGCCAGAAGGCATAAGCCATCCTAAATCCCAAATCTGGGACTTTTAAATTTGCGTGGTTAGATTTGAAGAGTCATGGAAACCTTAGTACTCACATCCAGCAGCCATGGAGACTTATTTCTGGCCTGCCTAGCGCCCTAACCTTCGGCCATGTCCTCCAGCAGTTATTACCCCTGCAAACATGACATGCCTAACAACTATACCCTTTTAAGTTGCGATCCGGCTAATATCTCTGACTCCACAGTCATAACCTCTTCAGCAAGTGACTTCGCAGTCATAACCCGCAACTTCCATTTCAGGGCTCTCAACAGATGCTGAAAAACATACATCCTCTTGATGCAATTTACTGCTGGTCAATAGACAGCAGGTTGATGGGTTTACGAGCAGCAGTCATCATCATAACTTGTTATTAATGGAATAGCTTTAGTTCACGGCAGGTTAAGTTTCAGAACAGACAGACCCGCAGAGTAACTTGATAGGACTTAGCGCCGGTGCCGTTTCTATCTTTTGATTCGTGATTGACGGTGGGTACGAGCTTGTTGGTACTTTATCATAGTCTATTGCTGCCACGGCGCCTGTGTTAGTCCTTGCACAGCCCTGCTGGTTAGTACTTAAACAATCCTCGACCCCAACAGCGATGAATCCACCTTAGCCTGTCTACTCCAACTCTCTACTCCGACTCTCGACTAAACTTCACTAGGTAATAATGAAAGTCTCCCCACAGCCCGCCTCCGTCCACGACGTCAACGAACATGACGACCCAATTCTGCACACCAAACGCTCTGCCACCCGGGTTTCGAAGAGACCAAGGCACTCCGATCCAGGGCCCAGATTAGCAAGCTTGAAGTGCGGAAACGATCACAAGTCTCAGGGAGACCGAAAAGCCAAGGCGGAGGCTCAACCAAGCTTGATAATCGGAAAATCACGCTGCCATGGACCCATCAAGACGTTGGTTACTACGTACAAAGGGAAAGCCCCCCTAACCATCTTCAGTACTAGCAAGGACCAGACCGACCAAAGCAATGAAATTGAAGGCACCTGCTTTCGCAAGATCTTTCTGACTGGTTTGACCCTCTTCCCCCACCCAACCGGAGCTGAGCTGAGCGGGGGTTCTTGGCGAATCAGACGAAACCGAGATTTTGAACCCGACTGCCATATATGAGAGGCAGCGATGTGTGAAGCTGGTTATCCTGATTTCGCACGCGGATGAGATTTATGAGAACCCGACGATCTTTGTTGAGCAGCGGGTGTATGGGCGCGGCTCTAGCGCCCAACACCAAACCCAAACCCAAACTCAGACCGTCGCCCAAGAGTTGATGTTCGGTAAACTAGTCCAGCTCGGTGTCGAGTATCTCTTCCCCGGCTGTGGTGATGAAGACCCGACATTGGGGAAGCGGGATCTGTTTGTTCGATTCCAGTCTGTGAGTTCCAAGTGCACCACGCGATGCCTTACTTATTTGGAGAATGTATTCTAAGATCATTATAAATAGCTGGACGAGTCGGTCTTCAGTCAGTATATCAACCGCGCAAGATGGTACGGGTATGATGTACACGAAAGTATTCGAATTGACGACAAGATGCTCGAAACTGGAGTCGAGTATATTATCCCACCACCCACCGGGATTGGCCCTGGCTCGTGTATCGGATTTCTCGATGGTACTGAGCTTCGAAGCCTGCTAAAGGCGAAAAAAAAAATGCCACAGCCACACCCACCCAGTTCCCGATATGGACGGCGCCATTCCAGCGAGGAGATCGAACTAATTAAGCTTAGCTTTCGAGGGCGAGGAAAGTGGACTGAGGACCGGCAGCATGGAGGGGATCTGATACTTCATTTCGTGTATTGTCCTTTAAATGTCCACGGCTAACTCCAGCCCTGACTGCAAGATTTGTCCTGACCGCGCGGGATACCCCGACAAGAGCTTCAGACTTGAAGACTCCTATTAGTACCATACGAGTTCGAGGATCTGACTAGCTATACCAGCATTTGTATAATTCATGATCCTCGGGGACTCAAATCAGTCGACGCCGAACTCATGTAGATAGTTTTTAATTACAGCGATAGCGGGTTTCATGAGGTATCACTTATGGTGCTTGAAGTGCATAACTTAGGGTGGGTGTAGGAAAGAAAGCACACATTGAGCCAGGTTTTCATGGTTCTCTGGGAGCGGAACACTGGAGTGGAAAGGCAAGAATAAACAAAAACAATTCTGTAAACTGAACTATAAATGTTTCTATAACTATAAATATTATGTAGATCATTGTCGTATGTACTGCCAAGGTATCACTGTCTAATTAGCTTCAAATATATACACTCCTGTAATCATAGGTACTAGAGCATTGAAGACCATATTACAGGTGGTGTGCTTTAACTGACTGGACCCCTGAGGATGATTTTAATCTGATAATTGCTTAATGACTGGTTGCAGATTGGTTGGGAAGTACTTACCACAGTATTTTCGGCGACTTGACAGAGGTTCAAAAACACCATATTCTTTAGTAGCTGGCAGAATCTCTTTATTAAAGAGATCCTCTAGAAACTGTAAGTCTATTGCTGTATGTCCTTGAATTACGCCCCTATGATGTTTTGTTAAACCTCTATAGGACTTATTTATACAGCCAATAAATGGTGCATATTCTCTATGAAAATCCTGTATATTTATTAGCTGCTTCTTAAGTACTTAGCAAGTACTTGAGATATACTATCTAGTTATATCTTTTAAAAACTGCTTTGCATGTTGGGAGTTGATCAATGCATGCATGGCCCTTTTCGAAAAAGGCAACTTTGGACCGATAATAATGTTAAGGGACGCATTTAGATGGATCTTCCTATCTAGACGTGCCGTATGTACAAGAAGGAATCGCTAAAGAAGAAATGAGAAAGAAGGATTGTTGTTGTGAGGAAGTCTTGTAGGTGGCTCACCGCCTTCAGGACAGCGCAGGCCTTGGCCGAGTCACTAAGGTCTAAGGTCCTTGTATAGGCAAAGGACCTATAACAATTTTCCCTTACTTTTTATCAAAAGTCCGCATTATCACGCGCCAAGTTGTGAAAGTATTATACTCAGGATAACATTCCCACCTGCTGGTCTTACAGTGATCTAGACTTTGGCATTATTCAAAGAGCGCCTATTACTATATAGAAGGTTAGCTAGCAATTTCCAAGTACATACGACCATAGGGTGTGGAGAACAGGGCTTCCCGTCCGCTCAGCCGTACTTAAGCCACACGCCGGTAGGTTAGTAGTATGGTGGGTGACCACATGCGAATCCCTACTGTTGTATGTTTTTCACTTTCATTTTTTTTCTCCTTTTTATATTGACTGCTATCATAATTGAAGTGCAACAAGCCCTGATGGTGTTGGTTTTAGAGGTGATACAAGCTAAGTATAGGCTGTAACGAGTGTAGGCAGTATTGTTTTCAACTGGCTGTCCTGTATTCACGAGTATCACATGCTTAAAGAAGGAAACAAGACATAGAAGTGCAGATATCTTCCTCCCTTTATCAACCTTTCCTAATCATACGTCAAGACTCCTGACTTCCCTTACCTGTATACCGCCGGACCTACATGCCGACGGATATCTTTTCCTAAGCTACGAGGCTGCAATTCCGAGGCTGTATACTGATGTTGCAGAAACCTTATCTAGAACTAGGTTGAGGGCATGGCCGACAACCAAGCTCCAGGCCATAGCCTGTGACATAGGCCGAGTGCGGTTGAGAAAGGTGAGAAGTAAAATTTAGGCGTCTGCTATTATTTCCAAGCTTGAAGATTTGCAGTAGAGCTTCCTCAGCTTCTAATACTTTTCATAGTATACAAGCTACTCTGATTGGACTCTAATACTATCTTGCTCTGTACTTATCTATATACTGCTTGTATAAATGGTTATGCTGCAGAATAATATAATACACACCAGGGTAAGTTTTTACCTGACTATAAAGCTCCTTAGTGGGGGTTGTACGCAAGTCAAGAAACCTGCCAAGTCAACCTCGCTCAATTGATATTAATAGTCTGGCTAGCTTTAGGAATATTTTTAGCTACAGTTTGATACTGTAAGTACAAGCATGCCAGCATGAAAAGTCACTAGTTAATTTTATCCAGGAAGCTGGACCATGTATCTTTGAATAAGGCACCTAGAGAACGAAGCTAATCAGTTTTATATGGTTCCTGTAGTAATATACTGGGTAAATTAGGATCTAAGTCTGACAGCTGATTATGAATTCTACTCCTATAGTAGGGATAAGATCAGGAATTGTCTAAGGTTTAGAGCTAGAGGATTAGCAGTGCTGTATCTAGGCCGCCGCAGGTTGTTGAAACATGGTTTAGACGCAGACGCAGCTATTCTATTACTGTTAAATTTTGACTGTAAAGAGGCCATGTATTCTTTATCTAGACTGGCCATGCAGGAATGATACGTGTAAAGAAGGGATAAGTAGGTAAAGTTGCCAGATAAACATGCTTCTAGTCAGAAAAGTAGAGTCAGAAATACAGCATGAAACTCCTTGGATTTTCTATCCAAGATTCCTTGCTGTACAATCGCTATGGTTATTTGGGACGAATTCTGTCATCAACACAGAGCATGTTTTCGGTCTACATCAATCTCTCCCTTAATAAATCAGGTACATACGACCATAGGGTGTGGAAAACAGGGCTTCCCGTCCGCTCAGCCGTACTTAAGCCACACGCCGGCTGGTTAGTAGTATGGTGGGTGACCACATGCGAATCCCAGCTGTTGTATGTTTTCTTTTCTTACTTTTATTTTTTGTCCTCTTCGTGAACAAGTCCTTAGCACGTTTTGGTAGTGGTCATGTCCACTGGCGCCGGCGTTCGGGCCCATTTCACCTTCAACTTCTGGCTTAGATGATTCGTTCCAGCGGCGCGCGAGAGAGGCCACTGCAATTGCGACAAGGGGCTACAGCAGAGCAGTTCTCTATATCACCCGGGCCAGCAGCTATTTTTCCAAGGTAACCGTTGTCGTTAACCCCACCGCGCCAGCGGACCGCTGGCCCCCAGACAAACCCATGGCAGCATGCCCAATCCTAATACCAAGCTGCTACTTGACTAGGCTACCAGGCTATCCAGAGTAGTTGGACTAGCAGGATTGGCCTGGTCCAGATCCGCCCTGGGACATAAAGAAGGCTGCCCACCGTGTCCTCTGTGGCTCGGGCAGGATTCTCATGCACCAGGCTGACAAACCCCCCTCATACTCAAAACTTTCAGTCTCCCACTTCTCTGCAAGGCTGTCCTTCCACTCTTCCACCCAGATAACTTGTCTGTTTCCCTCCGCCGAGACAAGCGGCACCATCCCATCACCCACCAGCTCCGACGGGGGAAGAAGACCCCTAGTATAAATAAATTCGTGCTCTGGATTACATGTACCGAACAGCCCGGATGGATGAGGTCCTCCTTCCAACTCGTGATAGCACCTGCGACACAGCGCTGTATACAGGCACAAGCAACAAAAGTACCAGAAGTGGATATTCTCGAGCTCCCTCCGACAGTTCACACATTCATCCAAATAATTGGCTAAAGCCCGCACATTTAGCCTATCAGCATCATCATCGTCGTCATCACCATCCTGATTCTCTGCCTTCTCGTCGGTCAAACAAGTGACTTTTAGTGACTGGGAGAGTTCCCCTGTCCCGCTGTCATTTGCTTCTTGGGGTTGTACCACTGCATTATACCTGCTCATGGCGCGCTTCTCGGCATCTTTGAGAAGATGCAAGGCTGCGTCGCGGTCCTCGCGGCTATCTAGATCAGCCATAAATGTCTTGAACAGCGTCATAAATGCCTGTTAATTATTTGAAATACCATTGTTGGACAGCAAGGCAATGCAATGTTTCACATGCCCCTGGACAGCTTCTCTAGCATTTGTAATATCTCTATGTTTTCAGAGCCACATTGATATGACTAATAAGACCTTATTTGCCTTCTCAACTGTGTCCAATGCCAAAGGGCACTGCTTGCTTGGCAGAATATCTGGCAGCTCTAGATATACAGATACTAGATATCCTATTAACTGATCTGCTGGTGTTTTAACATCCGGTTAATCTCTATTACTGCTATCAAGGTTGTCCATCAACAAAACAACCTGGCACCAGCTGTCGACGCCCAGACTAACTCAACCTTTAGAGAATAATAATATTGCAAGTAGATACTTCTGACGCGGAACAAAATACTGCCTCTACTCATTGTCACTGCTGAGCCTCTTTATGACTGCTATAGCATGTTCAAGATGCTCATCATTGTCCGAAGTAAGCACATGTTGAAGAACCCGATAGATACTGCGAGGTAAGAAGGAAAATGTTTCCAAAAGGAAACTCTCAAAATCATCAGGCCCTCCCGCGTTGTCGTAGTATTCCAAAGCATGATCAAATACCAGGCGTAGACGCTGGGGCTGGTAGAGTTTGAGAAAAATGTTGAAGAATAGTGGGAAATCGAGCTGCTCGTTATCTTCTAGTATATCCACCAATCTCTATGCCTCGTTGGCTGTTTTGACGGCGTCGGCTGTCCTCCTTGCATTATGTTGCAATTGAGCTGTATCTAATAGTTTATCTATGTTATTATTGTGTCCCAGGGGAGGAAATTCAATATTACCCAACAGTGACTCAAGTTGCTCTGATAGTTCATGGTGTTCCAGTGCCTCTCCATGCCTTCTAATATCACTGCATGCACGCGCCATGTCCCTGTAAATAATAAATAGCAAGAGCTGGTCGAAGGTGGGAGCACTCTTGTGCTCTTCCAATGCAATCTGAAATTGTCCCTGAGCCTCTTGTAGATGACCATTCAACAGCAGTGCTTGGGCGACTCTAACATGCCAGAGCAGCGTCTGCTGAAACTTATAAATCTCAGCAGCAGCAAAAATTTTGTAAACTTGGCTATGGTACAGTTGCATATCCATAGGCGTGTTTTCACGAGAGTTAATATTCTCAGAGGTGTAATATGCCAACATGTTGTTGTAGAATATCAACAGTTGTAGAATAACTAAAGGTAATCTGTCATCAGCTTCCATCTCAGGTAAGCCTAACCAGTGTCAGTACCAGTATATTGCTATGTAGGAGAAAAGAACTATAAAAGGGCCTGCTGCACTAGCTATGCTCGAGGTGTGGGCATTTTCCTCAAAAAGTTGCTTTGTTTCCAGGAGGAGCCATTGAAGGGTCATTTCTGCCCGGCTGTTCACAAGCGAGCAGTCTATTGTGTCAAGCCAAAAGCAAGCAAGTGCCTGGATTGATGCTGTTGGATAGAAACAGTAATCTAAATGGCCCCTGACCAAATAGGAATCTACAAGCCAGTCTCTGTAGGCTTCCTTGCTGAATAGGTTATGAAAAAGGGCAGAGATGTCTCTACAGAGATTCCCTGCATTTTCCGGCCTCGCGCGTATGAAATGCAGCAGGAAGAAATCTTTCCCATAGTCCATAAGCCTTCTGAGCCATCTGTTAGTCAGGGGAGTAGATCATTCGCGTAGCGCATATAGTGCTACGTAGACAAAGTTGACCTTAGTCTGGTCCATGTTAACACGAACTGGACTGGTTTCCTTGGTTGTTCTAAAGAACTTGTAGAACAAGCTGTGTCGAAGTGTCACAATTTTATTATTTTTATGTCTGTCTTCTTCAGTATCGGGACGAAGCAAAAATAACAAGGAGTATGTCGTACAAAGGTCATCCTCCAGGTTCAAAACTTCTTCTCTGAAGATAATCTCCAGAATGGCCTCCAGCTGAGTGACCGTCAGTGGTTTCTGTGCCATGGTCACAAAGGAAAGCACAATGTTCAGTTGGTTGATCTGGGTTGTGCCTTCCAGTTCTGATCCCTCCTCTCCCTCAGATATTCTGTCCAAGGATGACAACTCCCGGCCCAGACGCTGTAGCTCTTGGGTAAGCATTGCGCTAATGCCACAAGGCATCGTCCGAACCGTCTTTCAGATCTGCTCTTTTGTCCGACACCGCTGCACAGATTTTATGACAAGATTTGCCCATTCCCACAACCCTTCGGCTCCCCTACAGATTTCGGTGATGCATTTATTCTGGAAGCCCCCTGATCCGCGAAACAGTTTTGTCTTTTGCAGTTTTTCTGTAATATAGGCATTCAGGTCATCCTTGTTCTGTTCATTGCTGACTTCAATATCCTTAATCCAGGTAAGGGAGTGCTCCTCGAGGGTGGCGCGCAGGGAGTCTCGGCTCAATATTATAATCCAGAACAGCGGGAGACTCTGGTTATATTCTGAGAAAGTCTTTCCAAGAAGACTGCATAGGATCTCCTACTCCTTGGGGTCAGCCTCGTCCAGACCATCAATAATAAAACATGTCCCCTGCAATAGAACCTTGGTGAGATAGTCCAGCAAAAGCTTTCGCCACACAGTATAAGTATTATCAGGATCCTCTTTTAGACAAAACTCCTCTGCATATTCAGCAAAGCCTACTTGCTGAGTCACAACCTGCCATGCCAGTATTTGCAGTGCCTTGTTTATAGAGCGCAAGTCTATATTATTATTCCTGCAAAAGAATGATGCAACTACAGGTGCCTGTGCCACAGACAACTTCCCCTTAGAGAGCTCAGTGATGATCTTTGATGCAATATATGACTTGCCCACTCCGGGGCCTCCGTGAAGCCAGAGAATAGGCTCAGACCTCTCCCATCAAGACCAAAGCTTTTCTTCAACCCATGCGCCAGACCCTGAGATCTGATTCTCGTTGATGGAAGAGAAAACCTGACTTGAACCAGAGACTGGATTCAGTGCAGCCTTAACTCTCTGCAGTCTCTTGCAATCATCTCTCTGATTATCTCTTTCTAGTAGCTCCTCTGTATTCCTGAGCGCCTGGTATGAGAGGTTCAAACCATGCACTGACACTATTATATACTCCTGACTTGTCAACTCCCCCAGCTCTCCAAGCAGCCCACTAATCTCATGATCCTCCAAGAATGTACTCTTTGCCCACTTTCCAAGCCTTGCCTTTAATGACCTGCAACTTACAAGCTTCTGGCTCGCTGCACAAACCCTCAAGATATTTGCTAAGACTTTAACAATGATCATCTTCATCCCCTTGCTTAGTTGGACACCCTTGTACAAATCTAGCCGCAAGGCAAAGTGGCCAAGCTTCCGGAACAAGTCTGAAATCATGTTGAATGCTTCACTAACTTTCCTCACTCCACGGATTACATACATCATCGTGCTCATGATTGCCGAGGCTGGAGGGAATGAGGTGGCCGCGATGAGACTGCCCCAGGTTTTGAACGGATATATCACTGTCTGTATTGCGTGTAATAGCGGGCGTTGTTTCATGCGAAAATCGTCAAAATTGTCCTTCTCTGCGTCCAGCTGCCGCGAGAGGTCCTCTGGCCCCCGCAGTTCGGGGAGCTCGCCATCAGCTAGCAGCTTTCCAGTCTGCTTCGCATAATCTGCGCAGGCGGCCTGCCAGAGAGCTGACAGCTTGTTGTTGGAGGTAGGTTTCACTTGCACGGCCATGGTCATGTATCAAGTCGTTTGAGCAGAAAGGGAGAGAAGATGAAACCAATGAACCACGCGGCGACCCCTCAGTTTCTGCTGCTTGTTTTGCAGTGCTCAGCTGCACCAAGTGTCTCTATTTTCGGATTAGCTGCTGCATCCCTGGCGTATGAAGGGATACTTGGTCGACATCATCGTCTTTAATTAGCTAGACCCCACATCCGATTCTCAGTTACGGCCTTGTTTATAATGGACTGACGGGGCTTGTGGCGTATGTTCTTTGGAATGTATTCGTAAACATCCTTTAGAGCCTGCAGTGACCCTACGGTACTGCATTAAAGGGAGTCTTGATTAAGAAGAGAGGGCGATCATACTTCATTACTCCATAATGACTCTACGTTCAGCTTTGGCTTACCCTCAGCCTCGGCACGCTGGCAAGCGACGAGAACATCCTGAGCTAATAGTCTGCTCTCAGCAATGCCCATTGTATCATTAGACTTAAGCTGGAGAGATAAATGAGGAATGAGCGGGGTTACAAATTTGTTGATCTGCAGGATTATGAAGTCACATGTTTTTAACTAGTTAACTAGTTAACGTACCCGTAAGCGAGCGGGCCACCTCCCGGTCTTATTAATTTACAGAGTAGTCAGGTCGCAACTGTAAAACGGCCTGACCTTTTAGCACGCTGTTTTTATTGTATATAAGCAGTAGAGGATAAAAAGAAATCACATACGACCACAGGGTGTGGAAAACAGGGCTTCCCGTCCGCTCAGCCGTACTTAAGCCACACGCCGGCTGGTTAGTAGTATGGTGGGTGACCACATGCGAATCCCAGCTGTTGTATGTTTTTCCTTTTTCTACTTGACTGTCACTATTGACAACGCGGATAAAAGTGCAACGAGCCCGGAGTGTGTTGCCGCTTTTAAGGGTGGGAAGTCGTTGCAACATCGAAGCCAACCCATACCATCCGCTCTTCATCGCCAGGAATAACAATTATGTTTTTGGGGTATATATCTCAGTGGGTGAACATGCCATTGTGTATCTGCTTCATGCTCTCTGTTGCTTTGTGATAACAGGCCTCAGAATCCCATTCTGGGCACCGTGCCCAGAGAAAAGGACCCCCCCCTTCCACTGCCCTCATTTCCTGCCCCTCCCCTCCCCTCCCCCATCTCGTCCCCCTTCCGGTCTCGACCAGTCAACCTACGCGACCGCAATCCAAACTCCCTCAGCTGGCGCTACTGCCACCACCATGAAGAAGGCGGGCAGGGCAATTAACTCAGAGCCCTAGCTGCTGCCACGAAACAACGCCGCTTGACACTTGTCTATTCGTATGCCTCCCGTCTTTCCAATTGTAGAGATCGCGTACATATACGGCAATCTGGCACAGACATCTGTCCGGCTCATTCGTACATTTGCGCTTGATTTCCATTTGGAACCGATTCACCGGGGATGATCGAGGATCGCCATACGCCTACGGTGACCGATGTTCTGCTGAACTGTAGTCAGACGGGCCCTTAGCAAGTTCTTGTTTCGGGAAACCACTGTACGCTGTAGAGTATAACAGGCGAAAGGGTTGAAAGTGAAGTAAATGTATGCAAGGCCTCATTAAGAGCCCTCGTACTCTCTATTATATTCTGATTCATCTTTTCTTGAAACCGCCCTCGTCATGTCCACCTCCATAGCGTTGGGAATTATGGCTTCAGTGCTAGGTCTCCACCCAGATACTATAAACCAGTCTGCTAGCTTCATTGGCTATGGCAGCGACTCCATAAAAGCACTGTGATTTGCAGCTGGATGCCGGCAGCACAGTATCGCGGTTTCAGTTGACACTTTTCTTTCAAGCCCTACTTTAGAGCATCTCGTGCGGCGGATGGCCTGGAAATATCGTCCAGCAGCACGCCATTGGGTAGTCCCAGCATCAATAGTAGAGAGCAGCCGTCCATATCTATCAGTGGCTGGGAGGGATCCTCCTACGAAGTTGTCTTATCACAATCATCCAAGTTAATCAATATCGAACCCAGGGTCACATCCAACATACCGGGGGACATATTCGGTTGTTTCCGGAGCTACATGACACGGTCGACAAGCAGTCAATGCCACCAAAGGACAGTCTACATCTCGTGTCGATGGAGACAGAAAACCTATGCAATCCACGAGAAGCGACGATAGACCAGATCACCGACCTCTCCACAAGCCAATCTCCCTGGTGCACGGCAGCCTGGAAACGCCCGGCACAAGTATCCTCTCCTACTACGAAACATACTTCCAGGCCCAGATGCCTTCGGGTAAAGGCTGCTTGGTACCAGGTAATCAGGATGGAACCCGTCTTCCAGACAATATACCAAAGTCCAGAGGATGGCTGCTCGATCCTGCCGAGGCTGAAATTGGTGGGAGTTCAAAACAACCAATGCAGAGACATACCGCGACGCCGCGTCAGGAGGCCAACTGCAAGCTTACTCGTGGCCGCGCACAAGCTCAAAGATTGACCTTGATGTAAGATTCACGGTCGTCCACTATCAGCCCGAAGCCGAGGCGGACAGTCGAAGCACCCTGATCTGGTCGGTGCATCACGCGCTGATCGATGGCTGGTCTGCAGCACTTGTTTTGAAGAAGGTGATCCAGGCCGCTGGAGGGAAAACTGTCCAGCCTGGGCCGCCTTTCTCCAATGTTGCTGCGGCATTAGATCAGTGGAGATGCACTCACAGAGCGGAGCAAGATGCCTTCTGGGCCGAGCAGCAACCCAAATTGTCCGAAGGGAAGGAAGAGTTTCTATTCCCGGTTGCAGGGACGGGCGACGACGGAGAATGCCAGCAAGAAGAAAACCTCGTCACCCTGGGCCACTATTACACATCTCTCAAAGGCGCAGCCGGAGCGTGCGGCGTAACCTTAACCGCATTCTCTACGCTGCGTGGGCGCTGTGTCTGGGGCTGTACGCAAACACCGATAATGTTATTATCGGCACCGTGGTGTCTGGCCGCAATATACCTTTACCAGGCATCTTGGACGCATTAGCCGATCGTCAGCACACTTCCATTCCAAGTCAATCTTGTCTGGGATATGAATGTTCGGGACTTCGTCCGCGGCGTCTTCAACCGCATGCAGCGTCTCGCTCAATGCTCATGGACCACGCCGGAAAATGGCTTCCCGAGAGTACGGGGACAGCTACTTGCAATTCAGCCAGACGCTCGATGGCCAGCTGATCAGAATGAATTCGTCGTTGGCATATCTTTCGCAAGGCAAAGCACGAATGTTCTGCTTAGTATGGTCGTCACAGACATTGGCAACATCCTGCTGCAATATTTCCGCAAGCGGTATAGACACTGTGATTTAGAGGGTGTGGGGAGGACGCTCAAACAGGTGCTAATATATCTCTGCCAACCGGACAGCACACAGCATCACTGCTGCGCGCACAGAGGCTACTAGCTAACCTCGCCGTGTATCAGTTAGACTCCAGAGATGTCGGGCAAGCTGTTTCCCACGGCTATAGATCCAGTTGACAAGAGGCCCAAAGGCGAGCTTCATGTCAAGCAGGACCCCTAGTCAGCGGGTGTATGGAGCTGGCTTAATCTCGCCTATGCCCGGTAGAGGCACTGTACGGATGGGCCTCTGTCGCTGCCTGGAAATGTGTTGTATTTCTGTTTTCTCAATAGAGGAGGACCTGACGCAGCCCCAGGTTGCAGTGATCGCTCGACAGGGCTCCAACTAGTTGCTGAGAGGTCTCTTCAAGCGCACGCTCAGCAAACAGCAGTCCTAGGTCATCTGTGTAATAAGCTATCCTTGCTGCATACAGTAAGAAGAGGATTGGGGACAGAGGGGATCCCCGGGGAAGATCGCCTTTGATTAGTGCTATAGCCAAGGCCTCCCAATACAGAGTGAGGCAGAGAGGCCGGTCAACCGATCCTAGATCAGGCTGAGTCTACATGAATGACCGGCTTTTACGCAGGAGTGAGACTTGGATGAGTGGATGTGACGCCGCAAACGTGTGGGAAGCGATGGATGCTTGTGCCTTTGGACAAGCTATGTACATTCTGACCTGACTCCTCCTGACTCCTCCCTGGGAGAGAAATCAGGCACCAAGGAGGCCCTTTTTTTTTGTTTGTTTTTTTTTTTTTGCCGCTCGGACAATGCTTGCCGATTCAAAGATACCGTCCACCGACCCCTGGAGTTTGCTTGACTATGCGCCTTGCGCCCTTTCTCAGGGACTATGACAACAGTCGGCTAGCTCTCTTAGACGCTTCCAATCCGAAGTACTATTCTCAGCAGTCTACCGTGGATCCATGCGGCTTACGCTCGCTGCAACGCCCAGTTCAGCATCTGCTTTGTCTCGCTATCGGTAGCGGGTGGCCGACTCCGACAATACTCCATTCCGGAGACCGCAGGGGTAGCAGGAACTGACGGTCAGCCTTCGTAAAGTCATCGGGGACACCGAGTTGGCAGTATCACTTGACGGGTTCAACTCCCTTGCGCGTAAATGCTGGTGCTAGCGAGCCCGTCAAGCGATTCGCCCCGGCCTTGGGAACCAAGAGGCGGGGGACTTGCTGGTCAGGAATGGGCTACTTTAGTCGGTGAAATTAGTTACCTCGGACTGGAAGCAGAGATCTCTATCAAGCCAGTTTCGGAGATAAACGAGATCCTTCGGTGATTTCTGAAACCCTGGCCCTGTTCAGCCCTGTTCAGCCTGCCTAAGCTGGCCTCAGCTGAGGCCTCCACCCGACAATGAATCTCATTTACGCACGACTCATGTCTCATTAGCTTTACGCTGACCTAGTCGCGGTGGATCAGCAAGCCTCCCCTCTTGGCCGCATACCGCTAAAAGTTACTAAGGCTTAGAGACCCCGTCCCCACACCGTTTTAGCCCGGTCCTTTTGGCCCTGCACTAGCCCTGCTAGTCGGCCTGCTCGTTCCCACCGGCCTTGTCCACCTCGGACTTATACGACCTAGCCATTGGCAGGCTGGGCGGGGGCGGGCTCTGGCTGAGATCCCTAGTAAAGAGGGAAAGTCGACCTTGTTGTCATACCGTCCCAAGAACAAGAAAGAACTTACTCACCAGAGAAAGACGTGACCCGGGCGTCACTGACGAGCAATGCTGCAAGCAATCGTGAGCGCTGTCCTTCTCACCGTGTCTTTTGGAGGAGAGCGGGCTAGCGCGGTCCAGGTCTGGCAGAGTGTGGACGAAATATCTGCTGCAGTGCCGGCCGACTGTCGGGATGCGCTGACCTACAACATCACTTGCGCCAACGATCTCGTTACGGCGCAAGATGCTGTGAACGGAGCAGCTCTGGTAGGAGTGGCGGCGCAGGCCTACTGCACCCGGCAATGCCGTGACTCTCTGCAGACATTCCAGGAGAATATCCGCACAAGCTGCGGGAAGCAGGAGTACGAGCTGTATGTGAACAGTACGACGAAGCAGTCGCCGGCAGTGGTCGCCGACGGTCTGGTGTGGGCTCATGAACTGTCATGCATCCAAGACTCGTACGTATCGCTATCCCACCCAGCGCTGGAGCGGCGACTGTGCAGACACCCTGACGCGAAACAGCTCGGGCTTCTGCCTCGCGGATCTATACAACCACACCAAGGCCGCCTGCTCCGACTGCACCCTGAAATATGGCGCCGTGATGATGAGCTCTGACTATGGGCGCCGGAAATTCCCGCCGGCCGCCTATTCATCGCTTCTCGCGTCCTGCAGTGTTCCTGCTTCCAGTTACCCGTATACCTACACTCCCTTGCCAACCGCGACGCCAACCTCGACGACGCCAACCGCGACTCCCACGCCCGCGTGCAATGGAAAGACGTACGTCTCCCAGCAGAGCGATACCTGCGAAACGATCTCCAAGGCCAACTCCGTGAGCACCGATCGCCTGATCGAGGCAAACCACCTAGACTACTCCTGTTCATCCCTCACGCCGGGAACGCCGCTGTGTATCGAGGACACCTGCACGGTGTACACTGTCAAAGCAAATCAGACCTGCCAGGACATTGTCCGCGGGCAGTCGTTCGGGCTCGTGCAGCTGATCGGCTGGAATCCGTGAGCTTTGCCTCTCTGGCTCCCATCGAGGCGTCTGTTTTCTGACATGCTGCAGGACGATCCACCAAAACTGCGACAACCTAGATTCGATGGTGGGAAGGAGCATCTGCATCTCGTAGGTCTATTCATCAGCCATTCTGGCGTCCTGTCTGACCTTCAAGCGAACAGACCCCCCAGGGGAGGCTCCTTCAGTATGCCCGACAGTAGCAACTCGACCTCGACCGGTCTCGCGTCCTCCATCGTCACGGCCTGGACCCCTGGAGAGACAACGACATTGACAAACCTTACGACCTTGTGGTACTCGCCCACGATCGATCCCAGCTACAACCAGTCTATCATCACCTATACGGCCAACTCCACGCTGTCCAGCCTGCTCGCGGAGCGAACTCAGTACTGCTGGGTCACCGACGACGACTGGGACAATCTCTTCAACCCAGACGACCTTGCCCAAAACTGCCAGTCGCTCTACTCAGCCTACTGCGACCCGGCACCTACGGCCCCCGTTCCCGGCTCGTCGCCCGCTGTTCCCGGCAGTTGCACACCCGTTTACTCGACCGCCGTGCCTTCGTCGACGCCGCAGCGTCCCTCTGCGACGAGCAGTGGCGTTCCCACACCAACCCCAACGCAGAGCGG
Organism: Aspergillus nidulans FGSC A4; assembly: GCF_000011425.1. Lineage (NCBI taxonomy): Eukaryota > Fungi > Ascomycota > Eurotiomycetes > Eurotiales > Aspergillaceae > Aspergillus > Aspergillus nidulans. The sequence continues at coordinate 3,252,036 of NC_066264.1, read as the reverse complement.
AATGGCAGACGGCTGCACCAAGTTCCACAAGGTAGAAAAGGACGAGGGCTGCCAGCAGATTGCGGATGATTACGGCATCGCTCTCTCCAACTTTTACGCCTGGAACCCTGCCGTTGGGGACGACTGCATGGGCCTCCAGTACGACTACTATGTATGTGTGGGCAAGGCAGCCACAACTTCAGCACCAGCGACTACTACGTCGAGTCCGACGGTCTCGACCAGTGCTACTCCAACCCCAACGCAGAGCGGAATGACAGACGGCTGCACCGAGTTCCACAAGGTTGAAAAGGACAAGGGCTGCCAGCAGATTGCGGATGATTACGGCATCGCTCTCTCCAACTTTTACGCCTGGAACCCTGCCGTTGGGGACGACTGCATGGGCCTCCAGTACGACTACTACGTATGTGTGGGCACGTCCGCCACCGCTCCAACGTCTACGGCCTCAGATGAGCGTTCCACGACTACGACTCCGAATGGAGCCACTCCGACCCCGGTCCAGAGCGGCATGACGAGCGGCTGTACCAAGTTCCATATGGTGGAAGAGGGCGAGTACTGCTACGAGCTGGCAAATAGTTATGGCATCGCCCTTGCAGATTTCGAGGCCTGGAATCCGGCTGTCGGCAGCAACTGTGAGGGTCTCCAGTACGGCTACTATGTGTGTATGGGTACGTCTTGATAAGGGGGTTGCCTACGCAGAAGAAGCCAAGTAAACTCAGCCGATGGACAGTCGAAAATAGTACAGTATGAGATAAATTGCGTACCGCATTCCAATTACTTGCTCCGTGCATACCCAAGGCCAGGAACAGGCACAAAGAGCCGCTCAGCCGTCCTGAGGTTGCACCCAGCGCGAAATGAGGCTATCCACTCTGATGAACGGTGGGACCTGGCTGAGCTGAAACATCGCTAGTTCAGTAGGATTTTCAGTTTTGGCCCCTTGGATACTAAACGGTACTAACGCCACAAGGTTAGAACCCCGAAGTTCTCACCTTGCTCGCGTGTTTTTCACATCGAGCGCCGACTGCAACGCCGGCACAGCGCAGCCGGCTAAGCTTTAGCTAGTCAAGGCTTGTGGCCAGGCCTTCTCAGCATACCTTGTAAGCACTAGACCAAGTCATCATCGTCCTCGGGCATATACAGCGTAGGACACCATCATGAGGGGGGCTTCGGACGGCCCCCAACATGGTCTCCACCTGTTGGTTAGAACTAGCCCTCCCGCAACATCCGCGGCGAATCCATATAGATCGATCCACTCGGTAGGCCTTCAGCATCAGGGAAGCCGGAGAAGCCCGGTCCAAAATGTAGATTAGCCGCTTGAACGCATTGCGGCACTAGGCGACAGGAACAGCGCTTTATCCACATCGGCATTGTCCAACAGGGGAGTTTTTCTCCGAAGAAGGGCTGCCCTGCGCCATCGTGTGCCGTGGAGACTTCAAATAATAAGTCCTTGTTTCTGTCGACCAGGGCTTTGCGTCGGCTTGATGAAAGCTTTCTGTCCCGTTCGCTGTTGTCTGACGTTCCTCAATCTCGTCTGTTCTTCGACAACCAGAGAATCTTGTTGCTTCACTCCATCTTTATTTACTCAAATAACGGCGCACGGGGAAGTAGGAAACTGCCATGGTTAGGGTACGCTGAGAGGACGTGAATGCATGTTTGACCTTTGTCGAGTGCAGCGATGAAACCTGTGCATTTGCTCAGAGCCGCGGGCCTGGGTGCCAGGATTCTAGCACTCATCTCCCTCCTCGCATTCATATCCCCATGGGCCGTGGGCCAGGGAGTTGGAGAGCCCGGCGGAACGTGCTCGGACTCCGTCCCATGTTACCAGGGCTGCTGCAGTAAGGACTACTCGTGCGGCTTTACGCCTGAACACTGTGGTACTGGCTGCATAAGCAACTGCAACGCAACGGCAGAGTGCGGGCAGTACGCACTTCCGGGGCAATCTGACTGCCCGGTCAATGTCTGTTGCAGGTAGGCTCTGTGCCCCCAGTGAAACATACGCAGACCCAGAAGCTATGCTAACGGCCAGACAGCGAGTTTGGATACTGCGGTGTCACCTCGGACTTTTGCGGCGATGGCTGTCAAAAGAACTCCAACGGCGTTGGATGTGGCCAGCCAGAGTAGGTTGACCTCATCTCCTCCTGGGAGTTGAATGCTGACGAAGATGTAGCCGTCCGTCATGCTCCGCAAATACAGACGCCATGTCCTTCAAGCGGCGCATTGGGTATTATGAGCTGTTCAACTACTACAAGGGTTGCAACGTGATCGAGCCCGAGAGTCTCATCATCGAGCCTTTCACACACATCAATCTGGCGTTTGTCAACTTTGGCGACGACTACACGTTGATTGACGAATATGGCGATATCGTCGACCGCGTCTCGTTCCTCAAGTTCTCCAACCCTGGTCTGCGCGTGAATATCGCTGTTGGAGGATGGGCATTTAGTGACGCCCCGACGCAGCACCTGTGGACGCAAAGTAAGTGGCCATCCGCCTGCCATTGGTGCATCTTTTGAAGATATATTGATTTCGCCGTATAGTGGCTCGCTCGCACGAGAACCGACAGACATTCATCAACTCTGTTGTAAAGTACCTCCAGGACTACCACCTCGATGGTATCGATATCGACTGGGAGTATCCATCTGCATCAGACCGCGGCGGAGCACCGCAAGACGCCGCCAACTTTGTGACACTGCTAAAGCCGAGATGCGTGAGGCTTTTGACAGTCAGAATCCAGGTTGGGAAATCTCTGCCACCCTACCGACCAGCTACTGGTATCTGCGTGGCTTCGACGTCGACCGCATGCAAAAGTACGTCGACTACTTCAACCTGATGAGCTATGACCTGCACGGGATGTGGGATCAGGATAGCAAGTGGACCGGTCCCTACCTGCAGGGTCATACCGACATCACGCAGATTGAGCTCGGGCTGGATCTCCTGTGGCGCAACAACATCGACCCAGCGAACGTCGTCTTCGGGATTGCCTTTTACGGCCGCTCGTTCACCTTGACTGATTCCAACTGCTACCAGCCAAACGGCGAGTGCGAATTCAGTGACGGCGGCAAACCGGGTTCCTGCTCTGATACGACCGGTATCCTGACATATGCAGAGATCAGCTCGAGGAACAACTCGTTGGACGTGCATACATTCTATGACCCGGAAACCACGGTCAAGTACAACGTCTACGAAGGGACCCAGTGGATATCGTATGATGACGAGCAGTCCTTCTTCGATAAGAAGAAGTACGTCTCGGAGCGCTGCTTGAGCGGCTGGATGGTCTGGGCCATAGACCAAGATACAGGCGAGTTTGATGCTCTCGCCGGTCTGATTGGCGAAGATCTCTCCTCGCTGCAAATGGAGGGTGGTCTCACTGGCGATGCGGCAAACGTCCTGGCCGACACCTTTGCCGCGTACACTGGTCAGAACTGTTTCGTGACACCTCGCTGCACGGACGGCTCGAGCAAGGAAAAGAATGCTGACCAGGTGTGCCCTTCGGGCTACCTCTCTGTTGACACAGCGCACAATCCGCTCCAGGCAGGAAACAGAGAGTTGAATGGAGATTGCGCGGAGGGGTGGTACCGCCATATCTGCTGTCCAAAGGACGCCATGCCCAAGAACTGCAGGTGGAACGGGGCTCCAGAGCGCAGCGAATTTGGGTGCGACGGAAAATGCGGCAGTAACCAGTTCAAGCTGAATCAGGATACGGCGCTCGACGCCATGGGCGAAGGGCAATGCTTTACCGGAGCGCGCTACATCTGCTGTGATTCTGCCGCCATGTTCTCCGACTGCATGTGGACCGGATGCCAGGGCCCGCTCATGCCATACACTCCCGCCGAATGCCCAGCGGACTATTACTACCAAACGTTCCGCTGGGACAAGCCCGACGGCACGCCGTGGTGTTCAGATACATACGTCTCGCCCGTGGACGGCGCGGTGGGCAGCCCCCTCCACGACCGGTTCAAGAGCGGCCTCTGCTGTCCGACGGACCAGAGCTTTAGCAACTGCGCGTGGACAAACAGCCTGCAACAGAGTGACATGACAGGAGGCGACTGGGCAGACCACATCCAGGATCTCGTCTGCAAGCCGAGGCCTTGTTCTGCTGGAAAGGTCAAGGTTGCCGGCGCCCTCGATCCACCACCGGCCCCCGGGGCCGGGTCCAAGAGCGAGATCAACTGTGACGGGGTCACGGTCCCTCCGGGTACAGATCCAGAATGGTCGTATTGCTGTGATCCGCCGACCAGATACAACAAGAACTGGCCCGTGCATCCCAAGTATCTGTGGGAAAAGTACTACAACGACCCCAAGAAATCGGACGTGGTCTGGAAATACAGCGATGAGTATCAAAACAACGACGCCGACGCTGACCACTCCAGCGAAGAAGACGGCAGCGACGCATACGGCTTCGTCATGCTCGACGGGCCCGAGGGGTCCATTGACAACGACTTTGCAACGACGCAGACGGTAGTTCGGCGGTCCCGGGATGTTCCCAGAGTGAAGCGCTCCGTCCTGACCACGAACCAGACCGCGCTCGACACGGTCTTTGACCACTCGGAGGAAACCTTCCATGTCTACTGCAACTACCCTGCCCGGTCGCGGGAGTGTGGGCGTATCTTTATTGACGGCGCCGAAGACACGATCATTTCGCTCCCTGACCATATCGGAGAAGGCCCGTTTGCCCGCATTGTATACATGAAACCGGCAGACGAAGACTTCCAGCTGCCTGATCATCACCTGGAGCACCGGTCTGTCGAGCGCATCGAGAACCCGGTCTACGAGGTGAAGATTGACTATAACTTCCATCTGATCAAGCCCAAGCGAGACAGCGAACCCGTGCAGATGCGAGTGGACTACACCAACCTTCTGGGCTACTGGGACGAGATGACTGATTCCCCCGCCAGTCGGATGAGGCGCAGCCTCGGTGAACGAGGTCTAACTAAGGAGGAATGGCGCGCTCGTGTGCAGCGGGCTGTTGTCCGCGACAAGACCGTCCGCAAGCGTGACGAGAAGACCATCCAGGTCAGGACTCCGATGGCGTTCTCCGGCTCTCATATCGACAAGCGGTGGTGGGGAGCATTCAAGGACTGGCTGAGGAAGCTCGTATGTGTCTCTACCCTTCCCCCAGGGCCCCTTCTGATCGGTTTCCTGACCACCTATAGACTACCGTGACCAAGTCCAGTATTGGCGTCATCCCCTTAGGCTTCAGCCACACAATCAACCTCTTCCGGGCCCAGTGGGGATGCCCCGGACAGACCTACTCGGCCAACCTGCGGATGGATCTGGAGGCAGACCTCGCGATGGACGCGACGTATGCCTATTACCTCTCTGCGACCTTTATCCCGCCTGGCAAGCCGGAAACCTTTGCTTACTTTGGCATGGAGCCCACTGCCTATCTCGGGCTTCACATTGAAGGCAACGCCCAAATGCAGACCACCACGGGCAGGAAGAAGATTATCGACACGCTGTCCTATCCCGGATTGGCCGTGAAGGGGATCGCAGCCGTTGGGCCGACGCTGGACATCTACGGAGAGGCGGGTTTCCCCCATCCTACCCATTGGTAACCGCCCCCTTTACTGACCTCCAACTTAGATTCGAGGTAAGATTACATTGCATGGCCAAGTCGATGCCGGGGCGACCCTCACCTTCGGCAAGGCCGAAGTCTACTGGCCGCAGAACGACGACGCAAAGGACCAGTATGAGACACTGCTCGGGCTCGAGAGCGACACGGCGGCTCCTGCGCCCGGCAGTATCGAGCCCAGGTTCGAGGCCGGAGTCGCGGTTGACGCACAGCTGGATATCCTCGTCACTCCGGAAGCCAATATTGGTATCAAGATTGGCGGCGGCAAACTGGTCGGCGGCGCTACCCTCATGGATGCCCAGTTGACCGGGTACGTGATGGGAGACCTGTCCTTCCAGGCACACGGCGACTACGACACGGCGAGTAACTCTTTCCAATACCGCTTCGGCGCGTATCTCTTCTACAATCTAGGATACAAGGCGACGGCCCAGATCCTCAATTTTATTGACTGGGCCTTGGGTCCGCGCCAGGCATACACCCCGAACAAGACGGTGAAACTGTACGAGAAGCAGGGCTCCATCCCCATGGGATCGTCGTCCGACCAGCAGGCACGAGATCTGACAGTCTACGGCCCTGTTGAACGGCGCCATATCGCCGCGGAACTGCCGGCAGACGCGAACATGTCTGCGTACTTGGACCCGGCCACGGGCCTCTTCCGGCGCAGCGATCCTATGGACCTGGGTGCGTAGCAGACGTTGGGCCCCTGATTTGCAGTCATTCCTGTACTTCCAGTCTTGCTAACCACCCAATCGCTCCGGCCAGATGATCCCAACGACCCGGAATTCACTCAGAACCTCCAGTGCCCTCCCGGCAGCAGCGGAGACGTCAAGCTTCCAGAACTCCGATGTAGGCTCTCACTTGGACCGGTACCTTGTGGCTCTTGGTGCGGCGCGTATGCTGATCTCTTGCAGTCAACTGCGACCTCCTCTGGGGCTTCGTCGAGCCCGCCAGTGGGAAGACGTCGGACGAGACCGACCACGACGCAGGCAAGGTGACGGGCCTGTGTGAGCCAATCCTCGACATTCCCAGCAACAAACGAACCGAGGCCTTCACATTCTCCAACGACAAAGATCGCACGGCCGCGCGGTACAAGGCGCAATGCCCCTCGGGGACGTGCAAGCAACCCTCTGCGGATCTGAACAAGGCCCTGAATCGCAGAAACCTGCAGCTCCAGTGCGACGAGTTCCCCTGGAAGTCGTCCGAGCAGGGGGGCCACTATCTGCCCAGCGACTCCCGCAGCGCAACCTGCGTGCCTTCGTTCCAGAACAACTGGCACGGACAGTGCCTCAGTACGTATTGAATCGACCCGGGGCTCGCGGCCTGTACGGCTTTTTGCTGACACGAGACAGAACTGATGGGTCAGTTCCAGTCGAACTGGAAAAAGCTGGATCCTGATGCACCCGCCGACGATGAACGAGAGGACTATTGGGTCCCATGGTCGTCACCGCGTAAGACCGTCCCCCGCTCGCGTACTCTACTGGCCTCTTGCTGACCGCGGCTCTCCTCGCGATACCAGGCTGGACATCAATAGGCGAGTATGGGCCAGAAGGCTCCAAATACTCGCAGAAGCTCATAGAGTACCCCACCGCACAGCCGCCTCCCGATGGGGTTAGAACCCGGGTACGTATCTGACGGGTTTATAGATAGGGTCGTTTATCTAACGTGCCACAGAACGACGACAAGCTCTCTTGGGCTTTCAAGCGCGACTACCGCGTCTCGTGGATCCACCAGGACCCGACCACCATCACCAGCAGCACCTGGTGGGATGCCACGGGCAAGACGCTCAAGGGAGGTGGCCACGGCCCCGCGGGCATGGACGCGATCCTCTGCGCAGTCAACATCTTTGGCCAGGAGGACACGTACAAGCTTCCGCAGGGCCAAAACGGACCGTATAACGCCTACTGCCGCAAGGAATCGAACGAGATCAAATACTGGTCTGTGGACTACAGTATGGGTACCTGCCTGGTCACGTTCGCCGACGGGACCAGCAACACCAAAAGGGACAGCGGCAGCTGGGCTGGATGGGAGGTCAAGAGTAAGTTCATTCCGCGCCCCAGGCGGGGACTCAGCGACTGATCGAGTTGGCAGGCGTAGAAATGGTGGACAACGTTGCCGGCGATCTGGAGGAGGACTTGAGGCGAGCACAAGAGATGGCAAGGAGGGACCGCCGGCCTTGAGTACGGTCTATGGCTGCTCTAATTCTGACCGTTTGTTGTAGTTGGCAACAGTTCGTTCTGTTTCTGTAGACATAGATTGTTTTAGGACCCTGCCAAAGCGGAGACTGTGTATCCAACGGCTGATGCATAAAAATAATGACGCTGGCTAGACTCTGTAGAGCAGTATCCTGTCCAGTGGATGTTTGGCGCGGCTGCCACTGTGGATGCCCTAATTCACTTCTTGATCCTTAGCATCAGCGAATCGGCAGTGCCATGTTCCACATTTACGTCTATCCCAGCCAATGAATTTCAGCTTCGTCTCCTTTTTAGCTGCCGCTGGCTGATTCATATCTTCACGCCTTCCCGTCCCAACGTCCCCACCCCCACTTCCAAACACCACCACCTTCTCTCGCCATGTCGAACGAGGACCGAGGATACATCCCGAAATGGGGCGAGCTGCCCGTCGAGCAGTACCTGATTGCACGTTTCCCTTTCAAGCTCTCCTGCCCAAGCACGACCACTAACGTCCCGCAGAGACACTGGGACTCTGCAGCGACAGAGTCCGCCGACGAACAGCGCCTCCGGCTCATCCGGCAATTCATCGATCTGGATGAGATACCCCGCGAATGGGATCCCGTCAACTACGGCGCACCGCCGCCACGCATGCCCACGGCGGAGGAGATCGACACGGTCCTGCGTCCCTGGCGGTCGGACGAACTGCGCCAGCAGGCATGGCAAATCCTGGAATCCGGCAACGCCGCCCCGATCCTCCTCCGGACGCACTACGACCCAGAGGGCGACGAGAAGATGGAGGAGTGGATCGGCGCGTCGGAGGAATTCGAGAACCAAGCCTGGTGGGCGTGTCTGAACGATCCAGCTCTCTTCGACTTTGGCTCCGACTGGCAGCGCGTCTACGACATCGTGCCCGAGGTCGCAGGCCCGGTGGGCGGTGCCGGGTACCGGCGGTACCCGGCATCGGAAATCGTCGAAATGTCCCGAACGCAGTTCAAGACCTCGTTCGGCAAGGCTAAAGAGAATGAGCCTGATCGGTGGCGAGAGGATCGGCATCGGTTCGTCGAACTCGAGGCAGCCGACCTCCTCCGCACAGTGGCAGCAGCGTACATTCTTGTTGCGGATCAGGAGACCTTTGAGACCGGTGGCCAATTGCGTCTGCTCTATCTCGACGGGAAGCGGAACGTCATCCGGGAGACCCGCGTCGAGGCCGATGCGCAGACGATCACAGACGTCATCATGGACTGGGATCAGTTGAATCTGCCGCCGGACCTGTGGGAGGAGGGGACCATCGGCGATAGGTACCGCGTTACCGGGGATTTGGGGAGGGAGCTGTATCAATTGAGCGAGGCTGATATGGCGGATCCCTGATCCGCGTCTGATCCTACTCAGGGGCTGTATTCATCAGGCCAGTGCCCGTTCCGCAGCATGGATCCCCAGTTACGCAAGCAGCAGGCCAAGACAGCATCAGAGAACGAGGAAGAGAGCTTTTATTGCATCCGATTTGATTCCTGCGTCCGGTACTGGCTCGAGCCAAGGAGTTACGGTCCAAACTAGGTTTTCGGGAGTTTCTTGACACTCCTTCACTTCTGTATACTAATCATCACTCGTCTACGTTATGTGTATATGAGTACGGTAGATGGGACTGCTCGAAACTGCTGGAGCAGCCCTGTCCTGATCATCATCTTGGCTGCTTGTACTGCCGATCAATGGGACGATTGCCTAATACCTTTACCTAGCGTCGCCCAGAGTTCTTTATCCCCGGTAACATCATGTTCAATCACACGGATCCTGACTTTAAGCGGCAGTGATAAGAGGCACTGAAGTGGTGTAGAGAGTTGCTGGACAAGATGTCGATTCAAGGATCTACGCCTACTCTCCCAAACTGACAGTAACGAACAGGGAGATGCAGGAAGAGCAGATTATTCATACTGTAAGATTGAATCAAGTGTCCGAAGCGGAAGCCGAGAAAGGAATCAAGGCATGGAACCAGCAATAGTGAGATGCGTCAAAGGTAGCTGCTGGACTATTTTTATCGCGGAATCAAGCAGATAGTTGTGGGTGTAGCCGAAAAAGGTGAAGCGATAACCTAACTGACTGAGGTGTGGCACTGAAGGATAAACAAGAGATGTGAGCTGGGCTTTGAGCCTCTTAAATCGGGAGACGACCAATGCCACTACATTTCGTGGAGAGAACTCCGCAGAAAGTGAAGTCATCCAAATGAATGTTTACTTGCTGCGTTCCGTGCATTATATAGTATGGAGAAAGGTAACGAGGCTGTGGCCTCCCATGGTGGCTTTGCGTATTTCGATGTAATTGGCTTCACCAACGGACGACTCAGAGCTCGACCAGCTCTCTAACAAGCAGCCTAGGTATTCATCTATAACCTGGTCTAGTTGAACCACGCGCGGCCCGACTACATGCCAATCATCTCGCCGCTGTAAGTATTCAAGTATCAAACCAAAAGGATCGTCTCAATAACCCTCACTGAAAATTCAGTTTCTCAAGGTCCCCGTGTAGTCAAGGAATGCGTCTAGTGCACATTGGCCAGTCCGAGAAAAGATGAATCAATAGACAGGGAAGGTGGGGGGAGGATAGTTATAAACATTAAGTCAAATCAGTGGCAGGGTGACTGTGAATAGGTTCTCTCACTCTTTCTACTCAATATGGACATGCGTCGGACCGTGATAACGAGGAATTAAGAATACCATCCGTGCAAATATACGAGGCTTACGGGAGCCGGCGCAACATAGACAACTTTTTCGTCCTTAATGCGTACCTTAACTTCCTCAAAACCCGCTGCTGGATGTGGTGGCGCTGGAACCGCGGCCCACTAGCTGACAGCTCAATGCAACAGTATATTAATAAGATAGCTGACCCAGACCAGGCTTTGTGGCGTCTTCGCAGCGTCATATCTGTGTATTAGTACCTGAACATGGAAGAAGTACAGCATAGGCTGCTTGCTTAATACTGCGACATTGCCAATAAATACTGGATAATTAATCAGGCTTGAAATGCCCAGTACCTAGCACAGGCCTTAGATATTTATCTGTACTAGCCCTGGTGGTTTAAAACAACATTTAGGGGATGATTTAGATGTTAACAGCTTTTATGGACAGATAACTAAATACTATGGAAGTGCAGTAGAGGGGCAGGAACTGGATAATTAGTAAAACCACATAAATAAGGATATTGCCTGGCTAAAGAGACAGGTCAAGAACAAGGCGATTAATATCTATATAGATAATTGTTAGGGGACGATATGCTTGTTCTAAGCTATATCCTGCCATATATACAAGAAGGGTTTGCTAAGGAAGAGAAAGGTAATATCCAGAGTGTATGGGTAGAAATAAGGACCGTGCTAAGCGAGTATCCACTTGTACGAGGCATCTGATTGGCCGAGTCTCGAGAAAAAGGCTACCGCGTACAAGGAACCCATAAGTGTAGGTCCTCCCCCCTGGAAAAGGCAGGCGTCCTCTTGATATGTTGTGTCGTCCGAGGCAAAAGGGTTTAATGGTTGTGGTTGTCGAGTTGTTGATCTTCATGTATAGTACGGGAGGCATCTGTAGGGCCAGCAGCCAATGCCAAGATATATACACTTCCAATCTGAAAATTCCTTCTTCCTATCCTGGCTTCTGCCAGCTCTTCCAAGTTCTTCTCTAGCATCCTCCTCCAAGCTTACCATTCTCCATCTCTACCTCCTGATCTTCACTGTCTCTGATCAGGTCATCATGCCATCTGAAGCTGCCAATAATCCAGATCCTAATGCAGACAATGCCCTCCTGCGCCGCCTATTGACCCAACAACACAGGGAACTGCTGGTCAGTTTCTCAACAAGTTCACCACCCCTGTGTCCGGGTTCCAGGATGAGCAGACTGGTTATTCGTACGCTGTAGTCCGTCTCACTGCCAAGGGTGACCGGGCTCTGTTCGACCTCTGCCATAACAATGTGCAGAGAGAGGTGTGGCGATTTCCCTCATACGAGTTTGTTGTTCGTGTTGGCGCTCTCACGGTGAAACAGGTAGGCCTACCCCTAGCTCGTCCGAAATGTTTACCTATCATCAGTTCAGACTGACCTATGATTAGGTCCGCACCGCTCGGCCATCGTACGTTAATGCCATTTTGATTGCTTCGCGTGGTGTCAAGACTCGTGAGCCATGTTCTATGAGCACCCGCTCTGTCTTTGGGGAGCATGTACGGATTCCTGGTTACTGGAATGGTGCCTGTGCTGGTTGCAAATGGATGGATGGCGGGGCCCGCTGTGACTTTTATGCTGATCGTGAGCCCAAGTATGGGCCGCTTAGTGTTGCAGAGCTTCCGCGCGCTCCAATTGAGGAGCTAGAGGACTGATATTGTGCGTACGATCTGGTTCAGCAAGGGTTTATTCTTCTCTTTATTCTTGTGGGCTCTGGGTGGGGCTGGTCTTCTTAACAGCCCAGAGTTTTCACTCTTTATACAGAACTTCTAGAGTTATCTTTACCTGTTAGGGGACGATATGCTTAGGGACCATGCTAAGCGGGTATCCGCTTGCACGAGGCTTCTGGTTGGCCGAGTTTCGAGAAGAGGGTACCTCGCACGAGGAACCCGTAACAAGTAGGCTATGTTCGTGTAGTTGATGCAGTTTCCTCCTGCCTTTTCCCCTTTCAGCGTATCTACAACACTATATAATACGATAAATTATAGAGTCTGTTTTAATCATGCTAGGGAGTGCACAGATCAGATGTCTAATACACTATATGGTAGAGCATGGGAATTAGGGTTTAGAGTTGGACATTAAGACGGCAAGCCAATCAGAACATTTAAACAGCCATCTGGCGCTCATATTCAGAATCTCAAGCATGAAGAAGAGAATTATGTATACGAAGACCTTGAGTGTGGGACATCTTTGCAAAACAAAGCCTAATCTGATACAGTAAGCAGTCAGAAATGGCAGAAGTCGATTCATCGCGTACCCGGTGTACACGATGAATGGCCAATCACATGACACTCACCCTGGGCACCGATGCACACGATGAAGCTCCGTAATCTATGTTGGCTCATAATCACAGCTCGTAGGGCTGTGACAGACATGACAAAAGCAGGCCGGAAAGCAAATAAGGAGATCACCCTCAAAGCTCACCTTACTAAACTCATTCACTTCAAGGTAGCTCTCCATCAACTGTATTTCCTCGTTAACAGACACATACGACCACAGGGTGTGGAGAACAGGGCTTCCCGTCCGCTCAGCCGTACTTAAGCCACACGCCGGCTGGTTAGTAGTATGGTGGGTGACCACATGCGAATCCCAGCTGTTGTATGTTTTTCTTTTTCTTGTACCTGACTGCCATCATTATCAACGCGGACGAGTGCGCGGACTGGACATGGACATATGTCACGAGCCGTCGCCGCGCCGTTGACTGATTAATCCTTGACTATGCGCTTCGACGTCTTAAACTTAACGAATCTCACCACGCCATGTGCCTCTAGCCCGGCGTCGTGATTGCAATGCCGCGTCAATCAGGGTCAGTCCATGGAGATGGCGTTCTGGGCGCCTATACGAGCCAGAGCCTTGGAGAAATCGAACCGGCGCCAGTCCGCCAGTCAACCAGCAGTGAGAATCTGCCGGACGGTATGGCGAAGTTATATGTCGACCTGAAAATATGACTGTTTAAGACTATTTAGGTAGCCATGAGGCCCATGACGCCTTTTTAGCTTAGCGGCATATTTTCTCAATATTCGCCGAGAGCGGAACATGGACGACGTCACAAGTCAAGTCGTGGGCTGGTAGGACAAAATACCACGCCGAGACCTGTCTACAGCACCTCTTCCTTACCAGAGAGGGTCTAGATAACGGGGCTACGAAGGTGCAAAATGCGTCTGCTCCCTGTCACCTCAAGACGGGTACAGCATCTCGAGTCAGTCTGGCGCCGGCTGGAGAATGGGACGTCCACAATCCTCAGCTCGAGTCTTTACCGGTTGAGTATAATAGCGCTGAGATAGGAAAGGAGGCTACTATAGACAAGATGAACTGGTTGGAGACGTGATTCTTGCTGGGAGGATGCTTAAGCGGTGGCCGAGATATACGCTGCTGAGGGCGGAGATTTTTGAGATCAGGATGGTGGAGGCATTGCCAGGAGGAATAGGTAAGGGGAGATTGTGAAAAGAGGAAGAAGTAAGTTTTGCGAGGTAAAGAGGTTACAACCACCCGTATGTGAATGACTTGTATAGATTATGAAGTCAAATGGAATGGCTATACAACCGTAGTTTCTGCCAGAGAGATATTATGGAGTCAGAGCACCACATAGATCCCCTCCTTCCCCAGAAAGCAGCAACCTCTATTTAGCCCTATACTAAGGCGCAATCTCCCAGCTTTCTAACTTCCCAGATCCACAGAGTAGACTTGTTAAATCTAGACTTGATAAACCACGGGTCGGGGCGGGTTTTGGGTTTCAACTCAACTCAAGTATCCCAAATATCCCAAATATGCAGATCCTTCCTTATAAAGTTGTCACGATCACCTTATACTAAGGATGGTGCTTAGGATGATGAGCTACATCGAATATATGTACGTATCTTATTGTCTGTCGTACGATTGTGGGAGGCTCAGTATGGATATGTAATATCCTAGTCAACAGCTAGCGGGGTCAAAACCTGAGCTCGCCAACGACATCAATGAGAACATCACCTCATCCTCCCATCACATTTCGCCATAGTGCTTTAATAACCATATTTAGGGTAGGTCTAAGTGACCCAACCTGCCCTGCACTATACGTCAGGGCTCCTAATTAGCCCAGCTTGAAGCCCCCGAGTACAAATGTCTGAAACACGAGCTCAGCATCATACTCCGCCCTTAGACGCCTTAGTCGTGCTACAGAATCGTGCCCATAATGCGCAATAAAGTCCTGGTCCCAGCTTTGCGTCACTCATGAAGATATAGGGCACATACGTACCGTCGCCCTAGCCAGCAAGGTCCTCAATAGTACTGGAAAGGACTCGCACAGCGCTGTGCACTATTTCGTCGTCCTCGGGATCATCCCAGCCGGCGTCGATGACCAGCCAAGTCTGGCTGGCTCTGTAGGCCCAGCGCGTTTCCCCCGCGGCTGTGACCGCTGCGAAGGCGCGGGCAGAGATAGGCTGTAGGCCTAGCGCTAGAACTTCTTTGGGTATAGATTGGATGATTTATTTGTTTTGAACTCCGGAGTTGTTGTCATGATGCCCGGGAGAGCTTTGTAGAGGGAAAGGCTTGGGGTCGAGCTTGTGGCGGCCCAGTCCCAGCTGGCAATGACAGTGTTAGTCGAGTTATCTGGACTCTCACTGTCGGTGAAGTACGCCTTACCGATGGTTGTCAGGCACCATCTGCCCACTCATCATTTTCGTCAATGTCTGGATCCGGGTTAAGTCGTCGACGGTGGAAATTGATGCGAACGGCGCAAAGGCAGATGGGTTGGGCTCGGGCTGAATATAGATCATGTTCATGACGGCGCTGATCGTCCCGCCTGCTATAAATGCCTGGAGCATAAATTTTGCATGTCCCTCCGCTGCGTCGGACTGTTGAAACTCATAAGCCGCGGTGAGAAGACGAGGCAAGTGCCCAAGCATGTTCTAACGCCATCCTGTAACGCGGGCTAGCTATATAGGTGCGATCCAGAGATCAGGCTGTGGGGTCTGATCATAGTGACCTTTTTGGACCAGTTAGGAGTATGCTTGCCTGGACACGTCTCTCTTACACACCTCAAATAAGGTGGATGGGGTAGGTGTACAGAGTAAATGCCGCGACGATGCCTGGAGATAGTTAAGACCGGGGAGCCTGATTTGTTTGGAGATACGCACCGAAGTTATTGGCCCCGCCTTTGAGGGCACAGAAGAGGTCTTGATGGGATGATCTGTTGGAGTTGACCAAGGAACCGTTGGCAACGACGACTTGGAAATTTGCTGCACTGTCGCAGGCCAGGCCATGCACGCCAGTTTCATGGTTTTGTACAGTATGTGAATTTTTTCGGGGACTTACCTCCGAGTATAAGAACCCCCACTCCGACTCAAGTACTCTTCCCCCCACTACGGTAACCTTGTACTCGTCAAGGTAGGAATAGACATCTCTCCATTTGAGCCCGCCCCCCACCTCTATAACGTCCCGCTCGGGGTCATAATTCTTTTCATCCAGGCTGGAGAGGCTGATCAAGACCCCCGCGTTAATGTTGGCTCCCAACGGCGGTGGCATGTGGTCGCCAGACCTGACCGCAAAAGGAACATAATGGGACGATAGAAGACGAACAGTGTCTTGCAGGACCGAAGTGTTGGCAGGCCTGACGATGCATGTCGGGTTAGCCCAGGCAGTTTTGGACCAGTTCTCCATAGAAAGTATGTGATACTGGGGAGTTGTCTGGAGGAACGTGAAGTCGGGATAGTCTTTATTGAGATGGAGGCAGAGGCGCTGGGTGGCTCGCAATTGGTTCAAAGATAGGGAGGCCATGTTGACTGCTGATCCCAGTCGCCTAGCAAGCACTCTTTATTTTTATAATACAACTTAGCGCCACAAGGTATGGGTATATCCTTGCACCCTGTCATCTACGTTCCCATCTCTCCACCCTGTATTGTGTACTATTTTCAGTCATCTGCGGTATGTTTGCCGTAGAGCTTGTGTGACAACATGGATGTCAGCTCAGCCCTCCAACCTCTGCTCCCGTCCTTTCTTCTTCACCCCCAACCCTGCACCTCTCCCCCCTCCTCGCTTCTGCATTTCCTTTCTTTCTTTCACTTTCAGGCACTCACTATGCCTGGCACAATTATTATCACTGGCGGAAACGATTCTCTCGCTGTCCCTGCCACCCAGCTCCTCGCAAAGTACCCAGAGCACACCATAATCCTGACACAGCGCAACCCCCAGACAATCAACCAGCCCACCAGCAATAGCAGAGTGTACGTTAAAAAGCTGGACCTCGAAGACTTTTCTGCCGTCCACGCCTTTGCTAATGCCGTCGCGACAGATGTTCAAGTTGGCAAAATTCCACCGCTGACCAGCATCATCTGCAACGCTTACCACTGGAATCTCCGCACCGCTCCCGAACTGACAGGTGACGGGTATGAGAAAACCTTCCAGGTAAATCATATTGCTCATGCCGCACTCGTTCTCCGCCTGCTCGGTCATTTCGATTCTGTCTCGGGCTGCTGTATCGTCCTGTTCATCAGTGATGCCCACTGGACTGGGAAAAACAGCCTGGAAAAGTATCCCCCTGTCATTCGGAAGGCGAACGGTTTGGATGCTCTGGTGAGCTGCCAGCTCGGCCTGAGCCAAAGCCAGAGCACATGGGCCGCGGGTTCCAGCGGTACGCGTCGTCGAAACTGGCGACTGTAATGTGGATGTACTCTCTGAAGCGCCGCTTGGAGGCTGTATGCGCCTTTGTCCCCCATTATACTATCGCCTAATACCTGCTGACACGGCAAATTGCGTTGCACAGGACCATTCCCTTGGCAAGATCACTGCGGTGGCAGTCAACCCGGGGAACCCGGCAGACTCGCGCGCATTACGGGTGAACGCGCCATCCCTTCTGACCGTTTTATCAATGCTTGTGATCATAGTCAAATAGAGATTCTACAGGGCCCATAGGGTTAATATAAACAACCACGTGCCAGTCCTAAACCAAAGACAGAAATCTTCTTGTTAAAGTCTCTATTAAAGCCTCTATTCAAGCCTGAAACCCTATTACAATCCTATTATTTAAACTGCTGTAAATGATTGTGTTATCCAAGATAGATAGCATAAACTGGGAGGGTTTGCTGCTAAGAGGGGAGGATAATTATAATAAAAGAAACCTAACCTGTCAGGCATTAACCCCAAACCAGATAATTAACACACCAAGCATCAACAACCTGATAAGGGCAACTACCCTGCCAGTGCCCAACCAGCAGTAACCTGATGGCAGACCACATATAGAGTTATTAAGATTACTAGCAACCTAGGTCTCCAAGCAATTCATTCTGTTTGCCCTGACCTATCTTCCTCTCTGCACCTCACTTGTAAGGTAACTGCTCCATTAAACAGACTAGGCACCTCGCCAGTTGCTGCCCCAGGCGTCCCCACAGCTGCACGCCTTACCCGTTGCGAGAGGGGCGACACTCCCTCCCAGCTCCACGACCTGGCCTACATGCCGCATCCGAGAAGGTCTCGACTGTACTAAGTCATCAGCAGGCAACCCCGGTACAAGATAATTGAAACATACAGTCGACTCTGAACAGTATGGGATATCTTGACAAGGACCTGGTCTCTGCGGGGCGGGTGATGGTAGTCCTCTCTTTGAAGAGCTCGAGCAACCGGCCGTGAGTATGGTACTGCCAATACCCAGTAAGTGATCTGCGAAGACTGGAAGGAACGGCGGGGTTGAAGAGTTGGACGGTTGGAGAGCGGAATGAGGGCTGGTTACTGGAGATGCAGCCTTGGCAACTAGTATGACTGCAATCTGGGTTACTGGAGCTCGTCTGCACATGAGAGGATCTCTTATTGTCTACTCTATTCTACAGGGATCTTAGGCAATGTCTCCAGCCTTGCCGCATTGGACCTGCAGCCACTCCAAAGCACTCCGGTCTGTAAGCTTCGACTCCATCAAGTCATCCAACAAAGACTCGCCATTGTCAGTCTCATCCGAATGGGTAGCCCGGATACCGACTCGACAGTAAGGCTCGTGGAAGAAATGAATAAACTCAATGCTGAGGTAAACATATTCACTGTCACTTTCAGAGTCTTCCGCCTCACTCTCTTCACTCTCGCCCTCATTCTCATCCACACCGTCTTCTTCATTTTCGTCACTTTCATCAGTCTCATTGTCTGGCCAGCCGTTCTGTTGGTCCTCGTGGACCTCCCGCAGTATCTCGTCGGCATAGTTAAGCACGCTTGGGGCGAAATGCGACAGGCTCTGATTGACGAGACTCCACACGGCGCCTTGCTTCATCAAGGGCTTACAGGTATGCTTATTTCCCCGCAGCGCAGCAGCATAGAGGGCTTTTATGCAGAACCCGCCCGTCACGTTGACTTCTGCCCCCGCTCAAGGAGAAGCTGGACAAGCTCGTAATTGCCCGCAACGCAGGCGGTGATATCGGTGCCGCACAACAAGGAGAGTAATGGAATATAGTCCAAGCCCTTGCTGCGGCTGCCTGCAGCGGATATTCGTACACCCCCTCCCCCACCCACTAGGCGCACAGTCACATCTCAAGGACAAGTGGGCACGCATGGTTAGTGTCATGTACTCTATTAACCCTGTGGTTCTCAAGAATGGCACCGAACTTGGCCTTACTGGACTTTAGTTACCGCATCAGCAATAGTATATGGTATTTTGTGCCTATATCGGACAATCAATCATTTTTGAGCTCGTTTTTCACTCTCCTAAATATCTAGAGTGGCGATTGATTTCGTGTGCCAGCGAAACAACGTCGTCTAGTACGGCAGTACACTGGTTACTTCGTATGCGCAGGGGCACCAGGTAGCCGAATCATAACAGCTATCTTATGTTCCGAAATATGACTTATTAACAGCGTAACAAGATCATAACAGCTAAAGATAGAATCATCACATCTCTCACCTGAGCACACGCTTATTCCACAACAGTAAAAACACGCAGCTTAGTAATTTGGGCAACATGCTGAAATTTCTAATAGGATCTTACCCTTCTGCTTAGCTAGATTTCTTGATTTTGACCTCACTCTGGAGGCATGGTTGGTAGCCGAATTATAAGGTATTTGACGCGGTCAAAAACGCAAAGAGGATACGTCAAGTGACTCACAGACTTCGCGAATATTGCATAAATACGCTTGAAGGTTATCCTAGTATCACAAGAAGCCAGACGCTTTCCACGCCCCAACATACTTCATGACCAAGTCTTGGTCAATGGGACCCAAACTTCTTAAAGTCGCCGAATGCTCCCTGCTACGTGTTGTATCCAGAATCATACCACCACACGACATGCGCAGAAAGTCCGTCTCGAAAAAGTCCGCCAGCCTCGCTGCTGGATTCTCTGAAAATCCCAAGCTGGGAGGAAAATGCCGAACTCTACGAAGCCATTCCTTGAACGGAACGGCGTTTGTCCGTGGAATATCAAGCGCGTCTGCGAGGATTGTGAGCATATCAGGCCATGGCTGTCGCACAGGGTTTTCGATATGGTAAACAGAGTATGCCGGCTTATTTGTCAACAGAAGATCACCTAAGGCGGCCGCGACGTCGTCGACGGGACACCATGACAGGACCTGAGCGTGTTAGCAAGGTATACCAAATAGCTTTGCGGGAGGAAGACATACCCCTTCAAGATCGGGGAGGACATTCAGAGTTTTGGATGATTTGATCAGGTGCACCAAGTGTTCGACCGGATTCCAGTAGCCATTAATCTTGGAGCCAGATATCTGGCCCACTCTGACTGACATCGTACGGAAGATATCAGGGTGCATATGCAGCGTCTCGTCCAATATATGCTCACAGACGAGCTTCGCATCAGCATACCCCATCGGCAGGGCTGATTCCGCATTGACTGGCTGTTCAGGAACGATAGCCTTCTTCGTAATAAATGGGTGACAGCCTACGACGGAGACGGAAGAGACGAACTGGAACCCGACTTTCCCGGTGTCTGAATGCCGCCGATTAGCGCAATCGCGGCAGAGGTCGATAAGATTTCGCATCGTTTTGAATTGGGGCTCGAAGCCACGCACCGGGCGCGTCATGCTCATTGCCCAGGCGTTGTGAACGACGTCCGTGACGGTGTTGACGAGGTGTTGGTATCTCTCGGGGACGAGGCCGAGACTCGGTGCTGAGGAGTCTGTTTCGATAACCTCCAGCTTCGATAATGATTCCGAATCCAATATGAGGCCTTTCGATTGGAAAGCGTCAAGCTGACGAGAAGTTGCGTCTGAACCACTCACTCTGTTTAGACAGACGACTTTGGTGACGCTCGATTGCTTAACGAGGTGGGCCACCAGATGCGAGCCTAGACTGCCCGTGGCACCTGTAACCAGCACGCAGTGAGGGGAGCCATCGATGACCTGGTTGGGCGGGAGGCATGTGGGAGCGGAAAAGTGGCTTGTGTGTTTCTCGACGAGAGTGTCGATTATAGCTTGACGAGAAGCAATGTCAGCCGTGGACATCTTCGAAGGAGCTGGGGGGATTATAGCTACCCTATCCTGGCCCTGAGAAGACGCCAACGCGATGATTATGCGTTGGATGGAATTCTCAGGCAGGTGGCCATCGGTCCAGTCGACATGGCCGTATTCATTTGCACGCAAGGTCTTGTCCCAGACATCTGGCTGGGCGAGGGCATGCGAACGACCGTCATTGAAGAGCCACCACCCCTCCACCAGACCGAAGACGGAATCCACCCACGGCACCGCCTCAGTCATCTCCAGCATGATGAGGAAGCCGTCGGGACGGAGCATGCGGTGGATGTTCTTGGTTGTCACCGCCCTTTATGCGTCGCGTGTACGCCAGAACGACATGCTGGCTTTCAAATAGATGGCTTGAAGGGGTCTTCTCGCAGTCAACAACCTCGAAGCGCATCCAGGTGTGATCCTTGAATCGTTTGCGGAGCCCAGCTACCAGTGAAGGTGAGATGTCTGTCGCGGTATAGCGGACGGGGATGCGCGAGCGTGAGAGGAGCGGCACAAGGGCAGCTGTTGTTCCGCCTGTCCCGGCACCCATCTCGAGAATGTTGATGGGCTCTGTTCGGTGCTGCGGTAGCTGCGCAAGAAAATGCTCCCAGAAATGCTGCAGCTGGCGAAGCCAGGCCACGTTGATCGGGGACTTGCCGTACATGCCGGCTGCGAGATCGCGGCCCTCGGGGGTACCGAAGAGCAGTTGAATGGCTTCAGTCTTCCCGGTTAAGCAGTCGGCCAGCTTGCACCCAGTCAGGCTTGTGAGTTTGTGGTCATAGGCATGCTCCGGATACTGGCGCAGAAGTTCCTGGAGGATCTGCTCAGCGGACTTGGATGGCACTGGTACAGCGGTTCGCGTCATGCGTGGGCCATCTACATCCACAAGGCTGGCCTTTTCCAGCAACCCGTACAAGACAGCAACGACTTGGTTGTGCTTTGGCAGGTGAGAGATGCGCCGGACAGTCTGGCCGGGTTGCGCAGCACGGATCGAACATCCCATCTGGTCAAACGCGTCGAGGGTATGGACAATCACCAGCTCAGTCAGTCTTGGTTGAACGTTGTTCGAGTAACCGGATAGCTTGTTGGCCTCAATGAACCGATCTGTCAAAAGTTTGGTCTCAGTAAAGCTGTCTACAATGGAGCTGGCAGGAATCTGTTGTCGGTCAATGTTGTGCGAGTCCTCATTATTGATGCCACTGGATGTCTCGCTTTCCGCTGAAGCCGTCTCAAGATCGTCGCTGCTGTCGTCTCCTGTTCGTGACGTGTCGGACGCCATCATGTTTGCTCCGATACACTTCACCAGGCTATGGACGTCGGTCATGTCCATGAGCTCGTCCAGCTCAAACTTGATGCTAAACTCCTTCTCAACTTCTCGGGCGACCTCCATGGCTAATAGCGAATCGATTCCAAGCTCGACGAGATCCGCGCCAGGCTGGATTTCGACGGGCTCGAGACCCAGCAGGTTACAAAATAGGGTTCGCACACGCGCCAGAATATCGTGGCCTGGGGACTTGCTGGTGCTTTCCTTCTTTTTGCTAGGTGCTTTGGCGTCTTTTTCGTTCTTACTGACGTCCTTTGTAAATACTGGCTCAGGTACTTCCTTGAATTCAACCGTGGCTAGGCATTTCTCTTGCGGTTCCAACTGGCCCCCAGACAGGCGTGTCAAAAATCGCGACATGCCAGCGATGGACACCTCGACAAAGTGAAGGCCCAATATGACCCAGACCAGTTTTCCGTTGGTGGCATCAAACACAAAAATATCACTGACATATTCTTTGGGTGAAGGCTGATGGTGTCGTGCATACACCTCCCACTGCTCCGGCCGCAAGTCGAGTGGCACTGTTGGCGACCTAATCCATCGTTCAACACGGTTGGACAAGTACATCTTGCCCTCGTCACAGTCGGTCATGCAGTTCAAGAAAATACCTGCAACTTGACAGAAAGTGTCTCCAAGGCCCACGCCCAGAATACTCTTGCTGGAGTCTTGCTTGATGATGCGCCCAGCCGACTCGTTGCTCGTGGCTGCCAGTTTCTGCAACCCACGGTAGCCATCTTCTTTGTAATTCACCACATTCGAAAACAATTTGTAGATGTTGCGACTGCCCTGGATGGTCTGTTCGGCTTCCTGCCCATTGAGCAGGGCAAGGGCACGGCGGTGATCCACCAAACGCTCGTACGCGGCAAAGGCTTGCATGGACTGCTTCGGGGTCTGGAACGTGATTCGGCCTGAAACGTGCTGAGTGGTATTTCCAGAGTCACTGCTGGTGATGCGGAAGTCCCAGGCAGATGATCTGTCACTGGGCCTCTCCGCAACAAGCCAAACTGATTTTGACCCATCCAGACACAGTGGGGTGTCGTTCTCCATACCCTCTAGCTCAGGAATCATATCCCCGTCCACCAGGGTTGCCAACGCATCCCTAGCAATAACCTGCTGGAACATACTGGGACAAATCGGCGCCGTTTGCGCAATAACATGGGCGCTAACATAATTTTGGAATTCATCCGACGTGATGTGGATTTGGAACCTTGCCTGGCATCTGTCAGAGTCCTGATAGCCCACGAACGTCCAGAGACCCTTTTGTGCCTCCTGAACAGGAGATGCGGGCACGAAGACCTTGGTCTTGAGCTTTCTGCGTTCCAACCAGTGTCTTGACTTGGCAAATTGGTACGGGGGGAGGAGTAATAAAGGGAATTTCGGGGATGGGCGGACATGTTCCCAGAACATCACTTGCAGCCCTTCCTTCCACAGGTTCAGCGTCGCATCTGCCACGTTCTGAACAGCACTAGAGCTTGTGATATTGATCGATTGAAAAGCCATGGCCCGAGATCCTGCTGCTCTGCTTGCGAGGTTCGTGACTCCCGAGCCGGAGCCGGCTTCCAGCCAGATGCTCGATGGATATCTGTTTGCCAGCCGCTGCACCGCTCTGTCAAAGTAGACGGGGTCCCTCATGTGCGAGGCAAAGATGCTGAAAGGTGGTGGACCGGCGACACTGTTCTGGGTGGCCCTCTCATGGACAACCACTGGTTTGCGGAAGATCGACTCCTCCCCAAGCTCCTCAAGATCTGGTATAAGCGGCTCGACTAGAGTCGAGTGGAAGGCATGCGAGGTTTCCAGCGACTTTACCTTGATTGATGACAACCTGTTGTCCTTGGACAGTACCTCGCGGACAACCCTCATTGCTTTTGTCGTGCCAGCTAGGGTAAATAGACGAGGGCCGTTGAAACAGGCAATGTTAACGGCCGGCTCATTGGGACTGGCCTCATGGGCGTTATGCAGTAATCTCTGCACAAGTTCGAGCTCGCCGTCAACGGCCATCATAGAGCCCCTGTCTGGCCCCCATTTCTCCTCGATGATGCGCGCGCGGCCGGCAATCATCCTCAAGGTGTCTTGGAGAGACAGCGTGCCTGACACGCACATGGCTGTGAGCTCGCCAAAACTGTGGCCCACCAGTGCAGCAACATGTATGCCGCTGTCGATCCAGGTCTTTGCACACGAGTACTGCAGCGCGAACTGCATGAGCTGCAACTCGACAATACTGCTTCTGGGAGTTCTGTCAAAAATTGCAGGAAGTATACCTCCCAGACCGAGAGCCAGACTCGTTTCGTGGCAGTGGGTCAGATGACTTTTGAGCAGTTTGAAGCTGTCAAATGCCTCACGATCCAGGCCAACAAAGCTGGACCTTTGGCCACCGAAACATAGAATGACCGGCCGCGATGAATCTGGTCGAGGAACAGATGTCAGTGTATTTCCTCCAGAAGCAAAGTCGGCCAGCTTTGCCTCCAGCTCGTCTACGGAGGCACAGCTAAAGATCAGTGCTTGCCCGAGATTGCGGTTGGACTGGCGTGCCAATTGGAAAGACAGGTTAGCGACCGTGAAGCGAGGATCGTCTGCCTTTCGGGACCGCAGCATCTGGACGAGCTTGGCGGCGTATGACCGCAAGGACTGAACGTCCGTACCGGAGAGCCAGAATGGACGTCTGCCAGCACTTGCTCCCTTAGGTATAGCGCTTTGGTTGAGATGGGGAACACCTGCCTGTGTGACGACGAGCGACGCATTGGAACCAGAAGCGCCGTAATTGTTCAAAAGAGCCGCGCGGAAGCCTGGATTCCATGGTCTGAGGCTGGTCGGGATCTCGATGTTGTCGGAAGGTAAGGCCTCGAGCTTAGGGTTAATCTTGCTAAAGCCCGGTTGGGGCGGGATTATGCCGTTTTGGACCATCAACAACACTTTAATAAGAGCGGCGATGCCCGAAGCACATTCAAGATGGCCGATAAGGCCTTTGACAGAGCCCAGAGACAGAGGATAGGCTCGTCCTGGCCCACCCAGCACCGTGCGGATACTGTCATACTCTGCGCGGTCCCCGACTTGCGTCCCGGTGCCATGGGCCTCCACAACAGAGATTTGCTTAGGATCAACTCGCGCCTTGCGAATGACGCCATTGAAAACATTGGCTAGGGATCGAACGCTTGGAGCCGTGATTGCTGAACAGTTCTCATTTTGATTAACAGAGGTCGCCCTAATAACGCCCACAATCTGGTCACCATCCTCGACAGCGCTGGATAGCCTCTTCAGGAATACAGCACCAGCGCCTTCTCCACGGCAGTAACCATCTGCAGCTGCATCAAATGGCTTACACTGGCCCGTCGGACTGAGGAAAGACGCGCCATCCAGATTTTGGTACCATTCGGGGCTAGTAATGACGTTGACACCCCCGGCAAGAGAGGCATCGCACTCGCCGCTCAAGATTGCCTTGCACGCAAGGTGGATCGCTAGAGCAGACGAAGAGCAAGCTGTGTCGACAGTGACTCCCGGCCCACTCCATCCAAAAAAGTGACTGATCTTGCCTGCCGCAAAGGACTTTAGATTTCCTGTAGCCGTATACGCTGTTGGCGGGTGACAGGCAACGTTATTCTCGTAGTCAGTCACCCCAATTCCCACGTAGCAGCCGACATGCTTGCTACGCCCCGGCCGATTGAAGTAGCCAGACTGCTGCACCGCCTGATAGGCTACCTGAAGCATGATTCGATGTTGCGGGTCTGTCGATATCATTTCCCGGGGGCTTTTCTGGAAGAATTTGTGGTCGAAGGTGTCGTACTCACGAATGAAGTTGCCAAACCACTTTCGCTGCGTATCATTCTCGCGCCATGCTTCGTAGTCGAAGTCCACGCGCTCTGGTGGCACCTCGGTGCACTGAGACTTTGCTGCGCACACGGTATCCCAAAACTCGTCCAGGTCACTGCCGCCTGGAAAGTTGCAGGCCATTCCGACGACGGCAATAGACTCGTCTTGGCCGCTGTCCTGGAGCGTATACAGCGGCGCGGGCCAGTGGCCCGAACCGACGTCTAAGTCGAGAACATGCGCCAGCCTTGGCCCCAGCTTGCGGAGGAACCATTGAGGTATAAAGCGCTGGCTTCCAAAGGTAATGACAATGCCTGGATGGCTGTTGGTAGACTCGTGGAGTTTCGTATAGAGTTTATGCCAGTCTGCCTGGTCAGTCAACATGGCTCGAGCAGCCGCACCATGAAGGCTTCTGTCCAAAGGAAACTCCTCGCCGTCAGGGGCTCGCGTTCTAAATACGAGTGTGGAAGCACCAGGGAACTGGAAGGATGGATCGGAGTCGAACAGGCGCATCAGAGAGACTGCCTGGTCCTCGCGGCTCCCGCAGTGGAATGGACCACGTAGAGCGGTTTTTGTGTATATGAAGCCCGCATTTGTCAATTCCCTCTGAATTGCATTTGCATCATTCTTAAGCATGGTGAGTGTCGCAAGACGAGCCTCTGAAATAACGGAGACATAGGCCTGGTGAATTGGTATTAGTTCTGCACAAGGTATAGGAATATGTCAAACAGGGCAGGACTTACATGCGAGAATTGCTTTGAGATTCCTTCGAGTTCAGCGTCTCCGTTCTGGGTGGTCCAGCCAACCGCTAGAGACTGCCACTTGTCCCCGTCCTCGACCTCTGTGTCCCCTGCATCCACCAGCGCCCCGATAGCCATGGCCATCCGAATCGCAGCTGCACCATGCTTTTCCAGTTCCGCCAGCGTGGCTGAGCTTGCCACGGCGGCAGAGCTCAAGAGTCCTGTGCAAAGACCTACTGTCTGTATGTCATGTTTGACTATCCCCGACAGCATATCATTTGTAGCAATGGCAGGGTTTAACTGCTCTAGCAGCTTCGTGTACTGAGCCAAGTGCGTTGTCACCACCAACGGCGTCACTAGTATGTTCGGCAGTGGAAAGATGTTTCCCGGTAGTGTCCCCTTCCTCATCCACTCGCTTAATAATTGAAGGTACTTCTGGCCTTGAAATGACCCTAGTTCAGTGTGTGTAGGTGCAATTCTTTGCCATTCTTGTGGTAACTGTATTAGCGTGTGCACGATCCATTGCAGAAAGGGCGAGTCGAGGAGATTCGTGCGGAGAGATTGCAGGTATGCGTCGTTGAGGTTCGGGTCTTGCGGGCCGAATATGAGTATAAGGTTCTCTGCCTGAGTAGATGAGGACGATGAAGCCATATTTGAAGTCTGACTGAGAGGTCGATAGTGGCAGATCTGGGTTGCGTGTAACTGGGCTCTAAATACCAATACTGCTATCTCTACCCCGGCACATTCGATATTTATACAATTCCGCTGGAGTAAGCTGTATGTCCTCCAACGAGTCGTTCCCTACATAGGTGGCAGAATGGGTCGAGAAACCCACATTGCCCTTTGCTCTCAATTGGTTGGATAGCAGCTAACCGTTGGAAAGTGAGTTTCCCAACTGATCGTCTACTGATTTCTCCAATCAACCCAAGTAGAAAAACTTATTTACAATCAGCACGGGAATGATTCACGAGGGGCTATTTCACAAAAGGTTTCTCCCTAAAGAATCCACCATGCGGGGGCCTGAAATCCTTCAGGAAGATAGTGCTGATACCTTGGGGGCCATGTCAGAAAGGATTGTCCGGCTTATGGGAGGCTCTGTGATGTTGCTTATTCTCCTTATCAGTTTTTTTTACCCGTGGGATCTGCTCTAGGTTTCCTGGGAATTGCGTCTTTACCCCTGGAGATGGTATCATTTTTTTCTCACCCGTTGATTAATCTCCATGCAGGAGGCGAGATTTCCCTACTAAGCCACATATCACATTCATCCGCTCTTAACTCCCTTGTGGTTCTCTTACTCTGTTCTGAATGTTACAAGATCGTCTCCAAAATAGAATTTGTCCTGGCAGCAACTTTCCTGGTCTTCCTGACCACCCGGTTGGTATATACTTGTGCTAGCTGGATAAGTAATTACCCTTCTCTGTCACTGTCAACGTAACTTAGATGTTTTATATGTATGTAACAAATACATATACTACTGTTTTGATCTCTGATATGACATATTGGAGGGTGTAGAGGCAGATAAATTTTGGCATTTGCAGTAATGTTTATCTACGGCCATCAGAGGCATGTAGAAGATCCTTTAGATTGATGCACAGGGGATAACGAAAGGATTTTGATTCTTCTTCTGAGTTGCACACTTTATCTATGAATATAGGCTGTCGTGATTACAGGAAACAGCTGACTCACTTCGGAGCAACAGAGTCAACCCACTGCTCGACAGACGTCGGTTCTCGTCCGAGCAGCCACCTGAGCACGTTCGGACTCCCCTTAAGCCCGCGGTGATTATAAAACAGAATCAGATGCGTTAGGGTATCACGAACAAGATCACCGCGAAGGTCTCCCTCGCTTGCAGAACCGAGCCCAAGCTCGCCGGCGCCCTTTTCGTCCCCACCATACAGAGCCTTGGTCAGCTTGGCCACGCCAGTCTCGAACGAGGGCGTCTTAAGCTCGATCTTCTTCCCGATGCGTCTCTCTATGATGCCAACGATTTCTACCTCGGATATAGGCATCGTAGAGCAGAGCGGATACTCGGCAAGGTAGTGGCGCTCCCTTTCGTCTAGCACTTTTGTCGATGCCTCGGCCAAGTCTTCCAGAGCAATGACGCTGTTCTCGTGTTCTGGTTTCCACCACTTTTCCAGGACCGGGTGCTCTTGCTCTGCGAGGGCAGCCACGGGGTAGGCGTTCATGAACTGTCCAACTCTGTCAGTGGATTGTGGGCTCAGATGGGCATGCCCCTTCAACTTTACGCACATTTGTTGGCTTGAGAATCGTCCAGCAGTCTAAGGGACTCAAAAAGAGCCTCTCCTCGACGTAGCTCTTCAGATCATGCTGCAGGAGGGTTCTATGCTGTGTACCGAGGACACTCGAGAGCACGAAATGTTTGAAAACATTACCCTCGCGCCTAGACTCGGCCACAGCAGCATCTACCAGATTGAACCCGATTTCTTTTTCATGGGAATGCAGACTGGGTAGAACGGCGTTGATGGCGGTTGCACCTTGCAGAAGTTTGCGGCAGTCGGCAAGAGACTGCAAATCTGTTCGGACAATCTCGGCCTCGGGGTAGCATTCCCTGAGCTTGCGGGCAGAAGACTCAGAGTGCGCTGCCAGTCGTAAGGTAAATCGACTCTTTTTGTAAAGAAGAGGGATGAGGCGGGAGCATTGTTTGCCGCTTGGGCAGGTGATGACTAGGATTTCGCTCATGGTAGGAATTGTACAACATTATTCTTGGACGGTAATACGATTTAGATATTGTAGATATATGTATTATTGCCTTACAGTGAGAACTGGAATCATTCCAACCGGAGTTTTGTTTTGATTTTTTTTTTTGTTTTGTTTTTTTTTTTAACGTTTGGCCCTGCGCGAAGTGCCGCGGCGTAAGCATCTAATCCCCTGTGGGTTTGGGGGCCATATATTTCACACCGACAGAGTTCAAATCACATATTGACTACCACATAAGTCACCTAAATTAATATGGACTTGACAAAGATTGTTGTCATCACCGGTAAGTATCGAGCCCTCTCCATGAGAGCCATAGCGAGACCTGACCGTCACAGGCGCCAACACGGGCATCGGCTTCGAGACCGTGAAGTCGCTGCTGCGCTCGAATCAGCGATATTATATCTTCCTAGGCGGGCGCAATCTAGAGAAAGCCCAGGCGGCTTCCAAGCAACTTTTTTCCGAATCCGCCCATCACGTACTGGAGCCGTTCCAGGTAGATGTCGAGAGCGATGAGTCAATCGAGGCCGCGTTCAAGCATATCGCGTCCAAGTACAACCGAATAGACTGCCTGATAAATAACGCCGGTGTGTGCTCCCGGATCGATACTTCTCTACAAATTAACTGACTGAAGACAGGCGCTTGTTTCGATGCGTACATTGACAAAGATATGGCAACCCGCCAGGCATGGAACAAATCCTGGGACGTCAATGTGACTGGAGCCCATATCATGACTACCACATTTCTCCCATTGCTGCTTAATTCTCAAGATCCCCGCTTGCTCTTCATCACCAGTGGGCTGTCCTCACTGCAAGCTGCATCAGACACGACTGATCCGAAAAATGTCATCCCGGCCGCGGGGCTTCCCAAGCAACTGCCGTTTGTTGGGTACCGGTCCGCAAAGGTAGGCCTTAACATGTTGATGGTAGAATGGACAAAGGCATTGAAGAAGGATGGCGTGAAAGTGTGGGCAGTCGCTCCCGGCTTATTGGCGACCTCTCTAGGTGGCAGCACTGAGCTCTTGAAGAAGCTTGGTGCGCAGGATCCAAGTATCGGAGGCAATACTATCCGGAGGGTAGTTGAGGGTGAGAGAGACGCCGACGTTGGGAATGTGGTGCGAGAATATGGTTCACCTATCCAGCCATGGTGATCTGTAGCCTGTTGAACACCATCCATTTTGTAGCTTGTGTGGTACGATAACGCTGGTAATATGCTCATCTGTTTACTTCATAGACTGTCATAGTCTTCGGTGTTCCTTTCGGTTCTCGCAATATATTTTATATTTGATGGCGCACCCCGTTTTAAAGCTTGAGAATGAGTACCGGGATTCAGACGTGGACCGAATTATAAGGCAACAATCGTCTCATTTGCTCGACTTGTAATTATGAGTGGATGGGCGCAGCTTACAATCTTCACCACGGTTTGTCCCCTTTTACACCTACAGTACTAGAATGATGCCTACCAGGACTAGAGAAAAGTACATTAGAAACAGACTAGTTCCGTTTAACAACGAAAAATGCGAGAGATAACGATCCCTTGCTCTAGAAATCCTCTTTTAGGCCGAGGAGGGTCAAACTACGTTCTAGTGCAAGCCTTATCCTAGGTTAGATCCCAACTCGTAGTCTTAAGGACCTATTCCATTCCCTTCAGAGACCCAGTTTCTTCCCCTCTTCGCCGCCGATAGTCTCCATCAGCCGCTTGCGAATATGTTCTCCAATGGTAGTTACTTCTCCAGATCCGTCCAGGGCATAGCACTTGACATCCAGATTCCCATTCATGAAGAACGGCGCGCTGTACCGAGGTTTTGTATTGCTATTGACGACCCTGTGGAGCGCGCTTCTGTAGTATCCTGCGGTCCATTTCTGCATCATATCCCCCATGTTGATCACATAGGAATGTGGTTTGGCTGGGACGGGAACCCAGGTTTGAGTTGGCGGATAGAAGACTTCCAGCCCCTCTGAGTCTTCTTCCTGGAGAAGCACCGAGACATTGCCAAAGTCAGTATGGGCACCCACTGGATCTCTGATCAGTTTTCACAGCATACAGCGGGTGTAAAGAAATTAATTGAAGCCATACCGCCAAATTGGTTCTCATGTTTGACAGGCTGGGGAGCATAGTACAGCAGACGCAGTGGCGCCGATGGATTAATGGTCAGCTCATCAAACACATCCGATGGACAATTCCATTCTGCCGGAAGCCCGAGGGCCAGTATTTTGAGAATCACTTTGACCATTTCGATCATCTTTGCATGGTATCTCATTATGGGAACTCGGAACTCTTCGTCCGGCAGGGTCTTGGGCCACTGGTTAGGTCCAGTGTGGAATGTGCCAGCCTCCGGCGCATCTGCAGGCGTCTCGCGACCGAGAATAAATCCCTTTTACGATCAGTATCCCGTTCTGATTACCAGGTCGACGAGCACCTACCTCCTTCGTATCGGGGAGGAGGCCCTCCTGATGCACCTGGAGAGCTGGCGGTTCATACCCACGGAAAGACCGGCCGATGGCCTTCCCAATCCAAGTCTCCATTTTCTCCTCCATGGGGAGATCGAAATACCGTTTGGTACATTTTAGAATCTGCAGGCGGTCTTCCTCGGGGATTCCATGGCCGACGAGGTAGAAGAAGCCGAAAGTGGAGCAGGCATGGCGCATGGCCGCAACAACGGCGTCTTTCGCTTCCTGCGCGGCCTGGCCGTCCAAGAATGGGCCGATGTCCACGGTTGGGATAGAGGTAGTCTGCGTCTCATTGATGCTGCCCATTGTGTGGAGGGATATAGTCTCGCAGTGAGTTTGGGTTTGGACAACAGAAGGATCACTAAGCCATTGAATACCACGCTTGAATACCACGCTAGGTCACGTATAATCTAGAAAGAGCAGGAGCTTTTTCTTGACTTATTAATGGTCATCACCAAAGTGCAACACTCATTTCGAACGAATGGCGGGTTGTTTCCATCCCAGAACTATTATCCGTTGCTTATACCACGACTGACGTATCTGGCTACAGAAGCAGGTTGAGAAAGTTAGTCCGGTAATTGTGGATCTCTTCGAATCATTGTAATGAAATATTATAGCAATAAATGCTATCTGATATCCACGTGGCTGGAAGTTTGTGTCTGAACGTTGACTCGGAGAAATTGTCAGAGGCATCAAAAGGTAACTCCGGATCCTACGCCATGCTTATCTAGTCAAATGTAACCCCACCCAACGATATACAGTAATGATTGGATTTGTTCTCTGATCAATGCACTTTATTCCTGCATGAATGGATAACCATACGGAGTGAACAAGGACAGCAGCATAAAAGAAAGCAGTTGTCGGACGACCATGCGCTACAAGCAAAATCACATTCCCAACCTACTGCACGATTCTCGCATACCCAGGAACCCACAAACGGAAAAAGAAAACGGTATAAGATTCATAATGTCCCAAATATACGACTGGCTCGTCCAGATTCCCATCAATGCAGACGACATGGAAGCGTGGGCCGAAACCCGTGAGGCGCACCTCTCGCACCTTAAACCCTACGTCTTGGACAGGACCGTCGTCTTCGCGGGTCCGACCCTCTCACGGCATCCAAAGAACCCCGACGACCCGCTCGAAATCACAGGCAGTGTCTTGATGCTGCGAGCCGGTACAGAGCTGGAAGTGCGGGATATCATCGCGAAGAATCCGTTTGTGGAGGCAGGGGTGTGGGATATGGAGCGTGCTCTAGTTCAGCCATTCAAGTGCGGTGTCAGGACTGCTTAATGTGACCTTTTGGACATTATCTTCAGCGAGGAGTCTAGTGGTTTCGTTTGGACAAGTTACTGTGAGATGCCGGATCTAGCTAGGATATCTGGAGATGTAAGGTGCCTCTGTTTGCTGCACCCCGCCGTAGAATTTCAGCAATATTAATAGTGGTCTTTACGAGCGTTTGCTGTGTACGTATTATTAGATGACTAGTTTCGAAATACTCCTAGTTTCTCTTTTCATCAAGTAACCTCTAGAACCGTTTCATTGCGATAGTCGAATGAGGCAAGTGCGCAGAGTGCAGGGCATGGACATATATATATTATTCGTAGAGATGAAACGGTCCACCCCCCCAGTTCGTAATGGGATCGAAGCCCAGTTGAACACTTGATTGACACCATAATTCTTTCATCCTGCCTGGGTCACCAACATTGATGTCGTAATGTATCCAACAGTGTGAATGTAACGAGTCTGCTGATGTGGTTAGTTATTTCGCGTTTTGCCCTAATTCAGGCGCTGAAGACTATCAAAGTACAATAGTGATCCCTTATGTCACGGGCTACATGAACAAATATATCGAAAGTCTTGTTCTTCTAGCTGGTGTGAATGTACAGTTATAGCATCCAAAAAGTTTTGAAAGAATTCTAGATAAACCGAATACAAGGGTTGTTATACGACTTGATATGACCAGTCGTAGGTGGTGCTGGATGTAGATCATTAGCAAGGAGAAATCACCAGCTGTCAGTTAATTTACAGTGATAATTCGCCTCTTGTTCTTCGTGAAATTACTAATAGAATGCAAATCACGCCTTCACCATAAGGCCCGGCCCATACTTAGCCATCCGAATCGCCGCATACATAAAAGCCGACACACAGGTCGGTACCCCTCCGAACGTCCACAGAGCATGCCAATCGAGCGAGGTCCCATTCCTCAGGATCGCGCCGCTACTGGGCCCGCTGATCAGGACACCTAGCGCGATGATCGCATATCCCATTCCGATGCGCGTCCCCAGTCGCGATTTGTCCCCCGTCAGCATTGCCAGACATACGGGTGGAAGGCCAATCAGCGCACCGCTCATAAAACCTGACAATAGCGCCATAACGATAACCGCGCCCTTGGAATGCACGGCCATCATACACAGCATCAACAAACCTGAAATCAAGGCGGCTGGGACGAGCAGGTTGAACGGGCCAGTCTTGTCGGCGAATTTGTTGGGGATCGTCCGGCCAAAGACGGAGGCCCCGTTGAAGATGGGGACGAGATAGAAGGCGAGCGATTGATCGGTGATCTGGTTCGCTTCGGAGTAGAACGATAGGTAGAACAGGATGACGAAGAGACCCATGTAGGCGACCAGCGAGCTGAACACGAATGCCATATAGCTGACATCCGTGAATGCGGTGACATCGACCAGTGCGCGGACCCTTGGCGGCTTGACGCGGAGCTTCATAAGCGATATAGGGATCAGCAACGTTCCCAGCGCAATGAATCCGATCACACGGACAGCCCAGGGGAACCCGATTTCGTTGATGAGGCGGTACAGGACAATCGGGTAGATGACGCCGCCCAGTGCAGAGCCAGACGCCGCGATGCCCATTGCTGCGCCCATCTTGGTACTGAAGTACTGCGGGATGATCGCAACACAGGAAACGAACAAGCAGCCGGTTCCGATTCCCACCACGAAACCCTGTGCAAGCAGAACCTGCCAGAACTCCTTGCACAAACTCAGCATCATATGGCCAAACACAACCCCAAAGCTGCCGACGACGAGGAGGGTGCGGAGATAGCCCTTGTCGTAGATAGGGCCAACAAACAGGCCCACGAAGAGGAGCATAAAGGCCGCGATCGAGCCGACCCAGGAGATATTGGACGAACTGGCCGTGAAGAGGTTACCGGATTCGTAGTAGGTCTGGTAGGCCCCGAAAGTGTTGAGGATGCCCCAGGTGTTAAAATAGAGCATAAAGCTGCCCAGTACGTTCAGCCATGCCAGTAGACCGCCGTTGGGGGGTGGAGGAGGCCCTCCAGGTGCAGCTGTCGGGGCATGCGGCGTTGTTTCGGGGGGAGAGGGCTTTTCGTCGGCCGGACCGCTCATCGTGAGTTCGCCAAGATCGATAAGTTGATACTTGAGTACGATAAATGGTTGCAGACTGTGGTAATCCCAGTGCGTGGTGCCTACGTCTGGTTTGATGGTGTATACATCTCTGATTTGACTTCTTTATACCTCGGGGGCTACTCGGGGATGATGTCGGAGATGTCGGAAAATCAACCAGATTGGGCTGAAGACCGAAAGACAGCAAAAGTAGCAAAGTAACTCCGGAGCAGCGAATCACAAGCGAGAGGTTATGCCACTTGTCAAGCTGGCAGATGCAGATCAACCGGTCCCTGTATTCTGGACTATGCTTAGAAACGCTTATGCTGGTGGCTCATGAATTGTATAAGACCCCGTCGATACTACGATGCTGGCGGACGGGCTTAGGGTCGATGGTCCGGCTGTCATTCGCGTAAGGCGAGTCAGATACAGGACCCTTCTACGACGAAGAGAGAGCTCTCCAACTTTCCTGCGGAGTCAAGCCAACATGACAGTGGGCGCGGACCGCTCGGTCACTCTTCACCTCCCACGGATCCTCTGCTTGCACGGGGGTGGGACCAACGCCAACATCTTCCGGATGCAGTGTCGCGTCCTCGCTCGCATGCTCCAGCCGTACTTTCGCCTGGTCTTCGCAGAGGCGCCTCTTGCTGCACTACCAGGCTCCGACGTAACCGCTGCTTACAAAGACTACGGTCCGTTTAAAGCCTGGCTGCGTGTTCGAGACGAAGACCCGGTTCTTGACGCACACCACATCGTCAGCAAGATCGAGGACTCCCTGAAAGCAGCCCGGATCACAGATGACTGTCGAGGGGCGACGGGAGAGTGGGTTGGGCTGCTCGGCTTCAGCCAAGGCGCGCATCTCGCCGCCAGTATCCTGGCCAACCAGCAGGAGCTGGGACGGCGCGCCGGAGATGATGCGGCCCGGCCAGTCTATCGATTCGGAGTGCTCCTTGCTGGACGCGGACCGCTCAGATGGCTTCATCCGGACTTACCTATTCCACCGGGATTTGTCGATGTATCCAAGTGCACGACGGGAATGGAGAGAGAATACGAGCCTTTCGTGAACAGCTCACCGTACCGCTTGCAGATTCCGACAATCCACGTCCACGGACTGGCCGACCCCAATATAGAACTCCACCGAAAGCTGCACGATCAATATTGTGATCCTCGCTCGACAATCCTTCTGGAATGGGGCGGAGACCATCGGGTGCCCATCAAAGCTAGAGACGTCACACCCATTGTTCAGCAGATAATCGCGGTGGCGCGACAGGAGGGGGTGCTATAGACGTTGTAGGCATTAATAAGGCTCTATGGGGATCTTTATAGACTAGGTGACACGTTATTATTTGTTATTTGGTATGTACTAGAATGGATTCTGCAACATTGTTCTATCGAGTTGGACCAAAAAATCCATTTAGGAGGCTGTCTCTTCTTTGAATCCAATGGAACTGGCAGAAGGCAGCGATTATCTCGGCCCACAGTGCCCTCGGACTTACCTTAACGATAGTTATTAGTAAATGGAATATCCTTGTTGCCAACGGTGGAGCCAAAAACTGTCTTGGGGGCGATTCGGTGAAAAGAAACACTAAAGAAGCCAATGAATCGATTGCAGTAACTAAAAAAGAACAGGAACGTTTTCTCGTTGAAGAACTGCCCATCCTGGGGCCGACAGTGATTCTACTGTAATTATACATAAGATATAATATAAAGAGTGTGCCAATACAACATAGTCGCTCAACCATACCTTTGCTACTTGACGATACCACCACCGAGTCGTTGAATATCACAGCACAGGCTGAGCAATAATCATGGTAGACGAAGCCCCTCATATCGCTATCATCGGCGGCGGCATTGTTGGCCTCATCCTTGCGGCAGGCCTCACGCGGCGCGGCATAAAAGTAGACCTCTACGAGCAAGCGCGCAACTTCCGTGAGATCGGCGCAGGGATCGGCTTCACAGCCAACACAGTGCGCTGCATGGAGAAGATTAACCCGGCCATTGTTAAAGCGCTGCGCTCTGGCGGGGCCGTCAACGTCTCGCTCGACCAGCAGGACCCCAAGTCTTACTTACGCTGGATCGACGGATATGGGCAGCGCAAAGAAGATGATCCAATGTATCAGACGCCTCTGCTGAAGCTGGATGCAGGAGTCAAGGGGTGGGAGACGGTGCGACGAGATATGTTTCTGGATGACCTTGTCAAGGTCATTCCGGACGGGGTTGTGCACTTGCAGAAAAGGCTGAATACCATTGAGGACGATGATGGGTCAGAGAGGGTATTTTTGAACTTTACTGATGGTACGAGGGCACAGGCGAATGCTGGTACGTATGCTATCTCGCCCTGATATTTTCTGGCTAATGGAGACATCAGTCATTGCTGCTGACGGGATCAAGTCCCGAACACGACAACTGCTCCTGGGGCCAGACAACCCAGCCTCCTACCCTCAATACACACATAAAGTGGCCTACCGCGCCCTGATCCCCATGGACAAGGTCAAAGACGCGATAGGCGAATACAAAACTCACAGACAGCACATGCACGTCGGCCCCAACGCCCACCTCATCCACTACCCCGTCAACACAAACACCATCGGAGCCACCGTTGTGGTCTCAGATCCCAATGTCTGGCCCCTGGACAAACCCACCACCGCACGCGCGTCACGCAAGGAGGTTTCCGAGGCACTGGCAAACTGGTCTCTCCCTGTCCGCAACCTCGTTGATCTCTTCCCGGAAGAACTCGACCAGTGGGCTCTTTTTGATCTCTTCGAGTACCCTGTTCCACAGTATAACAAGGGCCGAGTCTGCCTGGTGGGCGATGCGGCGCACGCGTCAAGTCCTCATCACGGGGCTGGCGCATCCTTTGGCGTGGAGGATGCGCTGTGCCTTTGTACCATCATGTCTGAGCTGACTATGGAGCTTCACCAACACAGTTTAAATAAGGCTGAGGCTCTGCGGGCGGCATTTGAGACTTACGATAAGGTGCGTCGGACGCGAACGCAGTGGCTAGTGAATAGCAGTCGGCGTGTCTGCGACCTATTCCAGCAGCCTGAGTGGGCTGATCCTGCCAAGAGGGTCAAGGCAGAGTCCTGCTTTGAGGAGGTCAAGGATCGTTCGTTCAAGATTTGGCATTTTGATTCCGCAGCGATGGTGGATGAGACGATTCAGGAATACAGGACCAGGTTAGAGTCCCTAATCAATACTGCAAATGTCATTGACGGATTGACGGCGTGAATGGTGTAAAGACTGAAATATGGACCAATGGCGCTGGAATTGTCACTAAACGTACCTAGCTAGGGCTTAGATTCTAAATTATATTATGAATGTTTATATCCCTATGGATATATGAAGAGCCAGCCAATTTTCTCCGCTCCAGTAAAATACTCTGAGCGCCAAACTGTGAAATGACTCAATCAAATAAAATTCCTTATTTCCTGTTGCAAATGTGAAGTAAAGTTAAATAACAGCCATAATGTCAAAATTGCCAGTATTAGAATCTTATTGTATATGGAAGAGAAACATATTTACATCCCAATATATCAACCTAAACTCCGTGCCCAAGCCTAGAATCCCTTATACAGTGAGTCTACTTCTGCTGCTTCCCCTCTTTCCACAAGGCCTTTACAGTTTTCTTCACAGGTTTGAAGGAGCTCTTCACTTCAGCCTTTAGTGCCTTCCTCTCCTCCTTTGACCACTGCCCAGTCTTCTTCGCGGCTTGGATGTCGCATAAATGGCTGGTTAGAAGAGCAGAGGACTTCTCAACCGTGCATTTTATGCACTTTGTCTCATCTGCAAGGTCATGGAGAGCAGCAGTCAACATGCGAATTATGTCCTGGGTGTATGGCTGCTTGAATTCATGGTCAAGGTTCGGAGTTTGGGAGGAGCTGTGGACAGTACAGGGGACTTTGGATCTAGAACCATACAGGCACTGTTAGTACATGCACGCTCCAAGATATGCTATGGTAAGGAGGGACTTACACCCTCTTTTCAGTTGTATCCCACTCAGAGGGCTTGACGGAAACAAAGGATGGGGGCTTCTCGTCCGAGGGGTGTGGGATAGTGGTCTGGGTCATCCTAGGTACGCTGTTGAGGTGGGTATGTGAGTAGAAGGGTAATTGACTTGTAGAGATAGAATGTGTCAGGGTAGGATAGAAAATGATCGCGTGTTGCTGGGAATTAGGATACCAGAGATTGGATGCGCTGTTTCTGGTTTATATGTACATTGGACAGTCCCTGTCGGTAAATCCAGAAAGGGTTAATACACCGGGCCGGAGTTGGATATAATCAGTCCGCCAAGAACTGACGTTTCTCCGTGTCGGATTTACTATATCGGTCAAGAACTGTATTAGGCTCGAAATGCGGCAGAAGGATGTGCATTGGGATTAGACTGCGGCATATCCGCGGATATCAGATAGCAAACGCTAATCCTGCGGATACAATATGGACATCTTATTACTATCCGCATTAGCATAATTATTGCTAGATTAACCCAACCTAGCCTGATACATGAGGCAAATTTGCTGATTAAGATCAGTGATATAACGTATTTCCCGGGTGATCCGTGGTTCCCGGGTGATCCGTAATTTTTCCATAATCTCGAACGCGTCAACCACCCTCTATCTTCAACCAACTATCATGCCACGAAAAGCGCGTAAAACGCGCCAGGAATTAATAGAGCAAGAAGGTAGGATCAAATGCGCCATAAACGATTTAAAAAATGGAAAAATTCGCAATGCTCAGGAAGCTAGCCGCATTTATAATGTGCCTCCTACAACCCTACGTGATCGGATGAAGGGCCACCTATCTCAACCAGAACTCCGCAACCAGAACCACAGGCTATCTCTGCTTCAGGAGGAAGCTTTAATAGCTTGGATAGTATCCCTGGATATACGTGGCGCCGCCCCTAGGCCCTCCCAGGTACGAGAAATGGCGCAAATAATCTTGGATGCTGCAACATCAACTCTATCTCTACCTATTGGCAAAAACTGGGTTACAGAGTTCACCAAGAGGCGCCCGGAGGTTAAAACTAGGTTTGTGCGAAAGATTAATCGCCAAAGAGCACTATGTGAGGATCCTAGGATTATCGGTCAATGGTTTGATGAGCTGCAGAAAACCAGAGATCAGTGGGGGATTCAGGATGAGGATATCTACAACTTTGATGAAACTGGGTTTGCTATGGGTCTTATTGCAACAATAAAGGTGGTTTCCAGAGCAGAAATGCCTGGTAAACCATGGCTAATACAGCCAGGGAATCGGGAATGGGTTACCACTATTGAATGCATCAATACTAGGGGGTGGCCAATTCCCTCTACCATTATCTTCAAAGGAAAAGTCCATATGGAGGGATGGTTTGATGAAGGCACAATCCCTGGCAATTGGAGGATTGAAATGAGTGCCAATGGATGGACTACAGATATAATTGGCCTTCGCTGGCTTCAAAAAGTCTTTATCCCGGCTACAACTGAGCGTACAAGGGGGGGGTATCGACTTCTTATTCTGGATGGACATGGAAGCCACCTAACGCCTGAGTTTGACCGTACATGCAAGGAGAATAATATTATACCTCTTTGCATGCCTGCCCATTCATCTCACCTCCTCCAGCCTTTGGATGTTGGTTGTTTCGGACCTTTAAAAAGGGCGTATGGCAAGCTTATTGAGGAGAAAGGGCGCCTGGGATACAACTATATTGACAAGCTAGATTTTTTGAAAGCTTATCCAGCAGCTCATCAGGAAGTCTTTACAGCAGAGAATATTCAAAGCAGATTCAAAGCAACTGGGATACTTCCTTCAACTCCCAAGGCAGTACTTGAAAAATTAAATATCAACCTGGGTACTCCAACCCCCCCTCCAAGCCATGGGGGTGCTTCAATCCCTTCATCACAGCTTGGTACGCCTTATACTGTGCGCCATGTGCATCGAAAAGGCTCTTCAGTTAAAAAGCTACTTTGGAGAAGGTCTAAAAGTCCTCCAACTCCTACCAAAAAAGTCCTAGATGAGTTGGTGAAAGGGTGTGAGTTGGCGATCTATAATGCCAGCTTACTAGCAAAGGAAAATTGTGATCTCCGCTCAGCTATAGAGAATGACAGGCAGAAAAAGGCTCGTTCTAAACGCCAGATGTCCCCTACAGAAGGTCTTTCATTTCAGGAAGCCAGAGACCTGATTTCGTTGAGAAATAAGGAAATAGAGGCAAGATGGGGGGGTTCTGGTGGAAGTGCGCCCCAACCTTTAGGTATACCAAAACGTACTCCACCAACATGTTCAGAATGTAATATTCAGGGGCATAAGAGAACCAGCTGTCCTAAACGTTATGGTATTTAGTTTATTTGATTTGAATCACTGTTGGTTGTTTTACAGGACTTCAAAGTTGAGCAAGCATGGGTTTTGATGGGAAAATTACGGATCACCCGGGAACCACGGATCACCCGGGAAATACGTTAACTATGCATGTTCTGGCTGTAATAAGCTTGCCAGCTTCACACACTACTTCTTCATGATACTATCATCTAACATGAATAAAATATATATTAATACCAGCCTTGTTAGATAAACATGCTATAGTTACTACATTTTGCTGGCTCTACTATTCTACTATGATTATCAAGCCATGATTAGCCAGTAGATTAGGAGTCCCAAATATAGCTTAGTATATTGTTAGTATCGGGATTCTCATGTTCAAACTGCAACTTTAATACACCCCTAAACAATATATTACATATAAAACATGTATCAATTATGCAAATTATTCATCTATCCATGGAATATCCAAATCTGCACTGCGGATATTGCCGCAGTCTAGTTGGGATGGTGAAGTACATCAAGGTCCCGCTCGATCATAACTATGTCTAAAAATAGCAGATGCGAAAACATCCCCCCTTTTTACGCCTGTCGCTATATTGTAAACTGTCGAAATCATCAATAAATCCGGAATAAACGGTACAAAGACTTGGCTTGGCTATGGCGCTATCTCACGTGAGGCGGCGGGTTACATGTCCCGAGCAGTGTGAAAAAGTCTCGGTGTTTCGCTGGAGCTCAAACTCAAGCATTTGGGCTAGGTTGTTGACCGGAGCCAGGTGCCGCAGACTAGCACAGATGGTGTCGAATTGCGCTGCGTTATTCCGATTCAACTTCTTGTGCGAGCGCAAGAAATCGGCACAGATAAACAAGGCAATCGGCGTGAAAGGGTGTACCTGGCAAAAGGTTAGAAATACTCAATGAGCACAGAGAAAGCGACTCGGACCCTGAAGCACCCCAGCTGTGGCAGTCCTTGCGCCAGGCTATGTATCGTCTCCGCGGCCTTGAAAGCCTTCTT
Source organism: Aspergillus nidulans FGSC A4 (assembly GCF_000011425.1). NCBI lineage: Eukaryota > Fungi > Ascomycota > Eurotiomycetes > Eurotiales > Aspergillaceae > Aspergillus > Aspergillus nidulans. The sequence goes on along the minus strand of NC_066264.1, from coordinate 3,209,512 downwards.
CTCGTACTCCCTGCACAAGTCATGGTGTGGCACTGATTCCAGCGCGGTGAAGAGGACCAGAAAAGCAGCTTGCGCTAGCATCTTGGTAAAGATGTACTCGGGATGACATGATTCCATGTCAGAATAGGCCGCAGTCATTGACACTCGAACTTCCTGACAGAGGATGGTGTCGAGTGTCCTGTGGCGGACGAGGGATTGCTCGGATGATGGATGTATGATGCCTTCCACTTTGCACTGGCTGTGGTGGGAGAGGCAGCGCGCCAGGATTGTGACGACAACGATGGATTTCGCGTAGGATGATAGCTGTTTGTCGTTTATTCGATCCATGGCTGTGGCCAGGAATTCCGTTTTGACCCCTTGCTGGCGTCGAAAGGCCGCCTCTGGAGCGGGTAAACAGGTGAGAACCTTTGGATATTAGTTCATGATGAGCTAGAAAGCTCTATTGCTCAACAAAAAAAAAGAGACTTACCATGTGATCGTTCAAAATTATTGGGAGACCATTGACAAAATTAGCATAGCGATCCAGCGCGTAGGCAGTCCAGAAGGTCCTTCGTCGCTCCTCTACCTCGACCCAAGAGAGAGTAGAAGTCTTCCAGGACTTTGGGTTATCTATTTCGTCCAGCTTCACGAGATGAACGAGATGGAAACAGCGACTGGCGCTGATCCAGCCTTTCCGCGGATTTGTTTTGAGAATCTCATATATGGCTAACAGTAGACGGGCCTGCACCAGCTCAATGGGGACTGCCTCGTCTGGTAACTTCTGCTCCCAAGCATTCAGAATACAGTGTGCGTGTTCGTAAAGGAGGGGCAGGACTCCCTTAAATCGACTACACATTGATGCCGCCACGGTCCGCATGGCATATTGCAGGCATGCGAAGGGCTCACCTGTATCCAGCTCGCGAGCCGAGCGAGCGTAATACCGTTGCTGGTTGAGTATCGGGGCGAAGACGTAAACTCGCTCAAAGAAAAGGTCGTCTCTATAGTAAGCCGTCAGCTGCATAACCGTCTAAGCTAACGGGAAGGGGGCTTTAGGAACCTACAGATCTGCACGTTCCAGGGCAGACATCTGCACAGGAGGCGGGCCAGTGAGGAGCGGATACCCAACGCCTGAGGAAGGGTCCAGTTCTACTGGCTGCATGCCAATTTCCATGGGCCATGCCGACGTGGAGTTGGGTACAGTATCACCTGGTAGCGACAGTGTAGACGAAAAGTACGCGGAGTCCGGAAGGGACTCGATGTGTTTGCTCCACTCACTGTCGAGATCTACGGACGGGACTGACGATGACCACGTGAGAGCCCCAGAGGCCTGACCTTCCATGTAGTTGTTGGTATTGTCCTCTGACAAATTCAGCGAGCACTGGACACCACCGTCCCCATCAATACATCTGTCGTCAAGGTCCAAATTCAAAGACTGCTCTGCGTCCAAGACTGGCTGGGCTGCTGTCACGCTGCCTCCTTCCACATTCCTCCTGGTAGCCATTTGCGCCTCGGTGTGCTCGTTCAGTTGGCGTTCAAGGGTGGCTAGGTTGGGCACGTAGGATTAGTGAGAGGCTCTGTTTACTTATCCGTTACCGGGTGAGCACACACAGATGCGAGCTTTGAGGATCTTAACATGTCCTTTTCTTGGACCCCGCGGGCGACGAGCGGTGTTGACGATGCATGGAATGTTTAGGTTGGAACAGGTGGTACACTGCGGCTCTCCCATATCACAGCGCAGTTTTCGAGCACGGCATTCCTCGCAGGCGATGGCATTCTGCTGTCGACGGCCCGTGCTTGATGCGGGTGCATTGGGAATCATTGGAGTTATCGGTCGAAGTTCGAGCATGTGATAATCTAGAGGTAAAATAGATAAGGTGTGACGCACGCAGTTGTATTTGTAGTGATGGGACTCAGTCTTACCCGTAGAATGAAAGATTGAGCTCGACGCAGCTGCTAAGAGTCTCACTCGCGTTCTAGTAATACCGAGTATGCACAACCCTGCGTCGGGGATGATGGCCTTGATAGAAGATTCATGCTAGCATGCAAGACTGTGATGAAAGAACCTTTAATTAGTGCCACCAGGCTCCACGTGCGGCTGTAACACCGCCATTAACCACTGCAATTAGGCCTCCCATGTTTCCTTCCTAATAAGGAAGGCAAAAGCAAGCTGAAAGGTCCCTGAGAGCCTTCTATATCAGGCCAACAGTATCTTCAGTTCTTTAAGTAATCCAGTTTATTCCCTTTACTATGAAAAACCCTACATATCTGAACATTCCTAATCTTTTTTTTGAACCCAAGGACCTCTAAGGGTCTCTTCTTGCTTATTCTCTTGATTTGCAGTCGTATGGAGAAGGAATCTCAGAGCGGTGACGCCGCCCCAAATTGATACCCACCCTGACATAAATTTACTATATAAGCTAATGCAGGACGTTTGCTAGCGCCGCCCAGGCGCGGTCTCTGCGGCCGGGCGGGCTTGGCCCGCCTCTCCAAAGTTGGCACTGACATGCTTTTGGCCCCCACCTGGGGCTTCCGGTGTTCTAGGCGTCACCAGGTTATGTGGCGGCCGCGGGACTGCCGGGACGGACCAAGGTATCTGTGTCGGATAGGCTAGCTATATAGGTGCAATGCAGGCACAGCAGACGATAGGGCATGATTAAAATGACCTTCTAGTCCCAGTTGGGAGGATTCTTGCCTGGACACGTTCTCTTGCAAGTTTAATCAAGCCTTCTAGGTTAGAGATCTTGCGTTCGAATTCAGCTGTGGATATTTAACCAAGAGGATTGGTTTCACAACGCCAAAGTGTCCTGCAGGCTTGTGGTTCCGAGGGCCTGCACGGGTGGGGGTCCCGCTCTGTCAGGAAGCGAATGATGAAAGCCAGTGACACCAATACGGCACAGATGTTTCACCACAGCTGAAGAGAGGAGATGTTCCGAACCGAGCATCCTGCCAAGATGAAGATCTGCTTGCCATCTGTAGGGACACGGAATATGCCAGGGACGTCAATAACTGTTAGATGGTTTTGCTACCATAGATGTTATTAATTTAGTGATAAAGCAGGTGGAAGCTAACCTCGGGTCCGCTGATTTCGATCTTAAGAATGTCCCGGCTAAACGCGCCGACGCCAGTATCTGAGCCATCTGTGCTCATACGGATGTCCATCACACGGTGAGCCTAAAATGAAGGTCAGTTAATGCTGCCTCTAGACAGCTATGCACATAAAGTACCTCATCAAAAATCTTAGCAAGCTCATTGTTATCAATCTCCGTAAGGCGGCGCTGAAACTTAAGCAGGCGCAACTTGAGCGCTTTGTCTGTATCGGAACGAGGAATAATGGATATGAAGACACTCTTCTGGGGTTCATTGTGGCATGTAATCTGCGCTGTGTAGCAAGTGCAAAGGCCCGCACCACAAGGGAAAGAAAATCTGGTTAAGTTCTCAAGGACAGAGCTTTTTCCAGATGACTGGTCTCCGACAATAACGAGCTGTTATAAATGTTAGATAGTTTCATGTAGGCAAGGAACTGGTTTTCCTGAATTACCTGAGGGAGAGGGATAATCAAGCCAACATTCAGCTCTCTTAACTGATTGATCTTGGCCAAGATGGCCTGGTCTGTCAGACAAGACTCAGTTTCCATAATAAGTAGTATCTATCAGAAGCATGTACTTCAGTTGAGTGTGAGCCACAATAGAATGGACAGTTAGAAAGGGCCTGGCTTGATGGGTGACATGCTCAATTTATATCCCTGGCATCTGAGTTAACCCTCTGGTTGAAATCAACCAATGCTCCAATGCAGGTGTTTGAACAGCAAGGCAAACAACAAAACATGTCCAATGCTGTCTTTGCCGCCATCTCTACCAGTCTATGGATTCTACTGTGAAAGATGTTAACAGTAAAGCAAGCACAACTTGATCTAATATCACTAGCCAGCTTGCTGCTAATTATAAATAGATAGCTAAATTAGTTTGCTGCTGTTAAGGGACGTATATAGACGGATCTTCCTATCTAAACGTGCCGTATGTACAAGAAGGAATCGCTGAAGAAGAGAAAGCGGGACAGGACAGATCAGAGATTGGAGATGGATGGGGAGCCACGTGACCACAGCCGCGTACGCTACGCGGTGCGTGTTATGGGAGCATCCCATAACAGCTGCTAAAAAATTATCCTCTCTCTTTCCAATACATGGAAAGGGACAGCAGGGAGCGTTATAATTTTTGAAGGGCTGGTCATATTTACTGAACTCTTGATGCTGAGACCTATAAGTTCATGATTGCTGCCTGTTATTATAGTAATATACTAAATATGTGGCTAGGATGTTCTTGTGCATACTAGTCAACAGATCTTTCCTTAATACTAGACTTGTTAAACCACGGGTCGGGGCGGGTTTTCAGGCCTACCTGATCCGCCCATGCGGGTTTTGGGGTGGGTTACCTTCACAGTAAACCGCCCATGGATTTAGCAAATAATTCTAACCCAACCCAAATAACCCAAAATAACCCAATTATGCATATCATTACTTTGATAGGCAGTGATCTACATAGCTAAATAAAATACTGTATTTAAATACAGTATTATAAACTATCTAAGTAAGCAAATGTAATCTAAATACAGTAATATACGTATTTAGATATCTTGGCAACCCAGCGGGTTGCTCCGCCGGGCTTTGGGGCAGCCAAAAATATCCAAAACCCAATGGATAATTAGAAGGTCTAACCCAACCCATTTCTTGGCGGGTCGGGGCGGGTTGGGGCGGGTTTCGTGGGTTGGGTTTAACAAGTCTATTCAAATTCTCCTTACTACAGGCTATTATTGTTATGGGTTCCTCGTACGAAGAACCCTTTTTGTCAGGACTCGGCCAATGGGAGGCCTCGTACTAGCGGGCCCTCGCTTAACAAGATCCCTATTTCTACCCACGCACACTGGACACACCTTTCTCTTCCTTAACAAACCCTTCTTGTATATACGGCAGGATATAGCTTAGAACAAGCATATCATCCCCTTACATTAGGGTTTGTTCACTCTCAACGGAACAGACTGGATTGGAAGTAGTAAGGTGACCTACTACATAAGAGATGGAAGGACAAGAGAATATTAATGCCACACTATGGCAAGAACTATACCAGTTGCATACACAACTTATTGAACAGAATGCAGAGCTCCAACAGTTACGGGCTCAGCCAGCTGCCCCTGCCGCAATACCTGCCCCTACCATAACCATGCGCCCCCGTCCGATGCACCCAGACGTGAGAACATTTAATGGAGAAAACGCCCACAACTATCTTGCCTTCAAGATAAACCTCCGTACAAAGTTTACAATTGATGGGAATTCCTACCCTGACAGCTCCGCAAAAGCCTACTACATCTTTAGTCGCCTGGAGGGGAAGGCTAGCCGACGAATGCTGCCATGGATGGAAGCCAACGGACCAACAATCTCGTATGAAGGCCTTATGGAGGCGATGGATAAAGCATACTTGGATGCAGACCGACAACAAAGAGCTCTCGTACGGATTAATACCATGCGCCAGAACAACAGGGACCTGGACGAGTTCCTGGACAATTTCAACAAAGCCCTACTGAATACAGGTGGCATGGATTGGCATGATGACCAGAAGAAGTCCCTCCTGGAAACAGCTATTAGCCTGCCACTCCTTCAAGCTATGGTCAGGAGAGAACAAGCTGACTTGTATAACAGGTATTGCAATCAATTATATCAAGTCAACCATGACCTACAACGCGTGAAGTGAATGACCCGGGCACGTACAAGCCGCAGCTATCAGCCTCCACCCGCCCGAGCTACCACTGATGGTCCCATGGACTGGGAGCCCACTGTTGCTGCTGTCCAGCAGCGTCGCCGAGCTACTGACAACTAACAAAGGACCCAGCATACAATGACTGGACAGCGCGCTCAGTTTGTCTCCAACTCTGAGCTCCAAAGACGACGTGAGGAGGGAACATGCCTCTGTTGTGGAAGTAAAGGCCACCTCGTCCGAGAATGTGACCTTCTGCCTCCTCTACGCCCTCGTCCGACTGTGGCTGCTACACAAATGGTTAACAACATGGAAGAGGAACCAGAGGAGTCGGAAAATAAATAACCCCTGTACAAAGTCATGGACAGGGGTACCCAGGTAGAGCTACTTAACTAAGACTATGGAAAGACTTTAAACGCTCTTACATGCACTCCCAACCTTTTAAACTAGAGGCCATTGTGAACCATATCAAGCTGGCTTGTACACTGGTAGATACAGGCTGTCTTGCTTATAGAGCTATTAGTCAAGAATTTGTACAATAGAACAAGATACCAACTATTCCTATCAAGCTGCTCCCAGTAGATGGTATTGGTGGAGACCTGGTCATAACCAGGATCGTACGAGCACGACTGGATATTAGAGGTCATAGTAAAGAGGGGTCATACCTTTATGTCCTACCATATCTACTAGGATATGACCTTATCCTCGGCAACCCCTGGCTCAAGCGCCATGATGGCAGGCTAGAGCCTAAAAGAAACTGACTATATCTATGTACAACTAAGACATGCCTATATAACACTATTACACACCCACCTAAACCCCTAAGCCTACAAGGTCTTACTGCCGCAGTATTTCAAGCTATAAAGAGACAGGCAATAAAAACTGGTTCAAAGGCAACAATATTTGCAGCCTTGCTAAGAGACATTGAAAAGGTACTTAACCCCAAAATACCAACAGACCCCCGTATGAAGCTTCCTCCGGAATATATGGATTTTCTTAACCTCTTTGAACCTGACAACGCAAAATCGTTGCCACCCCATCGGGGAGAGGGCATTGACCACAAGATCAAGCTCGTACGAACCAATGGAAAGGAGCCTGAGATACCTTGGGGGCCCCTCTACAACATGTCTCAGGAGGAGTTGGTTGTATTAAGGAAGGAACTAACTGAACTGTTAGACAAGAACTTTATTAGAGTAAGCAGCTTACCTGCTGCTGCTCTGGTCTTATTTATACAGAAACCAGGGGGAGGTCTGAGATTCTGTGTTGACTACTGCGCCTTAAATACTATTACCAAGAAAGATTAATATCCTCTGCCCCTTATCCACAAGACACTGAACCAGATTGGACGGGCTAAGTGGTTTACCAAACTGGATGTTTCAGCTGCCTTCCACAAAATCTGGATTGCCAAAGGCCAGGAGTGGATGACAGCTTTTCGTACGAGATATGGCCTTTTTGAATGGCTTGTTACACCATTTGGCCTGGCAAATGCCCCCAGCACTTTCCAGAAGTACATTAACTAGGCGCTCTGTGAATACTTGGACGAGTTTTGCTCTGCCTATGTTGATGATATCTTAGTCTTCACTAATAGAAGCCGTGAACTCCATAGGGAGCATGTATAAAAGGTCCTAGTCAAGCTTAATAAAGCAGGGCTGTTCCTAGATATCAACAAGTACGAGTTTGAACGCAAGGAAACCAAGTACCTAGGGTTTATCGTACGAGCTGGAGAAGGTATGTCAATGGACCCAGAGAAGATCAAGGCCATTAAAGAATGGGAAGCACCTACAACTGTCAAAGGCGTACGAGGATTTATCGGGTTTGCAAACTTCTACCATCAATTCATACCTGATTTTTCATCTCTAACGCGACCCCTAATTGAACTGACCAAAAAGGATGCCCGGTTCTGTTGGACGGAAGAGTGCCAGCAGAGCTTCGGACGATTAAAGGAATGCTTCATAACAGAGCCTGTCCTTGCTCCATTTGACCCAGATTGAGAGACTATAGTGGAAACAGACTCGTCCGGCCATATAACTGGGGGGACACTATCACAGTATGACTTGGAGGGTAATCTCTACCCTTGTGCCTACTTCTCTAAACGCCACTCCCCTGCAGAGAGTAACTATGAGATCTATGACAAAGAGTTACTGGCTGTTGTACAGTGCCTGGAAGCCTGGGATACTAAACTCTGCTTAGTATCTAAATTTAAAGTTCTTACTAACCATAAGAATCTGGAATACTTCTATTTACCAAGGAAGCTGTCAGAATAATACATATAATAGAGCCTCTTCTTAAGCAGATTTAACTTCAAATTCCACTACTGGAAGGGCTCTGAGAATGAACATGCTAATACTCTCTCTTAACATGACCAAGACTCTCCAAAAGGAAATAATGATTGGTTAGAGTCATGTACAATGCAGTTATTACAAGAAAAATACAGGGGGGAAGTAATAGACATTCCCTATCCAAAAGCCACTATCTTACCTATTGCACCCCAAGGAGGGGTCCCCACCTGGGCAGAAGCCCAGTCAGGTGATGACGAGTACATGGAAATACGGAAGCTCGTACGAGAGGGGGCTAGGAAACTCCCACCAAGGCTACTGCTCAAGGTTTCCATGTCAGAATGCAGCATTGACGCGCAGGACAATCTCCTATTCTGAGGACAAAGATGGGTCCCCTGCAACAAACCCTTGCGTACAAGCCTGATCCAGACAGCCCACGACTCCGCCCTAATCAGTCACCCCGGACGAGAACAGACCTATTTGGTGGTGAGCCGAACCTACTTCTGGCCAAATATGTCCAAAGATATACGCCAATTTGTACAGAACTGTGACACCTGCGGCCGAGCAAAAATATGGAAGGAACAGAAAAAGGGACTCCTAAAACTATTACCAATCCCAGAACATCCATGGCAATATATCACACTGGACTTCATTACAGACCTGCCAAATAGTAATGGCTGTACAGTGATTCTAGTCCTGACTGACTGACTGACAAAAGGAGTAATCCTTGAATCTATGGCCAAAATGACTTCTCAAGAGGTTGCTTGGACCCTCGTACGAACCCTGATACGACGCCACGGAATACCGCAGACAATGGTCTCTGATAGGGGCAGTCAATTTGTTAGTAGAGTATAGAAGCAGATCTGCCAGCTGTTAGGGATTAAACAATTGCTATCAACTGCCTTCTATCCCCAGACAGACAGGGCTACAGAGCAAGCAAATACTGTAGTAGAGACATACCTTTGCTTGTATATTTGCTATGATCAGGGAGATTAGGACAAGCTCATCCCTATTGCAGAACTGGCTATCAATACTCGTACAAGCTCTGCTACTGGGGTGTCCCCTTTTTACCTAACCCATGGCTATGACCTCTCACTATTTGGCCTTACTGAGGACTTACCAGAGCAATCTGCCGATCAGAGCCCCATCCAGATCAGGGAAAATATTGCTTGTATGATCAAAGAAGCCATGGACTGGGCCAAAGCATCTCTAGCTTACTCACAACAAGAAGCTGAACACCAGGCAAATAAGAAGTGAGCCCCAGCACCTACCTATAAGCCAGGTGACAAAGTATGGCTGAACCTTTGGAATATTCGTACGGAAAGACCCAGCAAGAAACTAGACTGGAAGAATACAAAATATACAGTTACAAAGTTGATAGGCATACATGCCCTACAGTTGAATACTCCACCAGGAATACACCCAGTATTTTATGTTGACCTTGTACAACTGGCAGATAATAACAAGCTCCCCTTGCAAGTCCAGGATGACTCCCAACCCCCACCTATCTTGGTAAATAACAAAGAAGAATATTATATTGACTCCGTACTAGATAAACAGTGGAAGAAGATAGGAAGAGGAGGCTGTTGGGAATATCTGGTTAAATAGACTGGATGGGCTAAACCCACATGGGAACCAGCCCATGAACTTGAAGAAATAGAGGCTGTACAAGCCTATGAATTACAACAGGAACAACAGAAAGAAGACCATCCCAACCTAGAACCTACAGAACAAGAAAAGAGAACAGGCTCGCGCAGAACCAGATCATACAACAAGATTAATCCTCCAGTTCCTTAATTAGAGCACGGGGAAGCTCTGCAACAGTAAGAGGCACATACTTAGGCTCGCAATCAGCATAAAAGTCACAATGAGCTCTGCTATCTTTCCACTTGCAGCCAGCACAAGCACCATTCCAATAGCCAGGGATTTGTACATGCTCCCCAAAGACAGAACAAGTATTCATGGAGCATGGCTCCCGAGTCTTAATACTACATAAAGTAATCAGGATAGCATTAATATACAAGGGCCGAGCAGTACAGACCTAAACAGAGATCAGCCCAGACCACTAATAGGTAGTCAGACCGAACAGACTAGTGGGAAAGGCTACCTGCTTGACAGTGAGAGCACCAACCCGGACAACAAACTCGTACAAAGGGAACCGCTATACCTCTCTTTGCACGTTGTTATGACACAGGTCAAACAGAGCCCGGTCACCCTTAGCAGTGAGACGGACCACAGCGTACGAATGGCCAGTCTGGGCATCCTGGAAACCAGATACAGGAATAGTAAACTTGTTCAGGAACTGCCCAGCAGTACCTTGTATTATTAGATTATATAGACAGTAAAGAAGAGTATTATCTGTATTTGGGTCAGGGTTATTGGCAGAGCTTGTTAACATAATGGCTTGGACAGAGACAATAGAGGTTAGAGACAGGAGCAGAGGGTGGTCACTGCAGAGGGAGATACTGGGAAAGGACTTAGAAGAAGCAAAAGGGGTTGAGGATAAGAAGAAGGAATTTTCAATTTGGAAGTGTTGTATCTTGGCACTGACCGCTAACTCTACAGACATGTCCGTACAATACATGGAGCCCAACACCCCGATGCCTCCAACATGCACCAAACCCGTACCTTGGACGACGCAATACTTCAAGGAAAGCATTTACCTCTCGAAGGGATGGGACCTACTGTTATGGGTTCCTCGTACGAAGAACCCTTTTTGTCAGGACTCGGCCAATGGGAGGCCTCGTACTAGCGGGCCCTCGCTTAAAGAGATCCCTATTTCTACCCACGCACACTGGACACACCTTTCTCTTCCTTAACAAACCCTTCTTGTATATACGGCAGGATATAGCTTAGAACAAGCATATCATCCCCTTACAATTATAGATATTATAGCCAGGTCACAGCTGACAATTTTTGATTCTTCCAGCATAACAGCTATACTTTGCTCTACTATGCAGTAGAGAGATGGTCTTGGACATTAGCAAAAGAAAATAAGTATACTATACAATAAGCTGAACAGATCATAGGGCTCCTGCTAGAAAGGGGAGAAGATATATATACTACAAGTAATTATTATTTCACCCCTCTAATATCTGTTAGTAAGATAATAAATAATTACTCTTCTTGTACTAAAAAGAAAGTTATATCTACATGGCTGTAATTGCTCTTGAATGCTGGGTTTGATTTCAAAATATACCGCCAAATTGAAAGCTAGCTTGAACAAAAGTGATTAGATACATCACATTATTTATTTCAATCTATTTTCAATAAATCTGACAGGCTTCCGACATGTGTGAAATCAGTCCTAGTATTGGGTGATGACATTTTGACAACACTGGATGAGAAGGAAGCCCACAACCGCCAGCCATTATTTGTATCAGCCTGTGGGGATAAGTATCTGAAGTTTGTTCAAACCATTTTGTTTTCGAAACCCTCGTTTTATCCTGATTCTGCAAAAATTGCGGTTTCATTAATACTTGCTGTTTGTGTTCTGATATTATCACTATAGCAACTTGATAACTTTCTCAATAATCAGTGTCATTTCACGTTTATTGATCCTCAAAGTCTCACCTAGGGCTATCGAGGTGGTTACGACAGCCAGTAGATTAGTCAGAACTTAGCTTTCCAAGCGGCGTAGGCCTTTTGGCTGAGTGGAAGTTCAATAGGTTACTAGTGTCGATACTGGGGATCAATGTCTACAACGAATGACTGCAAGGTCTTCATTTCCTACAATCTATGTAGATGATTTATAGCTTTTCACAAACCTCAAAAGGTTCTCGATAATAGGAAATAGTTCATTTCATGCGGGCAGATGTATCAAACGAGCGAGTGAGGTGGACATTGATAGTAAGGAGTGGCCTCTGGTTGACAGTTCTCTTGGGCCACGCCATATCTCAAGTGATCTGGAAGGATGTCCTGCTTGATAACTTTATTGGAAATTCAGTAACTATCAGGCAGGCAGCGGTGAATTCTCCTGCATCAGAGAATCAGAGGCAATCTGTTATCCTGGCAAACCTCATAGACCACAGAATACCTCTGTCAGGATGGAAAGTCCGCAGCTCATCAGGGGCAGAACAGGTTCTTTCTAGAAACGCGTTTTTACCTCTATGGATACTGAGGGCTTTGATATCCTGAATTGCCTCTATCCGGGGTGGTGACACCATCACACTTTTTGATGGGGATGGGCTCAAGGTCGCCGGCGTGCGATATAACTCTCGGCACGGAAACACTGAGGATAAGCCGATTCATTTTGCGCGTTTCTTAGCAAGAGGGTTGAAGTTATGAGCAGCTATATTGAACCGGCAATGTGTACGCTTCGGCGACTTCGTGATTTTTTTTTGGTGGGAGTAATCAAGAGCTGATCACGACACGCAATCCTCTATTACTTCTAGCAATGGCTGAATATTGGCAGGACAGGTTGAAAAATGTGCATTGCCTCTCGACGTTGCCTTTAGGAAGAATGGATTCGTGAGCAGACGCAATCTGAATTCCCACTTTGAACCTGGGGTGAGGTATGCGCGATGCTCATCCTACCCCGAGTATATGGGAAATGAAGGTGATTAGCCAAGATAGCCTTTCCAAGAACGACTTTACTCTTACACTAGCAACAATTGACGTACTTGCCATTGTAACTTCAGCGCGGGAATCTAGAGAATTTCAAATGGCCGGCTGGCTAGACATAGCTAGAAAGCCACTGCGGCGACAAGGTCATTAGTGTGGCTGATGAGCTGGAGATAATTATGAATGACCTAATCAGATGCAAAGCCACATCGGCAGCTTAGACTTGGGGGGACTAACAGCCTTCTTGGGTGGAGGATTAAGACGGACAAACCAAGACACAGACTGTCCACAAAAAGCAGAAAAAAAAATACAACAGCTGCGGTTCGCATGTGGGCTCAATCGTCTTGGGAGACTTGGCTCCCCCCTTCACCCAGCTGTAAACCTTAAGATCTGCAGTCTTGCCGTACGCAATTGAAGATTGGCTACTTATACCAGAACTCCAAGCAACGGCGTTCTTGGCAGGCCCAACATAGCCACAAAACTACATGAGAATATTGCTGCCTGGAAGGACTGTCCTTCTTGGAGCGCTTAATACAGATGGGCCACAGCTTATTGGTGATTGAGTGACTGTCGGGATTATGACAATGCAAATCAGCTTGGGTCCTATAACAGCCTCATTTTCTGGGCCACTAAGCGTCCAGTCGCCATGGTATAATGCCTTCCAACTAATCCCTAGTATCGCATGGCTCGCGGTTCCAGAATCTATTACATCCCCAGGGCCTGCACTCTTTCCGGCAGAATTTTGTGAAGGTTCGGATGACTGACTGATAAAGGCAAACCCATTGACAGAAAGAGTTTCGTTTACTCACTTAGTTTGGGAAAGCAACTTCTTGTATTCAGGAACAGGAGCAATGTCTGACCTTGAAGAGTTTATCCGAGTTGCACGGAAAGCTGTTGAAGCATCACCAGAAGATCATCCTGACCGGGATAAGTATTTGAACAACCTCGGAATTGGGCTTAGGGACCGATATGAAAGGACGGGGGCAATGGCTGACCTTAACGAGTCTATTCAAATTTTCCAGCAAGCTCTCAGAGCAACGCCAGAAGACCATAGTGACCGTGCTACACGTTTAGACAATCTTGGAAGTGCACTTGGCGACCGCTATACCATCACAGGAGCATTAGCTGACCTTGAAGAGTCTATCCAGCTTGGACAGGAAGCTGTTGAAGCAACGCCAGAAGATCACCCTGACCGGGGCATGTTTCTAAACAACCTTGGGCGTGGGCTTAGGGATCGATACGAAAGGACAGAAGAAGTGACTGATTTTAATAAGTCTATACAACTTGGCTGGGAAGCTGTCAAAGCAACGCCAGAAGATCACCCTGAGCGTGCTATGTATTTGAACAGCCTAGGAAATCAACTTGCGGACCGATATGAAATGACAGGAGCAATGGCTGACCTTAACATGTCTATCCAACTTGGTTGGGAAGCTGTCAAAGCCACGCCAGGAGATTATCCTGACCGGGCTATGTATTTGAACAATCTCGGAAGTCAACTTGGGGACCGATATGAAAGGACAGGGAAAATAGCTGATCTTGGAGAGGCTATCCAGCTTGGGAGGGAAGCTGTTGATGCAACACTAGAGGATCATCCTGACCGGCTTATGTATTTGAACAATCTCAGAAGCCAACTTGAGGACCGATATGAAAGGACAGGAGCATTGGCTGATCTTGAAGAGTCTATTCAGATTGGAAGGGAGATTGTCAAAGCAACACCAGAAGATCACCGGGCTATGTATTTGAACAATCTCGGAAATCAACTTAGGGACCGATATGAAAGGACAGGAGAAATGGCTGATCTTGAAGAGTCTATTCAGCTTGGACGGGAAGCTGCTGATGCAACACCAGAAGACCATCCTGATCGGGCCATGTATTTGAATACACTTGGATCTCGACTTAGAAGCCGATATGAAAGGACAGGAACAATGGCTGACCTTGAAGAGTCTATCCAATTTGGACGACAGGCCGTTGAAGCAACACCAGAAGATCATCCTGACCAGGCTACGCGTTTAGATAACCTTAGAAGTTCGCTTGGCGACCGATATACAAGAACAGGAGCAATAACTGACCTTGAAGAGTCTATTCGAATCGGGAGGGAAGCTGTTCAAGCAACACCACAAGATCATCCTGCACGGGCTATATATTTGAACCACCTTGCAAGTGGACTCCGGGACCTGCATAAAAGGACAGGGTCAATGGCTGAACTTAACGAGTCTATCCAAATTGGACGTGAAGCTGTTCAAGCAACACCACAAGATCATCCTGACCGGGCTATGTATTTGAACAACCTTGGAAATGAGCTTGGCAACCGATATGAAAGGACAGGGGAAATGGCTGATCTTGAAGAGTCCATCCGAATCGGACGGGAAGCTGTCAAAGCAACACCACAAGATCATCCTGCACGGGCTATGCATCTGAACAACCTTGGGAGTGGGGTTGGTGACCGATATAAGAGGACAGGAGACATGGCTGATCTTGAAGAGTCTATCCAAATTGGACGGGAGGCTGTTGAAGCAACACCACAAGATGACCCTGACCGGGCTATGTATTTGAACAACCTGGGATGTGGGCTTAGAGACCGGTATGAAAGGACAGGAGAAATGGCTGACCTTGAAGAGTCTATTCAAATTGGTCAGGAGGCTGTTGAAGCAACACCAGAGTATCATCCCGACCGGGCTATGTGTTTGAACAACCTTGGCCGCGGGCTTAGGGACCAATATGAAAGGACAGGAGCAATGGCTGACCTTGAAGAGTCTATTCGAATTGGACGGAAAGCCGTTGAAGCAACGCCACAAGATCACCCTGACCAGGCTATGTATCTAAACCACCTTGGAACTGGGCTTAGGGACCGATATGAACGGACAGGAGAAATGGCTGATCTTAGAGAGTCCATCCAAATCGGACGGGAAGCTGTTGAAACAACACCTGAGGATCATCCTGACAGGGCCACATATCTCACTAACCTCGGAAATCGACTTGGGGAACAATATACAAAGACAGGAGCAATGGCTGAACTTAACGAGTCTATACAACTTGGACGGGAAGCTCTTAAAGTAACACCAGAAGATCATCCTGAACGGGCTATATATTTGAACAACCTTGGAAGCGGGCTCAAGGACCGATATGAAAGAACAGGAGCAATGACTGACCTTGAGGAGTCTATCCAAATTGGACGGCAAGCTGTTGAAGCAACACCAGAAGATCATCCTGACCGGGCTATGTATTTGAACAACCTTGGAGACGGGCTTGGTGACCGATATGCAAAGACTGGAGCAGTAGCCGACCTCCTTGAAGCTATTTCACATCAGCAGTCTGCTTTACGACAACAAAGCTCTTTCATTGCCACTCGAGTACAAGCTGGCCATTGTGCACTTCGGAATCTTGCCATTCTTTCAGACTGGCAGCAGAGCTACGAAGTCGCAGATATCGCTGTTCATCTCGTTCCTCGTTTAACGGCACGGTCACTTGAAAACTCTGATAAACAACATTTGCTTGGTGAAGTAGTGGGCCTTGCTTCTGATGCAGCATCTGTCGCATTGAATGCGCAAAAGGGAGCCGTGGTTGCTCTAGGCTTGCTTGAACATGGAAGAGGCGTGCTTGCAGCATCTCTTGAAGAGGTACGAGTAGACACTCTTGATCTACAGGAAGCATACCCTGCCCTGGCCACGCGATTTGTTCAGCTTCGGGATATACTAGGCAAGCCTTCTACGCGCAATGAATTTTTGACGACTACAAATCCCACGACTTCTGGGCAGGCTCAAGCGCGTCAGCGTTACAATGCTGACAGAGAACTTGACAAGTTGATCATTGAGATTCGAAAACAGCCGGGATTTGATGACTTTTTGCTAGCGCCGAGTGAAGATGAAATGCGACTTGCTGCGCAGAAGGGTCCTATTGTAACAATAAATGTCAGCCGGTACCGCTGTGATGCAATCCTGATTGCACAGGATAAAATATCTTCTCTGCATCTACCCAACCTCACCAGCGAAGAGATCGAGGAGAAGGCAAAGACAACAGATGATTTGGGAAGTCCTATTATCCTAGAATGGTTGTGGGATGCCATCATGCATCCTGTTCTAGAATCGCTAGGATTAGACCGATCCCCATCTGGCAACAATTGGCCACACATATGGTGGATCCCGACAGGTGCTTTGAGCAAATTCCCTCTCCATGCAGCTGGATATCATGGTAGAGGTACACAGGAGACAGTGCTTGATCGGGTCATGTCTTCCTACAGCTCGTCTGTTAAAGCGATTATACATGGACGTCGACGTCCTGCTAAGCAGCCAACTTCGGCACATGCACTTCTAATTGCTATGGAGCATACACCAGGGAATTCCAGGCTTCCATTTGCAGCTAAGGAAATAGCAATACTTCATGACCCGTTCAGATCAATGGGTCTCGACCCTATCCAGCCAGGACAATACAAACGCGATCTCGTACCGTATTTGCCGCAATGCAGGATATTCCACTTCGCTGGCCATGGTTATACAGACAAGGCAAATCCATCCAAAAGTTGTTTGCTTCTTAGAGATGGGAAAGATGGGCCCCTTACAGTAGCTAATCTTCTGGAAATGAATCTTCGAGAGTACTCACCATTCCTTGCTTACCTTTCAGCTTGTGGAACTGGCCAGATCAGAGATGAGAGGTTCCTTGACGAGAGTATTCACCTGATCAGCGCCTTCCAGCTGGCAGGATTCCGGCATGTTATTGGCACTCTCTGGAAGGTAGATGACGAAACCTGTATGGACATGGCAAGGATTACATATAAAACAATGGCGGGTGGAAACATGAAGGATGAATCAGTGTGTCAAGGCCTGCATCAGGCTGCCCGGAGACTTCGTGATCATTGTCTCAATAGGCCGTCAGTGAGTCAAACAGAGGTTGATAACCTAGGTGGTCGGCATGTTGGAAGCGACAGGTTACCACGAGACATCATTTGGTATGATTCCGACATGGATAGCAACGACGTTTACCAAGGTACAAGGTATTTACCGTGGGTTCCATATGTTCATTTTGGAGTCTGAACAACACTTGAGAAGTAGGGAGACTGGACAACAGGCAGACTCAAAAGCGAGATAGCAGACACTAAGGTGGTTAAAAGGAGATGAGCAGACAGATTAGAAGAGAGACAAGCAGAGAGGTGAGAAGAAAGATAGGAAGAGAATTGAGTGGAAATTGAATAAAGAGATTAGGCCCCAAGTGGAAAATCAAAGAGGAAAATGATAGAGAAGCGAACCGGGACTCGAATAAGAGAAATCTGCTGTCGATGGTATTTGTTATTGGTATTCCAGCATGGATTGATATTGACCTTCCAATAAAAGACCCTGCTCCTATCCATCTCGGATACCTCAGAACATGCTCCCGGGGCTGACCAATCAGTCGTTACAATGCACAGGATCTCTATTGATGAGAAGTGCACTTCACAGGAGTTATCGCAAATTATAAGTAATGTTATAGTAATAGGAGATAGGGTTATGATAAAGCTGAATCATTCAAGCCCTGATTCTGGTGGGTTGTGCGGCCCGCGTGATGAAGGATATCATAATAGAAATGTTTAGGCGTTGTGAAATACCAAAAGAGGGTGGAATAGAGCTGTACCAACTGCACGTACGTAGCCTACCAAGGAACGGATGTCTTTTTTCCAAAGGGCTCTCCATTTGCTACGATCCCTGGTAATGAGTGTTCCCCTCCTGCAATCTCTCCAATACATTGACTGCGTGGGTGGGGTCTTTATTTTGCCTCCTTGTACCTTTGTCAGCCGCTCCACGGCGATGTCGAGCAGGATGAATGTGGTGAGATGTCGACTTGGGGTCAGTTTAGTTGACTTGCCCAAGTGCTTTTCAATTTCTTCGCTAACCAAGGCTGACAGTCCCGCCTTGCGCACGAACCCGGCGACTGGTAAGAGGTTCAAAGTCTGATTATCTTGAATTAAATTTCAATGGCTTTGGAATCTGCTGATACTGGGCAGATGGAAGAGTCTGTTCGCTGGCGGGAATCAGACCCGTGCGGGTTGGATCGACGACGTGACGGATTATGAAAGCAGGGTGTTGCAGTCATATTGTATAGCCCTGACCTGATATTGACCCCTTGGTGGATTTGCTAACCACTGCGGTTGCCTTCAGTTCTAAAGATAATTTCCGATAACCATGACCTCCAGGTCCGACTCCGCTAGAGCGAAAACGACATTGCCATTACGGGATAAGTATGCACCAACTCCTGCAACCCTATTTAAGCCAAATCTCTAACCTCTATGCAAATTCATCTATTTTGTTCATTGGATTCCTCTAATATCAAAGTCTGTGATAGACGCAGGTAGTGGAATGGTTGCAAGGGGCCTGAAAACAGAAAGTCAAGGCATCCCCAGTGGCCAGAATAGGAATTAGTAAAACATCAATGCCTATGCTTTATTTCTCTGGCCTTATATATACTAGAACTCCTCCTTCCGTATAGAACAGAACTGCCAGAACCAGCCTGGGATAAAGATAGGAATAGTTATTGACAAATATAAGTCCTCTATCCCTGGTCATCCTGGATTATACCCTCCACGATCCTCCACAGATCTGATACAGAAGATAACTTGGACACTGGCTTGGTTTAGTACCCTCTACAGTTTAAGCACAACCATGGAAGTAAAGAGGACAAGTACGCCTACAACTACAGCATGGAAGAAGAGGACAAAGGTGCCATGCCCTTAGCAATGGCTACCAGCCTAGCCCCGACTAGGACAACGTGCCGCGTGTAGAGCCTAGCTGTATATCTTGGCCGTGCTTTCTCTTGTGGGCTCTACCAAGGACCGTAACTAGGGCGTAACTAAGCTTCATACTAGTTGGACGTGGCCGTGGAAGAATCAGGTAAGTCAACCGAGGCTGCAAAGCTTACCAGGAGTCACCAGGGTTAGGAAGACTTGAAGGTGTCAACCCTATCGCAACAGCCTAATAACAGCAGCTACCTGGTAACCTTTCAAAGCTACTTACAAGAAGGAAGGCTATTAGAGAGCCAATTATATTCTATAATAATAAACCTTATATAGTTCTAAAGTTTGCGTGGCCGATATCTTTATCTACCTCAGCGTGTCTAGCCACTAGTAGTCTCCTACACCTTAGAGACTACGTAAGAGGATATCTGCGAAACCCTAAGCGATAAGACCCAGCATGTTGATATATTCTTCTATTTAGCTAGTTATAGGGCCAAGACTTAAAAAATCTAGCACATACGACCACAGGGTGTGGAGAACAGGGCTTCCCGTCCGCTCAGCCGTACTTAAGCCACACGCCGGTAGGTTAGTAGTATGGTGGGTGACCACATGCGAATCCCTACTGTTGTATGTTTTTTGCATTTCTTTTTTATCCTATTTCCAGTCGCAGCGGTGTTTGTTCAGTCCTTTACTCAGAGCTGAAGCCCTCTATATTCACCCGCCAAGCTTGAACTGCTGACTGGCATTGGAGTTGCAGGATCCTGAGTTCCGTGGGTCGCGTGGGCAGGAACTCAGAGTCGAAACTGTAATGGGACGTATTTAGATAGGTCTTCCTATCTAGACGTGCCGTATGTACAATAGCTACACGAAGGCAAAGCTCCGTCGGCCTTCTTCTGGACGTTCACAGCTGAGGCATGCTCGGGTGCAGGACCAATGCTCTGTCATGACATCCATAACAGTTGTTAACTGCTAGGACAATTTACTATAAAGCATTGAAGAAGAGATTGTGGCAGTCCAAAATTCTGCTATAGTCTTGTTAATAGAAGGCAAGCCGTCAGCCTCTGGTTCATGGCGGACATTGTCAGAAAGGATGGGAATCCGACAATGAGACCGTCACTTAACTTATTGAGGTCTAGTAGCTCTTACCTTCCCCTTTTCTATTGATATTGCCAGCCATGAACGGTGGTGGTGCACGTGGATTAGAGCTTAGTACCTATCAAGAAGGATAAGAAAAGTACTTGGATCTACTTGGATCTACTTGAATCTATTCTCTAGACCTCTATAAGAAGTCGATTCGCTCGCAGGCAAATCCATTCGAAGGGTGTTTTTTGAACTAGACCAAAGTAGCCCTATAATATCTCTGATATTACTTACGCTAAGGCTCCAGCTAGCCCTAACTAGCTCCGCCAAGTCTCCAAGACTCCATTTGGAACTAACTAGAGATACCCCTCCCTCCGCGCCTGCCATTTAATACCATTGCTTATTATTTAATATTTACTATCTGCAATTCCCCTCCGCGCATCATCAAGGAACACCTAAAAGAATGGCATCAGAAGATGACCTCAACGGCCTCGACCTCCCCGAATTCGGCTCCCTCCCTTTCGACCTTTATGTCATGGTTCGTCTCACTTCTCGCCACATCTAAGAACCTCATTGACCAAGGTACTACTAATTGTGCTGCTGTTACTAATGACGCGAATGATGCAGGCAAAATGGAACCCAGCCTCCCCCCTCTCCGTCATGCAACAAAAGAAACAACTTGTCAAAGAATGGATTAAGCTCGGCAGATACGGACGAAGAGTAGTCCTTTATTTCCTATCCCAAATAAACAACTAGATAATAATGGATGTACAGGAATTTCTTGGCACAATCCCCTTGCCAGAGGAAATCCCCAGCAACGTCCCCCAAAACCTCTTAACTCCCAAAGAACGCGCCCATGACGGGCAGATCGAGCGCACGTTCTTTATCCGGACGTGGTACGGTG
Organism: Aspergillus nidulans FGSC A4; assembly: GCF_000011425.1. Lineage (NCBI taxonomy): Eukaryota > Fungi > Ascomycota > Eurotiomycetes > Eurotiales > Aspergillaceae > Aspergillus > Aspergillus nidulans. The sequence continues at coordinate 3,188,269 of NC_066264.1, read as the reverse complement.
ATCCTAGTGACCCAGCGAGTCAGCAGAAGGCGGATGACGATTATGCGCATTTGGTTGAGGTTATTTCGTCCGATTATGGGGATATGGGGCTTATGATGGATAAGTTCTTTATTTTTGATGAGAAGGAGGAGTTTTCTTCCTCTCTTCTTTCTACTCAGAGCAGAGACGTTGAATTTTCCGACGATGTCGCGATTCCCAGACCTGGATGTATGCCCTCGTATGTTCTGGCCGCGTTGATGCATTGCCCTGACCAGATCGAAGGGAATCGAGTTGAGAACCTTCATGACCTTCCGCCTGCTGAAGAAGCTGAGAGACGGCAGATGCTTCTTGTGCTTGTTGCAGATCGCAAGGCGTGTGAAGAAGGATGGGTTCTGCATCTGGCGATCAACCACAAGGGGCAGGTTCTTCCTTTCCGGATCAGGAACGGGGCGGACTGGGTTTCGGCTAGCTACGGAAATTGGTGTGATGGGCAGCAATTGACAGAGAATACGCAGGACCCTGAGGCGGACGTGGAGATGTATATGGATCATGGGGCTGGGGGCGGTGGATGGGATTGATATTCTGGGTCCTATCTCTTTCTAATTGCTTTACCCCTGGTGGAATGGGTTAATATCCTTCTTCAATTCTCAAGCACACCCTCTGGTACTGGGACTTCGATCTCAGGCGCATCATCGACCATCTCGATACCTAGGCGCTGTCAGCTATATCTATGATATCTTGTCTTCTGTTGACGTACGTGTGATATTAAACATTTCCTTCACAGTCGGCTGCTCGCCTCTCTTGATCTTTGCACTCACAGCCCCATTGTCAAATTCGACCTTGCATCTATTCAAACGTTAGAAGTTGACAAGGACAAGGCCTCAGAAGAAACTCACCCCTTGATCCGAACAAAATTGGGGTATCTTTCTCCCCATAGCGGGTGATTCCTCCGTCCATTTCTATCGCTCCGACACCAGGCGTTGAAGCCTTCGTATGTATACTTAGGGTTGTTGAAAAAATTCATGGCCGCAACCACATTGCCCATATCGCTCTCGAAGCCGGACTTCGTAACGAGGTTGTGATTGAAGACCTCGTACCGCGATCCCGTCACTGTAGTATCAGACTCGGAGTTGAACAGATGAAAGGTAAATCTCTTCCAGTTATTCTCAGCCCAGTTCCACGCCGAATCTTTGTCCGGGTTGCCCTGGCGTCCTTTGGCATTGTAACCAAGCCAGTCCTGCGTCCATGATTTGGTGGCCGTTTTTGTGTTTCCTTTCGAATCGATCCAGGAAACTTCCTGCACGACTCGTCGTGGGAGCTGATTTATATTCCCTTGAATGTACTGCTGGTACCCAGGCACACACATCCTGTTAAGGGTCGAGTCTTGGCCCCCTTCCTCCACACTGTTAAAGGGGAACTCGTCACAGCTAAGCCAGTTGTCGTTCCCTGGCTCCCCTGGATCATCACCAGTAATGTCCGAGAGGACGTTCGATTCCTCAATACATTGCCGAGCCCATGTGTCGTAGTAATCATGCATATTTCCCTCCCGATCAACGATAACAAAGTCGTGGCGAGAGCCCCCTTCACAGGCAACATAGCGACGATCCTCATCCCTTTCTGTGCTTCCGGCCATACTGTATGTCAAGGGGAATGGTTGTCCGTCTAGATTATTCTTGCTGAGGCCTTCAAGGATGTTGCGGCAGATCCCCCCGATTGGAACTCCGTATCCTGGGAGTGTCTCGTCGGGAAAGTAGCGGCAGTTGTACATCATGGCGGGGATGGAATTCACACAGCTTTGGGTTGGGTCGACGTCCATTGGGTCACCATCGTCGTTGTCATCGTCACCTTGGCGTTTGCTAGTTGACTGGGAAGTATTTGGATTCCACTCACAGGCGTCGCCCGCGCACCCACCGCTCGAACACTGGCCTCCGTCGTTGCAGGTGAAGAAGGGTTTTCCGCCGTTGAAGGCCGGGACATCTTCTAGCGTTACTCGTTTCTCTAGCGAGCGAGGGGATAGAATCCCGTCTGTTTCTGACATGGAAGATAGGTTATACAAGGGAATAAACCTGTCTGGGCCCCCTGCTTCTGGCAGGAGACCTCGCTTGGAGGCTGCAGTGGACCCATGGTGCTCCCAGAGGATCTTCTCGCGGCCAAGACCAGACCAAAGGGTTCTTGCTGGGAGCCGTTAGCATTAATCTTATCTAGCATGGGGTGCGATACATACGCTTGAGTGCGTAATCCCCCAGCCACTTGAAACTAGACAATGTCAGCTTTGAGCTCGAGAGTCACCTCCAACTTGAACTTACATTGCCCTTCCACCGTAACCTATTCAAAGTCAGTCAATGCACACCTGAATAAGAAGAGCAAAACCCACCGAAGTTGTAAAAGAACTTGATGAACACGCTATACGATGCCGCAGGCGGATTCTCAATACCCCCATTTGCTTCTGCTTGGACCTCAAAGCGCAACGTATTGTTCACGAAGCCAACGATCTGCGCATCCAGCAAAGCACTTTTACTTCCTATAGGAGAATTCACCTTAATACCCAGGTTAGCCTCAGGCGTGATCTTGAAGTCAATATGAACAATGGCCTCGACACTGGCGTCCAGAATAGGAGTCATGTCTGTACCCGAGGCGCGCTGCTCATCATCCTTATTCGGTTCCAAGAATCGCTGGAATTCTTCCGAATCGTCATTCTGAGGGAAGTACATCTCATAGCGTGGAAAAGTAATCTTTGCCCCGCCGGTGAGTTTCCCGGCAACCCGCGCGTAGGCTTCCATGGAGGCGTAGAGATCCAATGTAGGGCCTACCGCGGCAATGCCCTTAATGGCCAATCCCGGGTATGAGAGCGTGTCAATAATTTTGATCCGGGGACTATTGTACTGCATTTCCGCACTTCCCTCAATTTCAATAACTGCCCGGGCTTCCGGGGTGACTTCGAAATAGGCATACACGGTATCAATGCTCAGGGGCACAATCGTTCCCTGTGCATAGTAGGACCATCGGGCGTTCATGTCGAATTTCGCATCAAGGGTGACATCCATTCCGGCTTCCAGCCGCACATTGTTTCTCGAGCAGCGGGCACGTTTGCTATACAGAAGCATCCTCTTATTGATAGAAAGTGGAAGCTTGCCTTTGTCCGAAGAGCGTACGGTTGTTAGCTTCTCCAGCCAGTCGGAGAATCCTCCCCACCAGCGTCTCTCTGCACGCAGCTCTCGCTTTGATTTTCCAGTACCAGATTCCTCACCGGTGAAATCGTCCCAGTAGGGGACAAGATTTGTATAGTCGATTCGCATGTTCACCGTGGAATCCTCGCGCTTGATAAGCTCAAACCGGTAGTCAAATGTCAGGTTATAGACCATAGAGTCATGCCCCTCCACCGCTCGTTTCGACTTATGGAAGTCCGAGAGATAGTGCGGATGCACAGGCTCCATGGACACAATGCGTGCGTACGGGCCTGAGCCAATATGCCGTGGAAGAGTAATGATCGTGTCTGGGGCGCCTTCCACAAACACCTTTTCACATTCTATATCTCTGCCCCTTTTGCAGTAGACCAAGTGGTAAGTCTCTTCGTGCTCGAATACCCAGTCGACCACATTGGGGTCGTTGCGCGTCAACGTCTCACGTTTTCTAACGGGGTTCTCAGATCCATCATCACTACGCGTAAAAACAAAACTGCTGGCAAACTCTCCATTGAGAGCACCCTCATCGCCGTCAAGGACAATGAACCCGTATGGGTCATCGCCCACATCTGTCTCATCAGGGCCGTTTGGGTCCTCGTCATTGTTGCCATAGTTATCTGTATACCGATATATCACGTCCTCTTCAATAGGATTAGGAAATATCTTCCCGAGATCAAACGGTAAATCCCTGTCTGGTTTGGGGTCACAGCACAAGCGATGTCTGATACCGGGGAAATAGTAGTCACATGGAGCCCATGTTCCAGCACGTCTATTAGGCAACTTAGCTTTTGCGGCGGTGAACTGGGTAGAGGGGCATCCTCTCTTCGAGCATTCCGACATTGTAGGCATGTTGATAAGGGTAATGTCGCCATCTTGCTCGTAGCTCTCGACCTCTGGGACCCAGTCGCAGTTTTTCAGAGCAGCTGTGCTTTTTAGCTTCCCGACCTATTTCCTGTTCCCTGGGGTGGCCTTACCGTCAAGTTCACAGCAAAAGTTCTGAGCTTCTCCTTCTTCGCAGAAGTCGCCCCTAGTAGCAATCGGCTGGGCATAACCGTCCGAGCAAGTATGGAAAACCGTGCAGGGAGACCAGTGACACTTCTGCAGCTCAGGTGCCGCATCGCAGCAGACTGAGATTGCACCGCTTGAGCACTTTTTCTGGCCCACGGCGTCCACATAACGATCAGTGATCAGCTCATACCGCCCATTCCCACAAGTCAATTCGGCCTCGCCGCCAGTACACTTAGTCGAGTCGCCCTCAGGCGCACCAACTGTCTGGCAGTTCACGGCGGGACTGTCAGCGGGACAGCAAACCCGTTTATATTGACCTAGTCCGCAGGTATCTGCAGTATGAGAAAGGGCTCCGTAGAGTTCCTGGTAGGATTCTGTGGGCGAATGCACTAGGGCAACCACAACATCCCCTTTCCTGCACTCGGGGTTACCCTCGATCGTTGGCTCACCACCAACACACCCACTGGTGACATAGCAGCCATCGCCCGTCAGTCCGCCCATTTCATCAACCAGGTCTTCTTTCTCCTCATCGCTCAGTTCGCCTCCTTCGAGGAGCTCGTCAGTCACCCAGTCGCCCAGAAGGCCAGTTAGGGCTTGAAAGTCATTAGTGTCTTGATCAATAGCCCAGATCATGACACCCCCAAAGCACTCGTTGTCGAGCATTTCTCGCTTCTTCTCGAAGCTCTCTTCATCATCGTAGGTAATCCACTGGTTTTCGTCGTAGACCATGTACTTGACCCCCGAGTCTTCATCGTACTTGATCACCTTTTGGTTTAGCCGCTTTTGGCGGGCCATGATTTCTATATCAGTAGATTAGCAGACAGTCTACTCTACTTGAATGCAAGTGTACCTTTGAAGGTGAGAATCCCAGACTCGCCAGAGCACTCCCCACGAAGGCCAGCATCACTGAATTCACAGCCGGGCTCCGAGCATCCGGGATCAGACAGCGTGAAGGTCCGACCATAGAAACCCATTCCTAGGCTGACTTTGTAGAGATTAATATTATTCCGCCGCAAGAGGTCTACTCCAATTTCGATTTCAGTGACATTCGTGTGTCCAAAGACATATGGACCTGTCCACTCGTTAAATTGATCCCATTTACCGCGCATATCGTAACTGCAGTGTAAAGTCAGCATTCTTGGGATGGTACAGGAAAGGCAGAACTTACCTCATGAGGTTGAACCAGCTCACTTCTTTCTCCATTGCCGATACATCAAAGTGCTGCAGATACCAGTAACTAGCTGGGATAGCCATCGATATATCCCATGACGGATTGCGCTTCTGGAAGGCTTCATTCATTTCTCGTACTAGGGAGACATAGTTTTCGTAGTCCTCGTCTTTTCCACCGCGGTCACCTAAATATCTCGTTAGACAAGCCCTTCAGCGAATATACTTAACCCTAATACTTACCAGCCACAGGGTACTCCCAGTCAAGGTCTACGCCGTCAAGCCCGTGTGTCTCGAAAAGGTCCATAAGACTGTTGATAAACTTTTGCCGGTTGTCCGAGGTCGAGGCCATATCGGACCATGCGGTTCTCGTTGGCCCTGCAACCATCAGCTTCTCTGTGCTCTTTCATGGGGGTCAATGGGAATACCAGGATCGCTGAACGCCCACCCTCCAACAGCGATAAAGACCTTCAAGGATCGATTGCGCCTCTTCAGCTTGACAATCCTCGAGATCATCTCAGAGCTGTCAATGGTGATTTCCGAGTCTTCGATTCCCGCAAACGCAATGTTCAAATGCGTCAATGCCTTCACCGGGATATCCTCCGGTCGAAAGGCGTCGCATTCTCTGGTATCGGCCCAGGTCTCATAATAAGCAATCCGGCGTGTCTCCCAGCGACTATCGCATGTGTCTCGCTCAGGTTGACCACAATTACTCTGGCAGCTTGTCTCCTCATCATCTGTTTCCTCGCAGAACTCCTCTGTCGTGCCACAGAAGCCCCAGCGACTGCAACAGACATTCAAGGGACACTCTTTATCTTCACCATACTTACCACATTCTGCCACAGCATCACAGTTGCTAATACAGTTGCCTTCGCCACACCAGTCAGGCCCGAAGCCACAGCTTCCTGACATGGAACAGCAGCCAATTTCGCATGGGTGCTCGGTGTCACAGGTAGCGTCCTGCTGGCCAAGAACTAGGGGCAGGAATGGGAAAAGTAGAATCAAAAATGGAGCAAACGAAAGGAATTTGCGTAGTTGACGCATGTTTCATCCAGCGTCATATATGCGTGACCTTAGAATCAATTGAATGAACGGAACATAAATCAGAACCAAGATAACGAAAGAGAAGGAGGATGTAAAGTAAATGGAACCTCCAAAGACTTAAACACATACCTAGACAGGCTTGATCTATGAACCCTGTCGGAGAGGGAAATTCCAACCCAACGCTGGGAGTCCATCGTGTTGGGCTATTCTGGACGCCCAGGAACTCCGCAAACGAGACGAAAAAAACTATTCAGCAGAAAGTGGCATAAAATGAGATTCATCGGGAATGCTTTGCGATTGCCTGGCCCATCAGCATAGCCAAGCAAGTAGCGATGCAGGTTCACACCTTCCTGCAGGAACAATACTGAATCCCCATCAGCGCTAAAGTAGCGCCAGACTCGGCGCCTCTGCAGGTTACATGGTCTTAGGCCTGCAGCCCCCGCTGTGAGGGCTCAGAGAAGTGTTAGGCAACTGACTAAAGGCTCAATGGGAAGCGTAATACCCAGTCCATGCAGTCCAAATTGTGCGTCCTCATAGTCACGGAGCCTGCTCCGTTCGCCACTCTCAATCTAAACAATAATAATCAAAGGACAGCCTCTCCACAATCTTTTTCGGCGCCCAATGCACCCATCCGGGATTATCCGGTCTACTGCGTAGAGTAGCATCCGGCTAATACGTCTTATTGCAGGGAACCTGGCTAGCAGACGCAGGTACTTGGATAACCCCATTGTGGTATTATGTTGAGATTGGTAAGAGAGAGTAATTCAGAATTTTTTATTTTTCTTTTCTCCAGTCCAGATTCATCTCCCATGTAGCAATCAATGTACTTGGGGGCTTGGATGCCCGCCGTCTCTGGATTGCAAAAAGCAAGACCAACTTTGCCTGCATCATCCTCAGGGAGATCGCAAACTTCATCATCTTGAGTCAGGATGGTTGCCATTTCACCTGGCAGAATGCTTCTCCTGTTTGTTTTATCCTGTCTCTCACATCTAGCGGCCTGTCTCTCCGTTGTTCCTAGCTTAGGCCATATTCCCGCCGGCGTCCGAGCTGCCTGTCGAGTAACGCTCGCAAAGAACGTGACGGAGTGCTCTGATGATATTCAGAGACCGTTGGAGTTTATTCCCTCGTCTCTGCTGCCTGACATTTGCACTAACGAATGCACGAATGCGCTTTCCTCTCTTTATGCAGAGGCAACCTCGAGATGTGGCACAGATGCTGTCAATATCACGGTAGATGGCATTGTAACAGATACTATCACTCCTCTAGACTTGGTGGGAGAGTTGAGGTACAAGTATAACATAACATGCCTCCAAGATATGTCCCTCCGCCGTCATTGACATTAGAATACTGACATGGTTATACATGACGAAGGTTTCTGCAAGGAGAGGCTGGAGGACATTGCAGAAGACGAACAGTGCTCGGAATGCTATCTGAAGTCTGTTCAGTTGGAGATCAATCAGCCAATTGGGGGCTCTTCAGTCAGTCCGGACGAATTTGACGAGCTGAAAGAATCCTGCAATATACCGACGACGTCGTATCCAGTTGATCCAACTTTTCCTGGGACTCCTTCAGAGACGTAAGCATCCGGATCATGTATAGGATAACTCAGCAGAACTGACTTTTGGAAGACCGCAATGTACAAATATACATACAGCCAGCGCCGGCGACACCATCAACTCTATCGCCAATGCCCTCTCGGTCGCCACAGACCGGCTGCTGATGTATAACGGGCTGCCTTTGACGTGGGACGAACCCTTCACTGCAGGCGAAGAACTGTGCCTCGACCAGGTCTCGCAATGTTTGATTCACAAGGTCACATCCTCAGACAGCTGCTCGTCCCTCCTCGTGCTCGCGGGACCCAGCGTCACCGATTTAATGCTGCAATCATGGAATCCCACCATCGGCCGCTCATGCGCAAACCTAGAAACTATAATAGGAAAATACATCTGCATCGGCCCCCCGGGCCAAACAAGCACGTTTACCCCTGTTATACCTTCGACTACCGCTTCGCCTACAATCACAACGCCTCCAGACACGTATACCTGGGAGCCAGCTCCCGACAGCCTGACAAACACTGTCAACATAACAACTACCTGGGCCTTCCCCACCGAAACGGTCTCAATCCCCGTCCATACAGCGAACTCACTCCCCTCAAAAGAAGACACTCAGGCCATGAGAGACCGCACAGCGCACTGTCCTTTCAAAGACGAATATAACAGCACAATCTGGAATGCTGGCCTAGGCGACGAAGAATATCACCTGCACTCCTGGGACCTCGATCCCGAGTGTACAGAGGAATACTGGGACCCGTACTGCCTCCCAGGCCCCAACGATCCCATCCTCCCCAGTCCAACCGAAATCCCATCTTCATGCTATCCAACAATTACGAAAATTATCCCCGAAGGTTGGGTTGAGCCGCCGGGGCCCACGGAAAGCGGAGTCCCAGATCAATGCAATAAATGGCATCTTGTGACAAATGGCGAGACTTGCGCGGGGATTGCGGCGAAGTATGACCTGTCTGTCGATAAGCTCAGCGAGCTCAACCCGGCGCTTAATGCGCAGTGTAGTAATTTGCGAGGGGCCTTTGCAATATGTGTGCGGGTTTGGGTGGACACGGTTACGGCTACACCTACACCTACTACCACTACAACTGCGGGACCACCTGGACCAACGGGGACGGGGACGAGCCCGACCTGTACGAAGTGGCATCTTCTCGAGAAAGGTAAGCTTCTTCTTTCTCATCTGTGCTAGAACCCCATGGAGCGATCAAGCTAACGAATTCCAGGCGATACGTGCGACTCCATCATCGCCAAGTACGGTCTCATCCTGTCTCGCTTCAGGCAGTTGAACAGGAGCGTGGATTCGGAGTGCACAACCTTGGTTGTGGGGAATGCGTACTGCGTAGGGTAATTCGGCCTTGCCTAGCACCTTATTATGTGCCCAGTCATGAGTAGTGGTACCGACGTATCTAGCGTAGTCTGCTATAGGTTCTACATGCAGCACTTGCGTAAATTGAATGGACTCCATCTGTATAGACGTGACACAGAACCAGCCCTTGATAGGCTGAACAGTAGTTTATTCAATCCTATGATGATTAAACATATCACATTGCAGGGTCACGCTAGCCTTGCAATCCATGTCGTCCCTCGCTCGCGAAGACTAGAACTAGGACTTTCGTCTCACCTCATCAAGGCTACAACAGCATGCAAGGCCCCCCAAATCCTTAGGACTCAGAATCTAACCATGCGAGAGCCGGAATCCCGCCTGAGCTAATTGATTGAAGATATAATGAGCGCTTAGCTTCCTGGCAGCAAAGATTTTGAATATCAAGCAAGGCCCTGGGGCGGAAACCCCTCGTCTAGCCTTAATTAGGGACGAGGATAGTCGGGCCATTCCCGTCGTGCCCAGGCGCTTATTCCAAGCCGACCCCTTCGTGGTGCAGATTCTTAGAGTAGTTCCAACATCATTCCACGCTCTGACCAATAGTACCTAAATCACGCAGGGTCCTTCAGGCCGAAGAGGAGAAAGGAATGGGATAATGCCTAGGCTAACATGTGGAGAGTGCGGTGGGTGGAGAACCCCTGCATGAAGGATGTAACCCTAACACACGAACTGACTATGAAGCTAAACGAACTAAGGATCGAACTGAGCGGCTGCTCTGCAGCTCTGACTCGCCAAAATCCAGCGAGGCTAAAGGTAAGCAAAGTCTCCCGGATCACCGAATTTACTGAAGTTTAAGGATCTGTGGTGATCCAATGATCGGCTCTATATCGCCAACGACTTTCTTGACCCTTACGCCGCATCCCATCAGGATAATGTGATAATAAAACATGGCCATTTGAAGGACCCGGTCCGGTCAAGCAGAAGTCCAGCCAAGCATAGTTAGCCCAGCAGTAACTTCACATCACATTTGCCGGGTGGAGTGTCATGGAGAGGTGGAGGGGAGAGATTAATCGCTCACGGACTCGAGTCGGACACTAGTACTACTACTACCATCCTACTTGAGCTACTGTATACAAATATGCCAGGACTAAATTTGGGGGCTCAATCTCAGCCATCCAATACATCGCAGAAGCGAGGTTACAGTCTCACTCCATTTCGTCCTTCAGCTCATCTGACCGTGGAATGAAAGAATAGAGTCATCCGAGACTTCCTACACTGGAGCCACCAACTACCTGCTTAGCACTTAGCTAGCAGCTGGTAATTAGCTTCTGAATTAATCAATCGATTATCGCCTCATCCCTTCCAGTACGAACTACGGCTAGTATCGTATAGAGAGCACTCGCAAAGAGAGTAGGGCCAGGTAAGACGCCCCGCTCGACGCGGATGGAAGAAATTATATATACACCAGGCAGTAAAGTCTCTTTCTCAATTCTGTCACAGTGTTCAGCCTCGCTGCAAGACTCAATTAGAGCTTCAGAAGATAAGGGAATAGATCATCTGTCAAGATGTTTGGGGGCAGATACTCGGCTGTCCTCTTCCGGCTGCTTACTGTGTCAGCCTTAGTCTCAGTTGCTCTCGCCGCCGTCGCTGGGAAAGCCAAGTACAGGCGAGACGAAACGCCAAATTTCCCTTACGACCCTGACACTACTTCCTACTGTACCTGGTGGTGGGATAATGACGGGTCTATTCCGTGCAGCGATATGCCGACCGTTTGGGGCATTACACTGGAGGATTTTTTGAGATGGGTGTGTTCATCCTCCCTCCTCGCGTTCTTCGTCTAAGGAATATTCAGCAATGTGTATTCGCGGGATATAAAGCTGACTATGTATCGATATGTATGGATATAGAACCCCTCCATCACCGCTTCCTGCGGCAATTTCCTAGCGGAGCACTCCTACTGCGTCGAAGCATTCGGTGAGCCCGAGCCCACCAGCACAACAGCTACAATGACCACGACAGCCGGTCCACCGGGTGAGACCCAGCCCGGTCAGATCGAGACATGTAATCGCTGGGATCTCGTTGAGTCTGGCGACTCCTGCGATACGTTTACGGCTAAGTATCCCGGTGTGACGCTGGAAGATCTCATTGCCTGGAACTCGGAGATTGGGGCGCAGTGCCAGTATCTCTGGGTTGGGTATTATGTACGTTCGCTTTCTTTCATATATGTAGTTATAAAATTGGTTCAAAGCTAACATGTATTTCATCGGTGGATAGATCTGCACGGGCGTATCAGGCTTCACGCCAACGGTAACAACCACAACTGCCACAGCAACATCCACGAACGGGGTAACAACACCAACACCCACGCAACCTGGCATGGTCTCGAATTGCGACGCCTTTCACCTCGTCGAATCAGGCGATAGCTGTGCAACAGTTGCCTCAAGCAACGGCATTACCCAGGAGCAGTTCCTAGAATGGAATAAGGGCGTTGGAGCTGGCTGTTCCTCGCTGTGGCTTGGCTACTACGTCTGCGTTTCAACTCTAGATGTTGACCCAACTTCGACAATCACAACAGCGACAAGCACATCTACGAATGGAGTCACAACCCCCACGCCTATTCGCCCGGGAATGGTGGGCAACTGTGATGCGTTCCATATGGTTGTAGACAGAGACGGGTGTACTGCTATTGCACAGCAGTATGGGATCTCAATGAGCCAACTGGTGAACTATAACCCGGAGGTGAAAGCCGATTGCAGCGGGTTATGGCTGGGATACTACGTTTGTGTTTCAATAATTGGCGTTGAGCCAACAACCACCATTACCACAACCAGCACAGCAACGAACGGGATCTCAACACCCACGCCTACTCGGCCGGGTATGGTCTCTAACTGCGATGCTTTTTACAACGTACAGACAGGCGACGAGTGCGCAGTTATCGCTAGGAACCACGGCATCTCCGTAAACCAGCTCTATACGTGGAACACGCAAATAGGAAGCGACTGCAGTGGACTCTGGGCTGGATATTACATCTGCGTGAGTGTGATCGGCGTCGATCCGACGAGCACGACCACGAGCACAGGGAATGGGATTGCGACGCCGACTCCCACGCAGGCGGGGATGGTGGGGAACTGCATGGTGTTTCACTTGGTTGTTTCAGGGGATAATTGCGAGAGTATTGCGCTGGATGCAGGCATTACGCTGGCGCGGTTCTATAGTTGGAACCCTGGGGTGGGGAGTTCGTGCGGGAGCTTGTGGTTGGGATACTATGTTTGTATAGGTGTTTAAGCTAGCACCTGCCCAGTCACTATGAACAGAGATCAAGACCAGTTTTAGGTTAACATAAACTTGCTACGAGGGGCGCTTTTGATCTTTCAAGCTCACCAGCCATGCCAATGCTGGCACAATTCATGACAATTTCATGACCTGGCCCGGGTCTCTAACCTTAAGTGTCCTGACTCTTTGTGCTAAATATTTAGTTCCACTTATATTCAAACTTGGAGATATAAGCTGTTGTCGAAGGATCAGGTTATTTCTAGTCCTCCATTGGATGTTGGCTGGGAGGTCTTTGTGTGCAGTAAGTTGGGATGCACGCTCATGGCATTGAAACCTCAATCTTGCTGGATCCGAGGAACTGAAGTTTATTTTTGGGCAGGAACTAGAAGAGTTGTAGGGGAAGCAGCTTCCATTAAGGAGATGGGTTGTAAAGCCAATAATAAAAAATTTGGTTAGAAATAAGATATTTTATCTGTTGGCATGTCAAGATCTTTCGTGCATCTCAACGAAGCCTTAACAGGTATATTTCCTAGCTGGTTGACCAGCACCAACACGGCCCGATGTTTTCTTGCAGCCGATTATGTCTGTTGGACGGTGTATAATACTATATCTGCTATGCTACTTCTTGGTTCAGGGCAAGGCTTGGCTGTGGATCTTGTTGACGCTGATGTCCCGTCTATCGTTAACACAGACCTATAAATTTCTCGTGTTCACTGTTGCCTGATGAGTAATGCTTTGGTAAAACTGATTAAGAAATAAGATTTAGAATCTCTTGCCGGATCTAGATTAGTTTTGATCTTCCCACAAGGAGATCAGGTCGATAGTAAGTCACGCCTGATCAAAGATAGCTCGGATGGAGCAATTCTAACAGTGAGATGCCTTCTTTCAGCCTATCACCCTAAGGGCTTCGGTACTGGGTAATAACCACACCTAACGTACACTCCAGTAGCTTGTCAACCAATTTTAACCATACAGTTCCAGCGAACGAGGAGTAGCCGAATGTTAATCCCGAAAGGAGCCATACTCCACTTATCTAGTCCTCAGACGCATAAAACTGTCGTGTTAGGGGCTCTCAAGGCTTTCTACTTTCCATGGATCAACTTTATGGTTTCAGAATATCGGTTATTGGATCAGGCGCCGTTAACGAATTCGCCAAGGTGGACTGCATCACCTGCTACGCAAGGTTAGCACCAAGGAAAGGAAGGTATTTGGGGAGTGACATACTCAGGGTAGAGGCCCGCCTCCATGAATCCGTTCATGATGATACCACCCACACCAGGCGGGTACGGCCATACAAACCAAGCCCAGCAGTCACGACAGGAAAGGATCACCACTAAGTTAAGGAAGACCTCATTACGCAACCTCTTTCCAGTCGAAAATAAGCTTCCTCACCAGTTCCCTTTTACCGGCTTGCTTTTGCGTACGATTCTGTTGAGGTTTTCGTGAATTGAGTGGGAATAAGAAAGCAATAGGATCAATGACCGCTTCGAGGGTCAACAGCGTACCTTCTGATACAGTTTGACAAGAGGGGATGTATTTTGCAGTATTTTATGAGAGGATCTAATCTGCCATCTGTCTACCTTCCTTGCCTTCGTAAGCCACCCTACCACACCCTACTGACCTGTCGCCGTTTTCGCACATATCTGGTTTGGTTCTTCGCCAGAGAACATGATTCTACCCATGGGCGAGGTCGACTCAACTCGCCAGGATTCGCGCAACCTCCAAACCTTGGTTCTCATCCCCTTCCACCCCACCAAGCATCATTCAATCCGAGGCCAAGACCCTCCCAAGATCCGCCTTCACTTCACCAGCACTCTCATACCCATGCTCCCAGCACTTCGTCACGATCCTATTCAGCTTCTCCTCTCCCAATCTTGGCCTTTAGTTATTCGTTAACGTATATCTAACCTCATCAAGACCTTGTCATTTAGCAGATCAAGCCCCAGTTAAAAGCTCATAAAGCAACTCCTCTCAAAGATACAAATCATCTGCACAGTCGCCCTATCCCGATCCCACCTTCCGCCAGGTCCATTTCCTTTGCTGGGAATAACGCTGGGATAAAAGAGGAAGCTGTATTCACAGACCCAGGTATTGTTGGTAGATCGCGTTGCGTAAATTGGCTCCAGGTATACAGTGTCCAGGAAACCGAGGATGCAAATTTAGTCGGGTGATTGCAGCCAGCAGATGTGAGTGTGCTGGTGGCCGAGGATCACATCCTTTGAATAATGAAGCTCAGAGCCGTCTCTTGTAGTGCCCATTGAAAGATTGGTGGACAGTAGGGTGGCTTCAGATAACTCCTACTCCCGCCCCACCCCTAGGAGCGTACATAGCATCTAACGCTCCTCATGAAGCCCTCAAGCGTACTCCATGGCTTTTCCAGTATCGGAAGTGCCGTCCAAGGATCACGAGCAATGAACCTCACAAGACGTTGATGATTTTCAATAAGTTCGTACACGCGGGTGGTCTTCCACACGCGGTATTCCTCGATTCCGGAACCCAGGTTGCATATGTGGTTGTTGTCCCTGTAGCGCTCCGGCTGGTCATCAGCATCGGGATCTAAGGTGTCACTGAACTCATCCGTTAGAAGGATGACTGTGCTTTCGTCGATTCGTTCAACTGAAATGCGGGAATTGCCTATGTCGCATTGGGAGCGCTGCTCATAGGCGATTTACTCTCGCGATCGGAGGATACTCGACCCATATCATGCCTTAGGCACAAGATAGCCTATCTCACGTGGCTCACATAGATATTTGGCTGTGGAACCCTGGCTAGCTTCATTCTTGTTGATATTAGTGGCTGAACAATGGTAACATCAACCCTGTTCTCACATGGAACTATTCTCACGCCCTCTCTTAGTCTATCACCAAGAGCCATAAGATCCTCGCAACCAGCTAAGCTTGGTAGGCTTTTAGTATGTCAATGGATATTTTCCGCCATTTCCTATCTGGAAAAGGGAGTGACTTAAGCGCCTTGCCGGTGGTTTCGCCACTTGGTTTGCTGCATACTTGTTGCTGTTGCGTATAAACCGCTGAATATCTGCAGAGATTTCAGACCAGTAGAGGTTTCGTGCTATGATAGAATACATTATGTTCCGTTCTGGGTGTCCAGTAAGTGTAGAGTTGTGCCTCTCTGCACTAAACATGTCCGGAGTGACTCTAAATCGGAACCAGCGTCTTCGCCAATAGAGTAGGTGTCCATTGGATGATATTAAGCATTTGATATTAAGTGATGCAGTTATAAATCACTCGGGGGCTTTGCAGCACCATTTTCACGGCAGTTTTGCCCACTATTTAATATTTATCATGCTGTTCGGCGTAGGCCAGCTTCTCAAGAGGAAGCCTGTCACGGGCGAGCCAGCTGGCGACGACCTGGCCCTGTGACACGTGACCCCAATCCCTCAATTCCCACGTAACGCGGACGGGCGCCTTACCGGTGCCTATCCGCCAGTAGGAATATGAGGGATCGCCAGAGCCGTACCGGTCCGCCAGTAGGAATTCAAGGGACGAGCCGTACTGGGATCAACCCATATATTGTTGCAGTGGGATGCGGTGGTGTACGCAATCACCAATGCGTCACTGTAATGGTATTGCTTGGAGATGCCGAACTAACCACACTGGAGGTTATATAAAGGGCCTCCTGATGCCATGTATATAGAGATCTCCAAGCAATCCTTTCAATATTCTTCAATACCAATCGAGCTCCCTCCATTGGATAATTATCTGTGATAGTCGTCGCTTCGTTGTAGCTAGAGAACCCCGACGTTAGATCACGTCTTACAAAGCCTGTGTAGCTCTTAAGCAGTCATATTCTGAGCTGCAGAGGCGAACATACGATAGAAATGTGCAGCTTTCCGTGGGTTATAAAAGAAAAATGCCAGGGCTTAGTAGTCCATGCTCCCTTAAATACAGCTAGTTATTGTCAGCACCTGTAGGCATGTCTTGTTCGCGGGGGGTAAGGCACTAAGTTGGTCTGTGAGCTTTCCAGGTTGATAATGTAATAGTAGTTTAAATCGGCTTAGAATATCCGCCAACACATTTGTTGTTTATTCAGCCCCTGTGTCACCATGAAGTAGCAATTTCCATGGTCTGTGATAATAAGGAATACCTTCAGTCCAATGAGTTCCGCCTCTCATTCTTTTTAGGCATTGGTAATAGCTAGTAGCTCTTGTTATGGATCGTAGTTGCACTCCGCTGGCAAGCTCTTCTTAGGACAGGAAAGGATCACCTTGGGCTCGTCGTACCAGTCTCTGACCCAACTGACGTGGAGAAGACGCACTAGTACCTTTGGTACTCAACTCCGAAGGCTTTCGGGCTTTGAGGTCCGTCGGGTCGGGCCGGGCCGGGCCGCCCGGGTCGTGAGATATAGACCATGACAAAACCCGTGACGGGCTCAAGATCAGAACTCAAACCCAAAAACCCGCCGTGAACGCATTTTGCATAAAACTTCTATAATTAGGCTATTCAGAGCATAAACTGCTAATATATCAGATTCCTGTGGTTATACAGTATGTTTGTTCTGTTGGCAACCCACGTGAAGCGCTCAAAAGGCTCACCTTCTATATAGCTCTTGGTGGCTCCTCAAATCTTCATACCTTGGTTATCGACCTCCATTCTTGACCCAGGCCTCCTTCCAAAGAAGGGCTTCGTGGCGAGGATGTGGATCGAAATATTTTTTGCGAAGTATTCATCGATGCAGCAATAGATGAGGCGCTCGCTCGCAGTGTTTGGAATCTAATATTGTCAAATCAGCCATTACGCCGCCTGCGAAATATGCGCCTTGCCCATCTAAAGCTCCTTACTTTCGTCGTCCACAGGCATGTTCTAAGTGAATTTGCCCGGTCACTCTTGGTGCGGATCACCGGGTCAATCAATTCGGCGAGGTTAAGCATAGACAAGGGAATCTGGACTCCTTGAAACAGTGTTACTCAGCGTAACGAGGATCTCCCTTTGAGTTTAGAGAAATTGGCGGAGGGGTAACAGATTGTTGCGTGAAAGGCATATAGGTAATCTTGTTGAAAGGTTCTTGCCCCCTGAAAGACTGTGTCAACTGTGTCATGAGCTATGGCCGGCCGGCTCTATAGACAACTGGGTCTCTCGACGGACCAGCCTTCCCTTGCAAGATGACTTAACTGAATACGGATGTCACTAACAAGAAGTCCATTGCAGGCTGTCGCTGCTCTAGGCGCCTATCCGGTCATGGCTGATACGGACTAGAGAGTGAGTTTAGCTATTATGTATGCGATAGCCTGGGGATGTTCAAAACTGGATTGTAAAGGACACCTGGCTCTCCAAAAATAAATTGTACTGGCTGAGAATGTGCCCAATCTATCTTGGCTGAGAGCACCAATCAAATGCCAAGATGGCAAACATTCTGGCTAAGGTCGTGGGAGCGTAATGTGAAGATTCCACACTTTCATAGGTCTAGGCGCAAAGGAACAACTCTTCCTCTGACTCGAACAGGCAATAGATATTTTCAACTCAACCAATTTTGCCTCGATGAAGCCGTATAAAGCCAAGACTTACTATATGGCCATTTACAGCAACGTGACACGGCTACCCAGCTCGGCGGCTATTACAGCCTTGTGGTCAGGACCTGAACAGATTGAAGAGAAGAAAAGGCAATCGCACCTTGGGGACATTTAGCTGGTTCTTGGAATCAGGCGACCTTAAGTCTTGGTTTCGACAAGCTGAATTCATGAGCGACATAGAACAAAATATCTTGTGGCTATACAGCAATCCTGGAATCGGAAAAAACCAAATCGTAGGAGCTCCAGAAAAAAGACAATTTCTTGAATAGTAATAGTATTCTCTCTTTCTTTTCCTGCGACTCCGGGTCTGAACATCAGAGAACGGCGACATCCATACTGCGGGGCCTCCTATACCAGATTACCAGACAATGTCCAACTTCTATTGAACAAATGATGTCAAAACATGATGTCCACGGATCACGTCATTGGACGCACTATGGGCGGTATGTATCCATTGGTATGATACAGTCGGACAGAAATGCGATTCTACCAAGGAACTTGTCATATGCTGGAGACAGAACTGTATCAGCAAAAGCGCGTCAGGGTTACCAGGAAGGTCAACCAACGGATACGTGGAGGTAAATACGAGAGCACTGACGCCGTTTCCCAAGTAGGCTAGTGGGATCTGATAGTGTTGACAACAATGGAACCTGGATATTGATATCTTGATGGGACTAATCTTGATTGGTACACTGGGCCACAAATATGCTCTTTCCTGTGCCAGTAACTTCAATCACCGCAATGAACACATCGAATGTTGACCTAGACGATCCACTGAATGCTAGCAGGTTTCAGTTTTGCTGCTCCAGACGCTGAGAATTTTAACCAGTTGCGGCCCGACGCTGCAATGACCATGCGTTACCGTCCTAGAGAGAGGTGGGTTAGCATTGATTAATATTCCACCGCGGAGTAGCTTAGCGTCGTCATCGCACTTGAAAATACCGAAAAGCCATTAAGCAATTCAGATTAAACATGCACAATGTTTTTCCCGCGCCTCAGCTGAACGAGCTGAACGAGGCTATATTCGCCAAGGCAGGGCTGTATATGCCAAGGCAGACTAGAGTCCGCAAAAAATCCCCCTGTGCCTTAAGAAGAGAGGTACTGGCTCCCATTCATGGATCTACTGCAGTACCCCGCTCCTCTATGAGGACTGAGGACTAAAGAGGTAGGCCCAGCAGATCGTAAACCACTTATACCATCGAGGAATGATTCGTCGGGATAGGGTTGCTCATAATAGTTGAATGACGTCGCGCCGAAGCCCTCGACTGTGAAGTAGCCACGCTGAACGTGCTGTAATCAATATGTGCAGTTGCATTTTTTGATATAGTACCTCTGTACTTAAGTAATAAAGAGTCTGTAGACAGGCTCCAACTGTTCCAAATCGCCCAGGCTTTTAATCAGCTCACAAACTGAGCAACCGCCTCATCATGATTGCACGACCAAGTAGCATCTACCAGATTCTCAAACTTTAGTCGTCGCATCATCTGGATTAGCGTACTCCTCCCACCGATTCCAATACGGAAACAGGTCCAGCATCCGACACAATATGCCCCTCAATTCCTCAGAATGCTCCGCCAATTTCACCCTGAGTTCGTGCCATTCTGTGCGCTGGTCTACCGCAGAGTTAGTTTACTCTTAGTAGATCTCTTCTGCAACAGGCAACATGTATGAAGCAACTCACACACTTTCATTCCACCGGTGACCTTGATATGGATCCATTCTAGCCATTTCCCAGGTTGTTTGGACTCTAAGTTGCAATTGTACGTCTGGACATCAAGATACTGCGCTGGAGCTAGGTGGTTTTCTGTGTAACTAGGGTATGCTTTTAGTCAAGAGGCCTAGGTAGATATGGAAACCTGAAGTGTACGCATGGCTTGAGTTGCATCTATGATAGGCTCCACCGGATGGCCCGTCGCCGAATTTGACAAAGTAGCTGCCACTTGCGGGCATTTTCTATTTCGAGGCTTAGACATGCCCTTTTATCAGGTGGAGATGGCACGGTGCGAAGTACTTACATACGGATTCGGGGTAACGACCATGTAACATACAACCATTTTGCCGGCCGTGTATACCGTGACTTGAGGGTGCTGGTGATGGGAATGTTGGTCAAAAAAAATGTCTCTCAAGGCTTCCGGGAGGTATTTAACCGTGAAGGAGACGGGCGAGGCTGGCGAGGCTGACGAGGCTGACGAGGCTGCAACTTCCGCTGAGAATGGGCAAATTATCACTGATTAATTAGCGCCCGACGCAAAGCCAGATTAAGCTGGGTAGCTCGCGGCAGAGAGATAAGATTCTACTTGACTACTAAGTGTCTAGTACAATGACAGCTGAGGCTATAGCAGGTTCAGATATTCCCTGTAAGGATCCACCATCGAGGCCAAAGCTCTATCCGATTCCAGCTCTTCTAATATTCCCGACCACCCATCTGAATAGCAACTATGGAGCGCCAGACTAGACATAATTACTAACATCAATCATCATTAAAATAAAAGAATAAAGGTCTGATTCTTCCAATTGGTGAAGAAGACTAGAGACGTCGATAAAACAACAAGCCTTATGGTCTCCGTAACAAAAGCTTCAATTCCCATCATTCGCTTCCCATAAGCATAATCCTCCCCAGTGTTTGTCCCGATACTTTACTACAGATACACAAGAACATCTGCTCAGTTTTTTTGGCTTTTATTGTTGGTTGGGTTTCGCTTAGGTGAAACGAAGTAAACGTAGACCCTCAAAGATACCTCCGCTAGCCTATCGTAATTTTAATCTGCCGACACCATGAAGAAAAGAAGTCAACAACGGAAAAAAAGAACGCAGTAATCAAAGAATCAACGATGACAACTGGGTGCTAATGATTTCATACGCTTCTTGGCGGAAGGTATCAGTGATCAACCCAGTTACTCCCTCCTGGGTGAAATGAAGACGCTCTTTGTTTTCCGTCCACTTAGGCCAGTTAATCAATTCACTGCCCTCATTTGGGTCCAGCTCATACACAAAGGAGAAATAGTAGGATTTGATTGCATCTGCAGCGGCAGATGGCCCGAGTCCATGACCGCCGCGCGGAATAACGGCTTGCCCTTGTATGTGCTGTTGCCACCATACAGAGCCAACTGATTAAACACGGAGATAGACCCAGCAGACTTGCCAAACATAGTGACTTTTGTTGGGTCATCGCCAAATGCTTCAATATTACCGGCCACCCACTCCAGACTCAGTCGCTGATCCAGAAGCCCCAGGTTGGTTGATCCATCTTTCAAAGTTCCTCAACTAGAGAGCAATTATAATAATCTTGGTAGGGCGTAGTCATGTCCATTACGGAAACAGTATTACTATACAGGAACTCAGCTCATACTTTGCCTCCGCACTGCCACTACGTCGACCCTATGTCTACTGCCAAGTGTTGTTGCTCGTCCACTTCAAAGCTCTAGTATCGTAATTAACAGGCCCAACTTCAAAGGGTAAAATGAGTACGCCAAGCTATTCCATTTGCGATCCGTTGACGAATAAGACGGCCATGTGACTCATGAGTGGAGATCATAGAGACCTGGGGTTCGATGGTTGGGCACGAATCCTATGTGGCCGCTGCCATAGAGCGAATGGCATTCAGCAACTTCGTTCTTCCCAAGACCTTCGTTCGACGCCGCTTGAGGTAGTGAAAGCGCAGGGTATAAGAAGCGAAGAGATTTGCCATAGTGATCAAGCAGTTGCGGGGGACACCACTTATGTGCAGGCATCATGGCCAGGTAAGACGAATCGAAACTAGAAAATGAACTGACAATGCCCCTACATTTCTGTGTCGCGAATTAATTGGCAGAGAAAACTGCAATTTGGGCACACTACTGCTTGTACATTATTCACAATAATATATCGAAGGTGTCAATATGCATTGAATCTTAGGCTTGGCCCAAGTGGAATTCAAGACTATTTGGATTTATTTGGGTCCGGCCAAAAACCTGCTGGTCTTTGATACTTGTCTTCCTGATGCCCGGTCAGAAGTGCTCTTCTTCACTTTTAATTCCTCTGGATTAGCTGGGTCCAGAACAATTCCATTGAAGACACAAAAATATGATTTTGGGGACCTCGGGGAATGGAGGAAGGGGTATTGATTAACAGTAAACTAAAAATAACTAGAGTTTCAATGAGTCTCTGCTCGCTAATTGGAAACCGAAATAACTGCCAAGGCAGGGTGTAGCCAGGCATAAATGCTGACATTGATTCGCCAACGAGAGTTTCATCGGCAGTTGAGTCCCAGATCTCGATACAACTCTCGACACGAGCCGACGCCGTAAACTTGCCGAGCTTTTACAATCATGAGTCCATATCCGAGGAATAGCAGAGACCCCTTCGTCCTGTACCGCGGTAGCGTCGTGAGCTCCACTGTGGGCGTCACTAAGGTTGATAATATTGTTCTTGCATGTCAACCCCGTATCCGTGCCTATTCCCCAGATGTGGATGCCTGGGCTACACTGAGATACCACAAATCTGGGATCTGAAACCAATGTCCTCTCAAAGCAGCACCAGGCGTATCTTCTGCGTGCCGGGTACCACTGGACCTCGACCAATGCCGAGCGCAGATCGGTGCAACTGGCCTCAATGGAAGGTAAATTGTCAAGGTTCCACAGCCATCACGGCTGTCATCGAACACATTGCTCTTCGCCCAATCGTCATAGTTCCGGCTGTGGAGATGGCAGTCATCTCGGGTGCGATCTCTCAAGACCCTCTGAGCACTACCATATTCTGGATCGGAACAGTATACGTTACTGCTATCACCGCCGCTCGTAAAGCTCGCCCTTCCAAGCAGGCCCCGGTTCTTGTCATTTCGTCCAGGTCTCTCCACTAGTGGATCCACGCGCGAAACTCACAGATGGTCGTTCTCGCTCAATCAGGCCATGGCAAACGCCTATCAGAGAGGCAGAAGGGACACTGCAATGGTCATATTTATACTCTTAGGGCGCATCCTGGCTATAAAGCCTGTGATCTTGAAACCTCAACTGATTTCCATAATCTTTCCTCGTATGAGAGCAAAAAGAATGGCGAGAGCCGACAATATATGCGGGTAGATATATCTTTGCAGATTTAATTTTCGAGGCTCATGCTTATCCGTGTCAATGGGAGCTAGCTGAGCGCTGTTGTCGACGTTGCTGGCACAAAGCCACAAGGATGTTGCCATAGATACCTTGTACGCAATGCTTACGAGGCAGGCCCAAAGCAAATTAGATGAATCTGCAAACTATACTGAACTAGCTATCCGGACAGATACAGACACACTTAGAACAACCCAGGAATAAGTGGTTCGATACCTTGCTCTAATGCAAGGAGTTCCACTCGCGCAATCTGAGCTCTTGGCAGGATCGATCATGTACTGCTACCATATATTCTTTAAAACTCTTCAGGGGCACCTTGATATTGCTGGAATGGTAGTAAAACGACACCCCAGAGGGTGTACACGATGCTGTAGTCGAACGGCTGGTGAACCGGGATGTCGCAAGAGTAGCGATCTCCTCCGCAATGATTCATACTTTCTTGAAGTCCAAGTATCCTTCCATTCTTGTCAGGCGAGGCATTGCGATTAAGCTTCTATCCTGTTATTCGGACATCGTTCATATCCTAGCGCTACAGTACGTAATCTTAGAAACTATTTAGGGTTTCTGATACGGTACACACAAAGCAAACATGATACAATATTACTGGGATGTAAAGACAAGACCATGTCAATGAACAGTTAAATTGCCTCGCCCTTTTTCTATCTCCTCACTTCAGCATAATACTGGGGTGAATTGATCTTGAATGGCTTCGTACCCCAGACATTGAAGACCAACGCCCCTTCCCATCACTCCGATCCAGGAGCTAACTCCAAATCAAACTCGCAGATCAGCCGAGCCAGGACGAGACGCATCTTCAGCCGGAGAGATTACGAGAAATGCAGGCTTGAGGATTTAAACGCCTGCATGGCGCGGCGATCGTCGTTCTAGTACGCGGGGGCACTAAGCCATCGTTCAGGAATGAACTTGTCTGGATCGACAAAGTTCCAGCGGCAACAACTGATGCAGCAGTGCACGCTTCCCACTTTGGTACCACCAAGGATCCAATCACCCCCTAGAGGGACTCGGCGGGGGAATACGGCTGAGCGCGGAGGGAAGATCTGGAGCGTCTCATTCACACGCGTGTGCAGGTACTTCATCTTGAGTCACGCTGATCGATTTAATGTCCCCAACAGCTTTGGAAAGCGCGTCAGGTTTCGCCGATCACCTTGCGCTTGGCATCTTCGTTCTGAGTCAAGAAGTATAGCGTCGCGCTAAGAGCGGTGGATCTCATAACGTTCGAGCCCGGTCTGTGGATCGAACAAGTTGGTGGTCAATTCCCAGTAGTGGATTTTTCGGTCCTTTCGACGCTGTACTTTGTCATAGGTGGTGTACTTCCTGTGTACGACGAATTAATCGCGCAAAACCTGAGGACGAACAACATAGGATAGGGAAGACCCATGAACAGTACCCAACAGCATGCGTCAAGGCACGCAGTTTCATCACATAGAAAATCATTTTCACCCAGGGGTGGTAACGCCAGTTCTCCATCCATAGGTCTCGCCGAATGCAAGCTCCCCGATCAGGTCGAATGTCGCATACTGGAACAACCCTCAGATTAGGTGCGCTTCAGTCACGCAGAGAGCTTACATGGACTTAGATTGAACATTGCCGTCATTTCAGGTGTCTTTCCAGCTGCGACTTCATCATGCAGCTTCTCGATCAGTAGATTGATGCTGCGTTGGTTCACTGGCTCCTGCTCTCTCAATTTAACATCCGAGAACTCCCTGGCAAGCAGACGGCGCAAGAAGCGATGAAGCTCGCCATCCACCGCCACGATAGAGTGAGGAGCAATAGGACCCTTGTAGAACCTTGTCCATCTCGGGCTTCCCGGGCCGCGCACCATAGATGTCATCCCATGCACTACTCGAGGTGAAAAGCACCTCACCTGGAGCAATCCGCAATATTGGCCCGTATGTCTCCGAGATGACCAGATTGTCGTACTTTCAGGATCACTACGAGAAACCGCTCTTGATCGGGCCGACGGACGAACTTATCATAGTACGCTCCCTAGTTCTGGTTCACCAGTTCCTGGTTTGCTGAACATCTGTTTTCTTCTTTGGCTTTATTACTGATTCATAACTAGGGCATGCAAGAATTCGATCATGTGGTCTGGTATGTGCATCTAAATTCCTAGACCCTGTTCACTTAACAGCGTGTTTGGCTTGCATGTTCATGGTTGCTCAAGGGTCGGAGACTGCGACCATGGAGGATCTTACTGAGACCTATATTGAAAATATGAAGCCACTCAACGGTAATTTGTGTAGTACCTTCGATCATATTTCTACCTTAGGATATTCTGGTGTCCGGAATGGTTGGAGTCTGGTACTCATGGAACGATTCCCCTTAAACAATACTCTGAATCGGGGGGACACGGTGTATGGAATTACAGTTCGTGTAAGAGAGCTTCTTAAAGGAAAATACCCAGGCCATTCATTCTTACTTAGTACTATTCCTATCCTCAGTCTCTGGATTGTTCTTCGTATTTGTGCTATGCACGCAAAAGTCATGTTGCTTCATAGGATTACTCTATTACTGCACAATAGGCAAGTAGTCAGGTTAGGTTCATACACAGTACCTCACAAATTCTTACGGCCCAAGTGGCTTTCTTTGTCTCTCTCTGTTTGGTTTGTTATCTATTTTTAAAGCAAGAGGGGGAGGCGAGTGAGCACTAACAGGCCGCACGTGGAATGTCATCGATGGCTACTTCCCCGGTTGTTTCCCCCTAAACACAGCCCTAAGTCCCTTAACCATCCGCTATGGCCTCAGTAAGTCTCTCCGATAAACAAACTCACCGAAGCTATTTTGCCTGACTAATGTGCCAGAATTTATAGATCCCGGATAGGAACATGGATCACCAGGAAGAGCTGTCACGGATCGACAAAACGCCCAGCTGCACAAAACGCCCAGCGGGCACGAACAAGAAGGGAGTTCGGCGGAAAAGGCATCAGAAACATTGACTGAGGAGGTAGGCTGGGATGGACCTATGGATCCTGCGCGACCAGCGAACTGGCGGAGGAAGAAAAAATGGTGGAATATGGGCATTATCTCGTATCTTACCTTCCTTACTCCCTTGACCTCGTCCATTGACGCACCGGCACAAGGGCTCGTGATGGGAGACTTCCAGTCAGCCAACAGGACTCTAGCCTCCTTCGTTGTCTCCATCCACCTCATCGGACCGCTGTTTCTCGCGCCATTCTCCGAAATGTTCGGTCGACTGCGCATCTATCAGGTGGGCACGTTGACATTTACGATCTGTAATATCGCCGGTGCTCTCGCCCCTAACATCGGCGCGCTGCTGGTCTTTCGCCTGTTTGCCGGGATTTCTGGGAGCAGTCCGGTCACACTGGGGGCAGGCTCTGTTGCGGATATGTTTGCTCGACAGGAGCGTGGAGTCGCCATGTCCATCTATGGGCTGGGCCCCCTACTTGACCCTGTCGTCGGGCCGATCGCAGGTGGATACCTCTCTGAAGCACAGGGCTGGCGTTAGATTTTCTAGCTGCTGGCCATTGTGGTTCGTATCCCCTTCAATCCGCCTCTCCTGTGCCCCAAGCTCACTAGTTTACCATCGTAGTCCGGGATCGCGGTCATTCTTGTTTTCTCTGTCCTATCTGAATCCTATGAACCAGTTCTATTGCGACGAAAAGCGAATCGCATCAGACACGAGACTAGATCCCAGGTGAACGCTGCACAAGCCCTAAAGCCAGACTCAAGGAAGGTTTCCACCCAAGCAATAACCAGACCGACGAAGCTTCTCCTCTTCACCTCAAATGTCGCCTTGTTCTCGCTATACAGGTAAGTAGCTCTCCAATCTTGGGTAAGACACGATTGTAACAATTGTTTGTCAATAATAGGAGTGGTTTCTGGATACCCCTACTTACTCTTCACCACCGTCACCGAATTATACGAAGCCACCTATTATTTCTGGCAAAGTGCCACCGGATTCGTTTCCATCGGCATTGGCGTCGGAGCCCTCATTGGTATATCTTGCTTTGGTGCTCTCTCCGACAAAATCCAGAACCGGCTTATTGCAAGAAATAACGGCCAGGCAGAGCCCGAATTTCGACTTCCGCCACTCATTCCAGGAAGCCTCCTGATCCCGATAGGTCTCTTTTAGTACGGCTGGTCCGCCCAGATGCGGGTTCATTGGATGATGCCCATCATCAGACTGGGCTGGGTTGGCTGTGGGATGATTGCCACCCTTCTCCCCATTCAAGCGTACCTCTTTGACGCTTTTGGCATATATGCCGCCTCGGCCATAGCGGCCAATACAGTGGTACGGTCCATTGTCGGAGCCTTCTTGCCGCTTGCTGGTCCTTCAATGTATGCTACACTAGGGTTGGGATGGGGGAATCCATTGCTTGGGTCTGTCGCCTTGGTTTGTTACCAGTGCCAGCAGTAATCTACTCTTACGGCAAGAGGATCCGCTTGAAATCTCGCTATCATGTGGCGGTGTGATGGATTTGATGTAATAGCTTGACGCACGGAAAACGTTTTATTATTGACGAGAGAACTCTTACTGAATTGTGCTTTAGACTTCCCTACACGCTACTGGGAGGAGGAATTTATCCAACTACGTTCAGATTTGAACCCTCATACGTATGGAATATATATAATATTGATGTTCTTCAAGGAAGCTAGATATCCTATAAGAGGAAGTGAGTATTAGGTGAAAGGAGGAGTTGTTATGATTTACTTCAAATTTAAAATGATTACAGAGGTTATCGCTGTGCATCTTTAAGTGGTACTACTCCAAGTATGTTCAGTGACAGAGAACAGATATGTAGATTATATCTTCAAGCTATTGTGGATATATCAGGCTACTTAACCTAAATCTCTCTATTAACTACTTGGCTATGCATACATAAGAGACTAGGGTATAAGACGTTAGTTGTTTCTCGGTCAAGGACGAACTTTCACCTAGGCACTGAGAGTGTTGAGAGGAGAATAGCCCCATCAGAGAATGCTCGAAGCAATATATAAAGGATGGTACGGGATCATATTTATGGAATGTATATACCCCCATTCTCTTCGTTTCTAGGAAGGCTAGCCATCGTGGGCTCAGGGTCCTTAATATCCTTCCACAGCCTCCACAGCGCAAATATCGACGCCTTCATAGATCCATCATAATCATCATAGGTTTCCTCTAGATCAGGCCATGCTTCCACAACCTTCACCCACCACCTTAGGCTGTTTTGGTGAAAGTCCAGAACGTCATCCATGCCACCTGCTATCCAAGGCCTCGCATCAGCCAGCGCGTCTATCACCTCGTCATCAATCACCAAGCAAGCGCGTCTCTGAGAGCTGAGGACACGATTAATATCCTGCTGCTCGGCCCATTCTTCAAAATGCGAGCGGACAGATGAGAGAGGGAGGCTGTTGAATTTCTGTTGGTTGTCCATGATGGTAGGCTGATAGCGGTTCCATAGCATTTCATATGTACCGCGGTCTGGTTGTGTGAGATACGGATGCACCATGTTGCTGGCATGCTCTTCAAGTAGACTGCGCTTTATATAGGAGCTTATCGTCTCGATAATATGTGGGAATCGCTGGTCGGATAGCGGGGTGTATGTAGTGCGATAAATAGTGAAGCCCCAATTAAGTGGCAAAGCTCTCAGAGTTAAGATAAGGCTTATGGTCGGTCTGGGCGCCATGCTCCTTTTTCCTTTAGATAGTGAAGTGTGCACAAGAACAGTGAAGACGCGAGGAGGAAATCAGGGAAGTTGGTGGATTTGAATTCCAGCCCCTGGACAGCTGGCCCTTTTTGTGGACTTGGAAACGAAAGCGGATCTCGCAATATGCCAAGGATATCTGGCATTGACCAATCACTTTTTTTTTCTATGTTATGTGAGTTCGGGCTATGAAATAGGTACCTTGCACAATTTACTTGGCTCTTGAGGATAAAGTGTGGGCGTGAGCCAACGGAATTGCATTTGGTGAAGGTTCAATCCTATGGGAACTATACACTACTTATGGCGAATATTATAATAATCGAAGAAACAAGGATTTTTCAACTGTAATCCTGGTAGGTCTAATCTACATCATCCATATTGATGGTGAAGTTTGTCCTAGCCAGATTTGAACTGGCTTCCAATACTTGCCCGGCTATTCCTGTACGCGGCCCCCAGAAGCGCACCATTTCTCCATGCCATGTGGTGATGTAGTTCCGTGCAAAAAGGCCCACGGAATAGAAGTGGTCTCTAACATAGTAGCTCCATACTCGTTGTGCGTGCTCATCAGGGTTACCTCGGGCCACCCAAGCATCATTGGCTCGACCCAATTCCATTCGCACCTCGTTCAATTCTCTTGCTAAAATGCTGTTGACTGTTGGGTGATTCATGTAGGCTATCACTGCAACAACCTCTCGCATGGCGTTCAACGCGCGTTTGTAGTCTCCCTTGTCGACGTATTTTCTCATTATTGTATTATCGACGGCATTCTCCGAAATCCATATCTGTAGATTGTTAGTAATTCACAGGGAGAATAAAATATGCGTGGAGTTACTATACCCTTGTCTTCACGTAATTTAACCGTGTATCCAGAAGCACAAATCCATCATCATTGTTTGTGCTTCCAAGCGCATTCATCATCCTGGCAATAGGTTGGTTGGACTGCCCGCCCCCTCTCATGGGTGGTGGATTCGTCAGTATAGACTCGTTCAAGCCATTCACAATGAAGGCGTCTGATAACCCTGTATATTCCGGACCGGGTGTTCTCCTAGAGGGCAACACTCGAGCGTTGCTATCCTCTAAGAAATCCGGAATCAGCTGCAGTTCAGGAATATGCTCTATGGCATTGCTGACTATATTCTGTGTCGTCATAAGACTGGTTCCAATCGCGGAACTAAAGCAGTTGTCTGGGTCCCTATACCCGTAAGCGGCCCTGAATATAGGGTCATTAGGGCGGTCTGCAAACCACCGACCTCTTGGCCTATACTAGATTGTGAAAAGACGATATCAGGTACCGGCCTTATCATAATGTGAGTTTTGTGCGCACTTACAGCCCATGACCGTATAACCCGTTCTGCATTTGCTATCATGCGACTATATGTCCGAGCATTTCCACGCTTGACCAAATCGCGTGCTTTGAGGCCGTACATCTCGTCGTTGTCCTCGCCGTCGTCAGGCCAGTTTTGGCTGTCTATTGGACAATCGATGGTTTCTTCATCTCCAAGAAGTGCATTGAAATAGTCCATGTTGCAAGTGATAAGCTCAATTGCCTTCCAGGTTCCCTCGCGCGCCCAATCTCGAGCCACAGCCAGCCAGGCCTGAATTTTCGCAACGGCAAGATTGGCATAGACAGAGACGACATGGTCTTTCCAAATATCAAAGTCTGCCTGCGACGCCTGACCAACTGCGAAGGCTAGGCGGAAAAGCAGCTCGTCCATGGATTCCATGTCCTTACTGCTCGCACGCCGTAAAAGAGATGATGGACTACTGTCGAAGGTATCTTAAGATATTCGGTCATCCATGGTCAGCACCCGTCTGTAGGTCAAGACTGCTGGATAATGGAAGAGAAAATAAGGGGCAACCATACCGGAGGTGATGGTCTCAGGGATCCAGTCATCGCCCATAAGATCACGATTTTCAAATGTGTAGTCGTCTATGCCACAGCTAGGGTTCTCCATGAACTCCTTCACACTTTTCTCCAGATTGGCCTCGGCATCGGTGTACGAACGTTTCGTCGTTGTGACATACTTGGGCGTGCAGCATTTTACTCTGCCTCCGCCACCCTCGCAACCGTTTCGGGTCTCTAGGGCTATGCGTACCTGATCATTGGGGCAATTACTTGTACAGTATCCGTCGACCAAGCCACCCACTGGTACATAGATCAGACCATAATTGTCGTGCCATTCGCAGTCCTCCCACTTAATGTCCTCCTCCTGGTCGCAGCAGTACTTTCTCTCCTGGTAGGTCGCGTAGTTTCCCACCGCATCTTTCCAGGCATGTCTGTACGAGCAGAAATCCCCCCCACTCCCTGAACTGGAATTCGCAACCAGGGTGTTTGAACAAGTTCCCTTGTCACAGCCAGGGGATTGAGCCCAGGAGCATTGCGAATAAAGCTTCATACTTGGAGTGTCATAAGTGCAGCAGGCCGCTTGGTAGTTGTGATTTTTGCAGTGTTGAATATTGGAGCCGACCTCCACCATGTTAGACGGACATTTGTCTCTCCCGTCGCATTTGCCGTTATGGTGCCCATACCAACCACACGTCGGAAGGGGCGAGTCGGGTGGGCAGCAGAAGAAATGGTCTGTCTCAGAACTGCATGCTGTGTTGTCCACCATGCCCTCGTTGTCACGCTCGCCTCCATCACTGCGTGCAACTATAGACCAGCCTGTCGGGCAGTTCTGCCAGCAGTTTGTCCACTTGCACTGCCTGTGGACTTTTCGCGTCTCCATATCATTTGAATGGGCAGCAAGAGCCACTGCCTTGACTTTTCGGTTGGCGGCTTCGCCCAAGGCGCGGGAAAAATTGCCATACGGGAGATCATGAGATACGGCCCAGACCATGACGCCTCCTAAGCATTGCCCGGCAGCAAACTGGGCTTTCATCTTGAAGGTTTCAGCGTCATCATACGTAAGCCACTGATTGGTGTCAAACTTGACAATCTTCACGGCAGCTTCTTTGTTCAATGTAGACTTCACCTTTCGGTCGGCCATAACCTCAGTGATCTCGGAATTGAGCAGGATTCCCACCTCGTTGCTGCAGTTTCCAGCGTTCCCACCAGACACAAAGGTACATCCCGGTTCCATGCACCCCGGATTTGAGGCAGAGAAAACTCGGGCGTAAAATGCCACTCCAAGGACCACCTTATCAGGGCTGATATCATTTCTCCACAACAGGTCCAGGGCGTTTGTGATTTCTGTCAAATTGGTGTGGGCGTTCAGCTGGGGCTCCAGCCACTTGCTGTTGCTATCCCAAGCTCCGTGGAGGTCATAAGACATGATATTGAAGAAATCCACGCTCTTCTGTAGCTTGACAATATCAAAGTGCTGCAGGTACCAGTACGAAGCTGGTAGCGTAATGCTGAGTCCATCTCGACCACCCGAAGCTTTCAACGCCTTTTTAAGATTGGCGATAAAGGATGGGAAATTCTTATAGTCCTCTTCACGGCCACTTCGATCGTCGGCAACAGGGTATTCCCAATCCAGGTCAATGCCATCAAAGTCGTATGTTGACAAGAAGCTGACCAATGATCTGAAGAATTTCTTTTGGTTGGCTTCCGAGCCTGCAATATCCGAAAACACTGTGGCAGTAGGGCCAGGGTCATTAAACGACCAGCCGCCAACCGCCACGAAGACCTTCAAATCAGGATCTGACTTTTTCAGTAACGTCAGACGCTGCATGAGATCCTTTTCGTAAACGCTAGGGACAAGCACTTCAAAGGTCTCCGGATCAATGGAGGCAAAAGCATAGTTTAGGTGTGTATAGACTCCAATGGGAATCTGTTCCGGGTAGAATGCATTGCAAGGTCTGTTCATGCTCCAACCCTCATAATAGCCCACTACACGTTCAAGGCCATTTGACTTGGAGCACGAAGGACGAGTGACTTTCTTGGTGCCGCAGAATTCTTTTGTTGTCCCGCAAAACCCGAATTTGGAGCAACAGACGTTTAGAGGGCACTTAGGGCTATCCGCATAGTCTCCGTAGTCACCCGGATCACACTCAGCTCTGCTATCGCAGCCGGCAACGCATACATCTTCCGCACAGACTATTTGACCTCGGTTAGGTTGTTCCTTGCGTGAGGGCGAGATGGTGAGATACATACAGTCGGGCCCTAGGCCACAGTTTCCATATTTGCTGCAACAACCTGTTGCACAAGGTCTGGAAGCATCGCACTCAGAGCGGTAATCGCAATTGGCGACACAATCAGTACCACAATAGTCGTCGCCCACTCCGCAATAGCCAAATTTGTTGCAACAACCGGTGGCACATGGGCTGAGTGCACTGCAGTCCTGAGCGTGGGCTGCCAGAGAGAACAAACAGAGAATAACAAGCACACAGAACGAGAGTGCTGGAAGCCTGAGCCGGCGCATGGTTTCCAGACTCATCTACTTTAACAAGCTGAGGATGAAGTGCTTTGCTTTCTTTTCAATTTCTCACTTCGCTTGATTTCCAGTACGCCCTCTTTAAGTCCCTCGGCTGTTTCGAGACCCAGTCTATCAGCCTCTTCTCTTCCTCGACAAAGTGAGCAATTTAATTTGGTTTACCGTGCTGCGGTGGTCCTCCTTTGCGCTAGGACAAAAGTACTAATCTGGGATACCTCCTCGCCTCCAGTAACAGATTGGTGCATGTCTCAGCTACACCTAGGTAGCGAGGCTCCGAGACGTGCAAACTAGCAGATGGCGCCATTGCTGCTTTCCTACCTTACCGATCTCGTGTCGGCTAAGACTCATTGGTACATAGAGGGCAAGCGGAGCATGAGGGGCGTCATTACTAGTAGTAAACATTCCAAATTAAATGTGTAAACGGTGATTACGTTTAGGAAAGCTGTCAAGACGTTACATCAGAGATGTAAAGCGCTAGGCTTATACGCCCACCTTCCTAGCGTCAGCCCTAGCTGTCCTCGTAACCTAGGAGTGTACTAGCCTATGCTATCTAGGTATGCAGGCAAATTGATGTTAGGCTGGTGACTGTTGGCCTGCGCTTATCATGCAGTTATTGAACTTGAAAACCAAAAGGTACCAGCATAGGCCTGATCGTCAGTATAGCAGCTACCGGCACTTGTCTCAGATCCTTAGGCAGCTCTATAGAGACTTTTTTTTTGGCGCATTGGGGCCTGTCAGTAGCCAACATTCTTGGCATGACTTAGGGCTATGCCAAGAGGAATGTGGCCTAAAACAGAACGTATGGCCGTGGAACTAGACCTAATAGTGTCCCGGAGCTCATCGGAACCCCATGCAAGCTCCATAGGCTAAAAGTGTCCGCTTTTTAGTATGCTCCGTCTGCTCCTTTTCCGACCTTAGCTCAGACTAAAGGTCTGTAAAGAGTTGAGGCCAGGGGCAAAGCTATATTAGCAAAACGAAGTTTTAGATTGAGCAGGTGGGCTATGTGCTGTCGGAACCCTACCGCTTTTCCGGCTTGGGGAATTCCAATAGCTTCTCGGTTCTCGATACTCGTAGCTCTTAGTAATTGCCCAGGCCATAGAGTAGAGGGAGATTTATGCCCATCAAGTTCCCAGCCACTTTAGTGAACTTTAGGCAATCTAAGTTCTTTAAGATCAAGGAGACCCGACCTGCTGGCTGCGTCAAAGACTGTCAAAGACATTCACGTCGTCGACGATGAGGCTGCTTGGGATCCGCGAATTAGGGCTTCGAGCCCTGCCGATCTGGCTGTTGATCCTTCAACTCTTGTTGGTAAACGTGGCACAGGCCGACCACAGCCATCCGCACCATCGCCATTATCACGATCATCGCAGCGATCATGTCAAGCGGTCCCGCAATGATACGACAGACTCTAATGAACCCGCCACGATCGTCAAGAACGCTCTGGCAGTACTTGCGCACGTCAACAGAGAGCGGGTGGAAAATCCCAATTTCAACCAGTACAGTATACAGGACCCAGGACAGTCAAAAGTATGCATTCCTCTGAAGCCCTTTCATATTATAAATTTCTCCTGAGAGTGATAGAATGCTTACGTTTGACAGAGACCAGCCTCGGCTGCCGCTCCTTTAGAATATACTGCTCAAGCAGCAGAGAATGCGCGCCGCCGAAAACGGGACGCTCCTTCAGCCAGGACCCGTGGGAACACTGCATACTCTATCCCAGCTGAATTAGCCAGGGCAGCAAAGATCGTTGCCGAATCGACCGACAACACCCCGAGCGGGAACCAGAGTGAGGTAGCCGCGATGATCCGGGAGAAGTACAACAGAGGGAAGCGAGCAACAAATACTCCGGCACAAACCCTTGTCCATTCAAATGGTCTCTACGACTTTCTATCCTATGCTGAGACTGTTAATGCGGCCTCTTCATTTGGGGATAACAATGATCCTGGTCTCCAGAAGCGATCTCCTTCCAAGTACTGGATGCCACACATGGAGAAGAACGGAAATAGCCCATTTGCCCCTGCTGGGTACAAAGTATGCAAAACCAATCACCCTCAACTATCCACCACTGAATAGGACTAACGCGGTTCCATAGGTCTGGAGAAACGTGCGCGACTACGGAGCAAAGGGTGACGGAGTCACAGACGACACTGAGGCCATCAACCGAGCCATCTCTGATGGAGGACGGTGTGGCGTAGATTGCGGCTCGAGTACGAGATATCCTGCCGTCGTCTGGTTTCCCGGCGGCAAATACCTCGTCAGCTCACCGATTATCCAGTACTATAATACGCAGTTTATCGGAGACGTAAGACACAACCTAAGCAATTGCGAAGAACATTGACTGACACCTGCAGCCATTGAATGTTCCCACTATCCTAGCAGCCTCAAGCTTTGTTGGACTGGGTGTTATTACCTCTGACCCCTACGTGAGCGACAACGGACAATGGTATTTGAACCAGAACAACTTCCTGCGCAGCATCAAGAACTTCAAGATTGATATTCGGCCTACGGATCCATCTGCCTATGTGTGCGCAATCCACTGGCAAGTAGCGCAGGGAACGTCCTTGGAGAACATTGAGTTCTACATGTTGTATAACTCGGATGTTCCTGGCAACACCCAGCAAGGTATCTATATGGAGAACGGATCTGGAGGCTTTCTGGCGGATCTGACTTTTGTTGGCGGGAACTTCGGGTGAGACCTTCTTTGCTCTACCTCTATTACTTACTTTACTTACTAACATTGCCCCTAATTGTCTTTGGCCTTGCAGTGCCTACTTTGGTAACCAGCAATTTACCACAAGCCAGCTTGTTTTCGTCAACTGCAATACTGCGCTACAGGTTCATTGGGATTGGGCATGGACAATGCAAGACTATGTCATCGAATCATGCACAAATGGTCTTACAATAGTTGGCGGGGTGAGTTCCAGGTTCCTTCCGGATCCCATACCATACCGTACCATTGACTTATAGAGATAGACCGGCGGAACTATGAGTACTGGTCAGGGAGTTGGCTCTCTTGTTCTGACTGATGCAATTATTGCCAATACGCCCAATGGTATTGTCACATCTCTCTATGCAGAGAATTCCACTTCCCTACTGCTTCAGAACGTCGGTTTTTTCAACGTCGAAACAGCCGTCGTCGACAGTGTGAAAAACCAAATCTTGCTCGCGGGAGGCAACGAGGTCCTAAAGGACTCGTGGGGCTTTGGCAAGATTAGTGACGCCACTGGCTCTGGATCCTTTGTGAATGGGCAAGACATCGCCGTCATGAATAGGACTGAAGAGATAGTCGGAACACAAGCCTATGTCAAGCCCAACCTATACACGCGTCGTCGACCCCAATACGAGGATCTCTCAATTGATAACATCGTCAATGTCAAGAAATATGGTGTTAAAGGTGATGGCAGCACTGATGACACTGTCACCCTGAACTGGGTCCTTTCGTTTGCTGCCAATTTATCTTCGGTGGTCTACTTCCCTCATGGTGTGTATAAGATCACGGACACGCTGAAAGTACCGGTTGGCTCTCGCATTATGGGCCAGGCTTGGCCTCAGATCATGGCAACAGGCTCTAAATTCGAAGATAGCAACAATCCCCGTGCTGCCGTGAAGGTTGGAGATCCTGGAGATGTTGGTATTATTGAAATACAGGATATGTTGTTTACAGTCTCCGGTCCCACCGCAGGGGCTGTCCTTGTTGAGTGGAACGTCGAGCAGTCTAGCAAGGGTTCAGCAGCTATGTGGGACTCGCATATTCGTGTCGGGGGTGCCCTTGGGTCCAAACTTCAGAGGCAGCAGTGTCCGAAGAAAACGGGCAGTGTAAACCCAGAGTGCATTGCCGCTTCCCTCTTACTGCACCTCACACCAACTTCAAATGCATACCTTGAAAATATCTGGGTATGGGTGGCCGACCATGACTTGGATGCCCCTGAGCAGGACCAGATTGACGTGTACTCAGCCCGTGGTATCCTGATTGAGAGCAAATTGGCCTGGCTCTATGGGACTGCTTCAGAGCACAGTGTTCTGTACCAGTATCAGCTGTCGGGGGCAAAGAACATCCTTATGGCCATGATCCAGACAGAATCTCCATATTATCAGCCATCGCCGCGAGCGCCAAAACCCTTTATACCAGGACTATTCCCCAATGATCCCTTGTTCAATGATTGCAAATCAAATCCGCTCAAGTGCGCTGTATCCTGGGCAGTTCGTATCGTTGATTCATCTTCTATATGGGTGCTTGGAAGTGGCCTCTACAGCTTCTACTCGGACTACTCGCAAAATTGTCTTGAAACAAATGATTGCCAACAGAGGGACTTTGAGATCGAGCAAAGCTTCAATATCTGGGTCTATAATCTCTGCACAAGGGCAATTGTCGAGATGGTATCTCCCTTCCGGGGTGTCCCTACTTACGCCCGTGATAACGTTAATGGATTGCTTTCGTCCATTCTAGCCTGGCTAGGTGGAGCTGAGCAGACCGCGGGTGAACGGGAGTTCCTAGGATTCAGTATTTACACCATGGCGAGTTTAGAAGAGATTGATGTTCCTTCAGCCTGCAAGACAGCCCTAACAGAACGAATCAAGTGCGATCCTTACCTAACCTCAATGATGCAGCTCAAATACCGCGGGTCGTTGGACAATGACACGTTGACTGATTCCATCTGCAAGCCTAGCTGCGGAACGAGCTTGCAGCAGTGGTTCAACTCTGTGGAACAAAACTGTGCTGGATATAACCTGACTGCGGGCTCTCCACCAGTGATGTTTGGAGCACGGATGTGGGCTGGTTACAATGAAACTTGTAGCAAGGATATGAGCACTGGAGAATATTGCAATTGTACGTCTTTTCATACCACTCCAACGTCGATGCGCGCACTAACATTTAAGGGCAGCTGTCATCGACGACTTCACTATTGTGGACTCC
The DNA here is from genome assembly GCF_000011425.1 of Aspergillus nidulans FGSC A4. NCBI lineage: Eukaryota > Fungi > Ascomycota > Eurotiomycetes > Eurotiales > Aspergillaceae > Aspergillus > Aspergillus nidulans. The sequence continues at coordinate 3,150,165 of NC_066264.1, read as the reverse complement.
ACCGCGCAGATGCCGAAAGACGAATTATGCTCCTACTGCTATGTTGAGCGACTCCAGATGATGCAGCGAAGCCCCTACTCTGCTTATGACAAATACTATAAGTCAGAGCTCGAATTAATCAATGAGAAATGCGGCCTTTCAGGACCCACAGAGATTCTTGAAATCCCCATAGAGAGCCCTGAGACAGAAGACGCCATATGTCTGTCTGATACGACATATACAACAGTCGACGGAGATACTTGCACCTCTATAGCCGCGGCAAACAGTATATCCTCGGCCGCCCTCTATATGGGCAACCAAGAGCTCATTCGCTGGTGTTCATCCATCAAAGCAGGCATCGAGCTATGCTTACCACTCCAGTGCGCGAAAACCTACAAGCTCCAACCATCTGATACCTGCACCAGCATCGAGTACGCCTTTGGCCTTAGGAACGGCGATGTCCGCAAGTACAACCCCTGGGTCTCCTACGACTGTGACAACCTCCACATTGCCACCCAGATCTACGGTACTATCCTTTGTCTCTCCCCGCAGGGGGGTGACCACAACCCCGGTAAAACGGGCAGGTCCTCCAACGCGCCCTCGACGTCTGATGGCCATGTCAAGCTTGCTATCCCGCCCCCTGCAAATGCGACGCTGGCAGAGGGGACCACCAAAAAGTGCGGGAGATGGCATGAGGCTGTTGCAGGGGAGAGCTGTGTAGCCATCTGCGTGCAGAATATGATTACCCACGACCTGTTTGTAGACGTCAACCCGTCACTGGATGCGACGGATTGTACGGCCAGCTTGCAAGCTGGGAAGACGTATTGCGCGGGGCCGACGTACGGGTGGAATTCGCTTGAGTCTGACGATGATTATTACTGAACCTCTCTGTTTGGACATAGAGGCTAGAAAATATGCAGCCGCTGTGGAAGGGTTCACGTTCATGGATGCGCAGCCATGACTGGCTCCTGCCGAAGCCAAGTGCAGCGCAATAAGAAATCATACTTCTATATTATTCCAACCTCTTAAATTGTGCAGTTGCTTTTTCAACTGTGCAGCATGTAGGCTTCGTACTTTTATTGTATTCAGAATCGATACATGGCCTAAAGTATCCCTGCCTGGGCTGGGATATAGATACCAGAAGGTCTGTCTTCATTTACTATAACTAAAGTAAGACCATTAATAGCGGTGGCACTTGCCATCTTGCTACGATTCTGATAAATGCACCCAGGAGGATGAATTTAACTATACTGAATGTGTACTGCTACTGGGAAAAGATATTCTTGCATCGCGGAGGGACCTTGTCATACTGATTTCATTAGCCACCACGAACGCTGTGATACACTAGTACTTGGGATTTCTTTCAGGCTCACGGACACTCATGGTTCGTGCCCGCTTGATGTTTAACATGTGCACTGTCTGCGGCTATACTCGTCCTCGTGATGTTGACTTGGGAACGGCGAAGCAATCCATCCTCCAACCTGATAATGATACTGCAGCGATTATTCGTAATTTGTCTAACCTTTTATCTTTTTATTATAACAAATATTCGCCCTTAAAATATTAATCTTCACGTTAATCTCATGACAGCGTCTATCTGTTTTCATAGTAATTTATATCTTGTACTGCAATTCCAGGGCAGACACAATCATGTAGCTAGACGGAAGCCCTGGACAGCATAAAGGAGCTGAATGTTACGATTCCCTCGTGGCCGCCAGTGTGGTGTGGTATTCGAGGGGGATAGGTAGAGTTGGGTAGGTAGCGGATGTTTAGGGTTTTCTGAATCTTCCCGGCAATGACCTCGGGGCGTGAGAGAGATGGTAGCTGGTAAGTGCGGCACATAAATGTTAATTGCGTGTGGAGATACCAGGCCTTCTGGAAAGGTAGTGGGTAGGGTATCAAATATATATTTGTGGAGCCCTCATTATCATGGCCCTAGGATCATCGGTACGAGCGCGGTGATGATTACGTTGAACGTAGAACGTGAAACGATAATTTGGATTGCAGGAGTACGAGATGTTTCAGTAACCAGAGGGATATACAATTTCTTGCTTGGTTATCCAAGTCATATCCTTCCTCACCTGTTTTTTGAGGTCTTGGATGTTTGTATAATATGTATGCACATATAGTGCCCGTATCCTATATATATCACCCCAAGTTAGGGCTAATAGTGGTAATTTTGATATATATCCTGTCCAAATGTGATGTTGTTGTACGAGGGATCAGCCGGTCCATCCTCATTTCTCCAAATTGTCGTCTTGAGGCTGAGTTGATACCACTAATAGCTCGGCCGGTGAGACTGGGCCGTGCACAAGCAGGGTCTTCAATGACGCTTCAAACGCCTCCATCCTGTTTGAAATCTAGTCTGATTGAAACGAGGCAGGACATGAGCTTCCGTGTTAAAAACCACGTCGCTAAGTGGTAGAAAGTCCTTCGGCGAAAAAAGAAGGTATAAATACTTCAATGTCTCGGCCTACAAGATCAGTATATTTAGAGCTTAACTGCAAACATCGAACGATTTTCCGGATTGGGAGTGTGGTGTCTTACTAGCCAAAAACTTTCCATATTATCTCGCTGTGGTGCCGGAACCTTTGTGACGTCTTGTAATGATGTGTATCCCCCATTATCGCCTACTGCCGTGTGCATTCTAAACGCCTTGAAAATCTTCCAGCCCCATTTTCGGTAGAGAGGGTCGTTCGTTATTCGGTACATTAAGAACAGACTTTCAACCGTCTCTGGTCGCTGCAAGTTATGTGTGTCTTGAGGTTTAATAATAAGGTCTCGTTTCCACGAAGCTTCGTCATTCTTGCTTGGAGGTCGTATAGATGACCCGAAAGTAGATCGAAGGTCGGCTTCATCGGCCCTGAACCAAGCAATTTCTGGGGACAGGCCGGTGGCGGTAACCGCGTACATTGCCCAACACGTCTTCATGAGCTCCCGAGCTAGTTGCATCTGCTGTTCCTTTTGGGGAGTCCAGCTAGGCAGCTTGCGTGCTTCCTTCTCGGTTAGCCCTTCAGTAGCGCCGAGTGCGATTGTTCCGGGGAGGAAGCAAACGAGATGATCCATCTTGGGCGATAATTGCCCACCAATTCCCTGTGGAAGCTCGGCAATGAACTGGAGTTTCGAATGCTTGGTCGAAGTAACCAGGTGTTTCTGAATACCGGTCAACGCTTCTTCCCACATTTCACGGTAAACGGGCTCCTGTCCAGAAGTCTGTAGGTATTGTTTAATCAAGTACTCTGGATTCAGATGAGCTTCTGTCTCTAGTAAACGTTAATTGCCACGCAGGGTATACCGTAATAAGAATCTCCGCGACTGCCAAGACGGATTTCCTGGTGTCTGAACCGTCCAGTGTCTGGATGGATAAAAATGGGTAGGAGGCCGTCCGGTCTTTGCTGATCATCGACAACCTTCATAACTTGCTCAGCTTTCCGCCAGAAAACCTCCTTACCAGTGAGATGAGCGAGATACTTCATCTCTAGCTGAACACTGGTGGCCTCGGCAGTTGAAGATGCTCCACCATCTGCGTGCGAGGGAAGTCCTTGCCGGGTCCCAATGTTGACACTGGCGTACGGTATTCCTGATCTAGACTCATACGCGCCGAGCAGCCGATCTGCCAAATCGACGGCTTTGGACAGATAAATATAGTCCCGTTGAGACGAGACATCATGAAGCACAGTCGACAGATAGTGGGCAGATAGGAGTCCTCCAAGCATCCGGATTGTTGTCTCAAAAGTGTTCACATCCTGATCCTGGCCATAAGTCAGGCCACGGTTAAGCCATTTTCGCGCATCCGAGAGTTGACTCGTCAGATTTATTATCATCAGAGTATCCAAGCTGTCAACGATAATCCACCCTAGGCCGCTGGGGCTCATCTGCGAACCAGTCTTGGAGATTGGATGAAAACGGTCCTGTCCTGATTCCGAAATAACAACTCAGTGACGGTCCGCGTTTAAGGTGCAGTCGGGACCGGCGAGTAGTCGGGATAAGAAAGGCGACAACGAGCAAAAAAAAAAAAAAATAATAATAAAAATAGAAAAGAAGCCGAAGCTGAAGCTGAAGAACTACTTACCCCAGGCATGTTTGGCGTAGGCGTCCCAGCTGGCCATGAAAGTGTCTTTCACCTCTTTTCGGTGCTCCTCCCAATGGCTGTCTATATCGATACGCTGGAAAAATCCAAAAGGCGCTTCCAACGCCATTTCTGCATTCAGGATTCCAAGCCACCAACCGATTACTGCGGTCATTAAGCCGGTGAAAAGGGATACCAAAGCCCAGTCCCTGCCAAGCGCGTTACGCCATCGGGAGCTCTTGGCGCCCTGTCCTTGCGGGTGCTTCTGCTTCTGAGGGATGGTTTCAGATGACATGCTAGCTGTCTTTTCGCCTGGAAGGAAAAGTGAGCGGTGGGCGGAGCGCCAATTGGAAAAATCTGAGAGATTCCCAGGTACGTGGAAAATTTTGAGAGTTATAGGAGTGATTTGAGCGGGGGCGGGCGGGGATTGGACTCAGGCGTTACGGGAGCAGCCGAGCCCGCTTCGAGGACCCCTAGTTCCATTGCTCAATTAGATGAACTGCGGCGTTTTAAGGCCTATTTGGACCTGACTTGTTTTTGGTAATAATCGCATTGTTGTAGATACGCATGTACGCTCAAAGGGGAAAGGGCAGAAGGAAACTGTATCAACTACACGGATGTAGCTTGCTAAGGAGCGGATGCCATATGACGATTGACTATCTATCTCGTTGGCGATAAATCTCTTCTTCTGTGTCTCTCAATACGGTATATTGAGGGGTCAGTTCGTCAGGGGTTGGAGATCAGGCCATTTATATCACGTGGCCAACAATCTCACCCCCAGTGGGCCAAGATATCCTCGCGAAATTGACGGCTCATACTTTGCGAAAACCTTCATAAAGACTATATCTGCAAAGTTACCGCTATAATAAAATAGTTGTCAGAAACGCTGGTAGGTACGTCCCTTTAGAAGATAACACTATACCGATGGTCTCAGGCGTAAAAACATGATTTGAGTTTTGCGTTGCGCGTAGCATGTACAAAGCCCTAATGCGCTACCTGCACGGGCAGTTATATCACCTCGACGTTGAGGTGTAGGCTCTGCGAGGAGTTTCATCAATTGCATCGAATCGTTTAGTGCTTGGATTGCCATATAAAATCGGCGGAGGGCACCCTGGCCCGTATTTCTCAGACAACGGATAGGACCAGCTGTCACGGCTGAGACTATCTGTTTAGAAGCAGGGCCTGTAATTCTGGGAGATACGCGCAGGAAATTTTGGATAGTAAAGAGACAAATGCAATGGCCAGGTATAAAGACAGTGCTGCGTGCAGCCATCACCCTCTTCAAGCTTCAACGGCGCAAGAAACGGATGGAGAGTGGACTTGGCCGAAGTGACAGGTTGGTAAGAGGTGTTAACGTGATAGGCTTTGTACCTATTACGGGGTAGCATATATCCTCCACCACTATCTGCCAAGATTATAACTTAGCCTTAATACTACGGTCCGTGTATGATATTACCAGAGACCTTGAAAACAACATAGGTTTCGCCTTCTTTCACATGTTAAGGGCTATGGAGATAATTTTCGATACATTATCTCTCCTGTATATAGGCACGGAGCAGTCCTGTCTTCCTTCATGGCCTACTGAAAGTCTTCATTATTTTACTGCAAGTATCTTCTTTACTGGAGCAAGGATTAGTGTTACAATGAGCAAGGTTTGATTGATGTATAAAGTATTTTTTATTGTTGCGTTCTCTAAAGCTATTGCTAATGATATCATTTATTATTCTGCCTCGGCCGACCACCTGGGTCACAGGCATTGTCCGGGCATCGGCCTTGGGATATGACAACAATCAGCGCGCCTATACTGATTGCGAAGTACCAGAAAATGAAGGGCCTATGATACAAAGTGAGAAGGTATTGATATTTTTGACGTGTACAGACTTTTTGCTGACTTAATTTCAGCATATTAAACTGGTCTGTTCTGCTCTGCAGATGCACCCTACAAGATAGGATATTGGATAAATTAAAAGTAGTTGAAGAATAATTATGGCTCTAAGTGTATAGTATATGGAATCTTTATGGCTGGATACTTAAATACGGCATACTGTTCGAACAAAAGGGCAAAAACGTATTTAACACGTAACGAGTTTGTACACCGCTTATTCAACCGCTTGCTTTAAAAAAGGTCAGGAGATTTCTCCTTGTATTTCTTATTTCTTTTAACTTCTTACCTTCGTACAAAGCTTTCAGAATGCCTCGGCCGTCAATAAATCTTGAGCCATACAAGGATGAAATTTCTACCCTGTATAAATCAGGCAAATCTCCTCCTACTATTGCTATGCTACTAGGGAATTGATATGACATTCAGGTTAGTGAGCGTACGATTAAGACCCGCCTTAGTATATGGGGGATTCATAAGACAAATCGTACAGCCTCAAAAGACACAGTTCTTCATGCTCGAATCAAAGTTCTTCTATATCAAGTTGGCCTCTCAGAGAACGAGATCCTACATGTTCTTCAGCTTGAAGGCTGGAATATTCAGCCTAGAATATTGAAATATGTTCGGCATCAAAAAGGGCTCTTGCGACGTACAGTAAATCCAATTGCTGATCAAGCTGAAGTTGAAAGGGTCCTGAATCAACTTCGTACGGACCTTGCTACTGGTCAAATTGAAGGATATGGTATAGGAATGCTTTATCAGCACTTTAAGAACCAAGGATTTCAAATTGGCAGGTATGCTATACAGGAATATTTCTTCTTTTAAGCAAACTGGCTGACTTTGTACAAGGGACTGCTTGTTCTCTATGTATAAAGAGCTTGCTCCAGCTGCTGTACATCAACGCTGGCAAGATCTTCAACGCCATCAAGGAGCTTATATCACTCCAGGACCCAATTTTATCTGGTCAATAGATGGCTATCTTAAGCTAGCTCCGTACGGCATCGAAATATATGCAGCAATTGATGCATATTCTCGATATATTATTTGGATTTATGTTGGTATCAGCTCCTGTACGGCTGTTAGTGTCCTTCGACAGTTTCTTGATACTGTTAATATTGCTCAACAGCAGCCTTGCTTTGTACGATCAGACCATGGTACAGAGACAGTCTTACTGGCCGAAGCTCAATATAAGCTTCAGCAGTCTCTTCATCCAGAGATTGATATTAGGGACTGCTATTTATATGGAACAAGCACTTCTAACCAAAGAATTAAGGCATGGTGGCTTCAATTAACCCGTGGTATGGTGTTTTAATATAGAGTAAGTACTTATATACCATGTACTACTTTGTACAAACAGCTAATTAAGAGTCAGGAGTACTTTCATGGCCTTTAAGAGGAAGGCATATTCTCTATGGATCAGTTAAGTGATCGGATTGCTTTATATGCAATCTATATACCTCTTCTCCGGGTCCAAATTCCATCATTCGTACGAACATGGAACCATCATCGAATTCGGAACCAGCCAAATCGTCCGCATCTGGTACCCGGCAAGCCTTATATGAATTATAACTTCCCAGCTACTGGTGTTGAGAACCAGGGAATCAAGTTTAATATAGAAATATTCAAGCGCTTGCAAGAAGATGTCCAAGACTGGGGTAAGTTCCTAACTATTTCTAATACTAATTACTAACTATATAATAGATGTAGATAAATATCTGCTACCTGAGACATACTACTGGACTTGAAATCAGCTACTGGAGTTAGGATATGATCCTCAGCAACCTCTAGAAGCTGTAGGGGACCATACCCTTACTCTATTTCATACAATATACCTTGGCCTTCGGGCTAGGATTCAGACATATATTAAAAGGGGAGCTCAGCCAATCCTTCAGATATCTCAGCCACCAACCGGGGCTTTTGATTGGGATCCACGGCTTAATCCTCATGGGACTGAAGCACTAGAGCGCGTACGAGAAGTTGAGGTAGAGTATGAGTTAGATGAATTGGAGGAGCTAGAGAACTAGTTTTATTAAGTTCCTATAGTTTTAGGTTATTATAGCTAGTAGATTCTTCACCGCTACTTCCTCCTCTGCCCTATATATATCTGGCTAAGGGCAAAAACTAACAGACAGGAAACAACTACTTTTTATCCCTATCTATCATGCCTCCTCCAGAAATGTCTCGTACGAATCCAATCCCCATCCCAGAAGAGGTAGAAGTACTAGATCTTACTGTCTTGTCTCCCTCTCCTTCACCAAGCCCTCCAAAAGCTACCCATGTCTTCATTACTCCGCCCAAGGGATGATTTGGCCATTATAGTGGGAAAGCAGAGGAATACTGACAGTCTTCCATTGCTCGTACAAGGAGTCTCCAGACAGGCAAGGCTATATAGATGCCTCTGCACTTCTATTTATTGAAGCAGAAGCAGATAGATGGTATACTACAGATATTATCCTGCCACCTGTTAAGTATAATCAACCCTTATACTTAATCTTTATCAATCTAATCTCTAACCTTATCTAGAGAGTACATGCGCCTATATTTATCCTGCAGCAGTTTAATTATACAAGCACTTTATAGAAGTATACCTTCTAAAAGAGCTAAGTTCGTATGAGCCCCAGGAGTCAGATACCCTTCAACTTGCCTTCCAAGTACAGGGAATAAACCCGGTCTATCTTCCTGACTCGTACGACAGGCCACAGTCAACCAACGATATCCTACAGCACTTTGAAGGGAAAAATAGCAAGGGAATCTTTGTTATTATTACCAGAACTGTCTCTGAACCCTCTGCTGCACCTGATACAGAACCAAAGGCAAAACAGACAAAAAGAACAACCAAGCGTCAATCTTCCGTACGAGTATCTAAGGTCAAACAGGAGCCTGAGATCAAGCAAGAACCTGAGGTGAAGCGGGAGCTTGAACAGGATATAACTATACAAGATAACAATCTTGAAGTTGTTCCTGGGCCTGCTATACAGAAGAAATGCTTATTTTTAATTGCATTAAAGGAGAAGGAGCCAGAGAGAGATATTCAAGAGAAGGATCTAGAGCAGGAACTATTAGAGTTACTGTTTGTTCCTGGGAAGAAAGATAGAGTGGCTTATTATACAAGAAAGTGCTATATCCTCTAGCAGGAGGATATTAAGCGCTCTGCAGAGTTTGGCATTCTAATTTAGATACAGAGATATGATGTTTTAACAGCTGGTAATGAGGAAGGCATTCAACATGGCCATCCATGTAATTTGTACAAAGGCATTTAGTAACACAGCTCAAAGTTTGAAATCTCTACTGTTTTGCTTCTTCCTCTTCTCTTCCTTCCTTCCACATCTTTCTTTCTACAACAACCATCACCATGGCGTACGAGACTCCTGTTCCCTATCCCCTATCATTAAAATCATCTGCTGACTATTTTACTTGCTCTGTACGAGTATACTGCTGCCTCTGTAGCTTGTATCTCGTCCGAAGCAGACAAAATAGCCTCCAAGCTCCTCGTACACCCAACCGCGCCCCCTCCTTCCCTGCCGACCGGCCTCTCAGTCGAGAAGAGTGCCTGAGCCTCTTTGCCTTTGTTAATAGACGAGCTGGACGAGCACCAACTGCTATGCTTCCACTTGGGGGTCAAGAGCTATCTGGGTATATTCATACAGATATACAGAGGCATTTGCTGGCCCTTCCTGGGCGGGATGTTGAGTTTATTCGCGACAGAATAAATTGGCATCAATTATGGCAACACCGGCCCTCGTACATCAATGCCATGCTTATACAGTCTCGGGGGACTCGTCTGACCCAGCCTTGTGAAGGATGCCGCTCCGTACAAGGAAGACCAGTCTTCCCTGAATGCCGCCATGTGCCTGGGGCATTCAACGGATGCTGCGCCAATTGTAAATGGCGTGACCATGGGCATTGCTGCTCCGTACGAGACGAGCACTGGCAGGGTATGCTTGGTGATGGGCTTGGTCTACCCCAGGGGGCTGCAAACCAGCTGGTTATCAATCTTGATCCAGTGGAAGGTGAGGCTGAAAATCCTATCTACCTTGATTTCCCTGAAGGGGATGAGGACAATCCGATTGTCTTATAAGGTCCGTACGAGCTTTCTTGATTTTCCTGTACGAACACCAGCACTGCCTAGGGGTACGGGCTGTGTACCTCACCTGAGCATAGCTTGCACCTTTACGTGGTGCTTAGGATGAGTAACCAGTCGGTGAAACTAAGCAAGCTATCCTGCATATGTAATCAAATTTCTGCTGGCAGAATCTGAGCTGGTACAAACTCGTTACGTGTTAAATACGTTTTTGCCCTTTTGTTCGAACAGTATGCCGTACTTAAAAGACGCAATGATACACAATGTTTGTCAGTCTCTTGGCAAGAAAATTGAATTAAGTTATGACACTGGCTTATGAACCTACATAGCAAGACATGGTTCTGTACCTGTATCCCAAATCTATAGTTATAGAAGTGAGGTTATATATCTAACATACTACCGAGCACATCATTTATCGATTAATACTGTTGGTGATTTTTGGACGAGGAAGAACAGACTTATCACATAGGATACTGATACGAATATATCATGTTGAGCCTCGTGTCACGTGCCACGTGATCTGTATGGCATGATCTCTGGCCCCTGGCCTGATCCCTCGAGGAGTTGTACATTGAAGAAGTGAGAACTATCGTCATCAAGATAGAGAATCAATCGTCTTATGGCATCCTATCCTTAGTAGGCTACGTTCGTGTAGTTGATGCAGCTTCCTTCTACCCTTTCCCCTTTGAGCATTCATAACAGATACTCTCAAAGGATAAAGTCAATTTCGGGAGGCTGAGCTGCCTCAATAACTACCTGCCAAATTGGAGGAAGCCACTCTGCAGTGAGAAAAACTGGCACGTTTACGGGCTCCCACCGTACGATGCGGAAAAGGGGAACACCGAGATCGTCAGTTTCTACAAGAATTAGTGTGGGAAGACTGATGTCTAGGGTGTTGTTGGGTTTAGGTGCGGCTAGAGGGGGAGGATCAGAGCAGGAGATCTATCTAGGTCTAGATATGTTTTCCGCTAGGCAGGAAGTAGGCTATTCTGTGCTGTTAGGTAAGCTCTGGGTAGAATGATTATAAAAGAAAGCCATGTTCCCCAAGCTAGCATTTCTTTTAAAACCCTCCGCACACCATCCAACCCCTCTACCAAAACATGGACGGACTGCCATCAGAGTTTAAATGTCTGATTCCGAGACAAGTACGTTAACCCTTTTTCAATGGTGGTATATCTTACCGTGTCTGCAGATACGTGATGAGGTGGACCAAGAGTGAAACAGGGTTACCAGGTCGCTCTTGTACGAGCATATCATCATACGTAGACTCAAGGATAATGCCTCTTAAGTTTCTCCGGCAGCCAGAAGCCAGCCGTGTGCTCGTTCACGCAAAACGACTCAGTATCATCGTCCCATGGTATCCGATTAGCGGCCCACGACGCGCACCAGTGCTTCGTGCCTACAGCGGCCTCCGGTCTGCGCTTCAAGCTGAGAACTTGGGAGTTCGAAGCACTCCCAAAGTCGAGGGTTGTTCAACGAACCTCAACGCCAGGGTAAGTGACCTCATTCATAAGATCCCTCAACTGCGGGATATTGATCTTTTTATGTCCAACGGCGGCCCTGTCGAGCTTCACGAGGCCATCAGGCAGTATCATCCAAGTTGTTGATTACCTGTTTACCTGTATCCTCAACTGGGAGACATGTATCAAAAGAGGAACGGTTGGGTTCTCTCGCCGCTGCTGCACACCGCACATGTTACTCTTTTCGAGTATCCAGAGCGCAGGAACTTCAGGGAGCACCCAGATAGAGTTCTTGAATATGTAATTGTTCGTGCACCGCAAGTCGAGAGGCTTGCATTGCAGATCATCGCGGGTGGCCAAGCCGGTCCGAACGAAGACTTCAACGAGACGGTGGTGTTGAGGAAAAAAGTGGGAGGGAACCACTGCGTGCAAAGTTTGAACAGCTGGCGTCGCAGCTGAAGACCCTAATGCCGGCTGGGCAGTTCCTCAAGTGGGATTAGCTACAAGATTACAGCTGCTCAAAATCGTGGACCGTTGGGCTGCATCGAAGAGACCCAAGTACTGCAGGCTATTGCCAATCTTCGTCTCTTCCAGCAGCTGAATAGACTCACCCTTGCTCTCTTCCCCCCGCAAGACGACGAGCTATCCTTCTACACAGCTGCAGAGGCAATGGTCGACTCCATTCCTCCACTCACATATGTCTGCCTCCTAGGTAGCTACAAACCAACCTTCCTCACTGCTGCCCTCCGTAAGACGGCCCAATACTACTCGAATTAAAGCTCAACGTCGGCCCCCAAGACTGGAGCCATCAGACCCTCCGCCAACTCCGCGCAAAAGGCAAGAGGATAACAGGTCCCTTATGCGCTGTCGAGAAAATCCATTCCCTTGCAGCCCAATGCCCCTCTCTCCAGACCCTGTGCATCGCCATTCAACGCAACCGCGGCCTCGAAACACCCGCCTACACCGCACTCGCCCTGTTCCAGCCCTAACGAACTCTCGAGCTCTACCTGAACTGCCCGCCGCTTGTAGACCCAAACGAACCCGAACGCCTCTCTTCAGGCCCAGCGCGCGACTTAACCGAATTCGAGACAGCTCAACCCCCGCCTTCTACCGGCCTCGACGTGCCTATCTGGCACGTCAGCGACACGATGATCAACTCCGCCATCAACGAAGATCTGGCCAAGACTATCTTTACGCACATCCGCGCCCACCAGGTTGGGGACCGGCGCTTCGCGAAGTTAAAGATCCCATCCCTTTTATAGTGCAAATGCAGTGGCTGCAACGAGCATATCAACAACGTTGAATAACAATATATTCAAAGCGCCGGCTTCGTCTTGGACGATTCAGACGTACCCTTTGACCGGTGTGAAGGCCGTAAAACAGATACAGGAGCAGATTGACCGCTGTTGGGCGTCTGAGGGTGATGTGCAGTTGGAGGCCAGTTTTTAATTCTGTTTGGCAGTCGGTTGAGGGAGAGGAGTGGGCGAGGGAGAATAAGGGAATTGGTTGCAGAGGTGGTGAGGTTGGCCTTTGCAGTGGTGTACATAGTGTCGTCGGTGATAAATATGCAGAAATCTTTTAGATTTTCAGTCTGTCAAGCTGACGCTATGGATGTGGGCGGAAGACGGATGAGAGAGCTCCCAGGTCGACTATATCGGGAAGTTCTTATGTACGGGAAAGTGTGCCTAGGCTTCTTGATCCCTGTTTTAGCCAGGACCACAACCCTCGCACTGATCCTCTGCGCAATCTCATGATACGCACAAAGTCAACCGTCTGTATAGTGCATTCACTCATACACGCTACTATTCGCGTACCTAAGCAAGGCCTATGAGCCGAATATGGACCAGTTCCCCACCCATACTCAAAGTCTAGGACCAGGAAGTAACAAATACTCCCACGAATTGAGCGGCTGTCTTTTGTCCAGGCTAGTAAGTCAAACTCTTGATAGTCAAATTATCCAACAATCAGTGAGCTCACTAAGCTGCATCTGTGGATTGAGCAACGCGGAAGCAAACCGGACTACTTGCTCCTATTACTATATGTAAGGGAGATCCATCTGGGTTATCACTGGCCAACTTAGCCCGTAGCTAATTAATCTACGTAGTGACGAGCTCCTGTGCCAGGCCCAGCAACAGTATGGTCTGTAACTACGGCTGTTGCGAGGACCAGTCCCTGGTATGGAAGTTGTGAGGTGCAGATGTTTTCCTGTGTGTATCATGTGTAAAGGGCTAGTGCGACTCCCTTGAGTGAGCCCATCTTAGAGTTAGATTCTATGGATGCTTGAGACACGCTGTCCCAGATTGGAAGAAGGGAAGTGCAGCAACCGAGGCCATGAATAAGGCCCGGACAAACAGGCACTGAGACTTATGCCAAACAACAAATCAGCAAGAGGCGGAGGATCCGCAGTACCATTCGAGATGTCGACTCGAAACCCATCATATCAGATCTCCCAATACCCCAACCAGCAGACGACCATTTGGATCTGACTAAACGAGCCGTTGAAGCCGGAGGATACCTCCAATCCACTAGACAGAAACGAAGAATCAATTCTGGATCCCCAGACAACAAATGACTTGATACGACGATTGCAAGACCAGATTAACCGAATCCAAGGACGTTTGACTGCACTTCAAAATCCGCCTACGTCAACCTCTCAAACGGACCATGCTGAGTGAGAACAAGAACGGATAATGAAGCTAGCGAAAGAGCGATTTGCCAACCACGAACCAATGATATTTGAAGGTCGAATTAATTATGCTACATAGCGAGATAATCCTCTTCTGGAGGCGGACTTGATTGAGGCAAAGTCTATATTGGTTAACGGCGAGGAGACACCTCCTTCGTATGACCCGATCGAAGTTGCTAGATGGCAGCAGAATGTAATATTGCATCCGCGCATACTACTTCAACGCTACGTCCTAGCTTTGGAACCTGATTCGTTTACTTGGAGATGTCGATCTTCAGCATACGTGCTTTGACGGCGGGGAGACATTGGCATGTCATTCTATCAGTGAGATATTCAAAATTAAAAGCTATAAAATGCGTTTATAGACTAGGCGTTGTTTGGCGTTCTGGGAATCCATTGACAGAGCCCACCTTGGCACAGCGCGATCAAATAAGCAGAGTCCTGCTCGGGAACAAGGCCATGACATCTGAAGGCCATCGACTCTCATAGAAAATCAAGTACGGATGTTCAAATCATATATTCTCTGAATCAATAAAATATAACCAAATCAGTTTGAAACTTGAATCATCCCGGCCAGCAACAATACATGACGGGCAGCAGTATTTTAATTAGACTTTACCTTACTCGAATTGATCGTACTTTTCAGTGCATGGATCGGGCTAGTGTTCAGCAACCGTGGAAGAATATTAATGCTCCTGTCGTTGTAGTACGATCCTGTCTGCCTCGGGGTATCTTAGCCCGAGCGGTGGTGAGGGATTTCGCGGGGTACTTGCCCGGAGCCCGAGTGTCGGTGGCTGCGGGGCAGTTGATTTCGGATTTCCAATCCAGCTACGGTTCAGGATCGCGGCGTGCTGAAGATAGCCATAGGTTTTGTGCTTGGCCGGACGAGGATAAGTGGACGCTACGATAAAAGCAAATCTAAAAAATCGTAAAATCGTATCCGGGGTTATCTGATATGTTTTACATGAGTCACATGGTTGCTGCACAAGAAGCAATTTGAACCAGTGCCGTAGCACACAGGATATATCCAACTTGTATTCGCAATTTCATCAAATCATACAATTAGCTTTAAGCGAAAAGAGCATCACCCAGGCGGTAGTGCACCGTCTTGATCTGTGTGTAGTTCTCAAGAGCGTAAGAGCCAAGCTCACGGCCGAGACCGGACTGCTTGAAGCCACCGAAGGGAGCCTGGTACGAGATCATGTTGTAGTTGTTGATCCAGACGGTACCAGCCTTCAGAGCGTTGGACACGCGAATGGCGGTGTTGACGTTCTTTGTGTGCACGGCAGCAGCAAGACCTGTGCGTATGTTAGCAACAAAATATCGGCAAAGACCAGAAAAGATAGACGTACCGTAGTCGGTCGAGTTGCCGATCTTGATAGCCTCAGCCTCATCCTTGAACTTCTGGATAGTGACGACAGGACCGAAGATCTCCTCCTGGGCAATCTTCATGTCGGAAGTGACGTCTGTGAAGACAGTAGGCTGGATGAAGTAACCCTCGTTGCCGTGGCGGTCACCACCGGTGGCGACGGTAGCACCAGCCTTCTTGCCGTGGTTGATGTACTCCATGATACGGTCGAACTGGAGCTGGGAAACCTGGGGACCCTGGAAGGTGTCCTGCTCGAAGGGGTTTCCGACCTTGTTCTTCTGGGCACGCTCCTTGAAGCGGGCGACGAACTTGTCGTAGATGCCCTCCTGGACCAGGATACGGGATCCAGCACAGCAGCACTGGCCGTGGTTGAAGAAGATACCAAAGTTGGCCCAGGAAATGGCGTTGTCAATGTCAGCATCATCAAAGACGATGTTGGGAGACTTGCCACCGAGCTCAAGAGTGACCTTCTTCAGGTTGCTCTTAGCAGCGGCCTGCAGGATGGTACGTCCAACAAGAGTAGAGCCAGTGAAGGCAACCTTGTCAATGTCCATGTGGCTGGAGATGGCAGCACCAGCGGTACGGCCAAAGCCAGAGATGACGTTGATCACACCAGCGGGGAATCCAGCCTCCTTGATCAGCTTAGCAGCGTAAAGGGCGGAGAGAGGGGTCTGCTCGGCGGTCTTGAGGACAACAGTGTTACCAGCGGCAACAGCGGGTCCAATCTTCCAGGACCACATCAGAAGGGGGAAGTTCCAGGGGATGATCTGACCGCAAACACCAACGGGCTCGTGGCGGGTGTAGGTAAGAGTCTCGGGGTTGGTGTCAATGGTCTGACCGTGAATCTTGTCCGCCCAGCCAGCGTAGTATCGCAAGCAACCAATGGAGTTGGCAAGATCGACCTTGGCCATGGTGAAAGCCTTGCCGTTGTCGAGAGACTCGATAGCGGCGAGGGTGTCGATATCACGCTCCATCAGATCCGCCAGCTTGTTGATCAAAATGCCACGCTCAGAGGGGGTGACCTGGCGCCATGGCCCCTCAAAGGCAGCACGGGCAGCAGCGACGGCGACATCAACATCCTTCTCGGTGGCTTCGTGGACGGAGGTGATGACCTTCTCGTTGGAGGGGTTGATGACCTGGAAGGTCTTGCCCTCAACGCCCTTCACGAACTCGTTGTTGATGAACCTACAACCCAATGATCGTTAATAAACACAACACAAAAAAAATCAGGAGGCGAGAAAACGTCATACAGGCCGAGAGGCTGCTCATATTTGATGACCGGAGTCTCGATGGTGGTGAACAAATCAGACATGGTGAGCGGGAAATATGGGTATCTTGGGAGAGGAGAGTTGGAGTAGGGAGAAATGCTGGCTCGGTGGGAGGACGAGGGAGCTTTAATAATACCGCTCTGGCTTTGGTAGCACTGAGCCAGTGGTCGCAGCAAAAGAGGGGAAAGGAGGGGAACAGGTCAAGCGGAGCCGCTCTTGTTGAGGATAGCTGTTACCCATGGAAATTACATGTAGCAAGCTAGCAACCCGCCGAAGTGCCCCACTGGTCTTCAAGAGCCAGTCCAGGTGAACTGCATTCCGTCCCCTTCGCCGCGGTGCCCACTGCCTCCACAGCCTAGATGATTCTGAAAACACGTTGAAGAGCTCGCGATAATAACCGAGGCGGGTAATGCAGGATGAAACTTACGATCTACAACCTACAGCACCCTGGTTCTGAAACAAAGTTGAGGATCCCCGCGATCGATAACCCAGACCGTAATGCGAATTGCAATTTACGATTTACCCCCCGTAGAGCGGACTGATTCTGGACCTATCTTGAGACTATGTGGTGGAGCCTGCGATGATAACCGAGGCCGTAATGCAAAAATGAAAATTACGAACCAAGAGGCGTGATGAGAAGATCATGCGGGGTTGATGACCATGCAGAAGTTCCCTGATTGGAGCCCGCCTCACTCGCAGAGTCTGAGACGTCATTCTCGGTTGCTTGGCTCGGAGTCCTTCCGTTACTATACGCCGTCCTTCGTACACTTGTATTTGCAGTTTGGTCGACATGCTGGAAAATGGATCCGCGGTATCGGTTCGTCTCGAGAATCTGTACGGAATGTTCGCTGCCCGCGGATACTTAGCTATGCTGGTGTACCACCAAGGTTTCATTGCACATTGTCTTGTGTGGTCCTCGTTTCTCAATTGGCCCACACGGATTACTAAACATTGCTGACTCCCCCTCAACCCCACGAGGCATAGATTCCTTATCCCCGGATAATCCCTTTAAACTTTGGCCTTGGTGCGGTTGGAGTCTTCTCTAAGGGTAAGCAAGAGTTACAAGACGTCGATAAGCTCAAACCCCGCTGCGGATGAATCGCGGAACCGCAAACCATGCGGAGCAGTTCTACAATGTTGATGGGATTCATATTATTCGGCTGCATAACAGACTTCAGGGACGTCCCGACATAGGCCGAACCTACAGAGCACCCCTTCCCACTTGTACTGCCCCAGGACGATGTCCCAAGAAGAAGTATGCAAGATGGTTCCAGGGTCATGCGTATGGCGTATGACGGGTCCATCTATGTTGACCATTGCCTGGGCTCTCGGGTGTCCTTGGGAATATGCCTGGGGGAGTATATACGGGATGACTTTTTTTCTCTATGATATTGTATAGCGACATGGCTTTAGACTTGGGTGGCTTGGTGACTCATGAAATCACCTGCAGACCGTTTCCTAGACTCAACTCATCTCACCGGAGTCGGAGACCGCCTCCGCTTTTGCTGTGATACGAGGTAACTGCCGTCGCACCTCATCTTATGTTTTCATTCTTCCCTATTCTCCCAAAGCATTCAGAATGCCCAAATTCTACCCATCGATCTCTCCGGAACTTCGCGACTGGGCCTTGAACCAGAAGGTGTTTTTCACGGCATCTGCTCCTCTCCGTGGCCGCCATATCAACATCTCACCCAAAGGTCTACCAGACGCATCATTTGCCATACTGGGACCGAACGAGGCGGCATACGTGGATGCCACGGGCTCTGGTAGTGAGACCATTAGTCACGTCCGCGAAAATGGCCGAATCACCATCCTCTTCTGCTCTTTCGATGCAGCTCCCCGCATTTTGCGCTTCTTCTGTACTGGCTCTGTGATTGAATGGAGCGATTCTGACTTTGGGCCATATCTTGAGCGTATGGGAGGGAAGACGCTGTTGGGAGCGCGAGCCATTATTCGATTGGACGTTTTCAAGGTTGTTTTTCACTTGAGTCCATTTTTAGAGATGAGAGACCACTAACACCGGGATTCAAAACAGGTACAAACCTCATGTGGATATGGTGTTCCCCAGCTATCATTAGCTTTCGATGAGGAAACAAACAAGCCAAAGCCGTACTTCAAAGATCGAGATACTTTGGGCAGCTGGGCAAGAAAGAAGGTGGAAGGTGATGAATTGCGTGCCTATCAGAAAGAATGGAACAGCCACAGTTTGGATGGGCTGCCTAGCCTGCGAACAGCGTTGCAGGACAAGGGCCAGAGTGTGCATCTGGCTAAGTTGAGCAATTGGACTCGCTATTATCGGGATGAGATTGAATTGGTGAAAACATCTGCTCTGTTGCTATTTGTTGCAATGGCTATTCTCCAGTGGGCTGGATATGTTAGTTTTTATTCGACCCATTAGCATTCTGACTCTCTATCATTTACGAGCTTTATGAGCGTCCCAGTGTTCCTCTCAAAAATCGATTTGTCTAGAGCTTCTATCCACTAGGCCCTTCAGCCATGATTCTTCCGTCCTTGAGAACGACTTTCGACCCCGCATTGCTCTCACACCGAGAGCCGAGGCGCTTCATCATTCTGACAACCATCCAGTGTTTCTTTAATCATTCCAGATCGTCCTTGCGCCTCTCTTTATTGAGCATGGACCGTGTTTATGTTCACAGCAATTCTACGATTACGGGGCCGACCATTCTATCTCAGAAACCTGCCATTGCAAGCCCGTCCTAGATACCTATCATCACCATGAGCTCTCGCCCGGCTTTAGAGTCGCAGGTATTTCAATCGTCTAGCTAAACAATCCAAGTTTAATAATTGTTTCCAGGTGCGTCCGGCTCCGCATCAGACCGTCGCCATGCTATTGCAGAATTTGCCCGCAACTACCCCCTAGACCCTGTGGACGTTATAATCGCCGATTTCATGAGTGAAGCCAATATGGTAGTCGCGGCTGGACGCCGAGTCGACCTGGACAAAGCTACCGGCAAGTTAGATGCATCAGGAGGTGGCTCTGATAACTTGCCAGGGTACGAACCATCCTTCCTTTTAGCGCTGCAGCCGGCCTTGGAAGATCTGGCAAAGCACGGTATCAAGCTGGCGGTTAATGCGGGTAATGCGGACACCCAGGGGCTCTACGAGGTGGTAACTGATATGATTCGTGCCAAAGGGCTGGATCTAAAGGTTGGCGAAGTCTCCTGTTCTTTTGTATCTAACTCTAATCTGGTGTTAGGTGGCTTGGGTGTCCGGTGACGAAGTCCTATCCACAATAAAAAGAGCACTGGCATCCGGAAAGTCGTCCTTCAAGAATATCTACACCAACGAAGTGCTGTCAGACTGGTCATTCGAGCCCATCTTTGCGCAATGCTACCTTGGAGGTTTGGGAATCGCAGCTGCCCTTGCTGAAGGAGCCGACATCGTGCTCTGTGGCCGAGTGTCTGATGCATCTCCGGTTATTGGAGCGGCTTATTGGTGGCACAAATGGCAGAGACACGACCTTGATCAGCTCGCAAATGCCTTCGTTGCCGGCCATCTCATTGAATGCAGCAACTATGTTTGTGGGGGCAATTTCACGGGTTTCAAGGATCTAGAGCACATTGGCAAGGACGGCTGGTCGAACATTGGCTATCCTATTGCCGAGATATCAGCAGAAGGAAAGGTTGTCATTACTATGCAGTCATATGCCACCGGAGGCGCTGTTACGGTGGACACCTGCACATCTCAGCTCTTATACGAGATTCAGGGCCCATGGTATTTCAATTCCGACGTTACAGCTATCCTAACAGATATCCGCTTCGAACAAATCGGCACCAACCGCGTGACCCTCCACGGCGTCCGCTCCGCTCCACCTCCTCCAACCACCAAAGTCGGCATCACTGCTCGCGGAGGCTTCCAAGCAGAGGCATCCTGGTTCCTCGTTGGTCTTGACATCGACGCCAAAGCCCGCATGCTAGAAGCCCAAATTAGACGCCTCTTGCTACCCTACAGCTCCAATTACACATCCCTTAAATTCTCCACCCTCGGCACCTCTCCTGACAACCCAGAAAACCAAGACAGCGCCACCGTCACCTTCCGGGTCATAGCACAAGCACGCAATGCCGAGGACATAGCCCCCAATGCCTTCCTCCGGCACATCACCGACAACATCATGCAGGGCTACCCAGGCGCAACCTTCCACCTAGATCTCCGGCAGGGCTTCCCAAAACCCATCTTTGAGTACTACGTCACACTCCTCCCTCAAGAGGACATTGAGCACCGCGTCCACCTTCCCTTCAAAGAAGACAAGGTCCTCACCATCCCGCCTCCGCCTGAAACAAGAGCCTACCCGGACCGCCAACCATGCGAATCCATAACCCCAACAGCCAGATCCATCCCGCCCCTTTCTTTGTCCCGCCTCTCCTCACCCGTTATCGGTGTTGACAGCGGTCAAGCCCGTCAACCTGTAAAAAATGAGGCATTTGGCCCCACCATCCGCGGCCCACTCGGCTGCCTTGTCCACGCCCGCTCAGGCGACAAAGGGCCCGATGCAAATTGCGGTTTCTGGGTGCGGCACAGCGACGAATACACGTGGCTCTGCCGGCTGCTCTCCCTCGAAAACATCGTCGATCTCCTCGGCGACGAGTTCGCAAAACCGGACCCCAGCCGAAATTTGTCCATTGAGCGCTTTCAGCTGGAAAATCTCCGCGCAGTGCACTTTCTCTTCCGCAATCTATTGGATCGCGGGGTCTCGAGTACGACAACGGTGGACTTTTTGGGGAAGAACGTTGCGGAGTATCTTAGGGCTAGGTGGGTGGATCTTCCTGTGAGGTTTTTGAACAGGGGGAGGTTGTGATGACAAATGGGCTGTGACTAGGAGTGCTTTTCCTTTACGGGGTTTAGTCTAGTGTAACTCTTTTTAGGGATTTTGGGGAGGCTAAAGTTCAAGAGGCTCTTTGCTCTTTGTAGTCTACTTCCTGGTCCCTTAAGTAGATGGTATGGGCTATGCTCTGGTTTCTAGTCGTAAACCGCGGAGACGCGAGCAGGTAATAGGTGTGTAGGAAGATAGGTAGGATTTAGGTAATATTAGCATGTATTTACTGACGAAGCCATGTTAATTGGGTAGGTGGAGGTCATCAATCATTCATATTATGGTCTACAAAGTGATCTTGGCATATATTGTCTTCTAGCAGTAGCTCGTCCTTGGACCCTTCATTGATAGAGATTGGTCGAACGAGGTAAGAAATGACATACTTGATATATTTCACTGTTGAGGGGGGTATTATGATTGCAGCTTCACACGCACATACCTTCGCACATCAACAAATAAGTGAAAAGTACACAACCCTACCTCCTCCGCCGGTTACTACTGGGCATCGGCTCAAACCCGTCACTATCATCAATGTCTTCACTAAGAACGCTTACTTCCCTCGTGGTCCGATTCGGTCTCATGGACCTCGTATTGCTACTCGTCACTGACCCCCTAGCATGCTGACTCGACTGCGAACCAACAAAGTCCAACGTTAGCTGTGTTTGCTTGCCTTCTCTTCTGCGACGTGCGGTTGTAGTGGTTTGACTGACGGTGTTGGACGATGGAGCGGGGGACGGTGCGGTACGCTTTGTTTGGCGCGAGCGCTGCGTTGTGCTTTTCGTAGTTGCTTTGCGGGATTTGGAGGCTGGCTGTTTGACGAATAGGGCTTGGGAGTCTGACTCTTCATCCTCTTCGTCCTCTTCTCCTGGCTTTAGAATCTGGGGCTCGTCGTCGTCGTCCTCATCGTTGAGCATGATGACATCGTCTTCATCGTTGTCTTCGTTTTCGTCTTCAGATACTGCGCGGGGGCCGCGCGCTCGAGAAGTTGTTATCTTCGATTTCGCGGGTTTCCGGGCTGCGGCCGCTTTTGTAGTCGCTGTTTTGCGGGTCGTGGTGGATGCTGCGGCTCTGCCTCCCTTGCCACGACCACGCGTAGATATTCGTCCCACTGGTGGTTCAGCGCCATCCTCGCCAGCTTCTTCCTCGTTGGGGTCGCCACCCTCATTATCAGAGTGGATTAGCGCACCGGGTTGATCTTCCCAGACGCCGTCGATCTCTGTGACCCAGCCGTCTGGCTTCGGCTTGAAGCGTCGCCTGCCACGGGTACGCTTCTTAACTCCCTTTGAGAACATTTCTTCCATCTGGGTGCGGTATCTCTCCATAGCCTTTTGCAAAGAACTTTGAGATTCATCATCTTCAGCGTCACTGTCGCGGTCAAGCGAGAGAAGGTGCTTTATCTGGCCCTCAAGAGACTCATTCACAAACATCTCCATGGCGTGTTTGTCGTCCTTGTCGATGAATTGGGAAACGGCGTCGCCGAAAGAGTTTTGCGGAAGGATGGAGAGAGATTGCTGAGAGAGGAACTCACGCACGAGTTGTTCGACTTGCACTGTGTCTAGGGTGGACAGGCGCGAAAGCGCTGCTTCATCGAGCTCATTTTCTTTCTTCCGTGATGTAGCGGTTTTCTTCTTCCGGTAGAACTGCACGACATCGTTCACGTTCGCGACTTTGCCGACGAATCGGTTCGAGAACCGCTGGGGATTTTCGCAGTCATAGCTGCCACCCTCGGGGGTTGAGGTCTCCACACGGAGTCTTACGAGCGGCAGGGGAACCTCCAGCTCTTCGTCGTCTTCTTCTTCCTCTTCGCCCTCTCTCCTCTGGGGACGGTGTAGCTCCAGCCACTCCGCTTTGGCCTCTTCGATCAGTTCTTCTACGATCGTCATGAGGAAACGGGTGACTTCTGTGCGGTTGTTCTCTTTGCGGGCCAATTTCTGGGCACCTCTTTCTTCAGAAAGCACTATCTCCCGCATTGCAAATGGACGTACTGACTTGAGTCTGATTGGCTTACATTTCATCTCTTTGCCCTTGATGCTCAATATGGCAACATGTTTCGGTACTGCCTCACCGGGAACCAGCGAAGTCGCGACAGAAGAGCCCGGCTGCATCACGCGAAACTTCATTTCTGGGTTAATACGAGGGTTGATCAAACACTCATGTTCATGACCCCAGATGACAAGGTCAAGAAATTCTGGGAGGAAGTTTTCAGGTAGATACCCGGTCTCCGTATACGCATGGTGGTTTTGATGAACGCATATTAAGTTATACCAGTCCTCCTTCTGAACAGAGGGTCTGAAGAACTTGACTTTTCCGTCTCGAAAAGTCCTGAATAATCGCTCATCTCGCACATTGCTCATTCCGTAGAGCGCCAACTTAGTTCGACCCTTCTGTAATAGTACTGGTTTTAACTGGATGTTATCCGACTCCGGCGTTCGTCCATAGTAATTCAAGAGGCCAGAGACCTGTAGGATATCCAAAGCCGCAAGGTGCCCCTCACCGGACGGATCGTCATGGTTCCCGTGAATAGAGAATATGGGAATTCCGACATTGATGTCCAGGTCTTCATAGTTGACATGGTTGAAGGCACCTTGGAAATTTTCGCTTGCATCACTAAGCAGTTGTAGCTCACAAGGCTTATCACCGAGACAGTTCATTCGGATTGAGCGCATCACTTGGTACATGGATTTCCGGGAAGGCTTGTTCTCATGGAAAAGATCACCCGCCAGAAGCACCATATCCACATCATGTTGTTTCGCCAGGCACATCACTTCGTGGAAGCTTTTCCAGCTATCATCGCCCCTGATAGGGTCTCTCTCATTGTAGCCGACATGGTTGTCTGTTGAGACAAGGATGCGGATCGTTTCTGAGTCTGGGTGGCATAAGTTTGAGCTTTGAAAATATTAGTAAGAACACTTACCTCCAAGACTGGACATGCTAACGCCGTTCGATTAAGCAGTAAAAGAAACAATGGAGCTCCGATCCAAAGGTTCTCAATATAGTCTGCAGCAGCGGTAGGTAGCCAACCATTCGTTTTAGCAGATGCTGCTGCCTGATCTGATCTATTTATAACAGAAATATTTATGCTTAAAATGCAGACTCTGCGAATCCTACTCACTCAATGTCAATAGAGGAAGCAGACCAATTTTGTGGAAATCACAATCAAAAGGCAGCTTTGCTGCGACACGCTTCATCCCGCCACGGCGCGATATCACGTGATGAAACGCGAAACTTGATGGAGGCGAGATCCGTCAATCCCCGAACTTCACCTAGTCTTTTCAATATCTCCCTTTCTCACTTCTCTCACTTGTCTCCCTTTTCTGAACATCGCACGTTCATCCCGATATTACTGATCGCCCGCACGCTCACTACGCTCGCCTCTTTCTTCCGCCCTCGCCCATCCGACTGAACCAGACCTAGTACCTGGCTCAGTCGTCATCGCTTTCATCTCTTACCCCTCGAACACCTTATATGCAATCAGGGCCTTCTGACGTTTTAAACCGTCCATATACAGTAAACCCGCCCCGAGAAAACTTTCAGTCTTTCCAGCATGGACATGGTTCTTACGGCGACTCCCGAGGCTCCGGCCGTCTTTATGAAGATGCCGGAGGCTCTGACTCATCGCCAGGCGATACCCCGTTCCTAAGCACCCAGGCCTCACCAGCGGCTGATGGAGTCATTGAGTACGCGCACAGTACAAGGAGTCAGTCGGACTGTGGATTCATAGTGATACCCTCGACGAAGCAATCGAGCGTGTCTCTTGATGCATTTCCGAATGGTGCGTGTCGCCCAATCACAAGTGCTAAAGAAGTCATGTGCCTAACATATGAACCCAGAGGTCTTAACCCATATTTTATCTCACTTGCCTCCACCGTCTTTGTCATCTATTGCGCTAGTCTCTCGTCGATTCCACGGCCTCGTCACTACCCCTCACGCTTGGAGAATAGCCTTCTCCCGCTACTTTCCCGGCCCCTCAGTCTTGGAAAATCCGGAAACCTCCGATCGATTGACGTCAGACAAACGATATTTCTCGAGGCTCACTGCACTCGCGTCTTGGAGGAGTGAATATATTCTACGCACTCGTCTACTGCGCTCGCTCTCGCGAGGCAAACCTGGGCAGCTTGAGGTGTCGAAAAAGAATGGCACAGTTCGAACCGCATCGGTCCGCAATGGGAGCGCGATCGCAACTTATACTTCCCAGCTCTTGTATCCTGTCAGCCATCTGAGTGGAACTTTCGGCCGTGACTCTGCCAAGAAAGAGCCTCTCTTTATCCATGGAGCCTCGGAACAGTGCGCCGTAACTGCGAGCGACCCGTCGACTGTCAAAGTTGGGACTTGGGGATTGGCTGACCACAATTTTTCCCGTCACTTTGCTGATTCATTTCCTGGAGAATCCGAATATGGGCTTGGTTCCGGTAATATCGTCGGAGTGCCGAACTCTATGGATGTCAGTCAGCCCTTCGGCATGATCTATGGCGAAGGATGCCCGCAAGGACGTACTTACTATCTATCCACGGCTGAGCAAAGGGGAAGATTTTTAGACATTAGCGATGGAAGCTCACTTCCCAAGCTTGGAATTCCTGCCATCAACCGCATCACAACAGCCATCACTGCTGTATGGATCGCGAAGTCGGCTGAGATATTGAAAATGACTGGTGGTTTGATCGGCATGTTATCTGGCTCTTCCTCAGGGATACTGACAGCTTATGCTCTGGGACCTCATCCGACCTACCAGAAGCGGTTTGAACGAGGTCAAGTCACAGCTCGATGGGTTCTTAGCCCTGGTGTTCCCATCGTCGGGATATCTGTTGACGATAATTATTCTCCAAAGCGTCGCCAGCGTGGACGTGTTTGGATAGCTGTGCTTAATGCTCTGGGTGAGGTGTTCTATCTTTCCGATATACCTCAGCAGACCGAACCCATGTCTGCCAACATAACGCCTGAAGTTGCAGATCAAATGGCTTGGAAGACTGGTAGGACAGTCCGTTGGGAATTGGTGGAAGTCAGCAGACGCACTGCTCGACCTGATCCGTTCAACCGTGAGCTCGTCGATGGCAGCTACAGTCCACGATCGTCCTCAGACTCAATGAAGCTCAGCGAGGAACAGATAGCAGCGGAAACGAAGGAGATTGAACAATTCATGTCGTTCAAACCGAAACATTTCCGAAAGGTGTGCGAAGGTTGGGACATGAGGCGTGACCTTCGAGTTGATTTCGCCGGAGGCGACGGTCGTGGTGCCGGTGAATCCTTCATAGTGATTCAACGTGGTGATGGTGAAAATCAGAAAGCCTCTATTCGCCGGTATACTCGCAAGCTTCGGTCACTCCATTTATCAACATCCCCCTCTCAGCCTGGTACTCCTGCACCGCGCGCTGCGTCGCCCTCCATATTTGGAGGGCCTGTTGTCTCTCCGGAAGTTTCATCAGCCACAAGCAGTATCCCATCATCTAGGGCGTCTGGCCAAATTGATGAACCTGTTTGTTCTCCCTCAAATACGGAATGGTACATCACAGACTTCCACTTCGAAGGTCGTAAATCCGTCCAAATCACGACAAGCGCATTGGACCTTTCAACCTACGCCGTGTTAACTCCTGATGAAGATCTCTTAATGTCAGGCGACTCTGGTGCTTCCTCGGCCGTGTCGTCGCCGCTTCCGCATATGCAACGATCATCCGATTCTGGGATTCCGGGGCAGCGTGGGCGATACATGGCTGTTGGCACTGCTACTGGCTCCGTTTTTGTATGGGATATTCGATCTCCCACTTCGAGGAATTCTGAGATCATTAATTCTATTGCTCCGATTCGGATTATATTCACGGAGTCTCCACGAGTGTC
The DNA here is from genome assembly GCF_000011425.1 of Aspergillus nidulans FGSC A4. Taxonomy (NCBI): domain Eukaryota; kingdom Fungi; phylum Ascomycota; class Eurotiomycetes; order Eurotiales; family Aspergillaceae; genus Aspergillus; species Aspergillus nidulans. The sequence goes on along the minus strand of NC_066264.1, from coordinate 3,122,714 downwards.
TAGTGTCGCGCTGACATCGTTGTATCTGGTTCATGGTGGAAACGACGGACTAGTGCAGGCCTGGGATCCCCTCGCTTCCACTACCCGTCCCATTCGAACCATCAACTCGCGATTTTCCACACGGGCACGTCGACGCCTAATTCAAGCCGAAGCCTCTCTTCATGGCGTTGGGAACAACTTTTATGCAACTGGCGCTATATGTCTTGATCCTGATCCCACTCGTCTGAGAGGCATGGTGGCTTTGGGCACCCACCTTCGTTATTGGTCCTACAGCTCCACCGCGGCCGATCAGTATAAGAGTAACAAACGTCGGCTTCGCTATGGCCAACGGGGCGGCAATGCAGCCGCTGGCGGCCAGCGATTCAATAATAGCGGACGCGGAGCCATCAACGATTACATCGAGGACGAGAAACGGGAAATGGAGCGACAGGCGCGGGCTGACGAAAAAGAGAGAGCTCATCTGAGCAACCGCTTTGGCATCGATCTCCTAGGGCCGGACGTCAGCGAGGAGGAACTTCTCGCGTACGCACAGTTACTGAGTCAGGAAGCCTACAGCAGCGAAGCGATGAAACGCGGTGACTCGGTGGGAGATTCTGTCATAAGTACTTCATCTAGCGACACTGTGGGGCCGAATGACAGTTCTTTTGCTCTCGATGAGCTTTCCTCCGCCTCTTCACCATGTGATGATACTGTTGATGATTTGGACCCAGAAATAGCTGAAGCGATCCGTCTAAGTCTCGAAGAATCCTCTAATCATGGGCGGTTCGAATCACCCTCACCCTTTTCCGTCAAGTACTCGATTGGCTCCCCATCGGGTAAGAGCGCATCATCTCCTGCCAAGCCCACGATCGCAGAAAGCAGCCGACAACAGGAGATTGACGATCTCGATTTGGCTATCCAGCTGAGTCTCATGGAGACTCACGGCAATAGTGAACATGATGAGCATACCAACCATCAAGAGGAAGAGTTCCCTACGCTTCCTGCAGGGCCATTCCCAGCTTCTTCGAAAAATAAGGGCAAGACTCGGATGGTGTGGTGACCACCCTCTGACCTTCAATAATGGATTCTTTGCGGGTTTGTTTCCTTTTAATTGATTCTACATATATTGATTCACTTTAGTTGCAATGTAAGGTCAAACTTTAGGGCTTCCAATGCAGCCATGAACATATTCAAGCTGGTAAATAGAGAGATCATACGAAGTAGATTATCTTACATTATCAATACCTCCTCGAACATGTGATATCGAACCGAGAAAAAGACCGATGGCTCAGGCAGGTAACCAGCACCGTTTGTCGTACGGTCGCTCTTGCTTGAAGTTACTGAATACCCATTTAGGTAACTTAACCCTAGCTTACACCTTCCGACCACAGAAGTACTGTTCCGATACCTAGTACATTACTAGTCGCTGTAAGTATAAGGTTTAGAAAACTCTCCGGAAAAGTTAGGAGATAGGATTTACTAGTCTTGAAGGGAAGAAAACATTTGAGAAGTATAATATAGGCCAAGCGAGACGTTATCTAAGAATGAAATAGATACAGGTCAAAGGGGTGATGAGAGGAACAGAGAAGAACCTGAAGAAGTCTTATGTACGAATTGAGGTATGCTGGCTATCTATAGCATGACCAAACCAAAAAGGGTAGCGGCAATAGTAGCTAGGCCGACAGGAATAGCGACAATGCCGGCGGCATTGTCATCATCGCCGGAGTCCGAGTCGCTGCCAGAATTGGAGCTGGAGCCAATAGAGCTGGAGCCGGGCTGGTTAGACTCACCGTCGGCAAGAACAGTCAGCTTGAGGCCGGTAATTTCCTTGCCGTTGTGGTCGTAGATGGTCGTGGAAACCTCCTCAGACTCGACGTCAACGAGCTTACCGGCGTCGACCTTGGAGTAGCCATTGTTGATCAAGTCCTGGACACCAGGGGGCTTGGCAGGGAGGGTGAAGTTGGAGCTGAAGGTACCGTTCTTGATGAGGTCGGCGCTGCACTTGATGGGCTTGACGCTGGTCTGGCTGGCGTTGGAGGCGGAAATGCGGTCCATGTCGAGCTTAGCGTACTGAGTCTGCAGGTTGTCAAAGTCGACGAGGAGGGTGACGGTGTCGTTGTTGTTAATCTTGACGAGACCGTAGTCGTTCTCCTCCTGGGTGTACTCGTAGACAAGACCACCGGAGAAAGTCTGGGTCATCTCTTCGCCATAGATGGCCTGAACCTCGGTGAACTTACGGGGTTGAACTTCATTGCAGCCGTACTCGGAGAAGAAGACAGGGATGGTGGCTTCAGACATCATCTCTGTGAGAACGTCGTAGCCGGCGCTCTTGTAGCTCGCATCTCCGCACCACGAGTAAGAGTTCAGACCAAAGAAGTCAGAGGAGGAGTTGGGGTAGTCCTCGTCCTCGCACATGAAATAGTTCAGGGTGTCCTCAAGGATGGGACGGACATCGGCAGCAGAGTAACCGACAGGGATTTCGCGGTCAAGGTGCTTCGAGATGTATTCTTTCATGTCACGTTGGACAGCCTAGTGCCGAGTTAGCTTTGGTATTTCTAGACGGGAAAAAAAGTCGTGCCACATACGCGGATATACTGAGGGACCTGCTCAACACTGTCCTCATTGATAACCTCGTTACCAGCAAAGAACGCAAGGGTGTTGGGGTAGTCCTTGAACGCCTCGATAATACCAAAGACTTGAGTGTAATAGTCCTTGGTGTAGGTTGTCCAGGGAGCCGTACGGTCGATGTAGCCAGGGTACAGAGGCGAGTTGACATCGAGAATCATGTAAATACCGGCGGCATTGAAAATAGAAACACACTCATCGTGGTTGAGTTTCGGCGACAAGTTGTAAATACGGATGGTGTTCACACCCAGTTGCTGCATAAGGGCAGCATCACGCAGACACGCTTCGCGATCAGACAGAGGATCGGATTTGCCGTCAACGGCGTTGGTACCACCGGGCTGGTAGCTGTTGGATGGCAAAGGACGATCAGCACCACCGCTTTCTCAACCAAGTAACGAGATCGAATATCCTTGAGGAGATCTTAGGTAGGTAAATCCTTACTCAACACCGAGAATCTGGAACCGATCACCGGTCTTGCTGTTGACAAAGTCCTTTCCCTTGACCTCAATAGGAGTAACTGCGCTTGCGGTGGTTGCGAGCGCGCAGGCTGCAGCGAGGATGCGACCGTATGTCTACCTTTGTTGTCAGTTCAAGTTCCACATTGCTCAACCGGGATCAGTAGAGAGAACGAACGGGGATCATTTTGTATGTAGATGAGCGATTAGACGCAACGCTTCCGTAACAATTATTAACGTGGATTTGGTAAGAGACTGTATAGGGCTTTCCCCCGGAAGACCCTGAATTTCAATACGGAAGGAGTGACGGCGGTGCTGATGACCGAAAATGAACGAGCGTGGTATATCAACAGATGGTAAACAAACGATCGTCAGAAAGAAAAAGACGTTGAAGAAGCAATGAGGAGAAGATTAAGAGAGAATCGCCAGAAGACGAACCAACCGCAAATTAATAGAGCGCGTTTGATCGGCCGTCGACTCAAACCAACAAGGCGGCAAGCCCGAAACGCTGGGCAGGAAACTCAGCCGTCAGCACGCAGCCATTGATTAAACGAGGGCCAAAACTAGGGTGCTGGGCGGGGGGAATAGGAGGGTCCAGCGATCCACTCCTATTAAGACCCCTGAAAGGAGACGGGTCAATTGGCGCTTGGCAGCATCACCTTCATGAATCATGATAGCTATTGTGAGACCAACGCTGAGCAGAATCCAGTGATATTCGCAGTCCAACTGGGATCATGGGAGCACCAAAGAGGAAGGACTGAAGTCGCAGTGTAACTGTTGATGCGGATTGAACCTAGACTTTCGCTTAGTCGTGGAACCACGTGAGAACAACAGTGTTTATGCACAATTTTCACAAATAAACATAATCTATCATGCGATTTTCTCCCTGCAACTACAAAGTCTCTAGAATACAGCCCGGCTCCCTCACAGGGCATCCGGGAAAAATTGAAATAACACAGACTGCCAGTTCCAGTAACCCACAAACCATCGAAGATGGACGAAACCGACAAAGAAAGGGGTAAAGAAATTGGACGAGACAAAGTCATGGCGCCGAGAAAATACCAAGCGGTTCGCCACGTCGGAGGCAGGGCGATGCAGCTATACAGAGGAGCGAGAACGAAACATACATAAGTGGAGAGGTCGTCCATACCCAGAAATACGGCATGATTATAACGTCAGAGAGGCCATGATTGAAAGAAATGACCATTAAACGGCCCAGCGTGAGTCAAAAAACACAATATACTGAGGAAGGCGTCGGCGGGCCAAGATTTTTCTGCCGAGTAAATGTGGGCGGACAAGGGCAAACGCGTGGAGTCTATTCGACACCGTGGTGGTCAGCACCGCCACTTTCGCCGGTGAAAGTGCCGAGCTTCAGGGCCGGATCCATGGCGACCATTTCGGCCAGAATCTCGAGCACCTCCTTGGGGACGGTCTTGTCATATATGGAGATCAAATCCTTGGGCTGAGGATAGACCTTGAGTGCCTTGTAGAAGGCCAACGCGGCATCAATTTTGTTTGCGCCTAGATCATTTCAAGTTAATTGTTGATACAACTTATTATCAGAGGTCTGATAGACATACCGTCAGAGCAGAGGCCCTCGCCCTTGGCGACTTGACCCATGAAGTACGCCTCCTTCTCCTCGAGATCCGTGGGGAATCCCTCTTCCTTCGCCTGCTGCAGAGCCTTCTTGATGTTCTCGCGTTGCTGGGCTCCTTGAGCTTCGGCCTCCTCCTTGACAGCGCGTGCCAGTCGTCGGTTGTTGCGCTTCAATGCTTTTCGGAATTCGGGGTCGGTCTGTCTCTTGTGGTCAAAATACACGGCGTAGGCTGTGCGACGAGAGCAGATGTTAGAGAATAATGCAACTCAATGGGCAATTTCGGGTTGGTCCTTACCCAAAAGGCCGGTGATGATGGTGCCGGCAGAGGCGACGGCCAACGTTGAGGTCTTCATGGTAAAAAGTATGTAGTAGGAACCGAACGGAACGGCTTGAAGGGAAGCAGGCGGATTGAAAATGTAGATAAAAAACGATACTTTTCTGAAGATAAAAGCACCCTTTGTATCGCGCTGCGTTGGATGCGGACTTCGAAGCTCGTCGGCACCTTGACGGAAGCTGCGATGGGACAATTTTGAACTGACTGAGCCTCGGGATCATCTTTGTTCCGCATCGGCGTTTCTCTCCGCCTTCAGCTGCACTACGACACCTATCCCACTCGAGAGCTCTACTTAGTCTCTTACTTTGTCCTCGGTTTCTCGTCTTTTGCGTCATAATTTACGATGGATGGCCGGGGACTCACTCTTCGCAGCAAAAATCGCCGCCCCCGTCCCCAGATTAGTGCGCCGAAACCCATATCGGGCCCGCTACCCCAGAATCACCAGCCCGCAGCTTCTGGCTCTGGCACTGCTTCGTCGGGCTCCGGATCGCGCGACTATGCGTCGTCAAATCATGCGACGTCGGATCTAGTCAAGCGAAGATATTCCACACGTTTCAATCAAGTTCCTGATTTTGACGGCGCCCCTCCGGTTCCGAGTGTACCGCAAGTTCCCTCCGCATATGCAGGGCTTGGGCCCCCGCAGCCTAGCAGAAAACAGTCGGCTGAATCCTCAGGGCCTCCCGAAGTTGATCTAACTGCCCTACGGGATCCAAGTTTACCAGTTGATCGATGTGAGTTACCCTCAATCAGAGCTCCTAGCATTATCCGCAGCCTCAGTACTGACTCTTCGTTCTTTGATATCTAGATGTGACCAACCTGCTCGCAAATGCCTCCGAAGATGATATCAGAGAATACCAACAGGCCCTCAGAAAGGTCAAGAACCGCACTTCGACCGACCTTCAACAGAATGTGTATCAAAACCGCACCCAATTCATCCGTATCAGTCAGGAGGCGGACAAGCTCAAAGGAGAGATGAAGACTCTTCGCTCTTTGATGGCTGAACTCACTACTGCCTTGGGACAAACAGCTATTGGGGATTCGCCGAACCCCATGTCTCCTACTTTGGATGAGCGAGCATCAAAGCGCAGCAATCGCAGCTCCGTCGCCAATCTGGAGAGCATGTGGAACGTTCAGCTCCAGACGTTATGGAAAACTGTCGAAGGCTCACAGAAGTTCCTGCCCATGGTTCCTGGTCGGCATATTGTGCTAGAAACTGGAAACTGGGCGGAACTTGACTCTGCTACTTGGAAACCAAGACGCCCGGTTCATCTCGTGCTTCTAAACGATCACCTTTTAGTCGCAGCCAAGAAGCGAAAAAGAGTCGACCAGAGTAACCCGAACCACCGCGGTCCAGTCCCAACTAAGCTGATTGCGGAGGAATGTTGGCCGCTGCAGGATATTGATATGATTGACCTGGGCGCCAACTTGACTGGATCTGCTCGCGAAGAGGCCGAAGATCGTGGTATCACGAATGCTGTCTGCGTTCGCGTCGGCTCGAAGCCCTTTACATATCGTCATGACAAACGAAATAGCACCGCCAAGAGTGAACTTTTGGCGACATTCAGGAAAACTGTAGAGGACCTGCGGCGGACTTTACGCTCAGAAACCGAGGCAGCTGGGAAGAACGGCGAGTCTCTTGGGTTTATGAGTGCCATAAACTCCAGGAACTCGTTGTTATGTTCGCCGAAATTGGACCTCAGTGAGAATACAGACAACCCCCGCGACAGGCCTGAAGTCCGCATTGACGTTGATGGAAAGCAACAGAACTTGCGCTGGGTCGACAGCCAGGTGGATGAACTCGACATTGATATCGCGCTTCAGAGATTCGAAGAAGCTGTCTCAAACATTGACCGACTGCGCAAATTGGCCCGTGGCCTCAAAGGAAATGCCGTCGCGCAGGATGTAATCAACACCAAGGTCGATGAACGAGCTGCGAAACTGGCAGGCATACTTTCACGGTCTCTGGTTGATACTCACGGGTTCCCAGTAGCGACGAAAACAAACGTCGTCTGGCTCACCCGACTCGGTTTTGAGGACCAAGCTCGAGAATCCTACCTCAAAGCTCGCTCCGATGTCATCTCCAAACGAATCCGGTAAGCAAACACTCTGTCCGCCAACCAACCCCCCGCGATCACTAACCACGTCCAAACAGCGCATGTATATTCGAAGGCGACCTCCCCCTCTATATATTCCAAATATCCTTCGTTTACTTCACTCTCATTAAAAACACAATCAGCACCTACCAACAATGCTTCCCCTCCGTCATGACAAGCGCCTGCATAAAATGGGCTAAGCACCACCTCGACGCTTTCAACGCCCTCCTAACGCGCCAACTAAGCAGCGTCCAACGCGGTGCAACTGTATGGCAAAATTGCATCAATATCGTCCACGAACAGGCTGGCATCCTGGCTGAAGTTGGCGTCGATTTTACAGACTTGGTTGCGAAGGAGCTGGAACTGACTGAGGAAGAGAAAGCTGCGAGACCAGAGATGACAAGGTCAGAATCACTAATTATGGGCTTGGCGGATGCGGCTAGTAAGGAGCAATGATTCGCGGTGAGGGTTATAATGGACTCGGCTGAACCGAGCGGCATGACATAGCATTTTCTTTTAGCAACTGTTGATTCTTAGCACCATGTTCATCTGGTATGAACAATGAACGGAGCATTATACTTGCAAATTTATTCTCAAATTCTAGGCTTCTTCAACATGTACGGCCACTAGTTTGGGACATGAAAGAAGTTGTTTACAATTCCCCTTTCTCTATCTCTAATAAAATCTACATATATGTCGTCTGATCAACATAACTCTATCAAGATAGTCCGGCTTGGAGCCATGTAATATACAGCAGACAGGTTGCAGTTAACTCAAATAGACCAATATTCATACACATCTTCATCAGTCTCATTCGAGTCCGGCGCCCGCCTGAAATTCCTCCTCGCGCCCATTGATTCAAATTTGTCCTTATGCGTCCAAGCCAGGTCCCAAACAGGCGGTTGACGCAGCGCGTTTTTCCCTTTGAGATAACCGAACCTGAAGTCCAACCCTGTGGCGTCGTCATTTTGCGCGGAGGGCAGGCGGATATAGTGCCGGACGAAATCAGGGATTTCTTCGCGCAAGTGGCTGATCATTATAAGCGCTTGCTGGTCCGTAAGGCCGAAGTGTCGCTTTTCAGCGAGAATGTTTCTCTGAAAACGGACATCTTTGTCGCCCTCGTCACCCGTGACGGCAACAGTCCAGGGGTTTTTACCGCCGGCGCGTCTAGTAGCCGTTGAAACGGCGTTCCGCTCGCCGACTTCTAGGAAGTGAATGCACTTGTCGCGTACCGAGGAAGACATGCCGGAGAATGGTTCGTCAAGGATGACGATGTCTGGCTTATGAATGAGGGCACGAAGGAAGAGGACGAGGCGTTGCTGCGGGGTGGAGAGCTGACCAAAAGTCAGGGTGTCTGCGTACTCGACGTCATATTCTGGTTCGAAAGTACGGCCTTTGAAAGTCTTGCTGGTTTCGGGAAAGTTTTGGCGGTTAAGCCAGACGCTGGGGGGTCCCTCTTTCAGGCTAGCCTTGAAATTAGGGTCAAGTTCTGGCCTGAAGAAGCGGAGAGCGGCAGAGACGTCGAGATCCCGATCGTGATCGAGGGCTGGTTTAGAGAGGAAGGTTTCTGCAAAAGCAGATTCAATCGCCTGGCGGACTGTGAGCTGGCGGGGGAAGAAGGCGTGAATTTCAGGAGAAGAATGGCCGATGCGGGATTGGAGCTCGAAGAGGGAGATTGGCGGCTTCCCAGGTTCAGGGAGGCGGGAGCGACCGAAGAGCTTGATGGGTTGGGCGTAAGTTTGTGGGTGGTCGGAGGTGATAAGGGAGAGGAGAGTAGTCTTGCCGCAGCCGTTGGGGCCGAGAATCACCCAGCGTTGACCGCGGCGGACAGTCCAGTGCAAGCCCTCTTGAGGTTTCTTCCTGATATTCTGAGACCAGCCTCCCAGCACGACCTTGTCCCCATATTGCACACGCACTCCACCCATCTCAATGAGCGCCTCGCCGTCGGGGGGCATCTGGAACTGTACCGGGTTCTCTTCCGATGAGGGCACTAGTTGCAAATCAAAGACGAGCTGCTTGTCGAGGTAGCCTGCCTGAATGTCGCCTTGAACTTTTGCAGCGATCGCCCGCTCATTAGCATTTATTCTCCTGCTGTTCCCGGTCTTTTTGGCCCATACAACGAAGTGCTTTTGGGCCTCAGCCCGCGTCGCCTGCAAAAGTACTCGGTTTGAATGTCCGGTGACGAGAAGATGAGTGATCCAATCTGGGATTGGATCCTGCGGTCGTAAAGACAGCACCAGTCGAGGATCCGACTTGTTCGCTAGCCGGTGGAGGAGCTCCGATATGCTTCGAACAGTAGCTGGATCAAGGCCCACTATAAGCATCGTTAATTGACGTTCTAATCCAACCGAAACCCCGAGAAACTTACTGAAGGGGTCGTCGAGCAGCAGAAGCTCCGGCTTGCCGAGCAGAGCCTTTGCGATGCGCGTCCGTCTTGTTTGACCATTGCTCAAGTTTGCGACGGGCATGTCTAGCAGATCCCCCAGGCGCAAATCCTTGACAACTCGGAAAAAAAGGTCCTCATCACGAACAGTGCCGTCTTTTTCTTCCTCCAACGGGTTGAGCGACGTTTGGCCCTTCAGGTATTGCTGGACGGTCCAGTCGGTCTCCTCCCGCAAACTCTCATACCGAGCACTCAGGTATGCACCGCGCGTGCCGCCAATCGCCCCCGAGCCCTCGCCACTAAAACCAATATACTGAATCGCATTGGCGGGGTCCCGTAACCGAGTGTCCTTCTGCGCAATGTTGTCTGTGAGGAGGTACGGATAGCTGCGTCCAGTGGGTGGGATACAGATGTACTGGCCGCGAAGCACGTTGAGGAACTGCGTCCGGCAAGGGGACCCAATGATAGCCCAATGCTGATGGCCTTCTTTGCCTGGCTGAGATGGAAGGAGGAAATTTAGGTTCGGGAATAACGGTGGGTTCGCGCCCTTGGCTTCATCTTCTGGGGTCGGATAGTTTTCGTAGAATGTGGCGTTTTCAATGCGAACCAGCGGCGGCGGCGGCGACGACGACGAGGAGGACGATAGTGCACGAACGACGGATGGGACGCTGCAGGGACGAACGAGCCTTGTCCGCAGCGGCGGTAATCGCAGCATTATTGGCAATGGCATGAGCCGAGCTGTGCCTTCACGGGGACTTTGATGCGGTTCAAGAAAAGGTCCGGTCTCGGCCTGATTTCCGAGGCTTCTGTCACGTGTGCGAATACTCCAAGAATAGTCCAAGACAACGAGAGCGAGGCGATTCAGTCTTGTGCCGGTTGGCAGCCTGACATATTATAGGATAAAATGGAGAATGCGTATGCAATATTATATGTACTCAAGAGTATATACAATATAGTGATGTGGGTGTTTTCTCCGCACCGCGGACCAGTGCGCCGACTCCGGAGTCCATTAACGAGGATCAACTAATCCATTCCACTGGGGTCATTTTGCGGGTGAACAACAATAACACAAGAGGACGGTATGGATACTTACCGTCTAAGAATCCTTGACTTGTTATGAGCTCATCTATATCTTTGCAATGTACAAATACGTGCTTTATCTCTCGCGAGTCTCCGAATCTCCGATTCCTCGCCGACCCGATACGTCTCCAACCGCTCCATAATTATTGATCGATTATCGTCTATTTCGTCGAATAATCGCGTGCCATTCTTCTCAGAGCGGACTGCCGATCCGCCGCTCAAGCACCAACCCCTGGTCCTTTCACCATTGCTACCGCATCACGATCGCATCTTTTCCTGCCATTACATTCACAGACCAACGCAAGGAAAGGAGTCACCATGTCGCTAGACGCGCTTCCCTCTCTTCCTCTTTTCCTTGAAGCGAAGAAGCATGCCCTGGCCAATCCAGATAAGCTGGCCGTTATCGATACGACCAAGGTCCAGCAGTTTACCTTTGCCCAGCTCCTCGCAGATGCCGCAGCACTCAAGAAACGGATTCTGGAGGAATTGACTCTTACCAGCACTGGAGACCTGGACGAACGGCGTATTGCTTTCCTAGTTCCTAATGGATACGACTACGCCGTCACGCAATGGGCCGTCTGGGCCAGCGGCGGCATCTGTGTACCCCTCTGTACTACCCCACTATTCAATACCATTTGGTTATGGGTATAGCACAGCTAACAGATTGATGCTAGGCACTTCGCATCCGGTAAAGGAACTGTTATATACAATCGGCGACTCCGATCCCTCGCTTATCATCATCCACCCGGCGTTCGAGAAATTCGAGGCCCCTCTCCGTGAGGGCACCGCCGACACCCCACGCCTCTTCATGACCCTAACGCCCTTCACGCAAAGCCCGTCGCCTCCGCAACTGCCCGAATTCTCCCCAGTTTACTACCCAGAGCGCCGTGCGCTCATGATCTACACAAGCGGCACAACTGGCAAACCCAAGGGCGCAATCACCACTCATAAAACCATCACCTTCCAAGCGCAATGCCTCATCCAGGCATGGCAGTACCAGCCCACCGACCACCTCATCCATGTCCTCCCCCTTCACCACATCCACGGCATCATCAACGGCCTGACAGCCACCCTCCTCGCCGGCGCCACCGTTGAAATGTACCCGAAATTCGACCCCGCAACTATCTGGACTCGCTGGACAAACAAGGGCTCTTCAACCATGTTCTTCGCCGTTCCTACCATCTACTCCCGTCTCGTCGACTATTTCGAAGCACATATCCGTGGTACAGAGCAGGAAACACCCGCCCGCGAGGGCGCAGCAGCACTCCGCCTCCTTGTCTCTGGCTCTGCCGCCCTCCCGACCCCCATCAAGACCAAATTCGCCACCATCACGAACCAAACCCTCCTGGAGCGCTACGGCATGACAGAAATTGGCATGGGTCTCAGCTGCGGGCTCGATGTAGCGCAGCGCATTGACGGCAGTGTCGGCTGGCCCCTTCCCGGCGTCCAGGTCCGCCTCACAGACAAGGAAACAGGAGCCGTAATTGAGGCCGCAGACGTCGATGGCATGATCGAAGTGAAAGGCGACAACGTCTTCTCCGAGTACTGGCGACGGCCCGAGGCTACGGCCAAGGAGTTCACTGCGGACGGGTGGTTCAAGACCGGCGACGTTGCGCGACGGGATGAACGAGGCGCATACTACATCCAGGGCCGCGCCTCAGTTGATATCATCAAGTCCGGTGGGTACAAGATCTCTGCGCTGGAGGTAGAGCGTAAGCTGCTGGCGCTGGATGAGATCGCGGAAGTAGCTATTGTTGGGATTGCCGATGAGGAATGGGGTCAGCGTGTTGCTGCAGTTGTAAAGCAGAGGCCTGGTGTAAGTTAATCACCCTTTCCCTGATTTCACAGAAGCCGCTCCTAGAAAAAAGGAAGAAAGGAAAGCAAGATACTGATGGGATAAACTAGACGGAACCACTAGAATTGCAAACCCTGCGCACACGCCTGAAGCAGGAGATGGCGCCGTATAAAATCCCCACCGTGCTGAAGATCGTCGACGGTATTGAGCGGAATGCCATGGGGAAAGTCAATAAGAAAGACGTCGTACGAAAATATTGGCCTGAGTTGGCCGAATAGATGACCCCTGATAGAGTAGAACGTTCGCATTCACGTTAGGGTTTCATAGATATAGAACCTTAAATACATAAATAATTGAACATTGGACCACCATTCTCCATGCCTGAGCTTGACGGGATACTCGAACATCAATTAGAGCTGGATTCAGCCTCCGAACTGACCCTCGGTACACATCAAACCTTCCTCAGAAGATCCACAACCATCCCATACACCTCATCTCTGATTTCCGCTCTCTCACTACCCGGTCTGCAATTCTTGTCAAACTGATGCCCACAGCCCTGCACTTGATGAACAATAACCTTGCGTCTTTCCTCGCCCACGCCATCAACCCTGATCCTCTCGGCGAGCTCCTCAGCCTCTTTAGCCAAACAGTCATACTCGGCTGTCACAAAGAGACACCGCATCGGAAAGCGGTTGGCATCTGCGTAAGCTGGCGAGATCCTAGGATTCTTTAAGACGTCCTCACCATTCCTCCCGGTGGCGTTGGGATCCGACTCCAACTCCAGCTCCGACTTTGAGCCCTCTTTTGGTTCTGCGCCCGCAAATACGTTCACCAGATAACACTTCTCCATGATATTCATCATGAATGTTGGGACAGAGCCCATTCCGCCCAACGGCGGCTTTTTTTTACCATTTCCCGAACCCCTATTTCCATCCTCTCCCGCCTCGGATCCGTATTCCGAAGGAGCCACTTTCATCTCAGGAGGTGTACATGCATCAAGAACGGGATAAAATAACACAAGACCCCAAAAAGTGCCGGGTGGGAAAGAATTCACCGCAACAGACGCCGCAAGATTTCCTCCTGCACTAAACCCTCCAATTGAGATCCTGTTGAGGTCAAATCGGCTAGGCTGAGAACGGACCCAGTGCACCACGGAGACGAGGTCCTCTATTGCGCAGGGGAAGGGGTGCTCAGGTGCGAGGCGGTACCCAACGTCTATCACTGTGTGGAAGGTTTTGCTTGAGATGAGTCGGCAGTATGATGTGTCGAGGCCTAGGCCTGGGATTATGAAGCCGGACCCGCAGGCCGTTATTAAGACGGGGCTTGGGTTGGATTTGTCAGTTGTTGGTTGCGGTTGTGATTGGGCTGGAGGTGGGTTGTAGATGTGTACCTTTATGTTGTGGGTTGGTGATGGAGCTGTAATTGTGGTTTCAGACTTTTTCGAGGGAGAGATGGTGATTGATGGAATGTACTCGATGAGATCTGGGTCCGGCTTTGTCTTTATGGTGAAACGGACGACTGAAACAATGATAGCCCGAAGAAGCTTCACGAGGAGTGTTAGGGAGGAAAGACGGGTTTTGCGTCGGAGGGTGCTGAGGATTGCCATTTTGATGGTGGGTGTTGTGTTGTTGTGTAGAAGGTGTACTCCGTAAACGAAGGTTGGAGGGGAAAAGTGGCAGACGGATAGTCAGGTTCCAATATAGGAGGTTTAAAGTAGATGCGGGATATTTAGATAAAAACCATGTAGAGATTGAGAAAGGTAAAATAACCTGTAGAAGAGACAGGGTTCGCTATATACCAGATATTCACCGAGCTGATCTTGCACCCATCCACTATTAATAGCTCATATATGCTCAATTCACTGTAGACAAGCAAAGATACCGACCACATGATCTTGCCCAAATCATGGCTTAACAATATTCAAAAAAGGCAACGTCAGATTCTTGAAGAAAGTGACAGATTCGTCCTCACCAATGGTCGTCAACTCGTCCTCCGAAAGCCCACAAACAGACGCATATGAGCCATACTTGCGCTTTTTTTTGGCGACATACTTGGCGTATTCGTCAACAGGGCAGCTTTGACCTGGTCCGGACCGACAGGAAGGCACAGCTAGGACAATTTGTCAAATGGAGTTGAGCAAAGAAGCGGCCTGGACTCTTGAATCCACTTACGGTAAACAGCATCATTGAGCAGAATACGCACGTTGACTGAATTGCCCTTGCGGGCCTTGCAGTTCAGACGCTCGAAAGCGATTGTCGCCCTCATGGGCGATGTGCGGCTACTAACGAAAATCTAGGGAGGTTAGACTAGCTGGCTGTGGATAGTGATGTCAAACTCACTCTATCTCTATCGATTCGCTGCGCGGAGAGCGGTTCTTGGTTGTCGAAGACGCCAAGGATAGACGCTAGCTCGTTGATCTGGTTGTCGTGGGTGAAAGCCACAATGAGAGGTGGAAGCTTCTCTGAGCCACTGCTCGTCTCTGTGGTGGCGTTAGGGCCTTCCTTAAGAAGATTTACAATGCCCTGTAGAACTGGGAACTGGACGGTCATATTCTTGCCGGCACCCGCACCTACGGCCAGCGTCAGTCATCTCAACACTCAAGGGGCTGGCTCCGACTCCTACCCGTGCCGTAGTAGTAGCGCAGATCCTGACGATACTCGTACTGTAGAATCTCCTTCTTCGTAAAGACGTCGCAGAACGGGCTTGTGCTCCCAGTGATCTGTGTCTCGAACCCGCACAAGTACGGGAAGATGGAGACCTGGCTGTCAGTGAGAGTGAGGTTGCCGCGGATCAACTTGTTCAACCTCTTCGTGATGGGAGGAAGATAGATCGAATCCCAGGTAGTGGCGTAGTCTCCTCCACTAGCATCTTTGAAAAGTGGGCATTGATCTGAAGTCGCCAGGGAGTTACCTGCTGCACCGACGGCGTCTGCATCGATCGCGTAAATGTCGGCATAAGATGAATTGGGCCCTAGGTAACCACGGACGAATAGCCTGGTCTTGTCAGATCTGACCACGCATGGAGCTGAGCTATAACTCACCTAGCAGAATCGACTGTCCGTTGGTACTGGTTTGCCCAAAGCAAGAACGGAGTGTTGTCTTTGTAGAATGTTGGATACCGGAATCGCAGATCGGCTCCAAGATTATACCTTTTTAAAAAGTCAGCACAGCTGCCTCTCTGTGGTATTAGACAGCTCTCACAATTCCTTGTAGCCTGTTATAGACACCTGAGCGATTTGCTCTTCTGGGTGACTCAGAACAGGCTTCCAGTCGGGGAGGAACTCCAAAGACCCAGAGGCACGGAAAGTGGCCGATTGGATCTGCCGACACATCCACGTTAGTTTAGTTAAATAATGGACCTCTTCGGAAAGATTACCGCTTCATGCAAAGCCTGCCACTCCTCATAGGCACCAGGGTCAGGATATCTGCTACCGTGGCGAACGACATAAACGGCTTGGTCGACCGAGCAGCCATCAGGGATATCAGAGGATATTTTGTTCACATTCGGACCTATCGCAATCAGTGAATGCTGGGCTAGATAAGGCCTTGGGCGGAATACCAGCAAACCACGGAGAACTAGCACCCAGATGTTCCAACGGGTCAAACGAGGCAGCATATCCCGTAGAAGCTAGACTTATCAGCCAGATGAGCGTCTGTTTCATTTTGCTGTCTCTTCTGAACGAGCGAGATTGGAGTATCAGCTGAGGAAGGATGGCAATCCCGCGTCTCCAACCGACCCTTTATACTCAAGAGGACCCTCCGCACGTCTAGCCGGCTGGGAAATCGTGCATCGCGACGATAACGACGGGGACTGATTTAGAGCAAAGAAGATTATGGCCGCTAGGTGCTGACGGTGGGGGAGACGTCAAGCCTGAGTCGTGGAAATAGATTAAATTCGTCAAACTGCGCCGTTCGGCTAGCGAAATGCCACCACGTGCGGTTTGGTCGAAATGAATATATCCTAAACCCATTCCACTTCGCCGGAAATCGAACGCAATAATCCTCATGGCGGTCTTCTGTCCCTGTTCTAGGCTAGTTTTCCTCGCGTCGGGCTTCGTCACGTTCGGTTCCTGTTGGTTGAACGATGCCAGGGTAGATGCGAGGCGTTGTTAGCTCAGGTACGCCAGCCGAACCGCCTGAGCGATGTAGGATCTAGCCAAGGGGTGAATCTTGCATCTGGCCATAGCCAAGAAGTCCTTATTCTGAACTATACCCAAGTTAATTAGAAGGAATTCAGCATAAAGCAAGATCTCAGACCACATCTCGTTGGACGGTGCAGTTCAGTCGTCACCCCGCCGCGCGAAACTGTTGGGATCATTTTCCATTTGGGAGCGGAGTAACCTTGGAGCAAATAGCGAGCTGATTTCAAGAGGATAGGATCAGACTCGCTGGAAAGTACCGTAGGCGAAGCTCAAAGGAACGATGAGCGTAGGTAGGAGCTGGAGAGTGTTTACGAAAGCACAGCCAGTAATCAACATCAGCCGCCGCACACAAATCAATCGACCTCTGTGCTTTTTCATTTCTTATGTTTATAGGGACGAACATGATTATGCATGAATTAAATTATTCTTCAAGGGGAGAATATTGGGAGAATAATGTACAATTAGTGTTCCTTGTTGACCAATTCCACCCAAACCCAGTCTATCCCATCTATTGCCAAATGCGCTTCAACACCAAAAGCAGTCCATGTCCCAGTGCAAGATCCCGACCCAAATTCAGTCCAATATTCCCAACCCCAGATATCCCGCGCTCAAATGCAAACCAGAATAGAAAAAAAGGAAAGGGTAAAAAAAAAAAAAGAAAAAGAAAAAGAAAAAAAGGAAGAAAAAAAAAAACACGAAACGAAAACAAAACACCCAAACCATACACAACACGCAGAACACCATACATACGCCACACATAAACCACACATGACACCAAATACAGATACCACATATACATCACACATAACATAACCATAAACATGACGGGAGTCATCGAGTTCATAAAGGGAGATTCATCTAATCTACCTGACGGGCCTATATCTGCCTCGCCAGTGCTACAAGGTATATAACTCTGCATAACTTTTGGACATAGCATCGACCAAGCAAAAAAAAACATAACAAATACAGTCGTCGCCGCGGAGAAAACAGGAATTGCTCGCTGAATCTATAGAAACATAGATAAGAGTCGCCCAAGGCATACGTCTAAGGCGCCATGATCAGTGCAAGCAAGGCCATCCGGCAGTAAAGACCGTATCTCATCTGCATCCACATTAGCATGTCGAACTCACTACTAGGGCCACGGGATTGGAGACTCACCTGTCGGAAGTAGGCTGCCCGCTGGTCGAAGTCAACCTCTTCAGAAACTTCGGCATTCCTAGGCAGAGGGTGCATCACGACCATATGGCTCTTGGCGTGCTTGAGGAGAGCGTTGTCGATGATGAAACTGTTCTTGAGGCGTTCATACTGCTCAAGGTCGGCGAAGCGCTCCTTCTGCACACGAGTGGAGTACAGAACGTCAGAGCGGGCGACGATTTCAGGAGTCAGCTCCTCAGACTCCGTGAGCAGCTGACCGGTTGCGAGCAGTTGCTGGCGGATGTCCGCAGGCAAGGACAGATCCTTGGGCGCAACGAGTTGAACGCGGACATCGTAGAATTGGAGCAACTTGATGAGCGAGTGGACAGGACGGCCGTACTTCAAGTCGCCGGTGAAGGTGATGGTCAGACCGCCAACAGTTCCAAGTTCCTCACGGATGGTGAAAAGGTCAAGGAACGCCTGAGTGGGGTGCTCAACACTGCCGTTTCCACCGTTAATGACAGGAACGGGAGAGAACTTGGCAGCAACCTCGGTGCTGCTGGGCTCTGGGTGGCGCAAGACAACGGCATCTCCGTAGCAGCCGAGTGTACGGAGGGTGTCCTGCAGAGTCTCGCCCTTCTTGGTAGATGAGTGCTCAGTTGAGATGGCGATCGTTCGTCCTCCAAGTCTCTGCATCGCAGCGTCAAACGAGGCGGAAGTCCTGGTGGAAGGCTCGTAGAAGAGAGTGCACAGGAGACGGCCCTTCAGGATGTCCAGGACGCCCTCGCGCTGAACGCCGAGTCGCATTTCTTGTGCCACGGTGAAAAGCAGGTGAAGGTCAGCTCTGTTGAATTGGTTGACAGAGAGCACGTGCTTTTGTTTAAAGGGGGACCGAGAAAGCATCTGTAGCAACGGCGAAGAGGCCCGAGGCACAGGGGTGTACAGGGGCGGACCAAGTTCGGCTCCAGTGGCGGCAGGGAAGTGATCCACAGGCTTGCGTCCCAACCGTGCAGGAGTGCCGGCAATGGAGATGGACTGCCTACGGTCTAGAGCACCATCAACCCGTGGAGACATCGCCTTGAGGGATGGAGATGCAGGCACAATCCTGTGACCAGACATATCCGAGCCTTTAGGAGCATCAGGAGTGATTTCGCTGTCAAGACAAGACGTCTTCCCTTGGAAGATGACACGCTGAACAAGGCCCTTGACGCTCTTGCCACTGAACGGCGACCAGGCCTGCGCGCTCTGGAACAGATAAGGACGATCGATCTCGACCTCAACCGAGCTGTCCGACTGGTCGTGCAGCTCAAAAATCTTCTTGGGGTTCTCGTACAGACGAGCAATGATGTCCTCAACAGTCAGGCGGCCTTCGGAGACAGCAGTGAACAGCAGAGGCAGAGCCTCAGCGATACCGGCGGCCGGAGATCCCTTCTCGCCAGCAAGCTGGTAAGGAATGCTGCCAATTGAGAAGATATCGATCGTGCTGAGGTGCTCCCACAAAGCCTTCTGATCTTCTGCCGTCGGCAAGAATGCAGCCTCAGGGTAATCATCCCGAGACAGGAAAAGGCAGTAGATGGAAACATCACAAGTGACCTTGAGACCCTTCTCCTTGCTAAGGGCGATCAGCCCAATATCCTCCTTAGACGTGACGCTCATAACGTGGATGTTGCGGCTGTGGAGGCTTGCCAGAAGCAAGACCGACGCGAGATCCGTCGACTTAGCATCTGTAATGATAGGCTTGCTCGAAGGCCATGCGCCAAAGTGGCTGGTAACAGCGGCAACCTTGCTGATGTTTCCAGAAAGATGGTTGAATGGGATGAACAAAGAGCCAACCTCGCCAGTCAACTGTCCAACTTCAGCAGAGTTGGAGGAAGTTGCGACAACCGAGAAGTTGTAATCGCAGAAAGAGGCCTTGCCGGCGTTCTGCTGGACAAGTTTCAGGGTGCGAGCATCCGTGATGGAGGAGTCGACGCCAACTGGCATCACCCGGATCATGCTGAAACCAGCTGCGATAGAAGCCTTGGTCACAGCCTCAAAATCCTTGGAGTCTGCACTTCCAAGGCCAGGGACGAAAGCGCCAACGTTAATTAGACCAGGGAGGATAATCGACCGGTGGCTGGTCTGATAGTCGATAGTCTGCACATTGAGTGCGTAGTGGCGAGCAATAGCCTCGATCAAAATCTTCGCGTTCTTGACATTGGTCACCAACGGCGTCTGGTAGTCTACAGCCATACGACGGGTGCGGTAACCCTTGCTCATGTAGTTGGCGGGTCGTCGGAACCGGTTGCTAGACGGCAAGTTGATATAGAGATCGATGAGGTTGTTTGCCAGATGCTGAGTGAGGGAGTACTCGGACTTGATATCCTCATCCTCACCAGGCAGAATCTCCAAGTACTTCACCGGAACACCGTTCTCCTTCAAGAAATCCGCAGTACCAGAGGTTGCAAACAGCTCGAAACCGACATCACGCAACTTGATGATTGAAGGCAGCATCTCCATCTTTTCCTTGTAGGAACCAATGGAGAGCAGGATGTTGCGCTTCGGAAGCTTGAATCCAGTGGACAGGAGTGCCTTCAGGTAGGCCTCGTACTTGTCACGACCGAACGAAGCGACCTCTCCGGTGGACGCCATCTCCACGCCCAAGACAGGGTCGGCTCCAGCAAGTCGAGAGAATGAGAATTGTGGAACCTTCACACCAACGTAGTCCTTGGGAATGGTGACCGGGGGATACTCAGCGAAAGGAGCACCAATCATTGCCTTAGTCGCCATCTCAATAAGGTCAACACCCATAACCTTAGACACGAACGGGAAAGAACGAGAGGCTCGGACATTGCATTCGATAACCTTGATATCATTGTCCTTGGCAATGAATTGAATGTTGAAGGGTCCAGTCACGTTCAGAGCGTTCCCAATCTTGCGGGTGGCTTCTTCAATTCGTCGAACGGTCTCAGGGTCCAAGTCCTGGGGTGGCAGGATCAGAGTCGCGTCACCAGAGTGGACACCAGCGTTTTCCACGTGCTCGGAGATGAAATGGCCAACCATGACACCATTACGAGCGACTGCATCCATCTCGATCTCCTTGGCATTTTCAATATACTTGGTGATGACAACAGGATGTTCACGGGAGACGTCCGCAGCTTGGTTGAGATAGCTGGCAAGATCATGTTCAGAGTAGACAGTGTTCATGGCCGCACCTGACAACACATATGAAGGCCGAACAAGCACGGGGTAGCCGACCTTGTCACAGAACTCACGGGCCTCTTCGATGCTGGTGAGCTCCTTCCAAGCAGGTTGGTCGACGCCAATACGGTCAAGCATGCGGGAGAACTTGTAACGGTTCTCGGCTCCGTCAATCATTTCAGGCGAAGTACCAAGAATACGAACATTGAGGCGGTGCAACGGAAGAGCGATATTGTTAGGAGTCTGACCACCCATGGACATGATCACACCGCTGGAGGACTCCAGCTGGTAAATATCGAGCACCGTTTCCAGATTGATATTCTCGAAATACAAGCGATCAGCCTCGTCGTAGTCGGTACTAACAGTCTCAGGGTTGTAGTTAACCATGACAGTCTTGTGTCCCTGCTCACGGAGAGTTCGAATTGTCCTCACAGAGCACCAATCGAACTCGACTGAAGATCCGATACGGTAGACACCAGAACCCAGTACCATAATACCATTGTCGTCAAACCTAACATCATGTTCGGAAGCGTTGTAAGTGAGATACAGATAATTGGTCACCGAAGGGAACTCGGCAGCGACTGTATCGATCTGCTTGACAATTGGAATGATGCCAGCCTCCACACGCAACCGTCTGATAGCCAACTCGTTGGAGCTCAAGAACTTTGCAAGTTGGCGGTCAGAGAAACCAAGCTGCTTAGCCTGACGAAGAAGAGGTGCCGTTACGGTGCTAGCATTGTAATTGGTCATGAGCTTGCCAAAGTCACTAAGACCCTTGAGTCTAGTGAGGAACCACTTGTCAATGTTGGTGAGCTTCCAGATGTCATCGACGCTGTAGCCAGCGGCCATAGCGTTTGCGATGGCGAAAAGACGCTGGTCGGAAGGAGTTTGCAACTCAGTCTTGATAGACATGAGGGCGTTGGTCTCGTTGAACCCAAGGTTGTGGAAGTCCACAGACCGAATGGCTTTCTGAATTGCTTCTTCGAAAGTTCTGCCAATGGCCATAACCTCACCAACACTCTTCATGGAGGAACCGAGCTGTGTGGAGACGCGGGTAAACTTCTTCAAATCCCAGCGAGGGATCTTCACAACACAGTAATCGAGGGAGGGTTCGAAGCAGGCACAGGTAACCTTGGTGACAGAGTTCTTGATTTCATTGAGCGGGATGTTCAATCCAAGCTTAGCAGCAATGAAGGCAAGAGGGTATCCGGTAGCCTTGGAAGCGAGCGCAGAAGATCGAGAGAGACGAGCATTGACCTCGATAATGCAGTATTCCTTCGAGTAGGGGTTGAGGGCGTATTGAATATTGCATTCTCCGACAACACCAAGATGACGGATGACGTTAACGGCCGTTGTGCGCAGCATATTGTAGTCCTCGTCAGATAGAGTCTGAGATGGGGCGACAACGATGGAGTCACCGGTATGAATACCGAGCGGGTCAAAATTCTCCATGTTACAGACAGTGATACAGTTGTCCCTGGCATCACGGACGACCTCGTATTCGATTTCCTTCCAGCCCTTCATACTCCTCTCGATCAGGACTTGGGGACTGGCTGCGAAAGCCTTGGCACACAGGTCTTTCAGTTCATCCAAGTTATCAGCGAAACCACTTCCAAGACCACCAAGCGCGTAGGCAGCTCGAACGATGACGGGGAAGCCAATGGATTCGACCACTTGTAGAGCCTCCTCCAGACTGGACGCAGAGGCTGACTTGGCGCACTTCTCGCCAATAGAGTCCATACTACGCGCGAAGAGCTCACGATCTTCGGTGGTGATGATAGTGTCAATCGGCGTACCAAGCACCTTGACACCGAGCGACTCGAACTCATCCTTGAGCTGGATACCGACCTGAAGGGCAGTCTGGCCACCAAAGGTAACGTAGATGGCGTCGGGCCTTTCGTGTTTGATGACCTTTCGCACGAAATCGGCATTGACGGGCAGGAAATACACCTTATCCGCCAAACCCTTGGAGGTCTGGATGGTAGCGATGTTAGGGTTGATCAGAATTGTGTAGATACCTTCCTCCTTCAGGGCCTTGATGGCCTGACTTCCAGAGTAATCGAATTCACCGGCTTGACCAATGCTCAAGCCACCACTTCCCAGAATAAGAACCTTCTTGACTGAGACCCGGGGAGAGGCCTTGATATTTTCGGCCACAGCGCCGCCTGGGAAGTTGACAGGCTTCTGAAGGGCCTCTGGCGAGGCGATGGTGTCTTTGATAGCGTTGATAAAAACGTCAAAGAGGTACTCAGTATCCCTGGGACCGGGTGTGCTTTCAGGGTGGAATTGGACACTGAAGTAAGGTCGGCTGACGTGCCTGATACCCTCATTGCTACCATCGTTCGCGTTGACGAAGAGCTCTTGCCAGTCACTTGGAAGAGTGGAAGAATCGACGGCATAACCGTGGTTCTGAGAGGTAATGTGACACTTTCCAGTCACCAAGCTCGTGCAAGGGATGTTGTGACCACGGTTACCGAACTTCATCTTCAACGTCTGAGCGCCAACAGAGCGAGCAATCAATTGGTGTCCAAGACAAATACCAAAGATAGGAGTCCTCGCCTCCTGCATAGTCTTCGCCAAGTTGTTGACTGTTGTAGTCATGGTGGCAGGGTCACCGGGACCGTTCGAAACGAAAAGACCATCGTAGTCCTTGCCAGCAAGTGTGGGGAAATCATAGTCCCAGGGAACGACGAGAACCTCGACGCCGCGAGCGACCAAGCAACGCAGCTGGTTGAACTTCAGGCCGACGTCCAGGCAAAGAACACGAATAGGGCGGCTAGAGGGGTGCTTCAAAGCAACGTTCTCAGGAGGGGAAAAGAGTTTCGGCTCCCGGATAGAGACTAGCAAGAACATGTTAGAAATCATCAGCAAGCAGGTATAGAAGGCAGCTCACCCTCGCTGACGAGGTTCTTGGTGTTGGGGTCGACCCAGTCAATCTGTTCAAAGGATGATTTCCAGGTATCCTGGGCCAGAGCTGCATCGGTTTCAGCAACATCGGCCTTGTGGAGCAGCAAGCGACCAAGCATGCTACCCTTCTGGCGGATCCGCTTGGTGAGGGCACGGGTGTCAACCCCGTGAATGGCCGGGACACCTTGCTCCTTGAGCCACTGGCCCAGTGATGACTCGGCAAGGAAGTGAGAGTAGTTCTCTCCGGCATATGTCGCAACGACCAGAGCTGCAATGTGAATCTCGGTCGACTCAAAGTGCTTCGGTAATGTCTTCAGCAGCTCATCCATGGTCTCCCGCGAGGGAACACCATAGTTGCCGACAAGAGGGAAGGTGATGACAAGGATCTGGCCACGGTAGGAGGGATCCGTGATGGACTCTGGGTATCCCACCATACCGGTCTGGAAAACCAGTTCTCCTGCCACACTCTTCTCAGCACCAAAGTTGTAGCCCTGGTAGACTGTACCATCCTCAAGCTCGAGCGCACACAGTCGCCCTGTGCTACCCTCGATCCTTGAAGATGCAGGAGGAATAATGCCGCCATTGGCAGTCTCCGTTGGGGGAAGCGGTTGCAATTCCTTGCTGATCGCGTTGTAGGCAACGGCTCCTCCAGCCTGAGGGCTCGAAGGAAGAGCCGGCTCCTCGTGGCCGACGGTCTCAGGCATATTCTCGATAGTCGTGTGCGGTGGGGGTTATGAGGGGAAAATTGGTCCTCTCGAGGACAGTTCGGTAGGTACTCACTCTACCGTAGCATCAGCAGCCTCCAAAACTCTCCTTGAGCGACAATGGAGGACAAAGAGAGGGGGGTTTTGTTTGCTGCTTCAGCACGGGGAGGAATATAGGAAGAAGAGAGGGGGACTCAGACGAGCGAGAAATGCTGGAATGGCAGAATAAAAAATTTGAGGATGCGGGCGGACGGAGCTCTCCAATTGGACGGTCAATTCACCGACTCTGGTGAGTTTGGCCGCGTGTGGAAAACTCTTCTCCGATTTCTGGGCCCTGTTGTGAACGAAATTACATAATTTTGCCTCTGATGAGGGCTTTTAGGGCCAGTCAAGCTTCTATTAAAAGGTGATGCGTCATAGCTTGCCGGTCTTTTGGGTGCTCAACGCAGCTTTCACCGTCCGTCTCGTAATACACATAGAACTTCACTACACAATTACTACCCAGTTCTTAATTTTCAAAACTACATTCGACAGTCTGCTGAGACTTTCCACTTCGTTTTCAAAATGGCTTCCAAACCGTCTTCCAGGCTCCGAGGTCGGAAAAGGTCAGACCACGTCTCAGACGGAGTGGGAAAAGCGTGGATCGTGGACAAAGGTTGAGGTCCAATTTTGCAACTTGGATTCAGGCAAGCTTACCCGACCAATCACATGGCTTTGACTAGATTCAGCAGGCGGTGAAAAGCAACCTTGAAGAAAGGCCTCAACAGCATGATCTGCTTGCAAGCTCGCGTGCTGGTTGATTTTCAGTCTTGGCGTCGGATTCAAGCCTTGCATTCCGCTCGGTCTAGCCCAGACTTTCCCAGCACACCGGTTCTCTATGTACAGGGTAGGGAATACGGAACAATCTGACGAAGGTGCAATATAAAAAAATTTTATTGATTAATTCAGTCTACATTATTATATTCCATGATTCCTTGAATATATTTTCATAGATTTTTTCACGTATATATCCTTCTATATATTTTGTGCCTGGACTACGGGAAAGCGGGAGCAGTTCCTTGGTATCTTTTATGGTTGCTGCGATTCGGTGTCCAAATATATATATCCAGATTCCAGAGTAAACAAAGGACAGTCAACAGGGGAAAAAACACAAAAAACACAAAAAAGACTACTGAACAGTAGCTTCAAGAGATCAGTTGGCAAGATCTCGGCAGTTGAATACCCCAGGTTTTATCTATAGCATTTTCTACGATAACAAGAGCCCATCTACAGAATTATTAGTTTCGCGCGCATTGGGCGGCTCCGGTTGAAATAAAGAAGCGGCCATCTTAGTGTCATGTACAATGCTCAGATGATGCCCGTGCGTCATTCCGCCACAAGCTAGGAAATTCAGCGGCCCTGCAGCTGCATCTTGCGAACTTTTTGGGATTTGCCCCCTCCTCCTTCTTGATTCCAGCTGCGCCGCCTGCGGTGCGTTATTTAACAGGCAATCATCAGCAGTCCCGGCTCAAATCCGACGACCGTCCTATTTTCCCCGAACCTTAACGAGGTCTCTGTCGAATTCACCCAAGACGTTCAACCCCGCCGATTCCTTGACCATGCGTTGACAATTCTCGACTTAGCCTCGCCGCTTGTCCATCGGGGGAGACTAAACCATGCTCGCTTCTCTTCTTCGTCCGAAAAAGCGACGAGAGTACGCGCAAAGCTCACAGTTCGCGTCGCGATACGCTACCGACGAGTCGCGATGGCCATTGCTGAACGAAAACGAGGGATACAATGGAATTCGTGAACACCGCGCTGGCTTTGAAGATGCTGAAGAGGAGAGTGTTGAAGATGAGGATGCTGACGGGGAAGACGAGGCCGCGCCCATCGAGTCCACGCCTCTACTTCCCATATTCTCCGCACCTCACCTAGGTAAGTCCTTGATGCTGCCATTGCTTCTATCCTATTTTATTGATCAGATCCCGATCTAGACATTCTGCCCGTCTTTGATATCACACGTTCGATTCGGTCCTTGATCATTTCGCGGTGCGATGTCAATCTGACTTGGGAGCAATTGCGGTCTCCTCAGATCTCGCAGTTCTTGGTGAAGCCAATCCTGCAGAAAATAAAAGAAGTCCACTTTTCGAGGGCTACTCTATATGCACTGATGACCAACTGTCTACAATTCGAGCGGGAAGTTCACTTGAATCCGGGAAATAGCGGAACCAACCAAACTCGGGCGATGGTGAGCGAGCTTCTCGCGATCAAATTGCTCAGGGACTACACTACGCGCGAACTGATTGATGCATTATCCTACGACTTTTACCCTCTCCAGGGTCAGAAGGCGGACGGCGACAGATGGCCTTCCGCAGCCGGAAGTAAATCACGTCCTGGTGCTGCCCGAATTTCATGTCTTGAGGTAGCTATCCGTGCCCAGGCGAAACGCTTCCTGGCACATCCTCTGGTTATCAAGCAGTTGGAAGCTATCTGGGCTGGTACGATTGTTTTCCACTCGGCTGCAGACAGTCTTCACCGTGCATCCACACAGGCTCGCTTTGAACAAAGACCGGGATCCTACGGTGCCACTTCTAGCGGCAACAGGTTCTCAGATAAAAATCTCGGCTCCGGTGCATCAAGTCTACGCCGGTCTGTGACGCTTTACAACCCACGTGATGCCTCGCCGTTTAAGCTCTCCCGTCTTAGGGTCCCTCGTTACAGGCAGTTTCTATCGACCTGTTCCTTTGCCGTTCTTCTTGGTCTATTCCTCGCCGTATTACAACAACGGAGCATAGGAATCACTTTGTTGGAAGTTTTGTTCTGGTTCTGGAGCGCCGGATTTATGCTGGACGAGCTGATCAATTTCAATGAGCAGGGCTTCAGCCTCTACCTCATGAGCTTCTGGAACATATTTGACATTGGCATCCTGGTTCTTCTGTTCTGCTTCTACTGCATGCGGCTATACGGCGCTGTTGTGCCATACGCTCCTAAGCAGGAAGTTGCGGAAAGAGCGTACGATATTCTGGCTGCAAACGCAGTCCTTCTGTTCCCGCGACTATTTTCGGTGCTTGATCACTATCGCTATTTCTCTCAATTGCTTATTGCATTCCGAATAATGGCTTCTGATTTGGTGGCAGTTTTTGTTCTGATCGTTATTGCGTGCAGTGGGTTTCTAGTGGCTTGTCTTAGTATTGGCCAGGATGAAACTCCAGCGTCCGTCGCATACGCCCTCTTCCAGATGGTGATGGGCTTCACCCCGGCTGCTTGGACGCTTTGGGACGAATACGGCTTCCTCGGGCGCGTGATTCTGACTATGTTCTTATTCATCTGTCATTTCGTGATCATGACCATTTTGATCACAGTTCTTACAAATTCATTTATGAGGATTGTGCAGAATGCCAACCAGGAACACCAGTTCTTGTTTGCTGTTAACACAATCTCAATGGTCAAATCCGACGCCCTTTTCTCCTATGTGGCGCCAACGAATATTTTCGCTTGGCTGATCACTCCGCTCCGGTGGATGATCCCGTTCAGACAATATGTGCGGCTTAATCGCACTATCATTAAGATCACCCATATGCCTATACTGTTCACCATCTGCGCATACGAGAAGATGATCTTGAGCCCACAAATGATTGAAGCCACTGACCTTATCGATCGCCCCGTACAATTTGCAACAGGGAACCATAGCCGTCATAGATTTAGAGCTTTGAGTACGCGGGTCTCACGACTGATTCGAGAACCATCTGTGGCCACGTTCCAGCAAGATCGGGCCCTCGCTGAGGTGTTTCGGCAACCGTTTAGCGGAAGACCCAGCCGCAGCCCTGCAAGAGCCATTCAAAGAAAGAGTAACCTTGTCAACGAGTGGATGCAAGGCATGGGTTCCGGGCCAGTCAACCCACCTGATGAGCAGGATTCCGATGAAGTCGACCGACTGGAACGAATGCCAAAAGGGCGTTTTCCTTTTCGACGGAGGCAAACCCGCAGTCTTCGTGACTTTACAGAGTCGATTGCCTCAAACCTCGACGATCATGTACCGCAGGCCATCTCCTCTCCTGTCACGCCGCGTAACGGGAGGAACCTGCTGCCTGACAGAGCACGGCGGTTCTCGCATCATACAGATATTGAAGGCGACAATGAGCTTACCAGCAACGACAACGCTTCGACTGAGCAAAGGTCAAACTCCAGAGATTCCGATGACGAGTCTGGCCGCGGGCAGAGTGGTGGTCTGGTTCAGGGGAAAACCACCCCGAAATTCTACAGCTCTCGTCCGTCTACAGCTAAACGCAGGTCTCGCAAGAACAGTCCGAACCGATTTTCCCGCCACCACTCACGACATCCATCTGGAGCCACAATTCTCTATAATCCAGTATCATCAAGTCACGATGACGAAACCGATCCGGCATCACCTTTAGTTCGACCTAGAATCATACCAAGCCACTCAATCTCTGTGGCCTCAACCAATCGAAATACACTAGAAAGAAGACACAGCTTGGATACTGGCAGAACCCTCAATTCGAATATATTCAGGTCGAACCCAATGTCTGTACCTAACAAAGGGGACATCCTCGGACCCGATCTCGGCCACAGCTCATGGCATCACGAAGCATCTGCGCTCGCCGGTCTGGGCTCAGACCTGGGAGACGGTAAGGCAATCGCCAACGGGTTCGTCGGGGGCGTTCCATCAAGCTTCACCACCCAAATGGCGTACGCAACAGGCGGCATTCGACGCAGAGATAGCCCCAACAGAAACCAGGATCTTCTCAGCAAGCTCGTTCTGGCCCGAATGAATAACATTGAAGAAGGGTTCCGCGAGGTGATCAAAGAAGTCAAAGACCTCCGGTCTAGCCGCAACCAGAGTCGGCTGGATGAGCAACACACCAGCCAACGAGACAAGCGGCGAGCAGAGAAGAAGAAAGCTCTAGGATCAAGGAAGAGTAAGACGAGTGATGGCACTCGAACAGCGGAGCCGACGCTAGCTGGAAACGGTTCGGATATGAATGAGTACGAATGATGTATAATGCATTGCCTTTCCCCTTCCCCACCTTTTTCTTTTCTTTGGTTGATTATGCAGGGAAAACATTTACTATCTACTCCCTGCTTTCAACATTGTTCTTTACGATTGTGCATACATTGGGCGGCTGTCTGACTACAATTCCTGTTTGTGCACTGCTTGCTAGGCTGATCGTGGCTACACGAGATAATATGCTGTACTTTAATGAGAGCTATGAATGAATGCTCTAGGGCCGGCCCTCAATTTATAACACTCACCGGTTCAGTCAAGCCCTCTAATGCTGTTTTGGAAACTAATTTTTTCACATCATAAACACATTCAACAAGTCATGATACGGAGTTATTGACATGCATATAACAATAAACCAACCTATCTGACAAGCTACCACCTACTTAAAAACCTAACTAGCCCTGCTAGCTAAATATGGCAATGCACTCCGCCACACATGATCAAGGTCACTGGAAGACCCTACAACCTAGCAAGATTCAAAAACTCTCCAGGAGCATGGTACTCTGGAACCTCCATCTTCAGTGCATCCCCACTATACCCTAGATCCTCAGCAGTGAGGACAGCGCATTTCTCTCCAATAAGTAGCGCCGTGCTAAATGTATTGCAGCCCACGTTATCGGGGCAGATAGACAAGTCGCAGACCTTCAGTCCTTTAACGCCATGCACGTTCAGCCGCTCGTCGACGACGCCGCCGTGGGGCGCAATGTTGTTTCCCTCGCGCGGGGCCATGCTGCATGTGCCCAGAGAGTGCCAGGTTGTTTCGACGTGGCGTTGAACTGGAACAACCGGGACGTCAATGTTAGTATGAGGAATAGAAGGAATAGTGGACGATTGCGTACCCCATTTCTCGATATGTGCAATGTCTTCTTTAGAATACTCGAGTTCGCTGCGGGCCTCGAATCGGTTGGAGCTGAGGGTTGTTGGGCTGGGTTGTTTACCGGGGGTTAGTGGGTGAGACCAGGAGCCTGCCGGTGATGCATTCGTTAGCATACCCACGGACTCCGAGAGAGGGAAATAAAAGAAAGGAGATAAAGCGTACCGTGCTGAATGCCCGCAGAAAGATGATTCGGTCCCGCATATGCCTTCGTCGTCGCGAGATCCATGTCCTCCGCGCGCGCCTTTGAATCGTACGCAAAGTGCGGGTGCATGCTTGTCACCTCGCCGGCATACGAGGACATGCGCCGTGCTGTCTCGCGCGACTTGATGTACCCCCAGACCATGGCGGCCATGTCACGCTTGTCGTTCATGAAGCCGGCGTCGAAGTCTGGGGCCGCGTAGGGGTCTGGGCTTGTGATGTGTGTGCTGCCCCGGGAGAAGGGATACTCGAGGAAATGGAACATAGTGAAAAACTTGCCGGGGGGCATGAGCATGTGGTCACCGAACCAGCTGTTTCAGAGTACGTTGTTAGCAGTGCAGGAAATATGAGAATGGAACTGCAAGAAGGGCTGCATACCCAGAAATAACAGAGTAGTGCATAACAGGCTTATCCGGCTTATTCTTAAAGTATGTCTCCCAGCCATCGACAAAATCAGGGGTCGGCCATTTCTTGAACTCCTCGAGCTCTTTCTGAGTTGGTCGAATCTTCACACCAGCCTCGATACCGTTCGTGGATAACGGTCCGGTTCCTTTGATGTTCCACTCCTGGAACACTCTCTTCTGGACCTTCGGGTCTCCGCGAAGGAAGTCATCAAACGTCTCGACATCTGGCTTGGCTCTGTATGTGGAGAACGTAAGGTAGTGGTCCTGGAAGTTGCGGCCAACGCCGGGCAGGTGCACGATGGGCTTGACTCCCGCGCGGCGGAGCTTCTCCGAGTCCCCAATTCCGGATCGTTGCAGGATCAAGGGTGAAGAAAGGGTACCGCCGCTGACGATAATCTGCTTGCGCGCTCGGAAGATGCGACGCGGTGGCTCTTTGCCGTCGAGGGGCTTGGTTGGAACGGTGACGACTCCGACGGCACGGCCGTCTTCGATGATGACCTTGTCGACTTTGGTGTTGCATTGCAAATGCAAGTTGGAGTATTTGGCACGCGTGCTGTGCACATAGGCGTGGGCTGCATCGCTGCGTCTTCCTAACTGGTGTTAGTATGATAAAGGGTAGATTGGAATTAACACCAGACGTACCGGTATCGCGGTTGATCCACTTCAGCCAGTGCTCCGCTCCGTGGCTATCATGCTATCAGTATGGTACGGCACCTGTAATGAGATCACATACCCAGTCTTCAGATCCTGGAGGTCGTCGGTAACAGGAATGCCCTGGGACTCAGCGGCGCGCAGGAAGTCCTGCGCTATCGGGTAGGTATAGTTGCCGAATGAAACCTTGATGGGTCCCTCAAAGCCATGGATCTCTGGGTTATTACAGGCCCGCTGGTAGGTCTCATGTTTTTTCATTAGAGGCAGCAGCTCCTCGGTCGTCCAGCCTTTGGCCTGGAAGTCGTCGTAGTCAGAGGCTGAAGCTCGGGTGTACATCTGATACGTTAGCGGGGGCACTATCATTTAGGGCAATATGGGCTGGTAATACCATGAAATTAATGGAGCTACCACCACCCAAGATGTTCGCGCAGGGAACAACAGCCTGACGCCCGTCCAGATGCTCAGATGGCCGGGAGTAGTAGAATGAGGCCGTCTTGGAGTCGAGCTTCATGTTGACGGGGTAGATACCGGGACGGTAGACCCTGGGCTTGTCAGTAATGAGCTCATCTTCACACGGAGCCTCGAGTGAAGAGCACTCCTACCATGGGTTATTCAGATTACTCTCGCCAGCCTCAATCAATAGCACAGACAGGTTATGGTCGAGGTTGGCGAGACGGCCGGCAGGGACGCATCCCGAGCTGCCTCCGCCGCAGATGATGATATCGACCTCTTCGGGGATAGTCATTGTTGCTATTACCCAGGATCAGAAAGATCAATTATATCTCTTGGCCAGGAGACCTGATCTTTAGAGATAGAAGAGTGAAAGCACTCTGCAGCCGGGGGTTTGCTGGGTCTTTATAGACCTGGAATGAACATCGTCTTTCCCCGCTTGCTCTTCTATCTGTCACTCTCCCTCTTCACTAACCCCAATCTCATCTAACCCCACGCGCGGGGAAGAACAGATGAAGCGTGAAAAGCGGAGAGCTCTCTGCACACTCCTAAACCAGCTGGAGAGGTCCATACAGCTCGCCTTGTGCCGGAGGGGAAAGCTCCCCTGCCGCTGTCTTAGCAGCGATGTTATGGCAATCGGGCATGGATTATGCGGAGACAGACCTGATACGAAGAGATAAGCCCAGGGGATTGGTGAGAGGCGGATTTCATTCCATGTAAGACGCTGAAAGACATTTGGAGATATACCTCCTCACTCCTGTTGAGTCTCCAATTCTGAGCCAAGAGAGTATCTGTCTCCGCTTGATGCAAGTGCGTCTGTGATCCGTTGGCAATGTAAAGCGTGCATAGACAACGATCAGAATAGGCTAGGCTATCGTTGTTGGGAGGCAGATCCGTATATCGTGTATATGAGGCTACTCTCTCTTCTCAGTACAGAAGACTGGTGACAATCCCGTACCGAAAGAGGGCATCAGAATCAGCTAAACGAGAGTGCCATTCTCCCAGAGGAATTGACTCTGTACAGAAGTCAGTTATCCATCTCGAGTCTACCGTCCTATGGACGAAGTACGTCTGCCTTGCGCTCCACACAGGTGGAGAAATGCCGGTAGGCTAAATCCTGCTTGCGGGGTTATGCTTATTGCAGTGTTATTTTTACCTCTCGAACAGGGGAGTAAAACGACGGAACCCCACAGATAAGACAGCTACTGACAGCTTCCCCAGTCGGTGTCATCATATAATAACCAGAAGCCAGGTGGAACTCTTCTATATATTACGGCCAAGTAACAGGACAGCAGCACTCATAGACAGAAAGATAATTCCGAGACCCAGGCAATCTCCATGCGCAGAGCACATTTATAAATGGACACACTCACTAATGAATCAGGCCTTTCCAATTAAGAAAGTCTAGCCTTGCTCCCTGAATCAACGGTGTTTGGAATGGTGGGGAAACGGCGGGATCCCCGGCTGAATGCGGGGTCGAGCTTGGGGATGGCCGGAGATCCAATCGATCCTAGCCTCAACGATAGAGCTAGCCAAAGGTACATGCTCGCTATGACCACGCGTCCCCTAGCGTACCAATTCGGCCGGGCACTGGGCGAACAGAGCCAAGTACCTCTGCATAAGCGGCCCATCTAAGACCATCAGCGGCACCATAACCAATCGAGCAGTCAATTGCATCCAATGTCAGTTTTCAGCTCCAAAAATACAGGGTAATCCTCTTCCTAGCCTCTTGACGCTTTGTGATAGACCGTACAACGCATTCAGGTGGATGCATCCCTCGACCGGGCAGTGGTGGATAAACTCGCATGTATGCAGTCCAGGTGCATGATCCAGAGCCCCGCCTCTCGTTTCGATTGGGTTGACAGAAAACATTGCATTATTCGCGCTAGGTAGACGCATTTGGACTTTTCAAGCGTCTTCTAGGTGCGGAGAGGGCATTGTCTCCAATCCGAACTATCTTGAAAGGTAGAACCTGTCGTCCGTCTATGTGGGCTTCAGGGCTGCTCTGTCCAAGGTGATAAACTTGTGCGCAGCGTTGGCCAATGCGCAGACACAGAAGATTTTGGGTGGAGTTGATTGCCATTATGTATCGGGTATCATGAAAAAGTGACCGAAAAGAAGCAAATGCTGTATGGTAATAGGTAGGTGAAAGTTGGCCATGGCTCTACCTCGGAAGAGCCTCTGCGAGCCAAAATCGGCCATTGTTATCAAGAACCGTATTCAAATCAATCTGATCCATGGCCATCGTCGGCCGCAAGCCCATATCCATCACATCCCGAGCGACAGCCTTGATCTGTCGCATAATCGACTGCGAGATTGCCCAGGTGTTGGCCAGAGTTTTGAAAACTCCGATAGTCAGCGCCAAGCGATCGCGGCTGGGATCTGGCATTTGCCCTGCTTTGACTGAGCAGGCGGCAAGTTGCACAATCGAACTCATAACAAGCGAGCAGATGAAGAACGGCGTGTGCTTAACTACAGGCATGCGGATGGAGGCTAGCGAGGAAATTTCGCTGGCTGCTTTAAGGGCTTTCATGGCGTGGGAGTGGTGTGAAAATGCCGGGACGGAACATGGCCCGTGGTGACCGCAAATGACTTCGGCCGCAACGGCTGGCGATGAAAGCAAGTCTGAACGCGGGAAATGGAGGTAAATCGCCGTGCCATTCACCACCATTGTCGCCTGGAACATCATCTCGTCAACGGTCCCGTCGGGGCGCAAAAGCTCTGCTTTAGATTCAGGGAGGTGATGAAAAAAGCTTGTGATTCGGGCGTCAATCGATTCCACTTGGTCCTGCTGGCCTTCAACCAGGTCTTGAATGGCCACAACACGTCCTAGGATACGCGCCGCTTCGATTCGATACGTATAGGATGAGAAATCTCGCTCCTCGTCGGCAAAGACACGCTCATCAAACTGCGCGATCGTGGGTGGCGGCGGAGGCTCTATCCCGTCCTGATATATCCGCTCCTCGCAGGGAAGTGGTACTTCGAGGGGCACATGATGTGTTCGAGGACTTTTTTGAAGTCCAAGTGCTGTCAACATAGCCTCAATGATGAACAATTCCCACCATGTACGTCTTAGGCACTCCTCCCTAAGCGGATTACCACCGCCCATTGTGGTAGCGAAATCCCTAGTATGAAGACCGAGCTCAAAGGCCAGGTCAACTGCGGTAATAAGGCAATCTTTGGCCTTATCCCGTTCGTTTCGCGAATGGAGCACAATCGCGAGTAGGAGAAGAGCTTGAATCTTCTCCAACGTTCCTTCCTGCTCCATAACAGTCGTCATGATGCCGGGTCGATAAGTCTCACTCGACGCGGCGGGAGTGAAATGAGATCCCACAAACTTGATGACTTGCTCAAGGTAAGGTGGCACACGGTTGTGATAGAGTGTCTTGATCGGAGGCAAGATGGGGTGCGAAGGGTGGAAGAACTGATAGTAAATGTCGACAAGATATCCATCATTGGAAAGTGATGACGACGATTCAGGGGTCAGAGGTGCGTTCTTGGTGACCACTTGCTGCGAAGCCCCAGGTTGTTCAGTGAATTGGGGACTACTTCCCGAGGAGGTTGAGGCAGGAAGGGTGGCCGAAGGCACATATGGATAAGGATTCAAAGCATTCCAATCCACAGGCACATTGTAGAACCCAACATTAGGGTCAAAAGATGGTGCAAGATCGGCTGGTAGTTGCTCAGGTGAGGAAGGATTGGCGCGCCGCTTCTTCGAGGGGCCCTTGTATCCTCGCCGCGACGGGGTATACTGGCACTCTGCACCTGTGGCGGCACAACGGCTACACACAGGCGTGGCTCCATCACACTTGAGGTGCTTATGGCGACATAGAAGACAAGCAAGAAGAGACGGACCCGTGGCCCGCGGTTGTTGAGTCAGAGCCTTTGCAGGCAAATAATGCTCGTTCATCGTGGCTCTGATTCAATGTCTCTAGCCGGAATTTTGTAGCGATAGAGAGATCGTGATATACGCAGGGGGCATAAGCCTAAGGCCGATCGATCGCCCCTCTTATATACCGAAATAAACGAGTGTGATAACTACCCGTGACAAGCGGAACCGAACCAGATATGCGGGGATGGCACAAGAACAAAAAGCTTCAACAGCCGCAATTAATCGATGTGTCCAGCAATTCCAAAAAGAAAGGATGGAAGGGAAGGGATTGAAAACCTGAACAACAGTATTAAGCGGCGAGTAAATCGGGCTTGCTCAGGAGGCTTGTCACCAGCCAGGTTTGTAACCGGGCCGTTGCAGCAGTCTCCGATCCTCTTTGGATGCGACTAACCTTGAGGTTAGACAAGATTGATGAGGGACACGACAACGGTCCTGAATGGGCCCAGGCGCAACGGCAATGGAACCTTCAGCCGACACTCTCGATGGCTATTCGATGGAGGGTATGATGGTTGCAAAGTAAGTTGGGGTGGTCGGAGGGAGCTCCCCGCTGTTGAAATGATGCCGGAGTAATGTGGATTAATTATGTAATTATACCCTTGTGCTACAGCTCCTCGTGCTACCCGATTCGGACGGACTGTCTCACGGCGTTGACGACAATTGACCTCCAAGCCTTTTGGTACAATCAAATCCCCTTTATATTGTGATTGTTTCCGCAGTGCTCCCTTGTGCTCAGTCAGGTAAAAAATTCATTTGCAACCTTAGCGCACGTCTTCCCCCTCTCAGATCCCCATGGCTAACTATCAACGTGGCATACAGCGACGAGCATCAGTTTTAAACACCCAGCCATTTCCTTCAGGCCCCGATCTCAGCAGACCGCTTAAAACAACAAGCACGTAGCTCAGAATGATTACCGACAACGATCTCCACCGGCTTGCCGTCTTTCTCGGCTCCTGCGCAATGATGATGATTGTCCTCTACCACTTCTTAGAAGTCAACGCGAAAGAGGACGAAGACGCCGCGACTCCAGTCAAGAACTCCAAAAATCCCACAGAATCTCGTACACCAGCTACGGCGACCGCGGGGGGCTCATCGGCGATGAGCGGTGGAAAGGATCGATAAACTTGGTTCATTGACGGCTTGTTTTATGTATTTATCTGGAATTCTATTTGTCCGGGGCAATTGATTGAAAGCAAACATTCATGGAATCGTGTCGATTCGACAGGGGATTTTGAGCGCATGGCCTAGATAACCCCAACAATCCTGTGAGTTAATGTACAGAATGAAGCATAAAAATGTTCCGAAAATATTTCCATCTAATATAACACCTCAACACCATTTCTTGCGCAAAGAAGAATGCAGGGTATAGTACAAAGCAAAGAACTATTCAAGACGCTGGTCGTACTTCATAGACATCTTCGTCATTGCTCACCCTCTGATTGCGCAAAGGGGTAGCTAGCTCACAGCCCCCAGGATCCAGCCCAACACCGATCTGTGTTTTCAGTCGTTGTACTGCCTTGAAGACCTCGTGAGCTTTTTCCAGCTGCGAATTATTTCCATGGACTCTATTAAACGCGCGGATAGAGTTGTACTCGGCAGGGAAGATTAGCGTATCCTCGGTTCCAGGCTGGTATGATTCGGGAATGGTCAATGGCACCGCTGAGATATCCCAATCCACTATATTTCATGAAACGGTAGAGGTTAATAAATCATGTGTATCAAATAGGTATTCGCTTAATGTGCTTGAAGAGCAATCATGGTGCTTTCTCACCACTTGTAAGCACAGCCGGCCCGTCGCCTAGCTTCCACGCAAGAGAATCAAGATGCTCTGTCTTGACGTGATTCATCAGCTCCGCGGCCGGCAGTGTCCCCGTAAATGTGCAGCCTTTCCATCCACAGGTAATCTGATAGGAAACATGGATCTTGAAGATATGCTTTTTGAGCAGCTCAAGGTTGTGAAGCTCTGACTGGCAGTTACCCCAACGACACGCAAATACAGGATACGACGAAGTACGCTGTGGTGGCGCGGCTGAAGCTACAACAACCTTGGGTTTGTTTGTGCTTCCAGGTGGCCGTCCACGACGTTTTTTTTCCATCGAGTTCGCAGTATTTGGTGTCTGGGAACCCCGCTGGAGATCATGCGAGCGCAGCGACTGCTGTCTCTGGAGCTGGACCTGCGGTTGGACTTCCTGTTTCGGTTGAGGTTTATATTGAAGATCTGCCTGTTGCGAAGGTGGGGAAGGCGGCTGGACTTGCTGCAAGTTTGACTGCGGTGGATTGTGTTGCGTTTGGGCTGGATACTGCTGCGGAGTGAAAGTGTTGTTCACGGGCAGCGCGACTTGCGCTGCGGGATGTGGGGCGGTTGTTTGGTTGGTTTGCAGGGGGTTGCTTTGAGTAGAAGACTTGATTTTCATCTCACGTGACGGCTCACTAGGGTCCACTAGATCCCATCGGAACGTAGCGAGGTCGGAGTTCATTTCGACTTGAGTAAATATGCTGCGCAGACAATCCAGATGATGATTTAAGTGGGCCTCCGTGGGATGACGACCAGCAGCGATGAGGATATCCCGGGCAATCGTCTTGGGGTTATAGGCGGTTTTCTGTGCGGCGTCTGCCTCATTCAAGGGGCTCACTATGTCCGTTCTGCTTCTCAAAAACGTCCTGTCTGCAAGGTCGTCGGCTTGGAATGTGTAAGCTGCGAATTTTCCACGAGTACCAAGAGGCTGAGAATGAGGTTCTTGTGCTATATCCGGTAAGGGCTGGGATATAGGTTGTGTTGGTTGAGTAGACGTGGCCTCTTGATTATATGGATTCTGGGCTAAGTGCTGCTGTGCTGATGTTGTGGCAGTCTTCACTGTTAGAGAAGGTCCGGGTTGTGAAGTATTTTGAGAAGGAAACTGGGGGGTAGCTTGTGCTGCGTGTAGCGAGACTCGTTGTGCAGTAGACTTGACGATAGGCTTTGATGCTTGTTTGGGGTTCCGCTGAGCTGCAGCCCGAGAAATCTGTGGAATATTTGTAAGGGTTCGAGGTAGTAGTTCCGGTAAACGGGTATATGGCGGCTTAGGCTGAGTGTCCGACAATGCGACTATTTGTAGAAGAGCAGGATTTTGATCTGGCGAAGAGTGTTGCGAAACAGACCGCGAGACTGGTTGAGGGTGTTGTTGTGCGGTATACTGCGTGGTTGAAGGCGCGACAGTGGTGGGAAGAACCTGGAATGCGGTTTGCGGCGAGGCACATGGTGAATTGCGCCACGAAAGCTGCTGCGCGATGGTTCGAGGCCTAGTGCTTGATAGAGCTAGTGGCGCCGCTTTCGAGTGTTCCTGCAGTGCGTATTGGGAGACGCGTTGTTTGGCGATCGCTGGAGACTCAGAACTTTGCGATTGCGCTTGTGTCGTAGGTCTCGTTTCACCCGGCGCAAGATATTGAGAGCCTGGCCGCTGGACTAGTTGTGACATGCGCTGCATAGCAGGTTGAGTAGTAGACTCTGAAGTAAGAGGGTTATGAGTCTGGGGCGTATTGTAATCTGTGCCAGAATGGGTATTTCGTACGGCGGGCTGTGTTCGAACTTGCGAGTAAGCCGGCGACGCCACTTCTAGTGAAGTCTGAGAAGGAGCTTGTATGATTAAAGGTGCCTCAACTCTCTGCCTTTTAGCATTGGGGCCGGAATAGGCATCGTTGGCGGCGTTCGCAGCTTCCGATTCCGAATGCGATTGCGGCATTGTGTTCAGCAGCTGGCGACCAGTTCCACGCTTCGGAGAGGGCTGTGAAAGTGAAGTAGTGGGCAATTCGGAGTTCTCAGCGTAAGGTGTCTGTCTTTGATATTCTCGAGGTGGTGACGGCCCCCACCTGTATGAAGGGTACGACAGAACGTCCTCTAGCTGTACGTATGGCTCCGTCTGCTGGTCAGATGGGTAGTGATGAGACTGGGTATTTTCATTGCTGTTCGGTAATGTTTGTAGGTTCGAATTTGAGAAATTATAGAACGGGCTTCTCCAATTGCAGTTCGAATTCTTCTCGACGCGAGGGGCAGTTTGCCCCGATTTATATTGTGCATAGTTGTGTGGCCAGTCAATCCATGTAAGATGCTTGTCAGCCATATTGCGAGGGACGCTCATTCATAGAGGTAGCAAACGACGCCGAGGGGAGCTGGGCGTTGCGAATGCGGAGTGAGGGGTTAGCAAATCTGCGCATAACGACAAGCTGATATCAGTTGCAAGGGCAGATTAGGATTCCTGCCGCGCGATTCCGACCTTTGCAAAGGTCCTGTCACTTGCATTTCCCTTGCGGACCGCGAGTGGGCGCTATTTCTAGACCTGCGGCGCTGCGCAGATACCGTCGACGCGACTCCATGATCTTTTCTGGCCATCTGGGCACGCCGTTAGTCAGCCTCGCCGAAAAGTAGCATACTGCTAGATAGAGAAGGCGGTCAACTAAGAGAGCGTAGCCAATTAAATTGCAGCCGCCAGCCCTAGCCTTAGCGGGACGTCATGTGACGCACATTCCACTGCCCACATTTTCGGCTAACATCGAGCCCAGTCGAGTGAAAAAAGAAGTCCTTCGACGACAACGACGACAACACCACGACCCTTTCTCCAGAGTCCGGTCAGATATCAAAAGGAGGCTCTGCAAAAATGGCCGTCACAAACCAGGGTATGTCTTACGGAAATTCCGTCGGCTCGTTTTGTTTTCCACGCTTCTGATCGCCTCTGATTGAGTTGGGATTGTTCTTCGAAGACGGCAATGGCGATTAGACCACCCTTCCACGCCAACAAAGCTACGGGATGAATGCTGATGTTTTTTCTTCGAATAGCAATCTCCTCCTCGCGCCGGAAGTCGCGCAAGGCGCACTTCAACGCCCCCTCCAGCGTGCGCCGTGTTATCATGAGCGCGCCTCTGTCCAAGGAACTCCGTGAGAAGCACAATGTACGATCCGTCCTTTCCATCCATCAAGTCATTCTACAACGATCTTCCCCATGCGCATCTTGGGCGGTTGAGAAAAGGGTGGACTGAAGATTGATTTGAGGAATTGGGAACAATGGCAAGAGGACCAGAGCTGACGGATATCAACCTAACAGGTCCGCTCCATCCCCATCCGCAAGGACGACGAGGTTACCATCGTCCGCGGCACCAACAAGGGCCGTGAGGGCAAGATCACCAGCGTCTACCGTCTGAAGTGGTGCGTCCACGTCGAGCGTGTTGTCCGCGAGAAGTCCAACGGCCAGAGCGTTCCCCTCCCCATCCACCCTTCCAAGGTCGTCATCACCAAGCTCAAGCTCGACAAGGACCGTGAGCAGATTCTGGAGCGCATCAGCAAGGGTCGTGAGGCCGTCAAGGCCAAGTCCGCGTAAGGAACTGGAACTGGGACTTGCATTTTGTGTTTCTATGGATGAATGGCGTGGGAGTACAATGAGATCCTGCTGAATCTGATCTTATCTTGATTCTCTTAAATGAGCAACATCAAAAAAGAAATATACCTGCTACGACCAGACCAAGGCCAGGCTTCTATCGCACATCATTATGAATGACAACGAACGATTCAAAGATGTCAAAGGAAGAGTTTCCCCTTTCTCGCGATCGCAGACTCGCCCGGACGCAGCAGCAATCGCAACCTCTTCTGATTCATCAAGCCATCTATACAGCCCATTGATTTCTTCCCTTCCCCTTCACCAAC
Source organism: Aspergillus nidulans FGSC A4 (assembly GCF_000011425.1). Taxonomy (NCBI): domain Eukaryota; kingdom Fungi; phylum Ascomycota; class Eurotiomycetes; order Eurotiales; family Aspergillaceae; genus Aspergillus; species Aspergillus nidulans. The sequence goes on along the minus strand of NC_066264.1, from coordinate 3,081,165 downwards.
CCCCCAAACTCGCCAAATTATCTCCTCATCATTCCCCTACCATGATTGATGAGGTATACGGTTGGCGTAGAAGGAATTGCAGATTCTGGATTTCCAGAGATAACCTCTGCCTCGCTTGCAGACCCGCACCGAGCTACTCACTATAGCAAGGACGCTGCGGGTTTGAGAGTGAGATACATACTCCTGTAAACTGTAAAATTGGATGTAGTTGCCAGTGACACAATTGCACATATATGGCCATGCAATACAAATATTCTTGTTTTATACAGTCCCTGCTTCGGTACAAGGCCCTACATTTGACTTGTGAGCAAATTTAAACAAGATAATTAAGAATACTGTCATGCGCATTATGGTAAATCGGTCATCGAGCGCCCGCAAGTCAGCAGTAGATACAGAATGATATAACGTGTCCTTGAATCATCATCATCATAAAAATTGTCAGGAAGACATGAGAAGAGAAGCCGTAAGCTTAAGAAACCAAGCCGCCATCTGCCCAAACGCACACACTAGAAGGCTGGCCGAAATCACCACCAAATAAGTATACTAGTATATCATGGCCAGTTCCTTACTTCGAACCTAGATCATTATCAGCCAACACACCTTCCCCAAGCCGGTAAGCCACACCCCATCCCAACAAATAGATAGATGAGGAACACAACCACCACTCCCAAAAGCACCATAAGCTTCGCATTTTTCCACCACATTCTCCTCCGCAACCCACGACTCCTCATCCTAAAATCATGCGCACTCCCACCTAACCGATCCGTCTTATCAACTAGCAAATCGATCCTCTCCCCGCGCTCTAGCACTCTTTCGATATTCTCTGTCATAATGTCTCTCACACTATCAATTTCCTTTTTCGCGCTGGCCAACGAATCAGCCGGCGGCGCCGTATTGAACGTTTGCAGCAAACCCCGAAGCTCATTATTGAACGCTGCACAGCCGTATGCGGGTAACGAGGCAAAATCAGTGTTGGAGGGCGGATAAGTACTCAGAAATCGGCGCTTCATTTCGAGGAGGTAGGCAAAAGGGATGCGTCGGCCTTGTTCGGCCGTTGCAACAACGATGTAGCTTAGGGGTGCGTAGGAGGACGGTTCAGAGGTTGTGGTGTCGGCGGGACCGGAGGGGGAGTCGGATATGTAGTGCACGAAGAGGCGTTCGTGGGTGTATGTGAGCTTTTGAGACTGCTCATGGCTGATCTTTGGGAGGATGATGGAGGCTAGCGAGGATGCGGCAGTTGAGGAGGAACCAGGAACAGAATGTTCGGCGAGGATGGTGGTGCGGTGGGCGATGCAGGAGCTGGAGTAGTTCTTAGCTGAAGTTGTCTCTGTATGTAGGTGGAAATGGCGCGAGCATGGGAGGGTGCACTGAGGTGACATACTAGAGCAGGAAGCTCGAAGGCTTCGATGATGAAGCCATGATGAGTGAATTTTACGCTTTAATGCGACTATTGGTAATACAAGAGCCAAAATACCAAGAGCCAACCGCCGAATTTTCTGGGAAAGACAAGAAGAAGTCTGACATGACCAGCTCTCGAGGTTGAACTCGACGCCATGACGTTGGTGACGCCAAGTCCCAGTCTGTCACGTGCTATCAAACATTTCCCCAAGTTGCATGAGGCATCTAGTTCTAACACGTAGTACGTTGTTTCCAAACAGATGTAGATCATAAACTTCGTTATTGGCATTTTATCATCCTGCTCATTATTAATCATCCTCATGAGAAGCCAAGTCAAGCCCAGCAATTCTTCACTCAAGCTTTCTTCTGCCTAATAGGAAGGTTTGGCGCTGGGCCGTCCTGCATATCCAGCTCTTCGAATTCACTAAGCTCGCTAAGATCGCCATGGTCAAGAACAACTGTGTTGTCGCTGGTGTCGGTATCAAAAGGATCGTCGTCAACGTCGTCCGCCGACGTCTCCAACGTAAATGACAGCTCATGATCAACAGCCTGAATATCCGGAGAACCGGCTATACTCGCCCCGTCAGTTCCCAAAGAGAGCTCTGAACTGACTGACAGAACTTCACTACAAATTCCTTCTGTGGCTTGGTGAGATGCGCCGTGGACTGTGCTCTCGAGGAACGAAGCGACGGACGGCGTAGCTGACGGCGTAGCTGACGGCGCAGCACTGCCAGTGTGGATAGAAGGTCCCGGGGCAGAAAACCCATCTACCTCAGCAAGCGGTACTTGGTTGGCGTAAACGCCGCCAGTGCCGTCATCACATCCGTCAGCCCATAGAGGGAGAAACTGATACTGCTGCTCGGTGAGACTAGTGATGGTGTCCGCGATAACGTAATTCATTTCATCTCGGGCCTGCAGAAATATCCTTTTGATAAATGCACGCCTGTGATAATAGGCCTGTTGAAGGAAGAGAGGTACAGAGAAGTGTCCGTCTGGCCCATAGGTCAGCTCATTGTATTCGTTTCGAGAGTACCTGTGTTGGTGTCGTTCAGGCTGAGATCCAAGGTTAGTGTTTAAGGAAAGGCGGTTGAATGCGGCGACCCTGCTATACAACTCCTGCTTAGTGATACGCCTGATAATTGCGTCGTGCTGGCCACGAAAAGCCCCAAATTCGCCGCCGAGACTAGCAAGGGAAGCGCCCCAAGGCACTGCAACATCAGCACTGCCATCACGCTCGGAAAGTCGTGTGTCACTGAGAAGTGTCCAAAAGGTCCTGGACATCAAACGCTCCGTCAAGCTCAGGCTGTTAAAGACGTCCAGAAAATCTGTCGCTGGGTAGCTCATTGGTCTCTGGGAAGCGTTCTGGAGAAGTCTGGTCTTCGCTCTCTGAGAAAGCGCCACGATGATAGAAGTCCGCACAAAGTCTTTCAAGCAAGATATGAGATTCTCCTTCGTCTCCAATGCGTACTGTGTCCTTGGGCTGTAGGCAAGAACATTCTGAAACATCTCTGACCGGTGCAGCCAGCGCATTTCGGTCCCGGCTAGCTCGACGAATTGCTCTATCACATAGCCTAGGAGCGACTCGCCGGCGTATTGCACCCGTTGCTCGTCGTCATCATCCAACGAACCCAGCGGTCTTCCATGGACTGTAGTCTTTCGCTTTCGGGGAGCCGGAGTGCTACAATCGCGCAGAAGCCGCAGAGCCTCCTCCCCGACTAGGACGCAATAAGAGTCTCGCATCATGTGGGCGCACTGGATACCCTTCCCCAATCGATAAGTGATCTCCGGATAAATTTCAATGAGGCGCCTGTTATTCCCCTCGTAGACCCATTCCCTAACACGGACGCTAATTTCAGGCATGGATGCAAGCCCGTACAACTTTGCTACGGCAAAGAACGTCCACAGTTTGCATGGCGTGTCGAGCTTCGGCTCGAGGCCCTCCAATACTCTTAGGACCTGGACAATACCCGCGCGGTGCCTCTCAGGAGAGTACTCAGCAAGACGGCCGGACTGATCTTTGATGTCACCCTGAGTCTCAGAACCGCCTACTAGATCCTCCGGTAGAATCCATCGCGACTGTGAATAGGCCCAGGTCCTTATACCGAGTGGGCAGCTTAGCTCGGATATAGTGAGTAGGGCCTCGTCTTCTACCGAGGGCGGGGTGAGGTCAATGATGTACTTGATGCCGTCTGGTAAACCTCCTCGGCGCTTGATGTTTCGCTCCTGCGTGCGCTGCTCGAACTGCGCTTGCAAAAATGGAGATGCCGATCCTAGGAGCTTCCAGCTGTGGATTCTGTGGCCGATCGACTGGGCGCAGCTGGGATGTAGAGACCAAGCTGGCTTGTAGGACGGGGGGTCGATGAAAGCCAAGGTATCGGCATCCTTGAAGAAAAGGAGCTCTCGGAGCTCTGAGGTACTCATTTTGCGACCAGTTCTGGTAGATGTAGAGCCAGGTATAGTACTAGGTATCTGGGGGACGTAGAGATGGAGCAATGCGAAAGGAAGGGCAGCAAAGGAAGGAAACAAAGACTAATAAGTGTGTCAGTGCGTCTGATGAAGCAGGAAACTCTGGATATATTAGAGAAGAGTGGAAGAAGAAATAGAATACAGATGGGGCTGAGTGTGTTAAACTGTGTTGAGGGCGAGGGAGCTGGTCAGCTCACGAATGGTTGGTTGGAGTGAATGAATCATCCTTTCAGCCTTGCGCAGCGCCGTAGCCAATTGTCAATCGGGCGAATCTAGGGGCTTGGAGGAATGCCTGTTGCCTATATTCATGTGATTGCATATATTTCGCTGTCAATACCTCTATCAGAGTGGACCGTGACTTTGCTCTAGAGCAGAATGTATTTATCATGAGTTTGGCAGATGCAATCGTACAGTTGAAATGCGCCACAATGCTGGATTGAATGAGTGCTGTCCATTGCTTTGAACCAAGTAAAAGAAACACTCTAAAGCTTCTAACACCCAACTAAGGAAAGTCAGTCCAGTCTATGGCCCTAGAAAGCGAAGTAAGGAACGACAGGCTAAAGATGGTATCATGGTATCATGGGAATGACGTCGAACCTACAAACAAAACACAAACAAAAGAAAAACTAAGAGCGATGCTGTGCGATGCGATGCAGTCCGCGCCCAACAAACGAATAGCAAAACAAGGAAAGAAGGGAGTGAATGGTACGCAAGATCACATTTCTTTCAGCGCCTCCGCTCTCCTTGCTACAACATCCTCCGGCCTAACCACATTTCTCAGTGCCTCGCTCGCCTGAATTAATCCATCAATGCTAATGGCATGGTTCGTCATCGAATGGTTGATGTACGTGTAGAGTTCTGCGGGAGTGGAGCAGGTCGTTAGAAGTTGGTGCTCGTTCAGTTTGAGGAGGGCGAGCGCCACTTGGAAAAGGAATGTGCTGCCGCTGCCGCTGCCGCTTCCTAGATCCATGTCTGCAGGTGTGGGTGTCGATGTGCTCGAGCCGTCGCGATTAGCGGATTGAGATGTGCTGGAAGTTGGCGTGGATGTAGAGGGGGCTGGCTTGTTCACGATGCTTGCAACGTCGAGACAAAGGACGACGTCCCAAACGCGGTAGAGCGCTTCAGCGGAGAGGCAGTCCGTGAATACGGAGAGGAACCACTGAAAAGTAAGCGCCTCAAGTTCAACACCCAGACTCTCCAGGTGAGCGGAGAGTTTTGGCAGAACCTGCGAGATATACTGGCGCAGAACTACCTGGTCAGCACGGGACGCCAGAAGCCCATGGTCGTAGTAGTGCTTTGGAAGGATCTTTTCAATCATGGAGACAAGCAACCAGAAGGTATCCTCGGCGGTGGGCGTAATGAGAAGCAGCGAGCCGGCAATGAGATTCATGCCTTGGCAGTAGCCAACCTCCGGGTTACGGCGGGAGTAGGCAAGAAGGACTTCTTTGAGTTTTGTGACTCCAGGACCCTTGCGGAAGAAGACGTTGTCTGTTAGGGTTCGGTTGATGTCCATGTCAATCTGAGCTACCACGGAAGGATCGGGTTCACTGCCGCCAATGCCTTTGACGAGATCATCGTAGTACCCGGGCACTCGCATAGATGAAGCACCGCTGCACTCAGACCAGATTTTAGACCGCAACGCGACAGGAATCCCGCCGAGGACAAGATTTCGAAACTCCCGCCACTTCGCACGACCCACCTTGCCTTTGTTGCCTAAGCCAGAGATTCCAACCATCTCGCCATCCGCTAGTGATACTTCCGGCATATCCACAGCCTTGACCGAACGGTCCGACGCTGCAGCGGCCGCAGCAGCAGCCTCTCCTTCTTTACGGCGCTCGGCACGTACCTTGCGGAGGAATTCGTTCCAGCGGACAGTCCGTTCCCGCTGCAGCCAGTCGTGGAGGTCTGTTAGCTGTTCAAGAAGCAGTTTGACAGGCTCCTGCTCCCCTCCGGATGCGAATGCCGCTATTTCATCCGCCGACGATCCAGCAAACTCCGGGCTATCTGCAACAACTGTAGACGTAGATGCGGACGGCTGAGCATTAGGGTTGACAGACACCGAACCACGCTTGTCAACAACAACCCCATTATTCCGAGGCGCGTCTTCGCCTGCGGTCGTCAGGGAGATAATAGGCCCAGCAGAAGGAGTATGCGAAAGTAGCTCTGTTGGCGCAGACGGCACTGTCAAGTAGTCTTGCCACCGCTGAGGGCCGTCCGATTCGGTCGGTGAAACTGGCCCGGAAGAACGACGAGAGCCAGCAGCCGAAGGCGCCCGTCCGTTCACAGGTTCATCAGGGCCGGCGGCATCATCGCGTAATGCATCTAATGTTCCCGCAATGCTCAATCGGTTATTCTTGAGTACACTGGCTTCTCTTTGCCGTCTCTTCCGCCGCTGGTCATAAATAAAGCCAAAGCGGTCGGTCAGAAGATCTCCACCAAGGTAATTATTGTAGAGAGGCGACAGCGTCGGAGGCCGGGATTCCATTGGAAGAATAGCGTCCATCTCAACCGGTCCCAGATTTGTGGGGTTCATCGCCGAAGCATCGGCCGCTGTGCCCTGCGAGATGCTTGAAGCCGGTTGTCTTCGGCCAAACTGGCCAGACCTGGGTGCCGTCCCTGAACCATTGGGCCTTCCCTGAGCCCCTTGAATGCTTGTATTACTGTTTATCCTCCTGAGCGCCGCAACAGCCGTCATACCATGTTTAGTGACAGGTGGTGGAGGACCCCTATTCCTCTCTCTGTTCGTCGAAGAAGTTCTCCCACGGTTCCTATCCATAGGGCTCTCATCCCGGTTCTGGTTACCCGCGAACAACTTCATCGTCCAGGACGAGGTTGATCGCGAAGATTTCCGCGAGTGCGTGCTGGCGTTGTCTGCCGGCTGTCCTTCAATAGGCTGCTGAAACAGTTGTTCATCTAGCGGCTTCCGTCGGTTAGGTACGTTCCCGGTCGGTACTTGTCGAGAGCCACCCCCTTCGTCTTCCCCAAGCTCGGATATGATACTGCTGGCGCGGCTAGTCTTACGGCTGTTCGTGGCGCTTCCGAAGATGAAATCCTGCCAGCTGCGCAGAGAGCCTCCCCGTTTCCGATTCTGAATCTCGGACCCCACGCTAGACATCCCCGATTTGGCGTCGCCTTCTAACCGAAAAGGCCTTCGGATCGTAGACTGAACGGCAGTATCTAGATCATCATCGTCATCACCATCAGAGTCACGAAACTGCGACCCCACTTCATCACTCATTGCCTGTTGCACGAGTCCCCCGACCCCATAGCCTTTCACCGTCTGTTCCGGATCATTCTCCTGCTCATTATTTTTCTGCGAGTTTTCCAGCGCATACAACCGCCGCTCAATATCCTTATTCGACACTGACGCCTCACGCAGCATCCTCTTGAGTTCCCGCTCCCTCGCGTCAGCACGTTGGCGCAACGCAGAGATCTCCGCGTCACGCTGCGCCAGGTCCCTCGCAAACTGCCGGACAAACTTCACGGCCCCATTACTCGCAATCAAGCGCTCGATATGCGCATCGTCTGCCAAATGCAGTGCCCCAGGGAAATCCCGAATCGGTACGGAATCCTCAAACAAAGCCGCCCGGCCAGAACTGTGCGAGGCAGCAGTGGTCAGCTTAGCCAACGCCGCTTTGCGGTCCCGGTTACGATCCATAGCGGACTCGTTCTCCTCGGTCCCGTCCAGTAACGCGCTAGTCAGCGCACGGTTCAAGGCGGGCTGTCCGAAGAATCCGTTGGGCGAGCGGTCGGGCGACAGGGACGGGAAGGAGGTCAAATCGGTTTCGGACTCGGTCGTTGTCGTGGTCGTGGTCACGTTGGACGCGGAGTGGCGTTTCTGGGCTTTCGTTCGGATGGCCTTAGCTTTCTGGCTGTGGCGCGACGACGACGAGGCCTGCGAGGAGGAGCGGCGCTGGGGACGAAGAAGACGATCGCATTCCGCCATGGCTGAAGGGACGGCGACGGTGGCTAGGGCTGGCGAAGGAAGGGATGGCCACGGGCTTCATGAATGCTTCGGTCGGCGGGATCTTTCTTGCATAAATGAGGGAGGGGCTATGTAGTCGGTAGGCCAAAGAAAAACCTGACCCAGGCTAATGATATAGATGAGCGACGGCTAGCCAAAAACTCGAAGCTTTGTGCGGCCCCTCCGCGGAATGGGCTGGACTTAATCGATGCCGCGACCAGAGCTAATGCAGGGTAGGACAGAAACAAAGGATGCAGCAAGGCCAGTAAGCTAGCGCGCGCACCATAAGCGGGACAAATGACAAGAAGCAGAGAAAGACAGAGAATGCTTGGTGAGAGGGGGGGAAAGGAGAATTGAAAGTGAAAGGGGATCAGGACGGGTTGAAAGAAAGCGATGGCTCTGGATGTGTCTAGACAAGAACTGTTGATGGGGACTGACTGGACATGGGCAAGCGGGCAGCATGACGTGGTGGCTGCATCCAATCTGACCGCCTTTCCTCGCCGCTATTCAGCCCTGTTCTTTGTCGTATCTCACAAATCTGTGGGCATGCCATATTATATATTTCTGCATGTCTAGATCCTGTTTCCCGAGAGATGCAAGCTATCAAGTTATAAGTCAACAGAATAGTACATTTTATGATTGCAAAGCTCAGGCACTCTTCACTACAGTATAATACAGTATAATAACAACAGAAACACCTACAAATCACCGCTGGGGCATAGCTCAATATCACAGTTCTATTTATGTAGAATCTCATTCAGTTACAGTTACTATGGCAGCTAACCAACGGTTGTCCAGTCAGGCTCCTACTATACAGGATACAGAGAACAGAGTAGCTAGAAAGGTCAATATGCTGACTCATCGCACCGCAACCCAGCTAGGCCAGAGATCAGATCAGCCTCGGTTCTCCGCAAACCCCAGGCAGCTCCTCACCCGAATCGGATCCATAAAGCCACGCGCACTGCTTATAAGGAGTGCCTGTCTTTGTCTTTCCTATTTCTTCCCTCTAACCACCATCGCTCCTTTTCTCTTGCACTCACTTCCGTTCCTAACCCATCCTAACCCCAAACATAAGCAAAATGGCCACCACCGCCCGTCAGCGTCTCCAAGCGCTCAGCCAGCAACTAGTCGAAGGAATACCCGACGCAGGCACTTTCGAGGACATCCCCAAAATTCGACAGGTTGCGGGAGACTCAGTTGGGCCGTATGTGTCACAGTTATCTTGCCTCTTATATGCATGCGGGTATGGTAGAGCGTCAAACTAACCGAGATGTATGTATGTAGTCGAGTGAAGGACAAAGTCGCCATTATCACTGGTACTCCATCTACTTACCACTGATAAAGATATTATTACTAAAGAATAAAAAGGAACAAACTCTCCCCTGGGCATTGGGCGCGCAACAGCGCACCAATTCGCGCGCAACGGTGCGAAGGCCATCTATATCTGCGACTTCACGAGCACACACCTTCCCACCCACGCCCGGGAAATCAAGTCCCTCTACCCCTCTGTCGACGTGCACACGCGCACCTTTGACGCAGCAGATGAAGCTGCGCTGAAGGCTGTGATTGACGAGGCCATCCAGAACTACGGGCGGCTCGACATCTTTTTCGCCAATGCTGGAATCTCAGGCTCTAACGTTCCCTTCACGGAAGTGACAGGTGAGCAATTCGCGGAGACGCTGCGGATCAACACAGTTGGTGTGTTTTTAGCCGCAAAGCATGCTAGTCTGGCAATGAGGAAGACTAGTCCCGAGAAGAAATACCCTGGAGGCAGTATTATAGCTACAGCGAGTGTGGCGGGGTTGAGGTCGAATGCGGGGGCGACGGATTACAGCGCGAGCAAGGCGGCTGTTGTATCTATTGCACAAACTGTGGCTTTCCAATTGGCTGGGACGGGGATCCGGATTAACGCGATCTGCCCCGGGGTGGTAGAGACGGGGATGACAGCTGCGATGTACGAGGCTGCGCGGGCGAGGGGGACGGAGCGGAAGATTGGGCAACTGAATCCACTGCAGCGCGGTGCCGTGGCAGATGAGATTGCACGGGTTGCGCTGTTCTTGGGAAGCGATGAGAGTAGTTACGTGAACGGGCAGGCGTGGGCGGTTTGCGGTGGACTCAGTGCTGGTCATCCTGTGGTTCCCGGAAAGTTGGCTTGATTGCTACGCCGAATGTATATACATCTTCAGGCTGAAATTGAACATTCTCATGTTTTACTTATAGACAAGTATCAATTAACTAAATCCACCAGCTACGGTGAGCGAACACAGAGTCTGCGCTTCTTGAGCACAGCGGCAACTTTCAAAGCAGCTCCGTTGCGAAGAATATCGACAAAGGGAATCGGGGGAGATTGATCGGAAATAGTGGGAGAGAGAGAGAGAGGCTCGCCCGGTATATGGAGGCCGCGGGCTATCTATGTAAAGGCAGCAAAAGACGCCCTAGAACGCTACGTTCTAGATGAAAGAAAAACCGCCCGACAGCGGGCGCGAAGGGTGGGGAATCAAGCTAGGCCGTCAACCGGACGGCCTTCAACGAAAAGTGAAATAAGAGAAAGAAAAATGCTCCTCCAGAAAGAAACAAAGGCGTCCAGAAAGTTTGTGGCAGTGGTGAGTGAATATCCAAGACGGAAACAGAAAGATCAAAACACAGAAAGCGCCAAGATTGTTCACAACTCGCTCTAGATCTGACAATATTGTGTACGGAGCAGATGTCGTGTCGAAGTCGTCGAAATCAAACGTCATCGTCTGTGGATGGAAGGTCTCTACGCGAGCATGCGAGGGGTTGTCCGCATAAGGTCCTCGTTGGAATGCTTGGAGAGAGTCCCAGCTTCGCTTGGGTTATCGAGACCTTCCGTTTCATGGGCGTGCTCGTCATCGTCCTCGACGATCCGGGTCGGGATCTCCCCGGGCCCATACTGCTGACTTGACCTTTCTGGGAATGTTGAGCTGCTGATCATCGACATTGAGGTGCTTGACCGGTTGTGGACAAGATCTGGCGTAGGAGGAACGCTTGTCCGGCCATCCGGGTGGAGGGTGCTGACCTCACTGTCACCCATCTCACTGCCCTCGCGAGGGGTCATCATGCCGCGCGGCTCAAGATTGGCTTTGCTCGGCATGGCATCGCCATCCTCTGCATCCTGGGCAAGTTGCAGACCCTCGACAGCAGCGGCACACTGCTCGCTGATGCTGCGGATAATCTCCGAGATGGCATCCGTCTTGTCGCGTAAGTAGCGATCGGCAACGTCAGTTACGCTGAGACGCGCAAGACGGCGTTCTGGTTGACCAATGTTCAGCAGGTGTTGCTCTAGGTCCGGGTTGATACTCGACACACCGTTTGAAGATTCGTTTGTCTTCACGTCCTTCTTCACGTTCTTATCCTTGACGGATTCTGCGCTCTCCTGGGCCTGTTCCTCGGCGACTTCCTGCTCCGCTAGTTCGTCAAGTTCCGCTGAGCTGCCGATAGAGCGGACAAGGTGTTCCATATGGTGAGATTTGCCATTGATTAGGCTACGCAGGTGCAGGACGACACGTTGAGCATCGTCACGTTGGCGAGCAAGAGTGGCACTGGTGTGCTGCAAGGCAGCAAGCTCCTTCTGGTTGCGCTTGCGCTCACGCTCCAGCTCTTCCGCGATCTCCTGCTGAAGAACCAAGGCCTCGAGGGCATCATCGCGCTGCTTCTCAGTTCCAGAGAGACGCAGAGTAAGACGAGCGACGTCATCCTTCTGCTGATCGATGAGACTAGAAAGACGGCGGTTCTCACGCTTATGGTTCTCGATCTTGACCTTGAGTTCACTGGTTTCTTTGGTGAGTTGTTCAGCGAAGGCCTGGAACTTGAGGAATTGTTGCTTCCAGGTCTCCAGCTCCTCAACCAAGAAGTTGTTGCGCTTGGTGACCTTGCCCAGCTCGGTATCCATGCGACCCTTGAGGTTAATGAAATCTTGCCAGGCTTCCATGGCGTCACGAGAGTACTGGTTACGCTCACGGACAATCTCGTTCAGATGTCTCATAGACACCTTGGTCATGAGAGGCTTCTTGACCGATCCGCCAAAAATGGCTTTCATGCCGGTGTTGCGTCCCTAAAGAGTCAGTTTACAGAGACTAGAAGCTGGTACGGTGTACTAACCAATTTCTCACACACGTGGTCCATAACACCCATGACCGCATCCTGGTTCCACCAGCTGGGTTCCTCAACACTCTCGACCTCACCTCTCATGACGATGATCTGGCCAGCTGGGATGAGTTTGCCGCCGGCGTAGGCGGAACGGAGATGGTTGGGAACACCCGACGGGGAGACATCGCCGTTCAACGCCTGCGTCAAGCGGTTGATGAACTTAGTTCGCTGGCCGGGGTTCAGGATGTTCGGTGGGCTGGAGGTGAGAACAAAGTTCCGGTCCAGGTCCACTACCAGAGCGTCGGATGGCGCGTTGAAAAGTGTTCGGCACTCAGCCGTCACACCAAGAATGTAGGGTCCAGGTTCCTGCACAAGGTCTTTGATATGGCGGGCATGGACCACAGGTACATATAAGCCGCTCCACTCGTAGACACGAACGCAGTAGCGGATAGTTTCGGCCGCAATAGTGAGCATGGCCGGGTAATGACTGACAAAGATAATACGGCGAGTCGGGGAAACTGCGGCTTCAATTACGCCGACAATGTTGGGGATCGAGAGACACGTGAACAACGGCCACATCGAGAAGTTCTGGAAGCCCGTGGGGGAGGACGGGAACTGGTAGCAGAGCGCATAGTCCTTCATGTCGATCCGGACAAGATCATTGAGGCGAGGCGCGGGGAAGCTGAGGATGCGGGAGACCTCCTCAGCGTGGAACAGATTCGTGGCCTTGTTCCAGTGGATCCACATTCCACGGAGATAGTCGCCGAGCAGGTCGTACAACGGATATCGAGAAAGGAAACTCAAACAGTATGGGATCCAATATGTCTCTTCGGGATTGTCGTAGTAATCCGACTCGGTCTTCTTACGCAGCTCGCGGATGGTCTCAGCACGCTTCTCATCGGCTCGCGACCAGACGCGGAGGGCAATGCCGTATAGGGTGTGTGATGAGTCCTGCTGCAGGACGAAAGCATGGTGGACACAGTGCGGTTGATTCTTGCCGGTGCAAATCTCGACATCATGAGGAAAGCAGGCCTGTAAACATAGGTTAGTCTATTCAACCGAGTGTAGACTATCATCCAAATACACACCCTCATTGCTGAATGTAAAGCTTTGGCGATCTCATTGTCCTGCTCCAGGCGGGGACTGCTTCCCAGGATCTCAGGCAGCCAAAACTGGCCGACAGCGCCCTTCATATGACCGATCTTTCCCTGGGAAGGCGTGGGCGCCTTCACCCACTGGGCGGGCTCGCGGCCGACACCACATACCATATACGCATGAGTGAGTGTTTTGGGTGTGCGTTGGGCCGGTTTGGCATTGGACTGGGATGGGATCGGCTGTGTGATACGAGAATGGAGCGAGGATGTACGGCTAGGAACGACCAGCGAATTCTCGCCCTGGTCGCGCGTCGACGGGCGGTCGCGGGTCGGCGGGCGGAAAGAGTGGTCTCTCAGAGACGCACCCATATTGGCGAGCGAAGACGGTTATGCAAAGGACTGTATGGTGGTATCGCGAGTATGGAAACGCCCGACAGGAATTTAGCCAGGCGGGGCAGCACTGCTGAGGGAGAACGAGAGCGAGAGACGAGAAGAAAGGGAAGGACAATGGCGGGAAACAAGGTGCAGCCTAAGTGAATGACCGGGTGAAGGCTGGCTGTCTGATTGCTATAAAGCGAAGAGCATCTCCAGTCCAACAAACCGTCGAGCGAGAGAGGTCGGACGGATATCGAAGCAAAAAATACCTTGCTTCAGTACCTCTCTGAGCCGCCGTTGAGGAGATTTGGGATGGAAGGGGAAAGCTCACGAAGACAGAGAGAAGGAGGAGTGATGGTAAGAGGTGAGGAGGGAAGAGCCGAAGCGGGAGGGGGCAGTCAGGAACAGGAACAGGAGGTACAGGACCAAGAACAGGGGGAAAAGAGGAGACCACGGCAAGCAGGGAGTCAATCTTGTCCTGGGAGAGTTTAGACCACGGGCTAAGGGGCGCGGATATTAATATCAGAATTTCATTATGATAATTATAATAATATAATTCCATTATTACTGAGTTCAGTCTAGGCTGCGGAGTCGTTTGTCGTTCCTGCGCCAGTGCTGCTAGAGCCTAGTCAGGGACGCGGTCATGGCGAGTGGGAAGCTCTGCAGAGAACGCCCAGCCAAGCTGATATTTGTGGATCCTGCTCTCAAAATATGTCACGAAGTGATGTATATGAGACGGTCTACTGACCGCCCATCCTTGAGACCGTGAGACCGTGGAATCGTGGATTCCTGAATCGTAAAGTGGAAGAGTGGAAGCTTCCACGCGATGGCGGGATCGCCACGAGCCCGAGCAGGCCGACCATGGTCGGCCATGGTCTATGGCAAAGAGCCAGGACTCCAGCAGTGACAAATATGGCTTCAGTGCTAGCAGGCTAGCCAGGCTAACAGGCGCTAACCGAGCTCGAGCTTATCAGGGGTTGAGGGATATGAAACCGAGGACAGCAGTTCTCTGGCTCAGGGATGATCGTTATTTACCAGTCGGCTGGCCTCGATACGCTGTTTCTGGTATGTTTCTGGTATATTCCTGTATGTTTTTGTATATTTCTGGATATTTCTGTATATTTCTGGGTATCTCTGGTATATATCTGGTACATTTCCGGTACTTTTCTGGGATTCCCGATTCTGCACCTTATTTGGGTGGGTGACGACGTCGTATCAATGAATCGATAGATCGAGACCGCTCGATCTAAGCTTATCCCAGTCGTTTTGTGTGGCTGACGGCTGTCGGCTGCCTGCTGTCTGTTCTCTGTCAGTTCTGTTGTCAGTCTGCCGCCCACTGTCTGCTGTCAGTACGATGACCTTATCGTGACCGTTTCCTTCGCGTATCGGAGAATTTGTGATTTGGCTACGAGCCCCCACACCTTAGGATCCTGGCCAGCAATCCATGATCCCAGTCCAAACGACAACCTGGGCGCGTTTGGCTGCTGTGTGCAGTGAGGCATCCAGGTCGGGTTACTCAGTAATCCCCAGTATTTCTTGCATTTCTTGCATTTCTTGCTGAATCTGTCCATCGATGATCATCATTTATCCCGCCAGAGTTTGAGCGGTCGACAGGCTGACAAACTTAATCAGAGCGACTGTGCGACTTCGGCGTAACACCGTACATCCTCCCCAAACCCGTGCTCGAGTCGTTCGGGAGGTTGTACAATTTTGTGTCACATGTACAGTCAGCCTCAGTAACATAAAAAAAAGGCATTATTTTCAATCTCATTGGAGACCGCGACCGATCTCTCCGTTTACCCGCAATTGCCAACACAGCTGCCCAGTACCAATGATGTGCATATTGAAATATCAATCTCCCTAGTCGCTCGCCGCGACGGTTCACATCTTGTTTTCTCCGCCGATCGGTGGTCTGTCCGCGTGTTTTATTCTTTCCCTCGCGCCCGTTGGTTTCATGCCGCAAACTGCGGGTCTCGCGTTCCTAGCCTTCAGCTTCGATCGCGGCCCTGACTCGAGCGTCGAGCCATCCCCAGGCCCAGAGCCCCAGGTTCCAGGCTGCAGGCTGCAGGCTGGAAGCTGCAAATTCGCGTTGGGGGGACTGGCGAATCACTGATTCCACCGCGTAAGAGTACGGGTACTGCTGTGCTGCACTCGAATCCTGCATCAGCCATCACCATAGTCCACGCAGTGCAAAGATCGACTCGTCAGAATCACAACGTCGTGACTGCTTCGCTGCAAGCAGCGAAGCATCGACGGAGCAGCGACGACACTATAGATTTTTGTTCGCAAGCCCCAATCTGTGTCACGTAGGCTCGGTGCCCCGGACAGTTCTGCAGCCAGATCAAACGACGACCTCCCGTGCTGCCCGAGTCGCCGACAGCATCGACCTAGGTGTCACTGATCAATATTGAGGCACAATTCTGCTGCTCCACCTGCAGTTCCGGTCATCCTGTCTTTGATTGAACGCTATCATGATCTCCGACGTCAGCACGAGCCCAACCGGAGTCCATGCCTGACAGTCCTGCTGGATGGCACCGTCGTAGGCTTAACACGTCCCGCATTTTGGCCCTTCATCTGTACGTAAAGCGGGAACGTCTGGTGTGGCTGCCGCTGTGGGTATCGGTAGATTAGAATGGTCAGTCTTGCGGATGGGAGCCCGTATTGAGCCGAGCGCATTGGATACCACTCAATGTCCTTGCGCGGCTGCGCCTTGTTTGCTTAAAAACGACTGGAATTGGGACAAAATGTATGGAGTAGAGAATTTGGCACTTTTCGCTGTAGCGCAGATATCATAGGAGATATGGGCGTAGATTCAGGCAAAGCACTCTTAGAACTACCCACGATTTCAGAGCAAGTCTCGCGCATTGTATTGTCCCAGAATGTGTCTGGTCAAGCTATGGATTTGTCCTTGGGAGGATCTATTGCGTGTTCTGCTTGCCGCATGCCATATGTTGTTGCGCTTGATATATATTTGCGTGACCCTCGGCCAGCGACCATCACCTAGTCCACCTAATGGGATCGTAGTGCTTACCCACCTCTAAATATATTGTATCTTATCGATACTTTCCTCGAGCCCTGTGATACCACTATGGCGGCAGAGTAGGAACTAAATGTACTATCTACCTACGGACATAACCCTCGGTAACCTCATGTGCAGCGTGGTCTATCGATTCTCGACAGAGAGAAATCAAAAAGAGTGGCCAACCTCACTGAACTGTGTCCCACACTCCACTGAAATCCCATGCAGCATTTATGATTCATCACCTGCACTTGTATTTACAGGGATTTCAACGGCGGATGCCAATGGAGAAATCATCGCTTAGCATATTCTCGAACGTTAAAACGGACAGATCATATTCAACGTTGGATCTATATTATGCAATGTGCATATGCGCCCGATGAAACTTCAACTGTAGCACAATAATCCCTTGTCCCACACAAGACAGGACGGATCGGGTGGACTCGTTTTGTCTGGCGGCTCTCGTTTCAACAAAGCCTCACGGAGAATGCTTGAGCGGGAATTATGTTGTTTACTCCGCGTCCAGGGACGCTTCTGGCGCGGAAATGGACAGATAGGAATGAGCGGGGTTCATCGCCGTTTTAATGCAGTAGAGACTGCTGAACGGTAGATCTCCAGCGTAAGGCTAGGTAAAAAAATGATACGATCCTAGCCTTAGGATGATGAACTCAACAGTGAGCGCAAAAAAAAAAGAATAAAAAAAGAAAGCTGGACCCGCCGGGAATTGAACCCGGGATTTCCTCAATGCAAATGAGGCGTCATACCCCTAGACCACAGGCCCAAGTTGTTAGTAAGCTCTTAGCTTACAGTATATACCGTCTACTAGTATAACAGAATATATACGCTTTGGTTTCCTCTCACTTCTCAATTCAGTCCGTGGTGATCTTCTCGGTAGGCAGAGAGTATAAGCAACATATATTTCATCATATTGTACAGACTCGTGAACAGTAGACAGTAGCTACTGAAAAACATACACCATCCCAGCCCGATCCACGCTTATGATCATCCCATACGGTACCCTTAGCACTGCAATATCCTGGATAAAATCTAGATGGCTCTTCAAAAGCTGCTGCTGCTGGAGGCTTATCACTGTGCTCCTTGGTAGCCGTCCCCCGCCGCTCCTCTTACCACTCCCTTTTGCACCACCCGCGTTGGCACCGGGGTTGGGTAGGTGCTCGATGGCGAAGGTCAGCGATTGCGTGGGCGAGGATACCTCGTACCGCGGGGACCCTGTAACTGTTCCATCGGAGATGGGATCCAGACCGCTGATAATACAAGACTGATCTGGGCGATGCAGATCCCAGAATCGGATTTTGCGGTCGCAGCCGCCGGAGATAATGAAGCCGACGCGGGTGCTATTATCTCTCCCATCTTCGGGGCAATCAAATCCGCCGATGAAGGTGTTGATTCCGGTTCCGGATGAGGTACCCGTTGAGGGTGAACCGGATGGTGGTTCGACGGTTCCTGTTCCGAAGCGGCTGAGCATGCCTTCTGGGCGGTCACCTTCGACGTGCCAGGCTTCGTAGTCTTTGAGATTTGGTGGGGACCGCCTGGCAATTTCTTTGTCTGAAATGCCCTTTGCCTGGTTTGGGTGGTTGTGTCCTAGTGCGGGTGAATCAGCCCGGTACACTTCACGGCACTTGGTCTTTTCAATGTCCCAGACAATGATCTCGTTTCCATGGTTGCCACTTGCGGAGACGCACACCCACCGGCCATGGCCTTTGGTCGGATGGAGCTGCAGCCTGTGAATAGGGCCTGAGCCCGACAGGCCCCAGGCCTTAAGCCGCACCTGGAACCGGAGATCCCACAGGTCAAGGATTCCGTGTGTCGTACCGACGAGGAGCCAGTTGTGTTTACGGTCGCAGCAGAAAGAAGTAGGGGTTCCGTGGTGGGTCGGGTTCTGCAAGGTGTATACCGGTCGCATGGATTTCATGTCTAGAGCGATGATTCGACACATGCTCGTTGCAATGAGCAGTGTTGACTGTGCGTCCGTGCGGAAGTGTTCCATCCAGACTGCGTACTCAGGCGACGCATCATCTGTAGTGGATAGCTGGTACTCGCGCACAAGCTGTAGCTTCCCATACCGCACTGTGCCGTTGGAATTGTGGTATCCAACTTTGACAGCATGGATACTGCCATCAGTGGCACCGCTGACGAATGTATGGGTATTCTCAACGAAAGTTAACGCCCTCACCTTGGCGTCGCTAGAGTGACGGTACGTTTGGCGTGACCGAGGTGTGAGGTTCTTCTCCAAACGTGTGGTGTCCCATACTTTGACAGTGCCGTCGTCGGAACCGGTGATGAAGAACGAGTGATCTGGTGCAACGACCACTCGGTTCACAGGTCCACTATGCTCTCCAAAGAGCGTCACCAGCGTCCCTGTTGGTTTCCAGACTTTGCTCACATCGCCGTCCGCTTTCATAATCGGCCGTCGAGTATCCAACTCTTTGACATAGGGACCAAGGTCAAAGAAATCTGTGGGATAGTTCTCCGCAAATACAGAGTCTAGAAGTCTGAGAATCATGGGATCGTTCCCTGCGTACGAGTGATTGGCGCGGTACTGATGCGTCTGCAGGTCCACAGGCTTCCTTTCACGAGGAGCAGGCGATATAGCATCCCTCTGGGCTGGAACGCCGATTTTACCAAAGACATTCGCTGAACTGGTCCCTGTTTCTGCGTATGCCTTTGCGGTATCCCTGCGATTGAGCAAACTTATCGCACTCGATTTTTTCTGCACCCCAGCTTTCAATCTCCTCAGACTAAGGTTGTCCGTCTCCGTTGACGAGCTCTCTTGACCAGGGCTCCGTCTACCTTCCGGTAGCTTGCGCTCAGCATCAGAGCTAGGGGGCGACATTGGGCGAGATCCCGGCGCTGCACTTGGCGACGACGCGATAGGGGAAGATGCGGGAGAGTCTTCTGCACGAAGTACCTCAATATTGTTCGGCCTCGGAGTCGAGATAGCGGCTTCGATTTCCTGCTGAGCTTGACTTTTGGTGCGTGCATGTCGCCGTCGCGAGTTTGCATTATTGTCGATTGTGGTGGAGGCATCAAGCAGTGCGTCGGCGATGGTATGTGCCTTACTATCTTCGGCTCGGGTTAATTGCGGCCTCCCGACAGGATTCTCGTGATTTCTTCGCGCCTTGACGTTTTGGCTTTTGTCAAAGAACACTGTTTGGGGTGTAACTCCATAATCGATTAAGGCAACCACGTTATTCAACGAAGCCCCTGCGCTCTCATGATCCTTGGTTTGACGCATGGAGACCCTCCAAATGTGCTCCCTCAAGGCGAGCAATTTAGACTCGTCCTCAGTGGTCAATCCTAATGCCCTCAGCTTCGCGATCCATTGCTCGTCCTCATCATTTTTAGGTTGCGCGGATAGGGAGAAGGCCTTTGATGCCCTCTTCTGAAACGCGGCATCAACGCTACCCAGAGAAGCACCATCTCGACCGACAGACTTCCAGAAAAATCCCTTTTCAGCTTGCGATGCCCACACAAACGCTTGGTCATACAAGGCTTTAGGGAGTGGAGTTTTCAGAGCATCGAGTATGTCTCCTTCGGAGAAATCCACGATACTCACCTTTAAGAACGGGCGAACGAGGGGGGTGAGAATGGAGTACTTATCGGCCGTGGATAGAAATTTGGTTGAATTGACAACCAGGCTGACAGCAGCTTCTCGGATCCAGGCGTTTGGATGTACTAAGAAACGCACAGTGGCGTGTAAAAGATCCCAAGTGGTGGGTCTCTGGAAAAGACCAAGGTCCGCCATGGCCGCAAGCGAGCGAAGGACTCTTTCAACAACAAACTCCTCTGGATCTGTCATTGACTGAACCATTAGAGGTAGAATATACTGCTCCAGGCTGGTGGTGCCAACATAAACAGCAACGCCCACGACAGCCTCGAAGAACGCACATTTGAGAATCCAATCCCGATCATTTAGATATGTATTGAGATGGCTTAGGATTACTTCGTTTGTCTTTATGGTACCGAAAAACACGCATAGACTGGACACAGATCCCAGAAACGCGCGGCGAACAGAAGCATCGGTGTCCGTCAACAAGGCTTTGGTGTGAGTTTCAAAGTAGTCAAGGAGATCTATCCTTGCTACGTCATACAGATTATGGTATGTGGAATCCTCAGTCCATCTCGGCTCAGAGC
This sequence comes from Aspergillus nidulans FGSC A4, assembly GCF_000011425.1. Classification (NCBI taxonomy): domain Eukaryota; kingdom Fungi; phylum Ascomycota; class Eurotiomycetes; order Eurotiales; family Aspergillaceae; genus Aspergillus; species Aspergillus nidulans. The sequence continues at coordinate 3,060,587 of NC_066264.1, read as the reverse complement.
CAGCTGGTATCAGTGCTGGCAGGCGCGTGTCCGAGCGTAATGCTTGAATCATATCCAGGAATCGAAGCGAAGAATGCGCGAGCGATGCAATACACGAGGCATACGCGGCACGTACAGCCGGACTGGGCTGTGAGTTTGCGTTTGGAACAAACGGTTGTAGTCTCGGAAAGATGTATTCGGAGAAGAGATATGCATTGACGGGCGAGACAACTTGGACCATCTCCAAAAGCCGTGCAAGAGACCGTATCGCCGCGATCTTCACAGAGTCCGTTCGGTCATTGAGCAGGATCATGATGTACGGGAGAATGCGGTCTAACTTTGCTTCGTCGGATAGCCTCTCTGCGAATGCAAGAAGGATATCACAAGCTTTGATTCGGGCTGATGATTTGGAAGTGCTGCGGAGACTGGATACAACAAGCGTCAGGAAGATCAGCACCCCGTCATCAGTTGACGTGCGATCCGAGTATTTGTAACGCGGCAGGTCAAGCTCCACAGGGAAGGTACCGCTTGTAAGCTTAGAAGTTGTGCTCAAGGACCCGTCTTTGCCGGGCTCAAGGTGCGCACCTAAAAGAGAGGATATCTTGTCAAAGTCCAGATAAACCCGCTCTATCCTGTCATCGGCTTCTCCTCGATTTGCCGACCCAGCCTCAACTTGCGTCCTACCAGAAGAAGGGTCGGTCATGAGGGACATGTATTGGTGTAGAAAGCTGTAAAAATATTCGGGGAATGCCTTGATCTTCCAGAAGTTCAAATATTCCTCTGCCGAGTATCTGGATTCAGGGTCGAGTTGGATCATATGGAGGATCAGAGCGCGTATTTCGGGATCTTCAATCTTGGCTAGCTGGCTATGCTCGGGACTGTATTCACCTTTTCTGTACTTGTAGATCTGACTCAGTGTGAATATGGGCGACTCCAAGAATAACTCGGCAATGACACAGCCAGCGCTGAATATGTCCATGGCCCAGTTCACGTTCCTACTCCCTGGCTCCTCGTTGGCGACAAGGAACCGTTCCGGAGCCAGGTAGCAAGTTCGACGTCCGGATGTGTCAAAATAGAACGAAAAGTCGGCAGGGTTGTCCTCCGGGAGAAAGGTAGGTTTGAAAGAAGAGGAGAAATCTGAGAGGTACACCCAGTTCCAGGCCGTGACCAAGACATTTTCTGTCTTGATATCACCGTGGAAGACATCAACCGCATGGCAATCCCTGAGAGCACAGAGGAGTTGGAAAGCGATCCATTTCTTCTCAATGTCCTCTGGAAAAGGTCGAGTACTATGCAAATTAGCCATTGTATATGCTAAAACAGTGGAGCGATCCATACCTCATGCGATCATAGAGCGAGCTGTGGATGTACTGACGAACGAGGTAACCCCCAGTACTCGTTTCGAGTATTCTCTGATATGCCAACGCATTTGGAATATCTGATAAGAGCTTGCGTTCCCCTGTAGAGTATTAGAGCTTTGGTATTGGACGAATAAACAGCTAAGACATACGGATAATAGCTCTGACATATGGCTCAAGCTTCATACTCGGGTAAGGCTTCATGATTACCTTTACAAAGACTAAGCCATTCTTTTGCCTTGCTCGAATACTCTTCATGAACCGGCCGCCACCCATAGATTTCTCATATGTCAGGTCGGACAGCTCGGGAATATCGATCCCCGCCGAACCCGCAGAGAGGGTCGTGAGGGAGTAGCCTTGACCCATAGTGTCGCGGCGTCTTCATTTCATAAGAATAGGTTCATAAAACAATCATGTTTAGGAAAGCATCTAAAGAAAACCCAGATGATTATCCCACGAACTATCTCCGATGAGACCTGACCTGTACGATCAGAGATCACAATTGGAGGACAGAGGACGCGTACGGCACCTAAGAGGGTCCAGAGACGGGTGGCCGCGACATCACATGGCAGAAAGGCGGTGAAGGCCGGCTTATCTCTTTGGCCATCTTCCATTCAATATTCTAGGTAGTGCACGACCACCTTTAGTGTTTCTCTTTGCTTAATGTCTTGGAGTTCATTATGAAGTGTATTTGGCAAAATTGATGTGCAGAGCTTCTTGAATGCGACTATATCTCTTTCTCCTCCTGACCTATAGACGGCTTACTTTGCACGAAGGTTGAATCATCTCAACCAATAAGCAGCTCCAAAATCGCTAGGTCACTGCTGTCCGTACCTGCGCCCAGGTGCGCATTCCTGGCCCCAAGTCCTTTTAAGCCTGCCTATAGCATCTAACTAGCTGCCAGACCGTAAATGTAGGCACTGCTCTCAACAAGACAGACTTCTGATTTCTCAACTGTTAAAGACGGGCGATCGAGTTATCGCCATTCAGTATACAGTACTAGAAGCCAAACCTATTCCCAACTTGTGGTAGACCCCTGAGTCGGCTGAGAGTTGGATAAGTCTTCTGGGGGTTAGACATTCATCTCCCATAATGTTGCACGAGTCCATGGCATCGCTAGCTCCGTCGATAAATGACCGTGTTGAAATCCCGATTATTGATGATGACGAGCCTCTCGTCGATGTGGTTCAGAAGTTGCATAGGTAACATGATCTAGGATCGCTGTGCCCGTGCTGAGCTAACTCGCTTTGGCCAGTTTCATGATATCGTCTATATCAGAGGTTTGGTATAAATTCGAGGAGTTAAAACTGGCTCCAGACCCACGTCTGCGAGCACTGGTAAATTCATTGGCAGAAGATTCTCATAATCCTCGTATTGTGCCTGCATTGATGTAAGTTGGGAAATGCCGCTCCACCTTGACTGTGTTTCTGAGTCTGCGATACAGGATCCTCAAGTGGAGGTTCGATAAGTTTGCTGAGCACGACGATGGCCAAAACGAAACGAGAGGATATGCGTGCGAGTATGTGGCTTGGCAGTTCCTCTGCCATCTCAATGAACGCGAATTGATCGAGTATCTCCTTGAGGAGCTTAAACCCCCAACCCAATACACGAGCAGTATTGACTCTGCCGAGGCTGGTATAGGCGGCCGTGCAACTTGTATGGTTGAGAATAATTTGCCCGGAGATGAGCATACGCCGTTGCTGTCCAGCTCCACTACTCGATCACAACTTTTAGAGAGAAACAGACAACACGAGGACTATTTTGGTAGTGAACATCTGGAGACTAACAACTACTTCCCTGATGGAGATGGAGATGGGTTCTCCATGTTCCTTGGCCTGAATGCACTCGAGATTGCTACTATCGCCCACGCAAAGAAGTTTCTCAGTCAGAAGGTGGTGCAGAAAGTGGTGAATGACATTTGGAACGGAGAAATAGTCTTTTGGGACTCGCTGAGTGTCCACTCCACCAAGAAACCTCAGCGCTTCAACAAAAGGTAGGCCCCTCATTCTTGTCCAAAATCAAGCCTCAGATGTACTCACGAGCATAACAGGACGGCTGATCCTTATTCTCGTCTCCGTGTTCCTGTGTATCGGAAGGCTTTCGAAGCTGGGTTCTTTGTCTCCTTCCTCCTTCTCTACTATGCAGTCCTGCTGGAACGAAACCCAGCGAGAGTTGGGAACTTCGAAGCCATATTATACGTCTGGATTGCAGCTTTCGCTTATGATGAGCTGAGCGGCCTCGTAGACTCTGGCATGCTTTTCTACCAGATGACCTTCTGGAACCTCTGGGATCTGTGCATAATTGGGACTGGACTTGTATTTGTCGTGACAAGTAAGTTTACTATTTTGTTGAAACTGCTCAGAGTGCCAACGATACCGATCGCACTCAATCAGCTCCCACATCCAAATACCTCGCATTGTAGCTTCATGCAGTCTTTTGTGCCTGCTCTATGGATTCTTTACTGAAGACCCTGCCTAGGAACTATCGGCTTAGGTAAAAAGGACGAATACATCACAGACCTGTCGTTTGACATACTTTCTTTGGAGGCACTGTTTCTCGTACCAAGGCATGTTTGCACCAGAGCATCTTTAGTATCGAGAACAGAAAAATAACAATCTGAAACAGGATATTTTCCCTCGTCAGCTTGAATCCCTACTTTGGAAGTCTTGTATGTTTATGCCGCGTGAAAAGCCTTGCACGAATTGACAGACTTGCAATAGATTCCCGTTCTCAAAGAGATGGTACCTTACCCGCCCCGGCGCCAACGCAGTAAGGCTGATTTCTCCTGTTTTAGACCAAAGCCTTCTTTCGATTTGTTCCTGTGATTATCATCCTGTACCTGGGTAAGTGGATCGTTACGCATGCCAAGCGGTTGATGCCAAGACATTGCACCTTATAGGGTTCCTGACGACTTTCACGATGCTGGCCCGTGACCGACTTTCGTCCAAGAATATGTCCTGGATTTTAGTCTATGTGTTCTTTGGGTATGCGGTGAGAACTCTCTGTCTTTGACCGCTTTGCTAATTAGCCACGCGAGGCAGATCGAACTACCTGGGTTTTGTGCGTCAACTCCGTCTTCGAACAGAGCGGCCGAGATGCATTTACTGACGTGGCTGAATTGATTGGCTCACAGGACATTTGCTATGATGTGAGTACTAAACCAACCTGCGCTTAGAATCTGTCGACTTTTGGGACAAGTCTTTTACCAAAATGGTTGGCTCTCGTGTCAAGATAACTGACGCGCTAAATCCTTAGATCTCCCCAGTCTTCGGATGCGGGTTGATGTAAGTCTTCCCAACTGTATTTGCTGCGCCACAGGACGCCTCCAACGAACCCCTCGCATGCATTTCTGTCATATTTTTGGTTTCCCACGCGGTCACTCGAATCTTGCTATTCTTTTCAGGCGCTAAAGCCAACATGGCGGTGCACTTTGAGTGTTCCGACTGTCCCACCAGAATTGTCGCGGACGCGGGCCGCAAGGCCCCACACCCCTTGATCGCCGGCTGACACGGTCATGTTCTAGGCTCGTTTTTGTCTCGGTAACAAGTTTGTTATTGATCTCCTCACTAGTCAGTCTCATGAGCATGAGCATGGAGGGTGTAAGTCTCCCTTGCTGAACCGGGCTTCTTCGCGGCGCTGATCGACTTCCTTGTAGGTTATGTCGCATGCCCGAGAAGAATATCTCTTCCAGTTAGTGATAAAAATTGCGTTGGATTTTTATCACAGCGACTAATTCAATAGGCTGGCCATCTATGTTCTAGAAAGTAGCACTTCCAAGAGACTAACATACTTCATGCCTCCGTTGGTGAGTTCATATCATCGTGACTGAGGAGTGAACCGCTAATAGATGGCACCTAATTCTACAGAACCTCATTCCACTCCTTTGCATTCGCCCAATGAGACTTTTCCTACCTGCAGCGGAAATCCGGCGAGTGCGCATCATTCTTCTTAGAGCGACTCACCTACCGTGCGTTGCACTGCTTTGGGCTTATGAGTCCAGTCGCCGTTTTCTGTCAAGGAGAAACAGCCTTGCTTCAGCAAGAATGACGCCTAAGAGATTGAGCCGTCCTACCTCCACGATACAGGCCCGCTCCGGCCCGTATAGCCATCACGTTATGGCTTTGACTTCTGGGCTAGACGTTCATTCCCGCGCTTCTCTCAGGACAAGAAGGCACTCACAACATGAGCAGCGACCCGGACAGGAAGAAGAAGTAGCAGACATGCTTGACGAGATGGAAAGGCTTCGTGCTCAGATGGGGCGAGTTGCCGCTGCTTTAGGCGTCCATCATCGTCGCCGGCAGTAATCCTAAAGACTACTCACACTGAGCCGTCAATGAGAGTACCACATACGAAATCCAGATACGGTAGGAGTTGTTCCTACGCTGCTGCTATGTACCGTTCCCGACAAAGCAATCTACTTCCGGGGTGATTCGATGAACGGCGAAGTGGGATCAAAAAGCGACATCCTCGTCGAGCCCTAGTTCCCCAACGTCGTCAAGACACAGACAAGGAACGTTTAAAGCCAGTTGGTGATTGGCTGAGGCAGGATGCCTTGTGATGCATTCTGCATTGTGTTGAGACTAGACCAATAACAGCAGCGAAGCAACCAACTGAAGAAATAAGAAGAATAATCGACAATAAACCTTTGCTTGGGCTAGCGGTAACCATAAGACAAATAAGATTGTATGACGATCAGGTGTCGCCCTGGCGCTTCGTATCTGGATCCCTCTTCCCTTCTTCCCCCTGACCTGGACTTCCTGCCTCGGCTTTCTCGCAACCTCACCAACAACAACCACCATCGTCACCTCATCGGGACCCGACTTGACTGATCAATAATGCCTTGCCCTCCGCCAACTTGCTTTTTGCTTAGCTCCAGTCTCCTCTTTCGACGGTGCGGCTGTGTTTACCAATCATACCAGCGACGCGCACTGCACTTTTGCCAAGCTAGGTTACCAGACTGTCGGGACCTCACTATGCCCTTTTTAACGAAAAGAAAGAAACAAATCTCTGCGCTGTTCCGCCGAAGAGCGACGATCGGAAATGCCAGGCGCCTTGGAGCAATCTTCCTGCGGCCACTGTTGCTGTCCGGCCTTCCGTAGCATGATTCGAGACTCGAAACTTGCGACTCCCCCTCCGTGAACCTGACTGGGTCTCTTTCACCTCGCCCTGACCAAGATCCCTGAATGATCCTCGTCCCCTCGCCAGACCAGGTGGAAGCGCCCATCTCTCTCGTCTCTTCCCCCTCCATCAAGGGTGTGAGCCCTGTCGGTCCGAACAAAACCATTTGGCGAGAGTGACCGCTTCTCCAGTCATTCCATCAGTCTATGCAGCCCTCTTGCCGGATCCAGCACGCATGGATGGCTTTTTGGACCGGATCACATTATTTCGGCGCTAATTTCCTGTGCACGCTTCTCGAGCATGCCGCGCCTATCTCCGTCCGGATTGCAGAATTGATTGCAGCAAGCCCCGGCCCTGCGTAGCAACCAGGTACCTCCTCCCACACACCACACCCCCTTCACCTTCTCTTCAGTCATGGCAGCCCACTTCTCTTCCCTGCTTCTTCTGCTACACTCATGCAAGACCATTTCGTCCGATTCTGCCTTGCCAGGCAAGGTGTTGAGTTGCCGCCTAGGTTTCTTCTTTACTTCAAGGAGACTTTCATTTAATTGTCACTGGTTTGTACCTGGCTGATCGTCTGAGCCGCTGTCAAAGAGTCCGTTGCGAACTATTCTTATATCAGAACATTTCCTCTAAAGTCCTTGCGGTGCTCTACACTATTACTCTATTTCTGCACGCCTCTTGTCCTCGCAAACCAATCGACTATTGAAACATTATCTTGCGAATCGAAAAGTCTGGCTGCAGGCAACACTCTCGCCGCAGGGTGCTATCTGATCCTTATTATTATTCTACCCCATCAGTTTCCCCCAATACGCCCTACATTTCTTATCGTCATGCATTATTCTGCTTGTTCGGACGATGTCGAGCAGCGAACGTATCCAGCCTACCCGTACCCCTCACAAATTGCGCCGAACTCTCCATTTCACGCAGCAAATTCTGGCTTGGGAATTTCATATTGCGAAACAGGGCCTTCCAACAACTACGACCGACCGCAGTCGTCGGCCGAACTTTACCCTGCTGATTGGACTGGCCAGTTGATGCCTACGACAGTACCACTCGGCTACTCCTTCAACACAAGCCTAATGACGCCAGCTACATTATGCGAGCCCTATATCGGTTCTGACGTTTCCACGTCGCCCCTTAGTTACTGCGGTCCACAAGCAATGAGTGCTACGTCGAGTCGGGGATCAGCTTTAGATCTCAAGACGATCCCGGATACGATGAACCCTCAGATGTACAACCTTCTGCCAAATACGCCTCGTTCAGACGCCGATGTCATGATTAAGGAAGAACCCGACACTGAGTATCTAGATGGACAGTATACAGAGAACACAAAGCCCGCGTCTGTGCCGCTCTTCGCCCCGGTGGCACAGCACGGGGCGAATGCGTTTTGGCCCAAGCTCGAATTTTCCGAGGAGGACGATACTAGCGAACCGGCATTGGTGGACCATGATCTTGAGTCCAACTTTTCAGGGCCTTCAACGTATCCAGTCGGAGACTTCTCCCAGTGGACCAGTAACAATACTTCGGCAGATCATGAGCAGCCAAGGATTCCGCCTGCGAGCGGACGGGAATGCACCATATGCGGCGCTCGATTTACGCGACGATCAAATTGTCGGGAACATATGAAGAGACATAACCCCAGCAACAGAAAGTCATATGCATGCGAAATCTGCGGAAAAGGGCTTGGCCGGAAGACGGATCTAAAGAGGCACGTGGATAGTGTATGCCTCCGAACCCTCACCCGGCTCCCTTCGTGTCGCTAATGATTGAGCAGGTCCATCGAGGGATTCGGAAGTATGGATGTGAAGAGTGCGGAAGCCGGTTCACTCGGCAGGATACGCTTGCAAGGTAGGCCAAACACTTTATCTTCGTGGACACGAGATCGCCTGTAGCTGACAATCAAAAGGCATATATCAGACGGATGCAGACGAACCGGTCGGAGGTCAAGTGACGCGATAAGAGCCACCGATGACCGTCCTCCATGCGAACAATACACCGCCTGAACCCTTTGAATCGCGAAGCATCGTTGAATAGGACCTATGTTGACGTTCATTTCATTTGATATTGGGAGGCCCGCAGTGTACATTTCATGAGTTATGTACGGTCTAGGGAGGCTTTTTTGCTTGGCTTGCATTCTGCGTCGCATGGTTTTGTGTAGCACCAGCCTTGTTTGCTTTGAGTCATTTGATATACCATTAGAAGGGGCCAGAGCATAAAGGGCTGCCTATAGAACATGGTATCAACATGGCAGGCCCATGCAAGGATACAACAAGCACGTTTCGGCGCCATCGCGTTGATTGGGGAATATAAATCTATCTTTTTGTTCTTCGAGCCCATCTTACTTGCTCCATAAACGCATATTTGAAGGTTCACTTGGTTCTCGCCTACTTATACCGCGTTGAACCGCCCTTTCCCCGCCTCTGCAGTCGAATCCAAAAGCGGAGTCATTACGAGCGGCGAACACCTGGACCGGGACGGAGTAACTGGGAATACGAATTTTGAGAAAAAGAAAACCTCCAAGCGCATAAGCTGTTGGTCGGTCTCCGAAAAATGTCCAACCCAACACGGGGATCTTCCAAGTCACAATTCCGCTAGCAACCCCTCTTTGTCAGCTTGGAGATATGTTAAAAATTCCCACGAGTACGGGGTAAAATCCAGCATAGGTCGATTCTGCTGGGATTCACCGCTTTAGAGGGAGTCCCTGAAATATCGCCCCGATCCCCGATCGTCAAGTTTTAAGTAACCGTCAGGAGGCGAATTATTCCCAATTGCTTTGAGCTTGAAGATTAAAGACGCAGCGATGAGCGCCACAGAGACAATCACCAGGATAACGGCCGACAATGTCGCTGATATCTTTCCCGACGTCGATACCTCGCTAGCCCGGGAAGTTCTTCCCCAGGCGACGACTACCTCGGTCGCGAACAGCAATGATCTCGCTGGATACGATGAGGAGCAGGTCCGTCTTATGGATGAGGTCTGCATCGTCTTGGATGACGATGATAAGCCGATTGGGAGCGCTAGCAAGAAAACATGTTCGTGTCCTTCCCTCCAACCCCTCAACCCCTCCCTTCCCCGCTATCATAACTCATAATCCCTAATTATAATGGAAGCATTGTATTGCCGTCGCCGATCTAATATTAAAATTGTGCAGGCCATTTAATGACAAACATCGATCGCGGCCTCCTACATCGCGCCTTCTCCGTTTTTCTCTTCGACTCCCAGAACCGCCTCCTTCTACAACAGCGTGCCTCCGAGAAAATCACCTTTCCGGACATGTGGACGAATACCTGCTGCTCGCACCCGCTAGGGATCCCTGGTGAAACGGGGTCGCAGCTGGACGCGGCGATCCTGGGTGTAAAGCGCGCAGCGCAGAGGAAGTTAAACCACGAGCTGGGGATTAAGCCGGAGGAGGTCCCTATTGAGAAATTTGAGTTCTTCACAAGGATTCATTATAAGGCGCCGAGTGATGGGAAGTGGGGAGAGCATGAGAGTAAGCAGTACCCGGGGTGATTTCGGGCCGGATTGGCTGGTTGGTGTACAGTGGCTAACAAAACGCTCCTTGCTAGTTGACTATATCCTCTTTATCCAGGCGGACGTCGTTCTCGAGCCAAATCTCAACGAAGTCCGCGACACGCGATATGTGTCTGCGGACGAGCTGAAGGAGATGTTCAAGCAGACCAATCTGAAATTCACACCGTGGTTCAAGCTCATCTGCAACTCGATGCTGTTTGAGTGGTGGAGCCACCTTGGTTCTCCTTCACTGGATCAGTACAAGGGGGAGACGCAGATACGTCGGATGTGAGGGCGAAGGAAAGCGAGGCGAATGGACATAACTTCATGATGATATAGCAGCGTTATTCCCCAGATGCATATATTGGCTAGCATAAACGTCATCTTATTTCCGGCTTGTTCTGAACATAGCAGATACATTAATATTACATCGTATTCGGCATGTGCTCGTCTACTTAGACCGACTACGCGACCCCGAACCCGTCTAAGTCAATATCTATGTGCATCCGTAACGAGCAACACAATACAGCTTCCCAAAATGACACCTCCCACAACAATAAACGTCAGCTGCGTCTTCCACCCACTCTGCACAAGCGCCGCCTTGCGACTATACTTCTTGACCGTGCGCACATAGTTTGCCAGCCCATTACTCAGACTCACCAGGCTCAGCACCCAGAAGATAATCCCCATCGGCAGGGCCATGCGGCGCTCCAACGGCGTCGGCTGCGCCTTGAAGTTAAAGGATATAATGAGGGCCACGGACACGATGCCAAGGTACATCGAGAGGCGGAGCCAAGAGAGGAACGTTCGTTCATTTGCGCAGTGGTCGCGTGCATCGGAGGCAGAGTTCTCAAAGAGCAACGCGCCGAGGTATGGGCGGGTCAGGAAGATGTGCATGTCGGATTCTAGGTGCCTTTCTTGTTGTTAGTAGAGTCCTGGATAGGCTGGTCGGCAATGAAGGGAAGGGTGTCTTACTCTTCGACTAGGACTGGTTTCGCATTTGCTGGGTTGATGAGAGGATTGTATCGTGGTCGTCTGCGGGCTGGAGCTGGCTCTGGCCCTGAGGGTGTAGGTGTGGTGCCCGGCATGTTGATTCTGTGATTCTGTTGAGCAATGGCCCTGAGACGTTGGGCAATACAGCTCAAGAGGCTAAATAAGCCGCCTTCTGGAGCTTCGACCCGAAGATTCGCTGTTTATGCAGACCTCGGATGACGAGCGAATCGGTGAGCATTTTGTGGCTGGAAGAATGCCTCAAGGCTATCTCTTGAGCAAGATGATGCTGTATGCAGCTTGACTGGTGACCGCAGAGTCCACGTGATACCCTAGGTACATAGTTCTTAGACTAGGCCGGTTTGGTAAATCTTCGTCGAAGCTACAGCCCTTTCCTGAATCACGTTTCTCAAACACTGGAAGAGACATTAATTGTGATGACAAACATCAATTGATCAACGGCCAGACCATGAAGCAGAGACGTCGTCCTGATCGTGATGATCTCAGACCCCTCCCCCGGCTCAGCCTGCCTTTTCTGGTTGGCGAGTGGTGGATCCGATCTGCGGGGCATGTTCTCTCTCACCGTCAACACGAGCGAACAGAATTGCGCCCATAAACAGCCATGATACCGCTTACGCTTCAGATGAATGCTCATTGGCGCCCTTATCACAGGAGATTGCATTGCAAATAACCCGCCGTGATGTGATGGTGCTGTGAGTCATGGCTGCGAATTGTATATCTACATGCGGGTGGATCCGTCAGCCCAGAGCCCGGTCTAACTACGGAAACGGTCGAAGGCAAAGTCTTGTCGAGCGCGATGCAAATACTGGACTATCATTTGAGCTTAAGCGACATCTTTCCTTCTCCAACTCCCCTCTGTCTTTGACTCTTTAACTTAGGTGGTCCTGTTTCGATACCACCCAAACCGGTGCATTGCACCACCGCGATGAGGATATCGCGACAACAGTGACTAACGACCTTGAAATCACCTTCTCCCCCAACCAGTAATGGCCCGCGACGGTGTTGCGCTCAGCGCTCCGGTGGACCGATCTTATTCTCGTGGCAGCTCGCCGCTTGCCGAAAGGGCAATTGCCCGTGACCTGGAGCAATACGCTGACGGTACGGATTCGGCTTCCACGGCTGACGATGAGGCTTCCGAGAATTCAACAATCCGTCCCGTACGTAGCCAGCCGGGCACCGCTCCGCACTCATTAGCTGGCTCTTATCAGCGTCCAAGCTTCTTCACTACCGTATCGCATGCGACAGTCGTTCCATATCCGTACCAGCCGGAGAATAGTGAGAGACTGACTTGGAGGGAGCGGGAGCAGGCGATTGAAGATGAGAGGGAATTGCTGACCGATAACCACTTCCTTGACCCGGCTACGTCAACTCGATCTCGAAGAGGGTCGCGCGCTCCTGCAGATGAAACCACTTCTTTGCTGGCTAGACGGCGGAGCTCCGGGCATAGTGCCGCCAATGCTGAAGACATTGATCGGAAATGGGAAGAAGCCGTCATTGCAGGATTGATTCATACGACATGGAGACGTGAAGCTATTGTTATCGGGAAAAACGCGGCGCCTCTAGTGGTCACGTTTCTGCTTCAGTATTCTTTAACTGTAGCTAGCATCTTTACCCTTGGCCATTTGGGTAAGACGGAGCTGGGTGCGGTTAGTCTTGCGAGTATGAGCGCGAGCATAACAGGCTATGCAGGTGTGTACCGGAAATGTTCTTCCTCTGCTGTCGAGATGCTAAGATATATGCTGGCAGTCTATCAAGGTCTGGCGACAAGTTTGGACACGCTTTGTGCTCAAGCATATGGCTCTGGGAAGAAAAAGCTCGTGGGGCTGCAGATGCAGAGAATGATTTTTTTTTTATGGGTCATCACCATCCCAATTGCTTTGCTCTGGTTCTTTGCCGATAAGATCCTACTAAAAATTGTGCCGGAAAGGGAGGTCGCTGAGCTGGCGGGTCTGTATCTGAAAGTGGTTATTCTGGGAGCTCCGGGATACGCTGCTTTCGAGAGTGGCAAACGATATGTTCAAGCGCAGGGGATTTTTTCAGCGTCTCTATATGTACTGCTGATATGCGCCCCGCTCAATGCATTTATGAACTGGCTCTTCGTCTGGGTACGTTCCAAGAAGTTGTGTGAGACTCAACTAACACTCGGTTACAGCAATTCGGCTGGGGATTTATTGGCGCTCCTATTGCCGTAGCAATCACGGACAACCTCATGCCCCTATTCCTCTTCCTTTATGTTTATCTCGTCGACGGCTCAGAATGCTGGAACGGCTTAACGAGACGCGCCCTCAACAACTGGGGCCCAATGATTCGACTTGCCCTCCCTGGTCTCCTGATGGTCGAGGCCGAATGCCTCGCCTTCGAAGTCTTAACTCTAGGCTCATCCTACCTCGGCACCACCCCTCTAGCTGCTCAGTCTGTCTTAGCCACTGTATCTTCGATCACCTTCCAGATTCCCTTCACGCTTTCCATATCCTCCAGCACCCGCGTCGCTAACCTAATTGGCGCCACCCTCGTCGACGCGGCCAAAACAACAGCCAAGGTCGCAATGTGTGGCGCCGTCCTTGTCGGCCTCCTTAACATGGTCCTCATCTCCTCGTTGCGGTACTACATACCCCGACTCTTCACGTCGGAAGTCGAAGTTATTGAGCTCGTCGCGCACGTCCTCCCCTTCTGTGCAGCGTTCCAGCTCTTCGACGCCCTTGCCACAAACTGTAACGGGATCCTGCGCGGGCTTGGAAGGCAGGAGATTGGAGGCTATGTCCAGCTTTTCTGCTACTATGCCATTGCAATGCCGATTAGTTTTGGCACGGCATTTGGTCTTCATTGGGGTCTGTTCGGGCTGTGGAGTGGGGTTGCTATCGCGCTTTGCTTGGTAAGTGGGATTGAGGCGGTGTTCTTGACGCAGACGGATTGGAATCGGTCTGTTGAAGATGCTGTTAGGAGGAATGCGGCAGCATAGGCTGGATATTATTGGTATGTGTGAGAGAGATTATATGTGCTTGATGATGAGATGATCCACGGCTATGGTTATTATGAGTTGCACACTTTTGCAGATATGTGAGCTGCACGCTAGATATAAAGTATTAAAGTGTATCAGAGTAGCAGTGAGGGAATCCTTCATTTCAATCCCAAGATAGTAGTTTTGGCTCATCAATTAATACTCCAGAATAACCCAGGTCTGATCGTCCACGGTCGAGAACACCATGCCAGCATTGATCAGCTCATCACCTGCACGCACAACGTCTTGCGGAGGAAGGCCCAGCTTCGCCGCAATGAATTGCGCATGCAGGCCCTCATTATTCTGCGGCTCCGTCCTGAGCAGGTTATAAACCCTCCTTGCAGTTGCAGACATATTCGCCGGGAACCCACCACCGCCACCAACCCCGGCCCCATCAAGCCCTCCCATCGCCGCATCACCACCATCGATTTTCCCGGTAGCACCTGCAGCGGGCCCTGGAGCGCCTCTAGTATGAAACAAGTGCACCGCGGCGGCCTCCAAAAAGTGAACATGCAGTTCATTGATATCCGTTAACGGCCGCACGCAATGCGTGTTAACGACCTTGCGGTCTCCAAATAAACTCTTCAGCTTCCCGAATACCTTCGCATAGCCGTTGATCTCCACACCATTCAGGTCCTTCCCTTCCTTGCCGAAATCTTCGGTCGTGTCCATCGCCTCGGACGGATTTATCCACTGCTTCGCTTCAACCTCGCCCGTGCCGTCGTCAAGTTTGTATGTGACATTTGTGGCTTGTGTGCTGATGTTGCGGACTTGGCCTATGAAGACGATGCTGGATACGTCTTGTCCGTCGATTGTGAAGTTTGCTTCCGGGTAGGGCTGCGTTGCGTCGAGGATTTGTTTGATTGTTACGGGGCGAAGGGTTGTGTTGTTCCATTCTTGCTGCACATTGAAAGAGAGCTGTCAGTATTGAGGATTTGGAAGAAGGGAGGTGGAACGCATTGTATACCCTTCCTCCAGACGGACTGGTTGTCTCGCCGGGCATGAAGCCACCACCGCCACTTCCATATGAGTTACCTCCGTAGCCGCCGTAGGAGTCTGAGTGGTTAGTATCATTCGTCAAAAGGCGGAAGATGTCCCGTACCCATGGTGTCTGAATTCTAATATGGGGTGATGCTCAAGCTGTGCAATAATATTGGAGTGAAGCTCAAGTGGACGCAGTCATTTTACCTCTTCGGGACGTGTTTTGTCGACGCGTCGCGGGGAGAAGTCGATTGTTTGTCCTGTTTGCAACGTCACCCGCGACAACAGATGACCCGGCCATTCTTCACCGCCTTGGATTTTTCCGTCGTTATCAAGAAAAAAAAAGTTGAGCCGATAAATCAAGACGACATAAAATTGAGAAATTCAGTGAATATTGGGAAGCAGAAAAAATGCCTTCCCGCGCCGCCTCTCCGGCGTTATCGGAGAATGAATTCGACATCACAGGCGCGCTTTTCCAGAATGACAGCGACTCCGATGCCGAGACGCAGAAGCCAACGAAACGAAAGAAGGTACCGGCGGCACCGAATGTCAATCTTGATTTTCTAGGCGAAGCAAATGCAGGCGACTCGGACGAAGATGATGAAGCTTTCATCGCGGAGAAGCAGACATCCGCGAACCGGAAGAGTGCGAACCTGAAGGGCCGAACGGTGAAGAAGGGCGGTGGTTTCCAGGCTATGGGATTAAATGCGAATCTGCTTAAGGCAATCGCGCGGAAGGGGTTCTCTGTTCCCACGCCTATCCAGCGCAAGACTATACCCGTCATCATGGAGGACCAAGACGTTGTTGGTATGGCGCGGACAGGATCAGGCAAGACGGCTGCGTTTGTGATTCCGATGATTGAAAAGTTGAAGTCGCATAGTACGAAGTTCGGCGCTCGGGGTTTGATTCTGTCGCCGTCGCGTGAGTTGGCGCTGCAAACACTCAAGGTTGTCAAGGAGCTGGGAAAGGGAACCGATCTCAAGTCCGTATTGCTGGTTGGTGGTGATAGTTTGGAGGAGCAGTTCGGCATGATGGCTGGGAACCCAGATATCGTTATTGCGACGCCTGGTCGATTTTTGCATTTGAAGGTCGAGATGAACCTGGACTTGTCGAGTATTAAATATGTTGTGTTTGACGAGGCGGATCGGCTCTTCGAGATGGGTTTCGCGGCCCAGTTAACGGAGATTCTGCATGGGTTGCCGTCTACAAGGCAGACACTGCTGTTTTCTGCGACACTGCCAAAGTCTCTGGTCGAATTTGCGAGGGCTGGTTTGCAGGATCCCACGCTGGTTCGGTTGGATACGGAGAGCAAGATTTCACCAGATCTGCAAAATGCGTTCTTTTCGGTAAAGTCGGCGGAGAAGGAGGGCGCTCTGCTTTATATACTTAATGAGGTTATCAAGATGCCAACTGGGCCGACAGAGGCGTCCCTGCGACTAAAGGAAAAAGGCCCCGAAGACTCGAAGAACAAGAAGCGCAAGAGGGCAGAGATGGAACGGGCTGTGAACATGAAGGAATCCCCGACGAAACACTCGACGATAGTCTTCGCAGCTACAAAACACCACGTCGACTACCTTTATTCACTCCTCCGCGAAGCTGGGTTTGCAGTCTCTTACGTGTACGGATCGCTAGATCAAACGGCCCGAAAGATACAGGTTCAGAACTTCAGAACCGGCATTTCCAACATCCTCGTTGTCACAGACGTCGCAGCTCGAGGTATCGATATCCCCATCCTTGCCAACGTCATCAACTACGATTTCCCCTCGCAACCCAAGATCTTCGTCCACCGAGTTGGTCGAACAGCCCGTGCCGGACGTAAAGGTTGGAGTTACAGTCTTGTCCGTGACGCAGACGCTCCCTACCTTTTGGATTTGCAGCTCTTCCTTGGCCGTAAGCTCGTTCTTGGACGTGAATCAGACCAGGTCAACTTTGCCGAAGACGTAGCGGTTGGTAGTCTGCCTCGCGACGGACTCTCGCAGACCTGCGAGTGGGTCAGCAGAGTCCTAGACGACGATGCAGATATCTTCGCCCAACGCGCCGTATCCACAAAGGGAGAGAAACTGTATCTGCGTACAAGGAATGCAGCCTCTGCCGAAAGCGCAAAGCGTGCCAAGCAAGTTGTTACCTCGGACAACTGGACAGCCGTCCACCCTCTCTTCCAAGACGAGGCGAGCAACCTGGAAGCCGAGCGCGAGAAGATGCTCGCGCGGATTGGCGGATACCGACCCCAGGAGACAATCTTTGAGGTCCAGAATCGCCGTGGCGGTAAAGGTGGCAAGGCGAGTGAGCCCGACGAAGCTCTTGACTCCATCAAACGGGTGCGGAGCACCCTAGAAGCGAAGAAGAAGCAGCG
Organism: Aspergillus nidulans FGSC A4; assembly: GCF_000011425.1. Taxonomy (NCBI): domain Eukaryota; kingdom Fungi; phylum Ascomycota; class Eurotiomycetes; order Eurotiales; family Aspergillaceae; genus Aspergillus; species Aspergillus nidulans. The sequence goes on along the minus strand of NC_066264.1, from coordinate 3,043,276 downwards.
CGCCCAGGCAGAAGAACTAGAAGCCACGACAAACACGGACGGAGCTGAAGTCGACGGGGATGCCTTCTCAGACTTGGAAGGTGACAACGCAAACATCCCAGACAATATGTCTCTCGCGTCGGAATCCGACCTTGAAGTCACATTCTCCTCCTATAACACGACAGATAAAGCCTCAAAATCCAATTCCAATTCCAAATCCGACAGCACCCCGACAACTCTTTTCCAAAACCCTGAATATTTCATGTCCTACACCCCCGCCAACACTTCCCTCGCCGAAGACCGCGCATACGGCGTGCACTCCGGTACAAATGCAAACTTTGCCTCCGCCACGCGTAACGCAACAATGGACCTGCAGGCTGACGAAGGCGGGAAAGGGTTCGGCGAACCCAGAACCCTCATGCGCTGGGACAAGCGTCATAAGAAGTATGTTAGTCGCCAAAACGACGAGGACGGATCCAAGGGCACCAAACTCGTCCGCGGTGAGAGCGGCGCCAAGATCGCGGCTACTTTCCGCAGCGGCCGGTTTGATGCGTGGAAGAAGGGGAAGAGAGTGGGCAGGTTACCGAGAGTCGGCGAGGCGGAAACGCCTGGTCTGGCTGCGGACCTTGGTGGCTCTGGTGGTTCTTTTGGTGGGAAGAGATTCAGGCACAAGAGCGAGAAGGCGCCCAAGGCTGCAGACCCGTTGAGAGGGGATTATGAAAAGATGAAGAAGAAGGCTGAGGCTGCGAGGGAGAGGGCCGCTAGCAAGGTTGGGGGCGTGACGAGTGGAGGAAAGAGCGAGATTAGGAATACGGACGATATCCGCAAGGCGAGGAAATTGAAGCAGAAGAGGAGAGAGAAGAATGCTCGGCCGTCGAGGAAGAAGTAGACGATGACCCCTTCCGGCTGTATCCTGTACATAGTTATCATGTCAATGTCAAAAGCACTGGAATACCCTCAGTATGAGAACGCAGCAAATCTCTCGTCATAATAGTCTTATCGGTCCATGGCCGTCTGTATACTGGCAAGGGTCTAAGGCTATATCATAGCCCCTACCCTAGTACACCTCTCTCTATCCACCCTCTTCTGCATGTTTACCAGACACAACAACACAACCTCAACCTGACCCCAATTGCACAATATGGTTGCCTCAACTTGCCTATCTTGAATCCACTAACGTAGACAATGGCGGAGCGAATATAGGTATTGAAGAGGGCATCCGGAACTACCCAGGCTGTCTCAGACGACAAAACGGAGATGCATTTCACAGCAAAGCAGGTGTAAGACTGTCACTCTTGTCTCTTCCACTTTCAATTTCCTGCCATCTTTCCTTTCTTTTGTTTTGACTGTTTTTCGTCTCCCTGATCCCTTGTGCTTGAGCTACAATGCTTGATTCCATCGTCTCGATACGGAACCACAAGTAGATTTGCCTTACACCAAGGTATAGTGAGCGAAGAGAACGAGACCAACATCGATAGAATCTCCCGATTTGCCTTACGCCATCCTAGAAGACTACAGCACTACAGCCTCTCCCTAACGCCTGCGTTTTCGTGATTGGCTCTGCACCATATGCTGGCGTGAGCTAGAAGAAAGGGGCTGGAAAGCGACTATCATATCCAGAAAGAGACACGATACTCGAGAGACTCTGCACAAGCTCTAAACAGACTATTAACTTGCGTTATACCGACGCCAAAGCCGATGACTATGGTGCTCTTGACTGCGCTTCGACTACATCCTGTGCTATAGAGATTCAGAACAGGTACAGGCCAATTCATTACATATAATCAATCCTTCAACTCGCACGCCGAGGGCCTGGTCTCAATGTAATGCTCGGTGGGTTTAGGCAAGAAAATCTGCCGCCATGGCGCAAGCTACATTGTGGCGGATTAGTGAGATTCCAGGTAAGAACGAAGCCAAAGCTAAGTTCAGCGCCGGGCACCTTTCGGCAGTTTCAGACGAAGCTCATCTCCACTGAGAAAGTCATCGACGGGGGTCATGTGTTGTTTCATGCGCTAGATAAGATGCTTGCTCGGGTGCAGGATGTACGGCGATAGTTTAACAACATCATGACGAGAACTATATTGCTGATACTCGCCGCGCAAGTTGATGCTTATACGAGTCGATTTCGAGGAACGCAGGGGGCGCTGGACCTGGGATTTGCCCAATGCTGATGCTCTTGCAGATTCACCATGCCACTGAGGACGAGCGTCGACCTGCTGCCGCACAGCAGGATGACCATTATGATGTGCGGAATTCGCTGGCGGAGAATGTCGAAGACGACAAGGAGCTGCACGCAAATACCCAGGTGCTCGAATCTCAGACGATCCTGTGGCTACAGAACAAGGCGGATTCGGCATATTTTCTTTTCACAAAACGCCTTGGTAAGAATCTGCTTCCCAGCAGATCTCGTGATCCGCATGGCCATATCACTTATTGTGCGGCTTGAAAGCCTGGTGGGAAGTGCGGTGTCAAACCTGGCGGTGGCATTTGGGTACAGAATGGCTCGCTTGGTGTCGCCAAGTGACAACACTTGAACACGAATACGGTCAGAGATAGCCTCGACCTGAATATAAGAGTCAACCGACATCAGTACGCCACAAAAGCCGCTATCTGGAACATACGCAGCCGCCACTCTCATCTGTTTTAGGGGGATAAAGTGCATACTCAGGCCCTAATGCAATGGTATACGAGAAGCCCCAATGACAACTCATGCATTGAGGCCTTGCGTACGGTCCGACGCTACTTAACAGCAAGTGTGGAAATTCGGCAATGAGGTCAACCCCTGCCCTGGTACCGAACAAACAGAGCAACATTCAAGGACTCGTCTGGTGTTCTTTGCGTTCGCAGAAGACGAAATACCACATTGGCAGGATTCTATGGAGTGCACAGATTGAACTACAATGTACACTAGTCGGCGACTTGTGCTTTTCTGGTAGAGGATGGATAGAGTAGAGGAGGCAGGTAGGTGGCCTGGCCCAATCTACTTCGTAGAATAGTAGCTGAGGCTTGAGTCCCGTGAGACGAATAAATGGTCATCGCTTGAGGCCATACCTTAGCGTGCCAAGAGGAGCAACTAAGGGCAATACCTCCCCCATGCAGGAGTTGAAGCCTTCAGGCTCCCATGATCTGCTTGCGTAGTGGTCTCGGTCTCGATATTATTGGGCCCAGCAGGAGACACATCACAAAAGATATCACATCCGATTCTCCGAGTCACATCACCAACATTTATGATTTCATGCAGGCGACTCTGACGCAGAACGACAAACGAGGAATCTTGGCCGCAATAGCGCGCACTATAATTGAAGATGAAGGAGGGATATTGTGGCGGTGTCAATAATCGGCTTTGTTCCGCCTGAAATTTTCCGGTCACTTTTCGCCTCAAATAGGCTTATTCGGTACCTAGGGATATGGAAAGAGATCCGGACTTTCTTTTGACTCCGGCGAACAGGGCGTGCCGGGCAGAGCCATTGAGTCCCTCGTCAGGTGGTGCGGTTGATGCGGTAGCATTAGCCCATGCCTTGAGACTCGCGAATTTGACCGAATATCGAATAAATCAGCCGATCAAGCCTCAAGAGTGAGAACTCCGACCTGGCACGCACAGCAGCAGGATAAATTAGGTTGCATAAGTCGAGGATCAACCGAGTACTTTTTGCTTTTCGTGACCCACTGTGGCCCATTTGACTAGACTATCACTCGAAAGAGATGGAGAACGGGAGAAAGAAAGGACAGACTTCCTGGAAAACAATAATTCAGTCACCTGCAAGGCGAGGACAGATCTATTATCCAAGATACTGAAGGGGTGCTGTGGAGACCAGCTTGGGTATTAACCGTCGACACCGGACGGGCTTTGTTGACTTAATTCGGCGGACGCTTACCGGAGTCACTAGGCAAGTCACTTCTGGTCCACATTTGGCCGTTGCAAAGGCATTTGTTGGTAGGTTATGGACCGTCATGCGTGTTGTTACTGCACATGTTTTAGGCAATTATCGAACCATGTTCACTTGTGAGAACTGGTAGAAAGTAGACTATTTACGGTCCGAGCCGGATCCGACGCGGCTGTATTTCGATAATAGGAGAAAGACGGTAAACTATCGCCCATTAAGTGAACGTTGCAGTATCTAGAGTCTGAAGAATCTTGAAAGGTAGCCGCAGAATCTGGTACTGGTCACATACTCACCGACTTCTTCAAAGTTTGCAACTTATGTCAATCACGCAAGGTATGGCCTGCTGGGCTCCATCTCGGGGCAAAAACCAGATCCGTTGAACAGACGTTCTATTTTTGAACTTCCTGCCGAGTGTCACAACCGGATTGGGCAAGTACCGTCGAGATCTTGCAAGGGCTCAATGTATCCCAGTATGGTGGATCTTATTGATGGCCTTATTCCCTTTCAGTAATCACCGATGTATAGGAACTATGAGTGAAGCCGCCATCGCTTCCTGCATAAAATCTTACGCAACTGACCAAATATGGAGCGGTCCCACCGTCTGCCATGGAAGCAGTCGCCAATGTACGTCAACCGTCTGTTGTTACCATAAGACGTTATCAGGAGCATGATGTGAGAGTGGTATGGTTGCACAGCGCGGCGGAAACCACGTTATGAGACGACATCCTCTGTTGCATCTCCGCCATACCACCAGTGTAGGTAGGCTATAGCCGTTGTGGGATGATGCCAGTCTTCGTGCAAGGTCCTGAAAGTGTGCCTAGCGAGCGATTGGGTATGCTCGCTGAAGAGATGGACGTTATACAGTGTAGGCTCAGCGGAAAGGAGAGCAATAATTGAATCCCTTCTTTGCCGTCCACAGTGTGAGATCATAGAAAAAAAGCCCTCTGCATATTGAGCGGTCCACTTTTGGTCCCTACCAGCCAGCACTTCATCCTGTACAGGAGGCTGTCTGCAAGTATACTTGTTTTGGGGAGACGCAGCGCAATCATTAGAGAGCTTGGAGGAGCCCTGTTTGGACTGAATTCAATGAGGCGATAGACGATGCCCGTTTAGGAGTCAAGTCATGAATCTGCCCTAGTTTACTATCCCTGCTGTACTCCGTGAAATTTCGGGGTGACGTTGTATTTGCAAAACAAGGCAGCATCGCCCACGGTCTCCAGATGGCCGAACCTTCAAGAGCTTCGTAGGGTTCCCTGGTGTTAGACTGACAGACCACGAACCATTGCAGGTCGTACAAAAACGGCGAGCCCGGCGTACGCTAAGACTTGGAAAACACGAATAGGTGTCGGCTATTGCTATTCTGAGAGATGAGATCTCACAGCACTGCAACGGTGGCCCGCCAGTGCCGGGGCCATGATTCCCTGGCTAGGACACAGAGGAATATGTTACAGAGCTGTCTGTGGTCTGCTGGACAAGACCCTTTCGGAAGATTTCGTCCTGGCGATGGAACCGGAAGATTTGGATGGGTGCTACCGGGTTGTCGGCCCCCGCCAGTCAATGAAGATAGATGCCAGGAACGGTGAATTTCGTCGTCTTTGTGAGAAAACCGACTGCCCGGATGGCGTTCAGAGGAGCTAGCGAGGATGGCCAAGCGGCTGACGGTGTGACGAGCAAGCAGCGACGGACGAACCGCAGAAAAAGAAAGAAGATCGACGAAATTGTCCGGTACAATGGAGATGGTGTGGTCCAAGACTGTCAGTTGTCAGTTGTTAGTTGTCATTCAGTTGTCACTGTGCAGATGAGGAAACTCAAGATGAGCTGGGGAATCGTGGATAGAGCGCTATTAGAAGCTAGTCCCGGTTTGGACACTGCACGGGATCCGCTAAACCGCTTGTGGGAAAAGCGACTTCGTCCTGGGCCATCCTTGGTCGCCAACTCCTCGCCAAAAGTCCTTCCAGCTTTATCGCACCATCTCTTTCGGAATTGCAACTAATCATGATCAATGACAATATTTACAACAATTGTACGATGATACCAGCTGTGGAGCTTCTGCCTCTCTAGCTAAACGCGCCTGAAGTGATATCCTGCTCCAGTTGTCTGGGTGACACAGCAGCTGTGTTGATCGAGTTACCGGGCTAGGCTGACTCTGGGCATTTGGATGGTCTCGCAGGAACCTCGAATATGTAGAGCTCACTCCGGTCACATCTTCCTGCGCCTCTCGCTGCATCACCGTCACTGTCACTCGCCTCTTCCATGTCATCTTCAGCTTCAACCCTAACATCATCCACTGTCATCCGCCATCCACCCGCCCCTTTACCTGTTCAGGTTACGACGAGCTTAGCGTGCGACGCTATTGACCCTTTTGAGGCCTATACTGCAGATCATCGTGTTGGCGTTGGCCCCATCTCCAAATTGCATGAACCGCGCCGTTCTCTAGGCCCCTCTCGATGAGCACCTAGACTCGCCGTAGGGTCAATGCCCGCCGTCATGCCGCCCACTCGAGTGGCCACCGATCGCATAGCGCTGACAAGGAGAGCCATCCCGAGCCCCTTACTGTGGTCACCGCGTGAGGGATGTCGCACAAGACTCAAGTTCCCATTGCTCACATTTGGGTACACTGTTTTCTCGCTGCTGCGTCTAATGATAGGCTGGCTGGCTGCCTAGTGCTGGTGCTTCGATCATTGGACAGCAGCAATTGGTTTCCTAGATAGTTTCTGAGAATCAAGGCTTCCCCCCCTTTTTCGTTGCTTTTTCTTTCTTTTTCTCTTCCTTTTTCTAGCTTGCCATCACCTGCGATTGGCCCGGTTCGCCAGGCAATGGCCAATAGTAGAGCTCACATGCCCTATAGGAAATTCCCGAGGTCAGATGTTGACGCGCCAGAGCTTTCATCGCTCACTGGTCAGGATGGGCCCACTGGGGTCCAGCGGTTGATTTACATGCAATCATGATCGTCAACGCTCTGCGAACGATCGCGGATAAGAAAACCTGGTATGAACGACTTTCCTCCGCGGACGCCGCGTCGATTTTAGACTCATATTTCCGCTTTCCCCTTTGACACTATACTTGAGCCGTTGCCTTGGCTGAACCGAGCGACGGAGAATTCTCGTCAATGCTGGCAGACAGTCCAAAGCTCAGGTGATCAAGCTCGAAGACTCGTTCCACCTTGCCGCAGACTGCAGTAGCTGCAGCCACACTGGAGTAACGAGATGTCACTTTGATACTCAGGTTCTTCAGTTTACCTCGCTAGCTCCATTTCTCAACAATCGTTGCTGCGGGACAATATCACAATAAGCGCCGAGGTTAGGGTTCGTCTTGACCTCGCCGCCACGCTTCGGAATCGGACTCCGTCTGGAGCTGTGCTGGTCAAACCGACCGGCCATAGCGAAGGTGATATTCAAGGTTGGCTTTAAACATTGAAAGTCTAAAGGTATCATTTTCTAGCATGAATGCCCATGCGGGCTGCCTCTGATGCCACCAAGCGAAGGACCAGTAACTGCAACATCTGCACGGTCGAGGTGTGAATCTCATGGGTGGGGTCGGTCTGCAATGCATGGGAACCAGGGCTGCTGCGGAGAATGCGGCGTGCCACAGGCATTCCAGACGATCGATTGCTTGGCCCGCTGAGCTGGCGTCAGTTGTCGACCCGACTTTTGACCGTTCAAGCGTGCACTGAACTTTGCTCGAGTCAGCGAGAGTTCAGATGCACGAGTGTCCAGCCGGAAGGTGATCCCGTTTTCTCTATGACATTTTGAGAACCCACGGTGAAACCATCGCTCTGGTAGCTTCCTGGCCTCCCGAGTTAACGAATACCCAACGTACTGCAATGTACCGGTACGCCGACGTCACGGGGTAGGCGACATCACCAGTGATGACCAGTTGCCTTTCCTTCTTCCGAACTCCCTGCTGTTTCTTTGCAAATTCTCGCTGTTCGTTCATATTTCCTTCAAGGATGGGGTAGCCCGCGATGCGGGAACGCCAGATGTAGGCCGTAGCGCTCATTGCCGGGCGTACCGTGCGCACCAGAATAGCAGAACAAGATTTACCACAGAACGGGAGAGCTAGAGAGTGGAAGCTATCGGGGCCAGTCAGTTCTCAATATTTAGGCACAGACCGACTCCATGGATGGGCGTCGCCCATCCGAGCTTCCACGTTCCGCTCCACTAATGATTCAGGTGCGAAATTCTCCTAAAGTCCTAAGTCTCCTAGTTCAGAAGATGGGCAATCGCTAGTTTGTCTTGGGGCCCTGGAACCGTCTGTCTTGGTAAATCCCCGACGCGTACAGAAAGCCGAGTCGCGTGGACATGCGCCGCGCCCGTCCCGTAGGGGGGGATGGATCATGGATGTGCATCTTATTCAGGAAGATGTACGGAATATTAATTCATTATCGCAATTAGCCTATTAGCTGACGGTACTATAGATGTAGACAAGCTCAACTGGGAAGGACGTTATGCCTCGAAGTGATGGACTATTGGCGCTACAGTGTCGATCGTGGGCAGTGTCGAATAAGACGATCCGCCCTCATTCCGTTTTGGCGGCCTAGTGCCTTGGCCCCTTGGGGCCTCTTCAAGGAGTCTGACAGCTGTGGGCGCTCTAGTCGTAGATCTTAGGGAATAATCACTGGTACAGTTTCTGTAATATCTAGCATAACCACTTCAAAGTAATGAGTCCTGAGTTGATAGGCCCGCCCGGGAACCATTCGGTGAGGGAACTGGAAGGTTGATGTGGTCCCCATTGAGCTCTGGACGTTGGAGGATGCACTATTCTTCTCCTTACCCACACTCCTACTCCTTTCAACCTCCCACCCACTACTCAAAGTACGCACCCCCTCCCTCCCACCTGGTTATCGCCAGCAGGATCGACGCAATGGAGATCTCCTCTATCGGGTGATAGTCCAGGCGTGAGCACTGGCCATCCCGTTCTCCATTGTCTCTACTTCAGTCTGCAAAAGGAACTATAACCTTGCCCGAACCTGCAGCAGACGCTGCCTTGTCTGCCAGTACGACCGCAGGAGAATATCTCTCGCATCCGGCATCGAGAATTTATTATTTTTTTTTTTTTCTTCTTTCGATTCTCCTGCTCGTCTCTCTCAAGAACCCGACGCTAGAGCAAATTCTCCTATTCCTTGTTCTTGGACGCTTTCCTATTTCTCCGGCCTTCCTGGGTGTTACGGCCCCGACCCTGTCTGTTGACGTACGGACTATTACTGGCGCCTCACTTTGTATAGCCCGCCCTTACCGTCACCGGAGAAATACCTGCAAGCCCCAAGAAAGGAAAGGGAAGAAAAATAAGAAGGGACAAAAAAGGGAAAAAAGGAAAAAAGGAAGGGAAAAATACGGGTTCGCAGGTAAGATACGGGTGTTATTGCTTTTTGTGGCCCTTCCTCCAGTGATCGCCCACCATGCTGCAATGAATCCAGCCCGCCTGGGCACCATCGAAGCCATCGAACCCTGCCGTCACGATCTGATCGTCGTCTGGTATTTTGTGACTCCTCCGACTGCGATTTGTTGCTGACTGATACTGATTATAAGCTCGGCCGTCCCTACTCTGTTCTGGCCTGGTCAACTATGCCCGCCAACCGAGGGTCTTTGAGTGCCGGATATGCTGCCCTTTTCTAAACCAACTCACCGTAAGACTACCAGATGCAATCACTCGTCCTCCCTCCTGCTTTCGTGCCGTCAGATTTTGGACATCTTCGCTACCCCGGCCCTGAGCGGCATTTGTTGAGTCGGCCGCGATCTGCAAATGCGAGGCGGTACACGCCTAGGGATTTCCCTCTCCCCTCTATGTCCAGCTCTGATCCAGAAAACGACCCGCTGGAGACTCTAGGGAATGTCAGGCGCCCTGACCACCCGGAGCTGCCGAAGCCGGTGACCACCGCCGCCATTCCTGCCGGGACCGCGGTGACTTCAGCTGTTCCACGGCCTGTCTCTTCAACGCCTCCGGACCATGTCACGGTTCGGGAGCCGGCGCTGCAGCGGTTCGTAACAGCGCCGGGTTATGAGACTCTGCCGCAGCCGCTCGCTGTTAGCGAGCCAACTTCCTCACGGTTTCCGCCGACATTCATCGGACAGCCGTCGGCAGGGCCATCGACAGTGACGTATCCGCCCGCTTATGGAACCGCAACGGCTGCGGCGTCTCGTGCATTGCCACAAAAGACCGTCCGGCGCACAAAAGCCCATGTTGCGTCCGCTTGCGTGAACTGCAAGAAGAAACACCTGGGCTGCGACCCAGCCCGGCCTTGTCGGAGGTGTGTATTGTCTGGAAAGGCAGTAAGTCAACTATCCTGGTCTGACCGAATCCGGGAGAGACGGTGGCTAACTGAGCGCAGGATACCTGCGTCGATGTCACGCATAAGAAACGAGGACGGCCACCGCTGAAGGCGGACGAAGGCTCCATCCGAACGTACGCAACGCAGATGGATCATCCTGGTGCACCCACTGACCAAGGGCAAGCCAGACGGCCAATGCACCGCACGACATCATCTCGCGAACTTCGCCCAATGACTGACCTTCAGCTCCAAGCGCAACCCGGACTGATGGGCGCACGGCTACCGCCTGGACAACCCCAGCGGTGGCCGATGGTATATTCGCATACAATAGACCCTTCCCTGACGCAGCGGACAATCGGACACAGACGAATTTCATCCTCTGGTTCTACCCAGTCAATGACTTCAGTCTCACCAACGGGACATGTCCCAATCTCCACAGGTTACAATCCAGCTCTGGCAGCTGGTCGTATACCCCCAGGCATGAGCGTGGGCATGGGCGTCGGACGGCCGAGCCCCTATCCCAACCCAGGAATGCATCTTCATCCTACTCCGTCGCCTCCTCAGTACCAGCCCTACGGCGTTCCAATCTCACCATACCCGGAAAACCCAAACTCGCGTATCATGAATCGGATACCGATGAGCGATGCCGGTCCACCACCGCGAGACCCTCGTGAGGGTTACATGGAGTCACCCGTTAGGCTGCCGCCAATATATCCTTCCCCCGTTGCCAACCCGCAGCCGCCACCATTGCCGCAAGCACAGACACACAGAATTAGCGATCCATATTCCTCAACATGGTCTCCACAGCAGCAGCAGCAAACTCCAGAGCCCCGCCAGGGCTTCATGGAGCCATTCTCTCCTAGCAGCCAGATGCGGCAGGCTCAGACACCCGCAGTCACCGACCTTGGGCAGCGCCAAAGCCAAAGCCAACTAGGCTTGAGCTCCTCGCCCGGGGCGCAAGTTCAGCAGTCACCAGCTTCTCGTTCGTATGGTGGACAAAGGGATCAAGATCGGGGACATGGGCATAAAACGGAAGAGGGCGACTCGTCGCGGCCGGCAAAGCGCCGTAAAATGGCGTTGGATGATATGGTCAACGACTAACTCAACCGCCTATCACTCTAGAGCTGGAGCTCTGGTGTCAGAAAATTTGAATCTGATCATACTGGATACTTAATGTTTGTAGCAGGGCCTACGACTTCTCACGATACTTATGTGTTTTTCCTATGTCTCTATCATGTTTAGAAATAATTATGGTTGGTCTCCGGCAGGTCAGCAGGAGGCGGATATGGATATGGATATGAATACTGTATCGGGTTGCACCTAGCTTGTTTGACTGACTGTATACTAACTAGTTTTCTTCCCTCGTTTCCTTTCCTTTATCCTTCTGCGATCTCTTTACTTATTTCCTTTGTCCCTTGATATTCTTGCATCGGCGTCTTGGCTCATCTTGCTCTGTTCTTTGCATGGCATGCATTGCGTTCCCGTGGTATTTTCAGCGTTTCTGGCAGGATTTGATTTAGGTTTCATCGCGTTGTATTGTCCGGATAGACAGCGTTGAACTTATACTGTACTTTGCTTTGTACCATCATCCGTTTGCATTCTAAGGGTTCCTCGAACGACTTTGTATCTAATGTTCGCGAATGCAGGTGGACGGAGCCCTTCTACCCTGCCTTGATACCTTGATTAGATACAATATAATATATCGAGAACACGAGTTTACTTGTCGCTTGAGTCTAATTATAAGTACTGAGATACTTTCGAGAACACAAGCAAGAGCTGTATGTATGTCTCTTAGTGAGTAGAGTACAATCAGATTATGCTGCTCTCGCTAGCTGTTGGGTATGCTCCCAACTCGAGGATTCAGCGGCACTGCAGGAACGGAAAGGCGATAATTAATTTCTCTTTATTGGAATGGGTATATCCATATTGTAATCACGCTAGAGTCAGAGCTCCTCAAAAGTCCCGTCTGGAAGTTCCGTCTTGCTGCCAGTGGCATTTGTCTGCGCTCCTCGTCTACATCGGCATTCCTGTATCAAGTTACTTCACGCCTAGAGAAGACCTAGGTAGATTTTACTTGATATGACCCAGTGACGGGTTGCTGCGCGGTTTTCAGCGTAGATTCCCCTCCTTCACAAACCCAGCGACCTTTCAACTACTTATGATTTCGCTCCATATTCCTGAGAACAGCATATTAATTCAGGTAGCTGCAGTGAAATGGGCAGCTAAGCTAGATAGATTAAACTCATCCATCTCCTGGCCATGAACCCCCGGTTTGTATTTTAAAGACCCAAGCGCAAAGGATATATACCGTCTCACAGGCAACGCCACAGTGATAAGATAATACATAGCTGCTGAACAGGAAAGGGCCCGATAGGTGATACGCTCCGGTTTTCCCGTCAGGTCGCACTTCCCGAAACTCTTATATAGTGTATGCTAGGCGAACCTGCAACCTGTAATGATAAAGATACAATGGGTATATGTGGCAGATTTAGGGCTTTGCGACGCCAAGCCCTGACCTGATGCTATGGAATCTCGCCACGGACAAGCTCCACACAAACAAGACGCGCAGAACGCACGCATTATTCAAGTGGAGCTATAGGGGCACGGCTGCCCGGAGCAAGAAGATGGAGTAGAAGGTAACTTAAGTACGTGGCAGTATATACCACTTTACAACTCCGTCGGCACTCGCACGAACCGACGCTACTGGAGGCAGCATAAATGGCAGCATGAGGTATGCTTTTGACGGAATTTAGCCTGTCCTGAAGCTCGTAGACAAGGCTGCATTACGTCCAGTCAAGGGGAAAACAGGTTACGTTAATATCCTCTTTTTGCTCGGTCTAAAGCGCCAGCACTTTGCTTTCTGTAGATTCCCTCTAGACCATGCCCCAAATCCAGATCTTCTAGGATTATAATGCCCACTTCCACCTCTCTGTGATATAGTTCCCCTATTGAGCTATAAAGCGACTGCATAAGCTCACGGCTTAGAGTATAACCAGGCTGTTGTACCCGCGCCTGCATACCTAGCCCAGATTCCACTCAAATCTGCAAGAATCTATTTTCGGCAATTGTATCAACCTGGTCATATTTCCGTCATTCATTATAACTATCAAGTATTCAATATCTACGGCAGCCAAATCACTGTGGTAATTCCTATAGAGCCATACAAGCAGTAACTGCTCGTCAACAACGATGTGCATTTTCCTCGTTGTGAAAGTAGGGTTTTGAGACGCATTGATCCAAACCAAGTCCTGGCCTTGAAGCACTGGTCCCGATTATATTATTTACCCTGCTGATCAGGATTAGACAACGCCAGGTGACTACAGAAACTGCACGATGCTCGAAAGAATCGTTCAGGGTGCAAGCTGGAACCCGTCGCATGTAATAATTCTGACCAGAGACTTTAAGTTGAGTCTACCCCCGCCATAGCCTTGATATTGCTGCAACGTAGAAAATTGTGTCGTCGTGATAGCTATAACGCAGTACCCCACCAAGTCGCCCACCCTGAATCATAAGGGGAAGAATCACCCAATGGTCGAATGTGTTGAAAACAATCAGGGCTAGATCTGTGACACGTGATTTGGTAAGACAATAAACTGTCACAAGCCCTTGTACAGTACATGATTTTATACATTCGGTATACGGAAAGAGACGCACGCCGCAGGTATTGAGCCTGAACTGTTGAACAGCAGAACCAGAAAAATGAATCAATACAAAAAGAAATCTATTCCCTTTTCTTAAAGAGTAGCCTCGGACTCGAATACCAGGCAGCAACTATAGCTCGGCCCTGAAAAGGGGTTCAGTACCACGAAGGTCAAGTGGTTATGGAAACGGATAAGCACGACGATTCCATCCGCATCTGAATGTGGTGACTGGCCTGGCTATGATTGATATAGGCTACAGTGCAGATATGCAGGTACAATTAGGACCCCTGCACCTTGATCGGTGATGCGGCGCATTGTATGGTGATTCGTAAGTCTGCCTGTCTGTACGGAGCCAAAGTCGAGCGGAACTGGACAGAAATGAACCGAACTGGACCGAGCCTAATTGAACTAACACGAGAACAGACCACGGCGAGGGAGTGAACCATGCCATTGTGGATGCCTGTCATCTCGCGAAATTGTCAAGGCCGCTGCTGATGGTCGAATGCCCATGGCTGACGCCATCAGAGAGTATGAGAGGCAGATGCGCCCGCGAGCAAAGGAGGCAGTGCAGACCAGCAGACAGGCTGGACACGATGGCCATTGCTACGCCAAGGTCGACAAAGAAGGGAGCTTCGCTCTCCTAGGTGAGAAGCCAGTCTAGTGGGTTTCTGCGTTTGCCCAAGCCTCCCTGTAAGGGTAAAGGTGGCCTAGATGATGGTGCAGAGTCCTTGACTATCCCGGGTTCCTTCAAATTAGTTGATAGACCTTGATCGGAATAGTTAAGGGCATGCTGGACACGACAGTCTTTGTCTGTTCTTTTAGCCATTTTTGGTCCCAGTTCTTATAAAGCCTCAATGCCAGTGGCGCATGTCTTCCAATACTCAATATCAATTCCGATAATACACTCTGCTGTTGCAACCAGAGGTAGAAAAGTTTAAAGTCTAGCCTAAATTTATAATATTATAAAGCCTGCAAGGCCCGTCGGGCTTGACGCAGATGACAAAGGAGAACGCAGTCACGAGCGGGACACCAAAGGGCCTTGAAGCAAAGAAGGAAAGAGTGATGACGAGTCTACAGCTCGAGCTCCATCTTCAACAGCTAAAGAAGGTTGTTGTTTATAGGTCCACGTCCAGTAGCACCAGAAGGATTGACGCTCAAAATCATGTAGCAACTAATCTTCTGCGGATTAGTACAGACTGACGAGAGTTTCTCTTCATAAACAACCCACAGCTGGTTTACTCAGAAATGGACAACTATGGTTGATAGAACATTCCTCAGGTTGGGACTCTGTGACTACTGGGCACCCTGCATCAGCTCCAGATGAAGTTGTTTTTAGCTGCTAAGCTTACTCGCATCGAAGAAATATAATTTGAAGGAAAGTTATGGACGCTTCTAAGCGACCTATATTGCCTTCCGAATGCTACGGCTTTGCCTCCCACTGAAGTTACTGCTGCTGACTCTATTGCTAAGGAGAAATATCAAACGACGCATACGGATAAGTAACAATATCTTGTGCCATAAAAATGCAAATATAAATTAGGATAGGATCATGTTAAGTTATAGTGTCTCGTTCTTAGGCGGGTATATAATAAACCTTGAATAAGCAATACGAGTAGCATGATGCTTCCAAGCGCACAAGTGGTTATGCAACCACAGTACTATAGAAGTATTACAGTATTATTCTTTAAGGCTTTGAGAGCCAGATAAATAACGTAACGTAATCCTTCAATGATGCTGCTCTACCTTTCCTCGCTGGGAGCCTGTTACTGAGACAAGGTGTATCAAATAGGATCTCCATCGAGAAATCGTCAGCTGTTTCACAGTTGTGACAAGAAAATCATCCTTACTTACTGCAGACCAAATTGCACGGATGTTCAGATAAATCCCAGCTCGGACTGGATTGGCGAGCACTGCTAATGATTGCCTCGTGAGAATCCGCACTACTAGGCACGTGACAATTCGTACCCTATCTGCCCGCACCTGCTACGACCAAAGACTGTAGCAACCACGACGAGGGGAGAACAGGGCCCCCTACTGCTCTAATAACTGATCTCTTACGCTTTGCTCATCGATCATTCCCTCCACCCCATGGAGGTGGATGACTCCCCCCCAGGCGGAGCCCGTCCGGGGACTCCGCTCCTGGGTGAAAACTCTGAACCCCCCTCAGGACCTACCACCCCGACCCCCCTACCCCGGAACTCCCTGAAGAGAAGGGCCTTATTCTCCCCACAGAAGACTCCCACTGCAGCTCTAGTCCCTGTATCCTATTTGCTGCAAGCCCTATTAATCTGTGAGCAGGTCAGCATAGTAGCAGACAACCAGCTAGTCCTTCTTAATAATTAGAAACTAGCAATGACCTCTCTTGCCAAAGCTCTAGATCTAACTGTCTCCTCTCTACAGGGCTGCCCAAGAGACCTGGCCTGGGGGCTTGCAGCCAGATTTGTTTCCCTAGCAAAACAGGACTCCCTTCAGCAGATTCCTCTAATAACAGCAGTTGCACCCCCACAGCCATCTAGGCAGATAGAACAGCCAAACCAACCTCCCACTCCTGAAGCTTGTAAAGGCCCCCTGAAGAGGCAAACCTTGCAGCCTACAACCTAGGCATCCCTGACAGCCCCAAGAGCTGGTCAGGGGAACTGGCAAACTATTACCCCAGAATACTGTATACAAGCCAAGCAACCAGCATAATAAAAGCTGAAGTAGTTAAATAAGACTAACCACTGCATCTTCCTCCACCTCCTGGCCTCCTCTAGCCTCTAGGCTATTAGACCACATAGTATCTAGATCACCCTTGTAGGGAAAGTTCTAGACAGGATTATACAGGTGCAAGTAATATTAATAGGATATATAATTACTACAACTAAATAAGGCAAGGTCTTCTTACTATCAGAGAAGGCTGCAAGCCTAGCTGGGGATAGATACTTTAAAATACTAACAGAGTATTACCAGGTTATTATTTCCTAGTTCCTGAAACAACTCTAGTCCCTGGATAGATAGATAAATACTATAATTATAGATACCAGCAATGAAGCAGAGTATATTACTAATATTAAACTACTTATAGCCAAACTCTTAAAGTACCTAGTAGAGAGGGACTCTATTACAGCAGTTATAGCCTTTCTAAAAAGGCTACAATACCCCTTGCAACTCTTTGGCCTGTCTAGCCTATTAAGGCCTACCTACCCTAAGCAAAGGCCTTTGCAATACACCTGATACTACTACTTCTATAATATATAAGCCTGCTACTCCAGCAAATACTATATCTCCTGCAAATCCTTAAAACAGGAATATAACTACTATATATAGTATATTAACTACTGCAGCCTGCATGCAGCAGACTTCTAAAAATACCCAGCCAGACCTTATATCCAGAGAAATATTATTACCTGCCTCTTAAAAGATACTCTAGCTGCTATCTATAAGGCAGGCTGGCTTGCCTTTTAATAGGAGTAGAAGAAAGTAGAAGAAAGCTCTAAATAATAAATAGATAATACCTATATTATAAACCAGCCTACAAGACAGCTTACCTAGGAGCTCTTAAACCAAACCTTGACCTCCCCTGAACTATAAAAATACTATAAGCTAATATAGGAAGAGGGGGTACTATATATAACCTGCTACTCTCCTTTGAAGCAGATATTATTCTTATCTAAGAACCTTGGACAAATACAGCAAAGCACCTAACCAAGACCTACCTATAATATTAGCTATTTAGTCCCCTGACCTGATGGACTGCCAGACCCAGGACTCTAATATATATATAAAAGGATCTCCCAGCCTATTCCCTCCTAGAACTAATCTTACCAGATATTACTATAATCTACACAGTAGGCCTTACTATTATTAATATCTACTGCCCCCCTAATAATCTAGTTGCCCCTGCTAGTACTAGCTTAATACCCTCTATACTTTCTATACTCTTAGAATATATACCCCTAGAGAATACTATCCTAGTAGGAGACTTTAATACCTGGTACCTATTCTAGCAGCCAGATACTAAGTCTTATACTATTATACCTGGTACAATAGGATTATTAGACTAGCTTAATACCTATAAGCTGGAACTTCGCCTTAAGCCAGGCACCCCTACCTGTGGACCAAATACCCTAGACCTTGTCTTCTCTAACCTACTACTAAGGGCCCTAGTAGAAGACCATCTAAAGACTCTAAGTAACCATGCAATAATTAGAATAATACTAGAATAAGAAGAGCCCTTGCCTATATATAAGCTTAGATCTACTAACTAGGAGAAAGCCAGAGCCCTAGCAAGCCTGCCTGACCCAACCCTATTAATTAACCTACTAGCTAAATAACTAGTCCAGATATCCTAGCTTGCAATATAAGGTATATTAAGATATAATACTTATAGACTCCCTAGGACCCTATGGTGGACTCCAGAACTAATAGATATACTATACTAAATAAGATAGTAATAAAACCCTGACTATAAACAGCTCTGGAAGGCTATTATACAGGCAAAGACTAAATACTAGAAGTAGTAAATTAAACAAGCTATAGTACCTATAGATATATTTAAACTTGCTAAATAGATATAATATCTAGACCAGCTTACTACTCCTCCCCTAAATATATAAGGAGTACAGGTTACTACCCTACAGGGCAAGGCAGACACCTTCCTTAATTACCTCTTAGAAAAGGGGGCCCTGCTTCCAAATTAGACAGAAGAAGGACCCCCAAACAAGCCCCTAGGCTTACTATACCTGCCAACAAAAGAGCACTGCTGGGCTGCTCTCTGTGCCCCACCCTTATCTGCCCCTAGGGAGGACAGACTTGCTACTACTGCTTAGAGGGAGCTCTGGCCTGTACTAGGGGATACAATTATATAACTGTACTACAGGTATATAGAGGAAGGCTGCTTTCTACTGAGCCTGAAGTCAGCAAAGGTAATAATATTACCAAAACCAGGAAAGAGGGACTATACCCAACTTAATACCTGGCAGCCAATTAGCCTCCTCTCTATCCTAGGTAAAGGCCTAGAGTGCCTCCTAGTATAGCAGATAGCTGTAAGAGCAATTTAGGCAGATATGCTAGCCCCCTGCTACTTTAGGGCCCTGCCAGGATACTCTGCTATTAACCTGGTCTAGGTTCTTATTTACAGGGTAGAGAAGGCCTTTTAACAGGGAAAAGATGCTTTACTACTCCTACTAGATATAAAAGGGGTATTTAATACTGTAATATACTAACAGCTCCTTTCTTACTTATACCTGCAAGAATAGTATAAAGGCTTACTCTAGCTACTTAAGGACTGGCTTACTAGCTGCTCTGTATCTGTTCATATTAAAGAAGGCACTGCTATAGTACTAATTAAAGGCAGACTCCTCTAGAGATCTTCTCTATCCCTAATACTCTTCCTACTATATATAGCAAGAATAATCTCTATCTTAGAGGGCTCCTTCTGCTATGCAGATAATATAGGTATATTATTAACTAGGAATACCCTAGAAGAGAGCTTACAATAACTAGTAGAGGCCTATAAGTAAATTACTACTCTAGGGACAGAGACAGGCCTCCCTTTTCTTAATAAAGAAAATAGAGATATAATACTTCTCTAGAAAGCTGTAGCAGTATCTCCCTATAGTTACCCTACCTAGTATAAGGGAGATTATACCATCCCTATATATATTTTGGTTAGGAGTTCTTCTAGATACAAAGCTTACTTTTAAAGCCTATATTAATTTAGTCTTTAGCTATAGGAAATAACTTGCCTAGTACCTAAAGAGACTTAGTAATACCTAGCATGGCTGCCCAGTGGCCTCTATATAGGCAGTAGTTATATAGTATATTCTTTTAACAGCTCTGTACAGGGCAGAAGTCTTCTATACAGGCAAATAATAAAAAGAGGTAGTTAACTTCCTACTTTCTCTCTTCTGCATAGCAGCCCTGGCTATTATCCCAGCCTACAAGACTACCTCTACTATAGTACTCCTCTACAAAGCAGACCTACTAGATCTAGAAGCTCTACTTAACAGCATCCTCTAGAGGGCAGCAGTAAGATATATAAGCCTTGATACTAAATACCTAATTACCTAAATAACTGCAGAGACTACCGCAGGCAGGCCCAAAACCAGGCTTAAAAAGATCCTATAGCTCCTTCTTAGCCCCCTACCAGAGCATGCTATAATAGAGCTGCCTCTCCCTTTATTATATATACTCCTAATAGACAACAAAGGCTACAGCCCTGCCCCTTTATAGATTTTAGTATACTTAGATAGCTCACAGACCAGCCAGGGGGCAGGGTATAGCTATATAATCTACTTTGGCCCTATCCTTATATCTAAGGGACATGGCCCCGCGGGCCCCAGGACAGAAGTCTATGATATAGAAATTATAGGTACTATAGAAGGCCTATATACAGCCCTGGGACAACTATGTATTAGCTACTTTATCTAGCTAGTTATCCTCCTAGATAACCTAGCTGCAGCCTCCCTGCTAGCAAGCTATAGGCCAACCTCTTATAGACATAGTCTGTCAGAGACCTTTAGCTAACTAGCTGCCTAGTAGATAGAAAGCCCTTTAATCCTAACTATGCAACAGAAGCCCCTTCAGGTCTGCTGGATTCCAGGCTACTCTGGAATTCCTGGGAATAAGCTGGCAGACAAGCTTGCTAAGCTAGGGTCTTCTATATATAGCCCCAATATCCCCCCCTCCCCAGCATACCTATAATAGGAGGCAAAACAGTGGCTCTGTACAGAGATATATACAGCATATGCTAATAAGGCGCCTGAAACCTACAAAGCCCTGAATATCAGACCCTATATAAAAGAAAGCTGCTCCCGCGAGCACAAGCTGCCCTGGTAGGTACTTGGCCAACTCATCGCCGCCTGTACAGGCCACAGAGACTTTACAGCATACCACCAGTGCTTCAACCACTCAGACTACCTAGAGAGCTGCTCTTGTGGTAGGACCAAGACCCCAGTATACTTCTTCTTCTACCCATACACCAGAAAGCACTGGAAAGATAGATAGAGATATATAAGGGACAGCCTGTTAAAAATAATAGACTAGCTCTTAAGTACAGCTGCTGGGGCTGAAGAATTTAGTCATATTATACAAGAATCATCCTTCTTCAAGGATATATGCCTGAACTAGGCCCGCCGGAGTGCTTGATAGTGCAACAGTCCACACATCTACCTGGATAAAGGGTCCGGCCCCTCTCCCTAATCTATAGGTAGTCGAAACAGGCATCTGCCCTCGAAGACCTGGCCAGGGCAGCACTGGGTGCTTCTTCTGCTTATTTCCAATATATATTATCCATAGTTGCTGCTTCAAACCTGTATCTAGCTAGTTCCTAGGCAGTTCTGTTTAGGTAGCACGTCCAGATGCCCCCTGGGAGGCCGCAGATCACGTGGGCCCCGTGATCCGCCGAGTGACGTTAAATAATAAAAACAAAACAAAACAAACAAGACCAAAGACTGTAGGATGGGGTAATGAATAGACGGAGAAGATATAGTTTATTCTATTTTTCCATCCCAAGGCGCCTTTTGAACAGAGCCCTACCTAGCGGTATTTGAGGAAATGGCATCTTTGTCACGTCCTTGGCTTGAGAGGCCATAATAGTCCCTTCCTATTATGAATTTTTTTGTTGAATTGTCACGACATGTTGTGAAGAAGTCCTGAGGACACTAAATAGGTCAGGTTTATGCATATATTGAGAATATATCCAGGTAATAAACTTCACTGACAATGCCTAAAGCTGCTTTGAGCTCGTGAGTCCTACCATACCTGAACAGCTTGAAGCAATAGACCGAAGAGTAGATGACACTATCCCTTTGAGTGCGCTGTTGTTATCTTTGGAACCGACTTTCACTATTAAAAGATTCAAGCTGCAGTCTGCGAAATGTTGACAGATCCGCTGCCAGACTTGAGCAAGACACAGGTCTTTACAGTCATGGGTCCCGCGACAAAGCAGGGAAAAAGTACCAACATAGGACAAAAACTGACCGGCTGGGTTTCTGGAATGTATAAGGAGGGTTACCCAAGGCTTCGACTAATTTATGTACATCCAACCAATGTTATAAACTCCGAAAGAACAGTAACGGCTATATTGGCGGCTAGTCAAGATGGGGGTTGAATTGGATTTGTACTGCATGCTGAGTTGTCATGAGTAGGCTACTGCAAGGGCTGTCAGTCTGTGATGATCAGACCCTAGATCCACCTACGGCAGGGATCATGAGAGATGCACTGTCTCACATACGCAGGAATTGCCCTTCAAGAAGAGACTGCGGCAGGAGGATGTACAGGAGAGGTGTAAAAGAACTTTTGGGAAATGAGGACTTCGAAAGTATGAGATTCGCGCTACCGTCCAAGCTTAGACTGTCGATTATTACTTTTCTGGTGCCGGATCATGCCTATAGGCCGGCGGGAGAATACCTTGGAGGGCTGCTTTAATCTGAAGAGCAAGTATGCGTGAGTACCACCAGTGCTGCTGTGTATAACCTCCCATGATCCAGATGCTCTCAACGTGCGAATGCCGCTTCCACATGCCACGTATTTCACCCTCCTCATCCACACCCCAGGTCGTGTCCAAGTGCGAGGCAATGCCTCCTGGAGTCAAAACATGTGCCCTTCCAGTCTGATCATCAATCTTCGTGTTAGCCACAGTCACGTCTGACTTGCCACCCAGAATTTCAGTGGCAGTCGTCACCACATTCGAATCAGCAAAGCCAGTACACCATATGATCGCATCCGTGTCGAGACAAGTGCTCTCCCGAAAACTGAAGTCCAGTTTCCGTATAGCTGACAGGCTCCGCACCAGCCTTGATACTGACCTTCCCTTCCTCAATCAGCTTTGTTCCGTCAACATCTATGTAATGACCGCCCGCACGCTCGAGCAGGTTATGGATCAAGGCACACGTTGGTTCTCGACTGTTGAGAACAGGGGCCCGGCTGCCTTGACTGCGGCGTATCGTTCCAGTTCAGCCGATGCGAGCGCGGAAAACAATCCACGACACAACTGTCCGTCCACAAATGTTGGCAGTGAGAGGAAGAGATTATCGGCTGCATCGACTCCGTATCATAAGTGCCCAGGCTGGCCTGGTGATAGACGTATTCAAGAGGCACGATATATGTGGGCGATCGTGCAACCATTGTTGCGTTAAGGCCAGCGCTGTGGCCATTCTCCAGGACGTCAAATGCGGTGTTTGCAGAGCCAATGAGCACGACAGACTATGGACGTTGGGCCAGGTATTTAGCACAGTTTGAGTCACGGCCATCTTCATCGGACGCACTGTTGGCTTACCTTGACCCCTTGTTCCTTCAGCAGCTTAGCGTTTTTGTACTCTGCCGAGTGGATACTGATTCCTTTATATATATGCGGCTCTGCAATATACGGTATGTTCGGCTTCAGGGATCCAATACCCGTTGCGAGGACGAGATGACTTGAGGTAGCTTTGCACTGCCCAGCCGGGGTCTGGAACGCGATCGTCCATTTTTTCGCCAGCTCGTCGTACTCAGTCCACTGAATCTCAGCCAAGTGGAGTGTATTCAGGTTGAATGAGTTGACATATCGACGGACTTGGGATGTCAGGTCTTGTCGTGTGAGCAGGTGAGGAGATCGAAGCTCTTCGTCATAGACTGTTGCTCGGTCTGATTAAACATTGGCAGAGTGGTGGAAGTGATACGGACACTCACACATATAGGGAAGATCACAGAACGCAGTTGGAACATGGAATCGCATGCAGTCATATCGACGTGCCCAATTGTCGCCAGGATGAGCGTTCCGGTCAGCCATAACGCTTTCAACACCAAGAGCCTTTAGACAGGCAGAGAGAGCAATGGCGCTGTTATCCAGGTCTCAGTAGGCAACTCAGCAGAGGACGATGGCTGCCTTACGCATTGCCAGCACCGATAATGAACACATCTGTCTCAAAGTTCATTGCATCCTGAAGAGACCTGGCAGGAGCTCATAAAAGCTGTTCATCCTCTGCCTGCGTGTCTAAACTCTCGAGCCTAGTGCTCATTATCCAGATCTTCCAGAAAATGTCGGCTCCGTCCTCGATAACGGGCAACAATAACATCTTGCCTCTGCAAAGAACAGCAGAAGATTCTTGCTAAAGACGAGAGGACAGTCGATGGATTGCTAACAGAAGAATAATGTCGGTCAGTGACCAAACTCAATCTTACGGACTGTATGCAATTGGTGATTCCGGACATACGAGGGCAGGCGTGGCCGAAAGAAACACCGCCTCACCGTCAATTGTAATTCCAGAAGAGAGACCTCTTAGCCTTGCCGTGTCCAGAAAGCTCGCTGCAATTGTATTATGGCAGCGGAATGTGCGTAGATGCCATGTCAGCGCCAGCTGGTCCTTCCAGGATGCCTGGTCTGAATAGAAACAGTTCTCGAGGGCTTCAGTGTCGCTGGCGGCCAAGGCGGCATTAAGTCGATTCAGGACACCACGAGCATAAGCGGTGGCTTTCTCACCATCAATGGAACCCGGATCGATTGGACTGTGCGTCAGAAATGGGAGTGGATGCTGATCCATCATGTTGCGCGAGTCGGCACGCGGAGGATGCTCTTTCCGAGCTAAAGTTTGTGAGACTAGCCCGTCTGGCGGTATATAATTATTGTAGTATTAGTGTTTGAAGACGTAAACAGTACTTTATGCTGTCCTGGGACTCATTTTTAGCATGATACAGTTTCGAGCAATTGGAGGTTAAAGGCGCTGCCAGCTTTCACAAACAGCGGGTGCATAAGAAGCGATAAATGCAGCGGTTCTCGAGTATGCCTCTAACCACGCAAAGAACTATCCTGGAGTAGCTCTTCACTGGTGGCGATAGAGGGAGCGGTCGCTGAGGAAAGAATAGGTCAAATATCCAAAGTTGGAGCCTAGTTCAAAGAGGCAAGATGAGAATCTGTCATTAGAAATAATGGAACTTGTCGACCTACTATTTTCCGTGTTATTACTTTCCCGTCTTCTTGTGGCTAAACATCGACGGTCTGTTTCCGAATGCTGTTAGCGCTGTTAGTGCTGGAGCGTCTATACATCAATATAATAGTACGAATCGCAGTCAGACCCACAGCGGGCGGGTTGGTCGGGCCGTTCTGGTGGGGCTGTGCCACTATAAAAAGGTTCATATGAGTGGTCAGAGGGACGTAATCTTACGCTAGTAGATACGGTTTTATACTCATGAGTTCTACCGGTTCGCACCTGGAATCTGCACAATCAAGGAACTAATAAGGCCTCTTCATATAATTCGATATAAAAAGAGACTAAGCATGGTTCAGCAATCTGTATCTATGGCTCATTCTCGTTATGAATGCTTTTACTCGGACGTGCAGTGCGCATATTTCAAGGCCGCAATCCTGCTAGATTGGAAGAAGAATATCCGTCCAATAAACGGCAGAAAGTACGTCGTTTGACGCGGGCTACATGATTATGATACCGCGGCAGTGACTTCAGGGTGCGTCCGTATCTTGTTGTTGAGGATGCACTGTATATCTCATGAAGCCGCTTGGAAACTTGATCCCCATCTACATGTTACTCTCTCCTTAATGTGATATTCAATTCCGCATTGTGCTAGACAGAGCGTCAACAGGGCTTATATATGCTGAAAACTGGATCTTGCGCTGATATCTTCAGGGCTGCTAACGAGGGCCCGTATATTATGCGCTGTGCCGGGCTGAAACACTGCAGTGTGAAAGTAGGCTCATGGAACTGTGCAGGTAGCAAGCATGGGCACTAAAGGCGTAGTTGGGCGTAGTCTGCTGGCTAGTTTTTGATGGTCGGTTACTGTCAGAATCTAAAGAAGATGTTCCTTTTCACCAATATGTTAGTTAGACGCGGGCAGAGTGAGTCTTAGATCCTGGAAGTGCTCGCAAGGCTTTATTCGTATCAGTCTGGTCAAGAGGGCGTCCTCAGAGAAAAGGAACCAGATAGCTGTCAAAGTACATGAGGACTTAAAACAGAAGATGAATCATCCAATTTACTACGTATACTAAACGCTTCTGCAATCAAACGGCACACTGAGAACCTCGGGCATGACAGATACTAAATCCCATCTTTCTCATAAGCATCCCTCAATACGCTCTCCCGTTCACAATAAACCAAACGCACACTCCCAGGGCTCCCGCCAGGCCAGCCCTAATAAGCATACTCGGCATTCACAGTATCGTATTTCTTTCCCATCACAGAGAGGACATACGTCGTCTCCGCACTCGAGTAGGTAGCCTCAATCACCCCATCAAGACAATAGTATGCATGGCCGTCTTCGCGCGTGATGATCGTCCAGTCAAGGTCCACCTGCGGGATAGTAGATAGGTTCGCCTTAAGCTTCGCCAGTGTCTTGGTATCACTGTTCTTGTGCACTGGTGCGCTGGTATCTTCTGCGTTTACCCACACACTTATAGATAACATGTCCGGGCGGCCAGCGGAAACGCGGAAATCCTGGTAGAACTTAATGGGGATTGGCTTGTCCTCCTCGAGGGTCGAGCCCTTGGTCAGAAACCAAGCCATGACGCGCGCGCGGTACTCACAGTGTCGGGAGCACCAGTACCTACCCTCGTTCATCAGTATTGCTTTGGGCGAGAAATGTAGGGGGATGAGACGGCAAGGTATTGCTTACTTCCTGCTCTTGTCATGCTTCTCAACATTGAACGACCGGCTCAGCTCGATTCCATAATGCTTCCGCGCCTTCCGACTGACTACATCCACAGTCTTGAGCGCCTTGGTCTTGGCCAACCCCATCATGACAGCTCCCCTCACGACCGCTGTCCAAGCATTCGGCGGCTGCAAGACTTCCACGCTTTTAAGGGCATCGCGAAGCCGTTCTTTCAGGTAACTGTTTTGCCCGAACCCGCCGACTAAAAGGACAGCTCGGACCTCGGTGTCACCGCACGCGGAGATCTGATCTTGTACGTATTTAATGACCTTGAGGATGAGCGGCTCGAAGATAAAGTGCATTTCCTCCGCAGAGATGGTGATCTTCCCGCGCCGGACATTGAGAGCGCTATTATTCGAGAGGCCGGGGACGGGGATCACGTAGCCGGAGGTGCCGTCTATAGTTGGGGAGTATTGCTTCTTCACCTGCAAATAGTGAGCAAGAATGCACATATCAAGGTCGCGAGAAGGGCGTGGATACAATAGAGTCAAACCGTTCCACAGCTTCCTGCAACACCTCATCGTCCCAACCTTGCTCCCTCCCGAGTTTACGAGTCAGAAAATCCGCAAACCGGCGATTGAGGAAAGTCGAGCCACAGGGACCTCCAGTTCCCGTCGTAACCTCTTCAACCTGCAGGA
The DNA here is from genome assembly GCF_000011425.1 of Aspergillus nidulans FGSC A4. Taxonomy (NCBI): domain Eukaryota; kingdom Fungi; phylum Ascomycota; class Eurotiomycetes; order Eurotiales; family Aspergillaceae; genus Aspergillus; species Aspergillus nidulans. Next base: position 3,016,248 of record NC_066264.1, on the reverse strand, counting down.
TTGGAGTGAGCGCTATGATTTTATACGAGATCAGATCAACCGTGCCACCGCCGGCATCGCAGAGGATGAAGCTATCTCCAACATGGAGACCGTGCGGGTCCAGGCCGTGGATTGCATAGATTGCCGCTGCTTCCTGCATCGTGTTAATTCCTACATCTTTATCTAATTGGTTGAGGAACGGTTCCGAAAAGTGTGAACATACTGGCTCTGAAACAAGTGAGATAACTTGCTCCTTTGCACCGCCGGATGCCTTTTTCCATGCCTTAAGCGTCTTATCCTTTGCGGCTTCTGTCCAGATTGCAGGAACAGTGAGCGAGAACTCCATAGGTATAGTTCTCAATAGTGCAGAACCGAGCTTCTGGTCCAGGGTGTACATGATGTGCTTGTAGATTGATGAAAGGTATTCTTCCGTCAGTTGTTCGGGGGTCTTGTCGCCCCAAGATTTCGTCGAGACAAGAGGGTTGCTCTCGTCGAGGCCTCTGTATGTTGAAGGCTGTTAGCCCGGCTCATTCTCCGTTCGGACTACCGGGTGGGAGGAAAGAATAGAAGGGAATTGTACAGCTTAAACCACTGATATCTATCCACCAGACCAGGGATCTGGAATCCCCATTCCACAGTCTCGCCATCGGCCTTAGGAGTCTTCGTGTAGCGCAGTTCTGTTGGTACCTTCACACTACTGATACCTTCTTGTGCGCCAATATGAGAGGGCCATGCTTCTATGACTGAGATGTGTTCGGGCTGCACAATGAGTATCAGTTCATATTCTTGAGCTCACACATATTCCAATATCAGTAGAAAATAGGGGCTTACCCGTCTAGTTTCAGCCCACGCGACACCAGTGAAGGTCGTGCCAAAGTCTATTCCAATGACAAGCTTGCGGTCGTCGAAATTAAAGGCACCGAATGAATCCTCCATTTCGCTATCTTGCTTTCCCTCTAACAGATTCAATCAGGAACAGGGAAGAGAGGGGCAGGGGAAAAGACAGTATTAAGGTAGGACTCCGTCTTTTGTTAAGGCAGCCTTGTATCAGCAGCTTGTTCACTTCCAGGTTTTGCTGAACTGAAGCCAACTGACCCGCCGAGGCAGATTAAACGGCAGGCATAGTTCCCTATCGGTTATCCTTTAGCTTCTCGTGTTGAGTCTCGTGCCCGATTTATCTCCAATCAAAAAGCAGGGTACTGAAGCGTGCGATGTTCGTATTCCTTAGGCTGACGCTGGCTAGCCCTAACTCGAACAGTGCCGCCGCGCCCCGGGCACCTTGCAGCGTCAATCTGCCTTGCGCCTTGTGCCCCGAATGATGTTAGGCATTCAGTCATTCCTTCCTCGGATTACACCAGTACAGGTAGTCGCTTATCTGGCGTCAGGGGGAAGAAGTGGCCGACGCATTGGTCCTATTTTCTGTGCTGTTACACTTGGTAGTTATGGCTGATTCCACTGCTGCTATGGCGACTTCAACGCTGAAGAAGAAGCATGCCTCTATTTCTCTACACCAAGAGAATATGAATGTGGATCGGATGGAAAGGGTGAAGGAAGAGTAAGTCCTGTGGATTCGTGATTTCGCTCTGTATATTGACGCTACAGACCACATCTAAGTACTACCATTACCAAGCAATCCGCGATATCGATGTCCACAAAGACATCCAGGACAGGAGTATATGAGACCGAAGAACCCAGGTCCAATGCTCTTGACAAGAATAGCGATACTCGGATGGCTACCATAGAATCCCTCCTGGCTGAGAATGATGTCCTCCAAACCCAGATCACGCAGCTAAAAACCGCCCTTCATGACGCCCAGAACCATATATTTAGTCTGCAACCACACATCCAAACCCTTCCAAATGCCGATGCGATCACATTATTCCAATCCCTCGTCTCCTCTGTCGAGAACTGGGTGGACAACTATCTCGCGGATAGTCTCGAGGAGAAGGAAGTGGCCGCCGACGCGTTGAATATCAATGATATCCGAAATCTGATGAATTTAATCCCTCCAGAGGGAATGGCGGCGTTCAATACCGCGAATACAGACGTGGATATCATCCAGGCGGTGATATTGAAGTTTCTGGTTGAGAGTATCTTCAACCAAGAATTTTCCACGCCGCTCCCCAGGCCTGAGATGGAGTTTGTGATGGAGGTTGAGAGAGCAATGCGGGGTTTGAAGCCCAAACGAGGTACGTTTCTCCTATTCCTATTTCTTAGCTCCTCGTTATCTAGACTCTATTCATGATCAGAAATAAACTGGTTGATGTCAGATATCAGAACAATCCGCCACTGGCACATAGAAACGTACACGGCCGCCTCAACCCGCCCGGGCTTTGACAAATTCGCCCACGACAGGATGTGGAACTTGACTGTGCACATGATAAATATGCTCCGCGCGTTCGCCCCAAGAACAGATCCTAATACACTGGCCAAGAGCTTCCTAAAAACTGTCGCGAAACCCGCCTGCGACTTGGCCCGCAGGTTCCATCTCTGTTTTGACGAGTATAGTCTCGAGTGGTCAGAGAACCATGACAATGAGAGTTTGGTGGAGGATCCAGCTGGAGCATTCCAAAGGGTAATTAACGAAGGACGGTTTGGAGAGTATGATTTTGTTAGGGTTGGGGAGGAGAGGAAGTGGCTGAGGGATATGCCGACGTCATTATCTAGTGGTAATGGTGAACGTGAAGGTAAGGATGGGGATGGCAATGAGACCAAGGTAACGGTCAGGTGGCTCTTCGATATAGCGCCCAAGCTGGTCTTTCGGAAACTCAAGGTCGATTCGTGGGGTGAGAAAAAAGTGCTTGTTAAACCAAGGGTTCTGGTGCGGGTTAGTGAGCAGAAGAGGACAGGACCAACGAAAAAGGTGGTGAAGAAGGCTGAAAGGGTTGAGTACAAGACTGTCTTAGGGGCTGTGCAAGGGTGGCTGACGGGGAAGGAGCATCTTATTGAGAAGGAGAGGAAGGATAAGGAAAGAGCAGGGAGACAGCTCGCGGGGCTCTTAGGAGGTATACTCTGAATTTGGTAGTCTTCAACTTATGAATTACTCAATCTGATGACATTCATGGGAAATATGTCAATCTGGCAGATTATCCGTATGAAACTTGCAGCTTTCCCGATGCATTGAGTTCCCCAGCCGGCGGATCTCATTGTAATCGCTCAGGCAGGCCCAGCAGAACTGGGCGTGGCATTTGATACCTTCATCAACATATCATCAGCAAAGTTGCACTAAAAGGGCCGTCTGCACCTGCGGGTGTGCGAACTCCAACCACCCAGGCAGATCCAGCAGAACTCGGCTCTGCATTTTATGCCTGTACCGGTCAATCCCGTCCTGTTCGGCGATAGGCCGACCAACGGCAAGGATTATGTGAAGGCAGATTAGACTTACAGGTCATATGGTCACATCCGTCATTCTTCTCAATTGGCCATTGGCACCCCGGGCAGCGCTTGGTTGTCTCCTCGACCTTTTTCATCGACAGCTCGACTTCTCTCATCCTCCTCTTCAACATCTCAATTTTCTCCTTGAAGTCGTCTTTGACCTCTTCCTCAATTGGCTCATCATCCTCTTCCCCTTGTCCTTGTGCTGCCTCGGCCTGCGCCTGTTCCAGGGCCCTCTTCTCACGCACTCGCGCAGCTTCCTTCTCCTGTCTCTTCCGCGCAGCCGTCTTCTGCGCTTCATGCATCTTATCCTGCCGTCTCTGCTCTTTAAACTTAGCGCGTAGCATATTCTTCTTACTCAAGTACTCGGCATTCGGCCGGGTGCTGCCGCCATTCTTCTCCTTGATAGCTTTGTAGCTATCCGGATCCCACAGCACAGCGTCATACTCATCACAGCTAAACCCATCGTGCCATTTAATGGCGTGTTTGAAGCATGACTGCGCAGAACAGTTGTAGCATATAACGAGCGGTTGTTCGGCCCCAAGTTTGTGAAGTTGTCCAAAGTCGCACTCGAGGCACCAGATGAAGTTCTTGTCGGCGTTGAGTGCATGGCGGAGGGAGAGTCTATCGTATCTGGTACTCTGTTAGCCCTAATGGAACCCTGAAAAAGATATGAGAAGCGAGTACCGAGTAAATGTCTCCTCATCCGCAAACCGCTTGATGTCCTCGTGAATAAAAAGTGTCTGGCACTGGGGACACTTAATCTCATCCCAGAATTTGGTCTCCAAGTCGTGCTTGATGCTCTTCGACAAACATATATAGCAAATTGACGGTGTATGCTGACAAGCAATAGACAGTGTGTCGGGAGCCTTCACACCATCCGCTGAAAACGGTTCAAGGCAGATAATGCACGCCTCTGGTTCTTCTTTTGGCCTTGGTACTGATTTCCTAGCTTTCTTGACTGTCTTTGTCCGTTCCGTCACTCGCTGTTCGCCTGATGACTTGAGGTAATCCGTATATAGTGCTTCAAGCTCCTCATCAACTTGTTGTAAAAATGCCTCGGGGCTCTTAGGGGTTGTATTCGGTTCGGGTCGTGGTTGGGTGACAGGGTCATGCTCCGGCTCTTTCACCTTTTGCTCGCGAATTATCGAGGTCGGGGCTATGCCGAATTGCCGTCCAAACAGTGGTATTCCATCTGTTTCATCAGAGAATATAAGTATATCTGCGTCGGGGCCAGTAATAGGCCTGGATGTGGAGTTGACCGATGCACCCTCTCCATTCGTCTCCTTTCTCACTTCAATGGGAACCTCAGTCTGGCCCGTTGGACTACAACCATCTAACTCCGAGACTTGTGCCTTCGAAACGGCCGGAAGCTCCACTCCAACAGGCTCTCGGTCCGTAGGCGCTGAAACTGTCGATGTCGTAGGACTGCTCAGTTCTGCCAGGGGAAGCTGGTTCAGTTTCGAGATGTGCATGGTCGACTGGGGTTTCTTGGTTGACAGGGTCTCACGAGTCTCCCTCGTTTTCTCTTTCTTCGTATTTGTGACTACCACCCTAGTTCCTGATTCCGGAGCTGGCATGGCCCAGATGCTGTGGTAGGAACCTCCATTCTTTTCGCCGCCCAGAAATTTGACGAATTTGCGCATTTTTCTAGTTCAAAAACCGACGACGTTGAAGGGGCTACTGCAAATCGAGGGGTGTTTGTCTGAATAGGATTGCCTGGATATAGCGTAGACAAGAGTGACCGTGGTGCCAAAAGCAAGACACAGGTTCAGATTCACGGTAAGTAGTGTCATAGTGTCTGCATAGGACGGGCTCTTCGGCTTACGCGAAGCAAACGCCCGGGGCCAGCGCCCCTCGCCGGGCTAGCTTCGAGCTGGGATTCAGCCTTGCTGGGACTGAATCATGGAACACGAGGTGCGTTGGCTAATGGGGAGGGGGTGGGCGTCGGGCAATTGCAGAAGTCTTGGACTTGGTGTTGTCCGAAGGTACTTCTACCAATCACTCCTAGCACGTGAAGGCCGCACAAGTGATTGGAGGCTCTCGCTCTACTGACTCGCTGATGCCAGGGAGACTGAAGTCTCCGGAAATTGAGGATGTTTTGTGTCATCACTACCATACTCTGTATGTACATGCAAGGGATATGTAGATAATCGCTGGAATGACAGAAAGTGCACAAAAAGAGACCAATTACCCAAGCAGCCCCGTAGCCAACGACTCCAGATCCTCCAATGTCTGGATTTGCTTCTCTCCGGCATCATTCTTTTTTCCGGCCTCTTTCTTGTACCAAGGCACTGCCTTGGGCTCTTCCACCTTTGCTCTCTTGCTCGGTCGCGGCGCCTCCTCTTCTCCATCCGAAGACTGCGAGTACCCGCCTGCATCACCCATGTCCTCGTCCTCGTCAAACGGAACAAGCTGAGCGACGCGCTCTTCACGCTCCTCCTCAGCCAAGAGCTCGCGCTCCCTCGCTTTCCGCTTCTCCTTCTTCTCGCGCCTCTTCTGCTTAGCAATCTCCTTATCCTCCATATCCGCGCGCTGGGTGCGTGCCGCCTCCTCAGCCAAGAACCGTGCCTGCTGTTCCTTTGCATCACCGCGGGCTTTGAATGCTTCTTCGTCTTCCATCTCGTAGAGCTCGTGTGCGTTTCCTTCGTCGTCATAGACCAATTTCGTTCCCTTACCCTTGAATTTGAGAAGTTTCTTCTTGGATTTGAGGAGTTTCTCACGCCGTTTCGAGTCGATAACCAGCGTGTCTTTGTCGCTGATTTTGACGACCTTAGGATCTTTCTTCTCTGTGTGATCTTCAGCCTCGGAGTCAGAAGCGTCTGAGTCGGATGCAGAACTGTCTTCAGCGTGAAGAGCGTCGTCTCCAGCGTCGAAGCGGCGTTTGACGGACAAGAAGTCCTCGTCTTCGTCTGCCTCCTCGGTGTTCTTGCTGTCGGCAATCGTGCCGTCGTCGTTAATAAGCTTCGAGTAGTGCTCTGCCAGCACATCCTGGTTTCGTCGCTCAAACATGCGGTCGTACTTGGTTCGCACTTCCTTTTCCTTGGGCTGCTTTTTCTTTCCACCTTCCTCGTCGGATTCCTCGTCACCGCTGGTTAGATAAGCTGTAGCCCGAGACGCGTTCTTCCGTTCCTTTGTGTCGTCACCTTTGATGAATTTGATTCGAGGTGCTCCAGGAAGTCCTAGGCTTGCTGCAAAATCGTCCAGCTTAAGTTCCTTCAGGTTGAATGTCTCCTTGTCTTTCTGGATGTAGACGGACTTGACGTAGGAAATGAAAGCTTTCTGCCCGAGATACTTGAGCTCAGGATCTTTGAAACACATATTCTGCAACTGATTTTTGATACTCTGCTGCTTGTTCGCTCTCACGTTGATTCGCTCCACCGTAACTCTCTTCTGCTCGAGACGTCGGAGCATACCTTTCTCTTCGCTAGGATCCAGGAATAACACTGCACGGCCATCGCGTTCGTACCGCGCTGTTCGTCCGACACGGTGAATATATGTATCTGCGTCTTCAGGGCAATCGAGTTGAATGACCCAATCCACAGCGGGGAAATCCAAACCTCGAGCGGCAACATCAGTGGAAAATAGCACTGCGTGCTGGGCTTGTGAGAATCGTGTTGTGATATCGAGCCGTCCGCCCTGTTTTTGACGACCGTGAAGATGTAGTAGAGGAATACCGGGCTGCATGTGCCGGAAGGATTCGTAAACAAACCGGACCTGTTTCCCTGATGACATGAATACGATCGTCTTTGATTTCAGGTTACTGCGGATAAAACTCCACAGCGTATCGAGCTTTTGCGGAAGTGGAGTCACGACATAATGCTGCTGAAGCTTCGACGGCGTCGCAGAAGACGCAGCCTCATGGACAGCCACATACTCAGGGTCCTGAAGACTGAGTCGAGCCAGGTCAGAGACCTTCTTTGTCTGTGTCGCGCTGAACAAAAGCGTTTGGCGCTCGGGTGGTAAATGTCCAATGATCGCATCGACTGTCTTTTGGAAACCCATGTCCATAATCCGATCTGCTTCGTCTAATACCAGCATCTGCAGATTATACGTCTCGAAGAAAGCCGTCTGGTCCAGGTGCTGCAACATCCGACCCGGCGTACAAACAAGAATATTCATCCGCCCCAATCTCTCCTGTTCCTCCTTCAGACTCTTCCCCCCAATAACCAATCCAGCAGAAAACGTATGATACCGCCCAATCTTCCGCAGCACCTCGAAAATCTGAATCGCCAGCTCGCGCGTCGGCGAGATAATAAGGGCTCCTAAGCCATCGTGGTCAGACCACTGCTTTCGGTACAGGTTCTCTAATATGGGGACCAAAAAAGCCAATGTCTTTCCACTTCCGGTCTTTGCGGCGCCCAAAACATCTCGGCCTTTGAGCGCATGACTGATCGCTCGAGACTGTATGTCGGTGAGCGTCTTGAAGTGTGACGATGTAAGGCCGGACAGAGTCGGTTCTGAAATGGGCAAATCGGAGAACGATTCGTATTTTGCTTTGAGATCGAGATCTTCGACTCGCTTGATGAGCGATGATAAGTCCTCTTGGACCCGCTTCCGCTTCAAGTTTCCAGACTTGTTGGACGACTTCGCATGCTTTCCATTTCTGTGCCCATTTGAAGGTGCCATGGTAATCGCAGCGAGCTGGTCTGAATTGCTTCGTTGACGTTGGAATCTGAACCCGCATTCTAGAAAGAAAGGCCGGGCGGTGAAGGAACTTTTTTTCTGCCGGGCGGGAACTTACTTAGTCAGCACCGATAAGGATCGCGATAGCCTCATGCGTCGCAGTTCGCAATCCCAGTTGTTGACGAGCTAACGAAACATTTTGTCTTTGCTATATAATTTATCCTCTAGCGCCACACTACATCGAAATCTTCCACAAAACCTGTTTCTGAGCATTAATCACGTTCGCAATGTCCGACGAACAAGATGCGCTAGAGGCCCTGGAGCGAGAGGCCTCCGATTTCACCAAGGTCAGTATCATATCTCACATTGTTTTAACTTCGCTGACCGCCGACGCTCGCAGGATGCTGAAATTGACCGCATTCGAAAAGCATTTGTTCTGGATGCGTAAGGCCTCCCATTGGCTTATCTAGCATACCAGGAAACTAATGGCATACGACACCAGCTACGCCGTCCTCGATCTACAACCCGGAGTAACAGAAAAGGATATTAAACTCCAATACCGAAAGAAATCACTACTCATCCACCCGGATAAGACGAAAAACCCCGGCGCCCCAGATGCCTTCGATCGCCTAAAGAAAGCGCAATCGGCGCTCATGGACGAGAAACAACGCAACTACCTAGACGAATGCATCGCGGATGCGCGGCGACTCCTTATTCGCGAGCACAAATATACACTGGACTCACCGGAATTAAAGACAGAAGAATTCAAGAAGGAGTGGCGGCAAAAGACTGTTCAGGTGTTGCTGGAGGAGGAAGCGCGGAGACGAAGACAGGCCAAGGCGAAGCTACAAGAAGAGGGACGAGAGAGGCGAAAGGAAGAGCAGGAAATTGAGGAGCGAAAACGGAAACGGGAACAGCAGCAGGCCTGGGAGGATACTCGCGAACAGCGTATTGGGAGCTGGCGCGATTGGCAGAAGGGGCAAAAGAAAGATGGTGAGAAGAAGAAGAAAAAGATGAAGGTATTAGGGTGATGTACGTTACGCATGGAGACTGGGGGCTCTGCATCCCTCCCAGGCGCGGTGACTCCTGTAGGGCACCTTCCTCAATATCAAAACAGCATCACTCCTACCACAGCTCGGTAGTACTTGAAGATCGTCCCGGTTACGAAGCGGTGTTCTAATATTTTGCATCTCAACCTGCATCTGACCAGCGACCATCTTATTCTGTTATCTCGCACTGAATGTGGCAGGTAGACAGTGCCAGACCTCAGATTCGGCGCTTCTTTCAAGTCAAGCCATAAGCCATTATCCGACTCTCGGCCTCATCTCACAAGCTGAAAGGTCTTTGAACTGTTAGTCTTTTGAGCCTCGGTCCTTCGGTGGAGGGAGATCTGCGCTGTTCGCAGAACAAAAGGTATGAGGAAAGCGACCTTCCCCCACTACCTCTGCTTGTTCAATCTAGAATAGCTTTAAATACTGTCTGGAGACAAACCAATGCGAAATTCATGGAGTATGAATGTCAGTAAACGGAGTAAATAACATAGACTGCGAAGTAACAACTGATAAGCAGGCAAGCTCGGACTGCGGGGGCCGCGGGGCGTACCAGAACATTCCAATTCCCTAGTCCTCTCTCCAACTCCGAGCCCGATCATCCCTCCCACACTCTTCATAAATATTATTATTCCTGAGGTCCGCTCAATTGACATCGATATATATACTTTCGGCTGGCGGTCTCCTGAAATTCGTCACTAGCCCTTTCAAAAACTACAGTTTTCATTCCACCTCCACAGAGCCTACTACAACAGTCCGAACAATGTCCACCGTAGACCCTCAACCACAACCCCAACCCCAACCGCATCGACCACTACCTACTTCCCACATCCCACGATCAATACCTTCGCAGCACGCGTCCTCCCTCACATCCGTCATAACCGCCTGCCACACCCTCATCAGCCTATTTCTCAGCGAGAGTCACGAACCTAATTCCCTCCTCGCGCGCGTGCAGCATCAAACCCGCATCTCACTACAAATAATCTCCGACGCCCTAACGCAATACGCTCTCGACGAGATTGCGCTCTCCTATAATGGTGGGAAAGACTGTCTCGTGCTCCTAATCCTCTTTCTCGCAGCACTGCACACAAAACTCCCGATCGACGAGGCCAAAAGGCCCTTGATCCCCGCTATGTACGTTGCTGAAGCAGATCCATTCACCGAAATGGAAGAGTTCGTGAACTGGTCAAAGCAGATTTACCACCTTGATTTGGCGCGATATACAAAGAATGCGAACACGACGCTCAAGTCCGGGTTTGAAGATTATCTAAACAGAAATCCGTCCGTCAAGGCGATCTTTGTGGGCATGAGGAGGACGGATCCGCATGGGGCGAATTTGACATGGTTTGATAGGACGGATAGTGGGTGGCCGGACTTTATGCGCATTCACCCGGTTATTGATTGGCGGTATGCGGAGATTTGGGCGTTTCTGCGTCATCTACGATTGGAGTACTGTTCGCTGTATGATCAGGGCTATACGAGTCTAGGGGGGCTGTCGAATACGCATCAGAATCCGAGTCTGTGGGACCCCGTGAAGGAGGAATATCGACCCGCGTACGAGTTGACGGACGACTCACTGGAGCGTTCAGGTCGCAGTTGAAGCTTTGCTTCGAAGTCACCACTGTTTGGATATTTACGCTCTTAACATTGCCAGACCACGACTGTTCATGTCTATCACGATTCATAGACCTCATAGTTTGGCGTTCTGTTCATCATTTCAGGGTAGAAGGGTTTGACCGCAACAGCTTTATCTTTACTAGACTTATCTCTCTATCAGGTGCAATTGAGTCGATGCCAGAATTAACAACACTCCTCAACCAATCTTTCCGTACGGTGCGTCAACTGGGCTGTTCCGCTACTTCAAGCATCCGGCGCAGGTAGCCGGCCTCGAACGGGCATTATAGCATTCGCTTACCCCTGCTCTCATGTCGTGCTCGGACGCAGTGATAGCAAACTGATACAAATTGAGGTCAATGCTTCGCTGCGACGTTTCCATTAATGCTAGACTAAGCAGCTGTTTTGCTGGAGAGAAATCGAGAATACACTGCTAGACAGATACAGAAAATAACAGCATCTTGCTTTTCCCATCTTCGACCGACCATCAAAAAACAAACTCTTCCCACATGCGAATCCTGAATGAAATCATTTTGTGGTTCGTCGAACCCGGATGTCGTCAAGAAAATCAAGAACAAATACTCTCATACAGCACGTCAAAAGCTCAAGAAGTCCAGAACAGCAATAGAGGAAGAGATAAACGGAACGATAGAAGAGCAATAGGCGGATCCAGAGACCAGCGGTAACATGTTTGCGCGCCCAGGCGTGCTATGCAGGGTGCTAAAAGAATAGCGTAGATCCATCATGCTTTTTGTGGCTGTTTTATCTTCCGTTGCTCGTGTCTCTTTCTCTTCACGGCCTCTGGAAAGGGAAAAAATGTTGGCAGTAAATTGGTCATAGTCACCTTGGAAAAAGCCCCGATCTCAAGGACGTCGTTGACGTCGTCTTCGAATGGCTGGACAATAAGGGGAACAATGGAATGTCGCTTCACATAACAGAGCGTGGAGAATTCACAATGATCTCTCTGCGAGACGAGATCGGAGACAGGGATCCCGCCTTGATGTTTTCTTTATGAGGGCTAGATCTTTCAGAATGAGGCTCAGCACAGGGAGTGCTTGGCATGACTGTCTTGGAGGAACCACTGTTGTCAGTCCAGTTGCCCCGGTTGGAATAGCCAAGCCGGCCTCTATACAGAGGAGTGGTGTCGAGAGGCACAGGGCTATTCTTCGAAGACCAAGAGTTGTAGCGCATGTTGCCGGCTGGATTCTTCGCCAATGGAACCCTGCTTGACCCGTCAGTATCATGGTGACCCAGTCGGAAGGGGCTTTAATACTTACGATGGGGAAATGGATGTTGCGGGAGTCCAGCTAGAGCCTACTCCGACTGGAGACACATAGCTGACCTGAGAAGCAGGGCTGATGTGCGAAACCGTCTGCTGAAGACGATGAAGGGATGGAGAAGGGGTCGACCCTTGAACCACTTCGACAGAATAATTGTACTCACCAGCACGGTAGGCACGACGCTCATTACTTTGTTGCTTAAGAAGCTTTTGGGCTTTGGTGTCGGCAAACCGCAGAAGCAGTTTGACACCATCCTCCGCGACAACGTTGTGAAACTCAGCCAGGACCTTCTCCGCAATTTCGCGTGTTTCGAAGCTGCAATCTGTCAGAGCGATGAGAATGGTATATCTTCGGGCGTACTCACCGAGCAAACCCAACTTCCTTGCTAACGCCAGTCTTTTCGTCACGGCTGATCTTCTCGGAGACAACACGGTAGGGCTCAAAGTGGCGTCGAAGGTCCTTGGTAAGGCCACGTTAGTGGGTGCGACGGCAATCCATGAAAGGGAAAACAACATACAGCCTCGGTCCAGTCAATTGGAATATTGGTGCAATAGATATTGGTCGATGATCTATCTTCCAGATCCTTCAGACGTGAGTTGCGAGATTTCTATCCATGTTAGCCGCTGATCTTGAGAAACCCAAGCGGGCTATGACATGCTTTACGTACCTGAGCAAAGCTAGCCTGATAGCCAAGGTAGAAGAAGCCTCGTATACAATTCTCACATGACTCGAAGTTGAAGTACTGGACAAAGCCAAACCTGTGTCACTGTTAGTAACAATCATGCCGTCCTGAAGAGAAAGAAAAAGAGCATCGAACCCTTTACAAAGACCGGTATCCAAGTCTACAATTGCCTTACAACGGTCTATCTTACCGAAGCGGGAGGCGTAAGCATGCAACATCTCGTCAGTGGTCTCCGGAAGGAAGCCTCGGATGTAGACGTTGGTGATTCCCTCCCGGTTCTCAAGGCACTTGGCAAGGGTCAGGTCGGTAGGATTGGTCCACATAGCGGGGACAGCTCTGGGGATAGCAGGTTCCTGCTGAACCAAGCTTTCGAGATCCTGGAGTATGTAACCCGTCGGCGTCTTCATCATCTGAAGTTGCAGGCTTGCCTGTCCTCCCTGAGGAATGTTATTCATCGCGTAGTTTGAAAGCGCAGAGCCATCGAGACTGGGGAGAGCACCAAAAAATTCACTTTGGTTGCTACCATCGGATGCTGAGGGCCCAGCTGCCTTTTGTTCGTCGTTACCATTCCAATGGTTCCGCTTCTGGCCAGTCGGGTCCTGCATATCGCAGTTCATGAGATGATATGGGAAAGGGTAACCTTGCATAGCCGCCGGGACGCAGCCAGGGGCAAGGCCCGGATACATGGTGTTGGGCAGGTACGGGATCTGGCCAACTTGATCATGTCCGGGAAGTGTACCTTGCGGAAACGGGGAAACGGGGGCGTGAGGAAGTCCTTGAAATACACTGCCATTTGGAAGCAGGACCAGCTGGTTGTTATAGGAACGAGGGCCAGCGAGCTCCAAAGGCGGGGGCATGGCAACTGGCAACCCTCCCTTGAGGGTATTAAACTTGCCGCCGGAGCCTTGGTTCTGAATGTTCAAACCACCAAACAATGAAGCCAAGTCAGGACGGTTGCCTTGCTGATGACCGCCACCAAATGCACCACGGTTGTTCTGAGTAAAGTGACCGTTATGGCTCGCTTGAGTCGGAGCGTTCTCGGGGGCAGCCTGTTGCTGGGTCTGAGTAGGCATCGCTAGGAATCTGGAATAACAGTTCTGCAATAACAGTTAGCAGGGGTCCCAGAGCATACGGGGTTGAGCCAATGGGAATTGAAGGATACTACAGTGAGAACAACAGACATGGGAAACATAGGAGTGGAACAGAGGAAGGAGAAGCAAGAAAACCGGACAAAAGGTATAGGCTGCCCACTGTCTCGAACAAGCCCAAAGAATGTCGTACTTACCACAACGATATGGGCCCAACGCTTGGGGAAAAGCGGGAAGTGACAAGAAGCTGGACATATCGTAAGCTCGAGCTTCTCATCAATTAGAAAACCAATCACTGAAACTTACATGATTCTTCAGATGAATGAAGGCTAGAGTACCACAGAAGTGGATGAGGATCCGGAGGCAGAACGAACGTCAGCGAAAGCCAGAGCCTTCAAGATGAGCACAATAGGAGCGATAATGGCTGAAGCTAGCTAGAGAAAGGTAATTCGGTAGCAAGCTCGAAAGTTGTGGGATGTGGAATAGCTAAAAGAGACGATGGGATGAAGAAGTTGATGAAGCAATGCGAGACGAGAGATGATGAGAGGAGAAAGATGGGAGAACACAAAGCGAGAGAACTAGGGGATCAAGGACCAGGACTGGAAGGGAAGGAGCCCTTGAACTCACCCGCAGAAGAGGTAAAGCAGGGAGGGAAAGAGCTTCTGTGAGCTGCGAATCATGGAAGGCACTGAAAGGCACAATAAGAATGATTAGGAAGATGGACAAGTGAATGGTAAGGTGTGGGTGTGAGTGGCAGAGGAGAAATGAAATCTGGAGGGATGTCTCAGCGGTGCATAAAAAACTCATCATCACAGTTGAAGTAAAGTGCTCAATGTACATGAAATCGAGTTGTCTACAGAGTTTCCAGGCTCTCTGCAATATAAACACAACAGCCGGAGCTGTATAGCCACTGATTACGAGTAGCAATGTATAGCAATGTATAGAAACACTCGAAACTTTCATGAGCTACGTAGAGCGTCACTCGCGTAAGTCTAGACAACCTTTCAAATATCTTTCAAAGACAGCTAGGTATGAAACTTCCTGACGTCTATTCCAGAGTATGATGCAGCAGAGGAGAGAAGAGCCAAAGGGAGACACCAAACTCCGGCGACTGATATCAAGTGGCATATCTTTCGAAAAACAAAACGCAGTGTCAGTATCATGCCATCATTGTGGGTGTGACTGGTCCCGCATCCATTTATACACCACAGAAAAGTCTTTCCCACGGTGTTCAGCTTCCACCACGTTATATACAACGCGAGCCACCTCAGCCAGCGCCAAAGGAGTACCAGACTCCTTCGCAGCTGTGAGGGCTAGTCGTAAGTCCTTATTCATGAGACTAATGCCAAACCCGCCCTCGTAATCACGGGAGGCTGGCGCACCCTCCACAACGCCGGGAACGGGATTGTTGACATCCATCGGCCAGCATCTGCCGGTGGACGCGCTAACCAAATCTTGCAGAGCTTTGGGGTCAAGTCCGCAGCGCATTCCCAGGTTCATAGCCTCCGCCGTCGCGATGTTATTGATCGCTAAAATGTAGTTGTTAGCGAGTTTCGCTGAGACGCCAGTTCCAGCCCCGCCCATGTGCCATGCCTTTTTGCCCATGAGTAACAGAATGGCTTTGACTCGCTCCACTAGCTCTCCTGTTCGAGAGGATGCTCCAAACATAAAAGATAGAGTACCAGCGCGAGCGCCCACAACTCCGCCTGAGACGGGTGCGTCGACAAACCGCCCTTGATTAGTCGAATGGATCGCATTCGCAATCTCCTTGGTAGAAGCCGGATCGATTGTCGACGTATCGATAAAAATTCGCTCTTTTTCTAGGGCGGGTAGGGTGCCTTGACGAAGCATTGAATAAAAAACATCCTTGACGTGCTGGGGTTCCGGAAGACTAGTGATTATCACATTCTGCAAAGACACAATTAGAACAGCCTAGATCGACATAATACATGTAAACCTACCGACTTCTCCGCGATTTCCCTTGCATTATCAGCAACTATAACTTCTGGCAGGACATTGCTGGCGCCAGAGCTCTTGGCTGTATCCCGAGCCTCTCGAACAAATCGTGCTGTCGATTCCTCGTTCACATCCCGAATAATAAGTATATCTGATGGTGGGATCTTTGCGTGGAGGTTCTTGGCCATGTTGTATCCTGTCAATGTAATGTTAGCAGCTTCGGATGGGAATAGATCGAGCAACTGCGACGATGCAAGCCGCGATTGGAGGCAGTCAAGGAAGCGTACCCATCTGTCCCAGTCCAATAAATCCCCAAGTATCATCTCGTCGTAAACTGGTTGAAAAGGCCTTCGTCGATCGCGGTGTTGGTTTTCGAAGGCGGACGAGTGTGTAGCATGACCTTGGAGCGGCACCCCTGCGCACGAGGGGAGTGGCACACGAGAAGCTCATTCTAAGAGGCTGGAAGTGAGCACTAAGAATCCTATGGCGATCTTCGTTTGCCCTTATTTGAGAAAAAATGCATATATTCCTGAGAAGATAAGAGGAAAGAACGCGGAGTAGAGCCGTGAGCAAGTCTGAGGCGACAGCCGTAACGTGATCAACCAAAAGAGTTCTGAGGGGTATGCATAAGTACCTGGCCGAATGCCGTGAATATCCGAGGTCTCATCGGTAAATGAAGATCAAAGCTGCGCTTCAAGACTACTGATCTTCCTCTAGCCTCCACAAGGGATTCATGCGGGGAAGTCCTAAACCGGAAAAGTAGCGAAGGCACGGGCCCGCCGACGGTCACGTGAATTTCTGATTTATTTCCACGAGCATAATAATGAGATAATGAGAGAATTAAGTGAAAATGGTATATGAATCTAAGACTGTCCAAACGATGTGTATAATGCAAAATAAAATCGCCAGCTCTTATGAGACGCTAAATTGTAGACAAACATGGGTATGAAGGTATGCAATATAATTCCAATATCGAATTCCCTTGAAACGCCGCCGAGCCAGCACAGCCAAGTGCCAGTTGATAGAGAACAGACGTTGTATAACAAATTATAAGCCAGCCGATAGTCCAGCATCGGCACATTACTGGCCCGGTGAACTTGGATGACTTGGAGATCCTCCAAGGTATTCCGCCGGCACCTTCGGCACACGTGGTGAATCCACAGTCTGAGCCATCGCTCGGTGCTGAGCTCGGACAAATTCACGCTGCCGCTCTTTATCTCGACCAGCTGCTGTGCTTCCGGTGAGTCGTCTCATGCCACTTCGGATCATCGATTCGAGCGACGACGAGCCGTCCGTTGCGCTGCGTGATTGGCTGGTCAAAGGGTGCGCAGGGTGCTTGTTCACCATTAGGCGTCCATCAAAGTCGAATGAGCCATCCTCCATTTCATCGTCAGAGAAAAAGGTG
This sequence comes from Aspergillus nidulans FGSC A4, assembly GCF_000011425.1. NCBI lineage: Eukaryota > Fungi > Ascomycota > Eurotiomycetes > Eurotiales > Aspergillaceae > Aspergillus > Aspergillus nidulans. The sequence continues at coordinate 2,999,194 of NC_066264.1, read as the reverse complement.
GGCTCATGAACTCCAGTGGGTGGAGTAGAGAACTGCGGACCAGCCGAGCTTTGAGAAAAGACGTGATTGACCGGTGAGGTCACAGAACGTGTATGAGATACTGGACGTAGCGTTTGGGTGGATAGATGAGGTGTCGATGTGCCGGCGGTATGATAGCCAACACCGTCAAAGCGCATATTTGTAGGGCGAGAGTCAACGAGACCATTATGAAATGAGGATGTTGAGGCTGTCCGCGCGAGCGACTTTCGCAGTATCGGGGCGGTTTGCTGGTCATAGATACTTGCGTTGGAATCCACGTAACCGCCTGCGAAACCACGTAATGACATATCAGGCACAGCATCAAGCGTCGGATGGGATGATTCTGTGTCCTCGAAGAAGTCGTCCAGACTATCCAGTTTCTGCACAATATCCCCAATGTTGCCATCCGTCTGCGTCTCAATCGATTGCATCGTATCGGCTCGCATTGGGAAAAAATTGTCATTGTAATCGTCAGCGTGGAACTCAACCTCGGACGGTACAGGTTCCTGCGCATCTACCCGATCAACTTCAGCACATGTGTAGAATACCGCGTGGACATTATGTCGTGTAACAGCTGACTGGGCCGCCGGCATCGGGATAGACCACCCCGTAGGTTCTGGGATCCCGTAAAGACTCTGGATTCGCTCGTATTCTTTCCGGATTGCCCTCGATGAAGTCGATGAAGCCATGCTCATCCGAATATGATGGCGCTCCATAGGATTGCCCGAAACGGTCATGATATGGTCCATAACTTGCAGAGCTTGAGGGCAAAGATCGGTCTGTAGAAGGCGTAAAAGGGGCGATATCAAATCAGGGCCATGACTTGCCACATCAGATCGCCGCATGTCAACTTCGGGAATCACTGCACACTGTATTTTCATGACCTTAACACGGAACCAATCTGTCGCGTTCGTGAGCAAGCCCATGAGGAAGACTAGGCTTTGAAAATCCTGTTGGGGATAGTAATAGGATCGTATTTCGGTGATGATGTGACTTAAGAAATCATTCTCCGCCTTGTACTGCCCATTGGCGAAGCCAAGGAGAGAAGCTGCAAGACGCGGGCATCCCTCACCCTCGGCCACGCGCGCCAATAACGTGGCACGGGCGAGTGTTTTTGGATCATCGATGTTTGGATCGAACTGGCGAAGGAAATGGGATAGATTGGCCAGGATAGCAAACAAAAGCCGGTTGCCGTCGCCAATGAGCTCATTGTTGGGAAGGCCGCTCAAGCGATGTAAAATATCCAGCGTGCGGTTGAGCGATTGAGAACTTTTTAGCCCTTTGTAGACCAAGTTCTGGATGCCATCAAAACCGCCCTCCCACTTCGGTGGCTGGCCCTTGACAAGCTCCCCGACTACGATCGGGTCACTCATGTCGACCCTGTCCAAAAACTTCTCTAGCATGCCAACACTCTCAACAAACTCCGTCTCGTGGATAGTGTTCAGACAGGCACATGTCGTCCAGAAAAGCTGCGGATATCGCAGCAGGTCTGCAGGTGCTCGAGAACTAATGATGATTTTGAGCGTCGTGAGAATTTCCATAGAGAAAGTTCTATAATCTGCCTCCTCGTCCGCAATTGTATTTGAGAGTCGAGCCAGCATGTCAGCAAGCATTCTGGAGTCCAAGCTTGTCGAAATGCAGCGGAAAACTTGGAAAGAACGGCAGGCGAGATGCCGTACTGGGCATGAAGTCGCCCAGTTCAATGCTTCTTTTGCCCATAGATCGGTGATTCCCTCGTAAGCAAGACTGAAAAAATCAACAACGGCGTGAGTAACGCTAGCCATTGAAGATGGGACACGGCTGTCATCCTCGCCATCCTCTTTATCGTGACTGTCCTCATACTCCCAAACTACTTTAGGGTCGCTTCTGCGAATGCACTCCACAAAGTCCTCGATAGATTGCCGGCTCCCTGCGGGTTCATCATCTTCGATCTTGGCGGCAATGAGCTCGTGAATGAGATGAACAAGCATCTCTCTAGCCTGCTCTTGCACAGTAAGAGTATAGTGGTCCCAAAGAATAACGACAACATGCAACAGCTTCACGACATCCGGAAGTGGAAGGGTGACTGGAGCAACCATGAGGTCGACAAGGAAAATAAGAGCAACCTGACCAAGGGACAACCCGGCTTGCTTGTTACCAACAGGGAGCACAGTTGCGAGGTCCGCAACGTATGGTAAACTCTTCACGTCTAGCGGTGCCGGCGTAATGTCTTTTCGTTCATGGACCATGTTCTTGGGACCAACTTGCATCAAAAAGAACTCGATCACCTTCGAACCTGCAGGCGTCCCTGACAGAAATACAACCACTTGCTTCGCATACTCCACAAAGTTTTGTTCTTTACGTTCGAGGCATAGGCTGATAACGAAGTCCAGCACCAACTGCACATTTCCTCCATGAGGCCCTGTGGCAAGCGCCTGCCATAAAGCTTGGACCTCATTCGGGAGTATCGTACTTGACCGGATGGTAATCTCGAAGAGGTTGGCAAGGAGCATGTAGGACTTGGCTGTGGGGCCACCGTTGGGATCAACCTGCAGTTCCATTGTCTGTACCCAAGGGAGAATTGCCGCCACCAAGTTTCGCTGACTGTCAGGCCGCAAGTTCTTGAAATGCTGGGAAAACTCTGAGAAGAGTGTAAATGCCAGGTCAGCATGCTGCTGGGCAAGACGTTTCGATGTTTCGAACTGGGCCAGCTTGTAGACCGCGGTTGTCTTGTCGGATATACTAATATCAAAATCTTGTAACCGGGAGTTCTTCTGCTCACGCTCCTCAAGGATTCGAAGGAGCTTGGCCGATTTCATTCTGATTTCTCGCTTAGGGCTGCCCAGAGTGACTAGGACAGCGCCCAGAATTCTCCAGAAGCCCAACGGATAGTCGGTGTGTTCAATCAAAATCTCGGTAACTACTTCAAAGTAGCTCTCAAGGGACTTGGGCCGCTCTGTCACATAGCACATCTCAACCGACCGCTCCAGCAGGTAAGTGTGTTCTTTGTTGTGGAGGATCAAATTTTTCAGCGCACGTCGACCGATTGCATGCCATTTATCACTGACAGTGTTGAAGATGATCTCAATCCATGACAGCATCCGTCCGACATCAAATTGGAGCACTGAGCCGCTCTCTGTAGTAATACTTATTGGGCCCGCCTACCAATGTTAGTATCAGATGGCAAATGAGAAGTCATCGCTTACACAAAGGGATGCCATTGCACCAAGAGCGGCTGCCCTGAGGTTTCGCTTCTCAATTTCTGTGGCTGCAGTGGCACCTCGTAGTTCCCCGCCTGCCTCCTGACGCTGAGCAATGGCAAGCTTCCGCATATGCTCCTCCCGTTGGGAGATTTGAGCTTGGTTCGGGGAATAACCGCACCAGTCTTCCATCAGGGAAAAGGAAGATTTGCGTGCCTCAAACGGAATCCACCGTGACGGGTCTTTCGTACGGTTGACACCCTCGAACAGTTCTTCCATTAGTCCACAATAGTGGAAGCGCAAGCTTTGAAATTCCCAATCGTTTTGAACACCCGCGTCGCTGAGGAATATTCGTAGGTCCTTGGCATAGGTCACGAGATTGTTAACGATCCAGTCATCATTGTAGACTTCGGGTTCCTTCAGAAATTTAGACGTTAGTTTGTACACATGCGTTACCTCTGTTCGTAACCTGTCCGTCTTTCGGCTTCGTCGGGGGCTACTTGGTGTTCGATGATGTGTCCCAATTCGAATCTTGGCTTCTTCATTGCAAGTCGTAACAGCGTACTGCAGCGACTCGAGGAGTATTCGATAAAGGTATTTATTGATGGATCCCAAAGCAACCACTATTGCATTCCTAATGGACGCACGTTCGGCGGAAAGCAACGGTATCACAAACGCAAAGAGGCTTCTAGCGGACCCGATCTTGTCGAACGACTGTGACCCCTTTGATGATTTCCTGGTATGCTGGGCGTTGGCCAGTTGACTTTGGGACTGTGCACCAACGCTATTGAGTGTTGTACAAGCCATAACCAAGTATGATTTCCACTGTTCAATCATGATTTCCGCAGTCGTGTTATTCCTAGCCAGCAAGCGAGCTTGCGCAGGGTCGATGGGAGGATACTGAGGGTGCTGCGGAGATTCTGCCAAGGCGGTGATAGCTTTGTGCATCTGAACGAGCCTTGCGCAGACAATTTCCCGCCCTAGTGTGACAGCGAAAGGGCAAGTCTCAAAACTTATGCGGATAATGTTGGGAAACACCTTAGACCATAAAGTCGAATCGTATGAAACCTCGCTGCTGCAAAGCTCTATTAGAGTATTTTGGGAGGCACTCCGTCGTTTTCCTTTTTGAATACGGCTCCTTTCGGCGACCGTTAGATGCTCGTCGTTGACATCCAGAATTTGCTGAGAGTCAGCCTCAAGTATCCTGATTATTCTGGTGTTCTCTTTGCCGAGAGCACTGTCAAACTCTGTTATAAGTCGAAGCACAGTAATAGCGAAGGATCGCACCACCCGTGACTGAGAGCATAAGAAGAATAAGCCGTGAGATTCGACTTCCTCGACTTGCGCTAAAACGCTGGACAGATCAAGGTGTAGCGCGCGGCTTACTGTGCCGTTCATTTCACCTGAATCCGCAATAGTACCCTTAGTTTTCTGCTTGATTTCCTCAATCCAGATTTGTAATAGCTCAACATAGAGTCTCAGAGTCGACTCGATGTGGCCCGGTCCAAGCATCCCTTCGTCGGACATTGTAGAATATCTGGCATCAAAGTTGAAGATGAATCTAGCGAATCCCATCGTGACTTGCTGTGCATGAGACTGGCGCGCAATCGCTTTCAGGGACTCAGCAGAAGAAAAGGCAAGGTGAGGCTGAACATGAGCAGTGCCTGTACACAACAAATTGATCAGTGAATTAAATGGTGTGTGGTCAGATAAGCAACGGGGAAGTGCTTGAACGGCCACATGAAGCAGGTCATAAAATCCTTGCCTCTGGTCCAAGGCGTTGAGATGATCATCTCGTCGCCCAAAACTGAAAGCTTCTGTAATAGGCGTCTTGGGCGTACTTCCACCGAACTTTTCATCCAAGGCAGCTTGGCCACCAAAAGTATTATCGCACAGTAGTGTGATCTTACCCAATATCTCGCAGAAGCGGAAATAATGAGCCTTGATGTTATCGCTGAGTCGTGCGGTATTAACAGGACAGGGCGAATTTTGACCCGCGTCAGTGGTACCGGGAAGCTTCGGGTCTATAGGGTTCTGCGGTCGAAACAGGGACGTTGTATCAGTAGGGTCGGTAAACGGGTTGGGGATCGAGCCGGTAGGAACAGGGGGGCATAGCTGGTCACAGTTCTCCAGGTCCGCAATGATTGCAAGGAATGACTGGATACCAATCACCATCTTCTCTGGTTCCATTTGCTCGATTTTTATGTCCCTTCCAGGGGACAAGAAGTAGTCCGAATTGATCAAAGGAAAAATGATGGTTCGGAAACAAACATCAGGATGCTTAAACCCAATCATTCGTATCAACTGAACCAAAGGCTCAGCCACTAATGGGTCGGTACTGAGGTATGTCCTCTTCCCTGCCGGCAGTGCTACCTTGACTACCTCATCGATCTTGCGGAGGGTCACGGTGGGAGAATCTGAATAACGGAAGAAGTAGGTCCACACCAAGCGACACATCGCCTGAAGAGCTGGTCCTCTTGTAGGTCGATCTTTGAGTTTAGCGGGAAGGGATTGGATGATTGACAGCCATTGAGAAGAGAAGTTCTCCTTGGACGATAAACAGAGAAGTAAAACATGGAGTGGAAAAGCTGCAGGCCAATGCCTGGGTTTGGTCAACATATGCGGAAGACGTGAGTGTACCAAGTCGAGAAACTCCTTCCACTTGGGAAGTGTCAGATCGCAGTTCGGGTTGGCTGCTACCGGAAGAAGCAGTTTCTCGAATATACTGCAATACGCCTGCTTGATGCGCTGGCCATGAGCGTTGACAAATAAGCGGGCCAACGACCTCATGAAATCGCACGATTTCGGCCATTTCTCAGGGCTCGTCCTGATGCGGACGTGCTTCAAGCCCGAAATCAAAAGCTCTGTTCTGGCATCTCCCTCCTTAGATGGTCCTCGTAAACTTTCTTCCTTCTGATATTTCTCAAGCTCCGTTAAAAACCTAGTCGTAACGCTTGTGAATTTCTCTTCGCTCATGATACCAAGCAGCTGTGAGTAGATTCTCCAGTTAGCCATCCGGAGTGGCGAGGCAGTAATCTGGTCGGGGTCAACTGTCTTCAGTTGGCCGAACACTATGTCTTCTAGCCGGTCCGCCATGTCGACTGTTATAGATTCGAGACTGCTCTGATTGAATATTTCTATCAAAACCCTGCACACTAGATAAACCGAAACGGTCGCTCGTCGCTCGGTCAAAACAATATCATCGTGCCGGGAAAGGAGCGAATTCGGTGAATGGCCTGAATCGCCAGCCGCCTGGCTCGGCTCCGTATTTCGCCGCATCATTAAGCCATTCTCAGCGGGCGATTTTGACTGCAAAGGCAGACTTGGTCAGCGGAGAAACAGTTCTAATGAATGCAGTAACCTACTTGACTGGCCGCTTGTTTAGCTCCAAGGACAGCATCACCTTTGGCTTTCCTCCAAAGCATGATCGTATCAATCAGTGGCTTGGGTTTTTGGCGAGCAATATGACCCAGTGCTGAAATCAATTGATCGAACTTCGAGTCCGTTCCTGGGCCGCAAACATCCTCCACTGGAGTATCCGATTCGCCCAGTTTCATGATAGCCTGGTTTATCTTATTGTCCGCTTGACCGACAAACTTAAGCATGCATCAGTAATCGTTGGCAGACACTCCATTTCCATATAGACTCACAGAATTGAACAGATGATGCAGTGCGTATTCACCAACAGTCTTCGACTCTGCCTGCGCGTGTCTGGAGTGCGAACGACTGTGGGAACGCTCTCGCCACGGCTTTCCGGTAGAGTTCATCCTTCTGTGAGCTACACTCAACGGACTAGCCCCTTCTGACACATCGTCGGTATCCCGGTCTTCAATCGTGCTCAGCATTCCCTGTGTATTGTGGTTCGCCGTCCCGTTCGTTGAAGAGCTTTGATGGTTTGAGTGCATGTCAGAGTATTCCAGCCTCCCAAGTCCAGCCATTTCCTGCTCAGCGCCGCCGCTGCGGCTAAGACTCGCAATGAGTTCGGGGCTCAAAGGACTCGTTGACGTGGTCGACGCGGCGAAGCTGGGATTTCGGGAGTGCTGGATTCCATGGACGATCGAGGTCTGCCGGTGGTGCCCGTACGAGTTCGATGGCCTGCGCTCCAGCGGGGCATCGTTTCCAGGACTCGGGCGCACAGATGCTGTTTCAGGGCTCTTGGAATGGGACTGACCGCGGCGTCGACTCTGAGGCTGGAGGGTGGCAGGGGCTAGCGCGGAGGGATCAAGCGCCCTTCCTCTAACGGCGGAGGTTTCCCGACTATGAACAGTGGAAGATGGAGTACTCCTTGTAACTAGGCGCTCTGGTGGAGATGAGAGATTATGGTGCGACGTCGAGGCTGGGTCATCGGGAACGAGGGGCATTGGCGACGACTGGACAGAGCCAGTCTTGATGGTAGGATAGTTTGACACTACACAAGCATAAGGTTAGAGTTACGCCGCCGTTAGAGGGCGTTTTCGCTTCATGAATCGAGATAGCGAGGCTCGGGGGTTGGAAGGTTGTATGCAGGGAGCAGTGGGGGCAGGCAGAGCAAACGGTCGGGGGTCGGTCACATACTGTTGCACTGGAGGGAACTGCGTCCTGCAGTTCAGGCAGTCATTGCTTAGCGATGCCCAAGACTCCGACAGCTAAGAATGAAGAAAAGACCACGCGTGAGCAGCTCATGATTGACCCGGAGTTCGGGGTGTCGGTGTTGGGAGATGGGGAGCATTCAAGGCGAAGAGCATCCTGAGCTTTTCTTTGAACAGCGGTTCGACTGAGGAGCCCGAGCACGAGCCACCCTGCTGAACAAGTCAACTCCCAGCCTCAGTTCAGACAGTTCGACAACTGCAACACTTTTTTTTTCTTTTCTTTTATCCTTCTCGCCAAATTTTCATTCAACTGGGCCCAGAAACTGCCATTGACTCTTTGGTTGCCTTGAATGCGATAACCCAAGCTTCCACGGTCCACAACTACTTCAATGGAGCTGGCCACTGGTGCCTGAGTTCCTCGGCTTATCCCAATCTAAGATGCGATGCCCAAAAGCTTGAGCTGGCCGTAGCTCAATTTCCTCAAAGTGAATGAAGAGAATAGTAGGTAGGTTAGCACTGGGTTATCTTGGTTCCGGGATTGGACTTTTGATATCTACGACTTAAGGTAAACACCCGGCCAATTCGAGCTACTTTCTTCAGTAGGACAGTTCAGCCCAGCATATGGTCTTTGGCTGATGCATTGAAATTATAGGTACGCGCATGCAGCCGTCCTCTCGAGCATCGAGCGATAGTCCAGCACATCTGTGTGCTTAATGATCCTCTCTAACCGTCTCTGGGAGTCCAATTCGAAAGTCGTCTCCCATAAGGTTCGGGAGCTCGAACTCGATTGACGGCTGACTGGGGCTAACGCAACGTTTATTGATTGCTTTTGTCCATATCCAAACAGAACACTATATATATTGGAGTCCCAACAGCAAACTCACTGTGATTTATGGCATCCCGTTGCTCAACAGGGCGATGAAGCGGTACACAGCAGACTTCAACGAGGCTAAGGCAGTCGGCATTGTAAGCATAAAGGCTTCGTCTCAATAAATGGTTGAATAAACCCGAAGTCTGCAGCTTTTAGTTTTGAGATGCAGTGCAATCAAGTTTGGGTATCACATCAACAGCCTCAAATGGCCTTTTTTTACGGACGAGTGGTTTGTCGAAGGAAAATCCTACTGCAATGCGGATTGGTCCTTTTCTGGCCCTTAGATAGCCTTGATACTCAGTTCAATTTGCGTCTGAACCTCGCAAACCTTGGGAGGTTCCTCAGGGTCACTGCTGTGATCAATTATATATCTCACACTTTAGAGATCTGACACAGCACTGAAATAGTGGAAAGAGCCACGCCAGGCAATACTATTTTCACCTTATTCAATTTTTAGTCGATCAATCTTGATCAATCTTTCCGCGGAATGTGTTTCTATCGCCGTCATCGTGCTTCACAATGTACTGTACGCTAGGTTTGGACTGGAATTGTGCGGAATTTGTCCGTCCTCTGAACCAGCAAGGATACCACCATGCAGCCACACTGGAATTCCCCTCGTCTATCAAACAACGTGCGAGAGCGGAATAAAAAAAACTTCAGGAACAGGTAGTGTTCCAGGGTTATCGAACTGGCGCAAAGTATTCCTGCCAGTGACTGTCACGCCCTTGCGAGCGCATATCTCAAGGTCACATGCCGGTAACGATCAGCATCGCGGTCGGCTGTTCAAGGTCCGCAGCGTCTTATCAGGGTACAGACCAGTATCATCAGAAGAACTCAGACAAGGGCTCAATTGCGGCAATTCGCCTCGTGGCCTAAGAGTCGTAAACATGGTAGCTGGAGGACTCAAAAGGCGGAATTCGGCTAGAAAGTGTGCTCGGCAGCCCGTTCGGGAGATTTCCCCGTATGAAGCCCCAGAATCATGGGTGTTGTCGTCTCCGTTCTTGGGTCTATGCTCTCAAAGCGCTTTGGTGGCAGCACCCGCTCCGCCGCCACCTCCAGTTTTCCCTGAGGCAAGTCCGAACTTCTCTTCCGAAGTCATACTTCAGCCCGGACAGGCACCGGCCAGCGCGGGGGACTGCAACTGCATATATATCGCCGGGTATTGCGTCTGTTGTCCAAGTGTAAATTACAACAGAATATCTTAGCACTTTCTTATCCTTTATCTGAGAGCATCAGCCCAGAACGAGGTGTCGGTCAGGGCCCCACCAAGTACACGCACTTTTCATCACGGTCACCCCCTTGATACACTGACAGCAGGGGCCGGTTCTCGGTGAGAGTGGTCCCTTTTGGTGCCTTAGATTTCAGTCATAACTTCTGGCCCCATCACAAGCATCCCATTGACTTTCCGTCTTCCGAATCGTCTTATGCGGGCCACTTAAGAACGCCCACCTGGACTCCGACTCTCTCTCCGCTTTCTTACCTTCTGCGTGGCCTTTTCTCTCTCTTCAGGCTTGCCTTTGATTTCTTCTCCCTCTCTTCATCCCTCTTTTCCTCTCGGCATTGGAACCAGGCACTGCTTTTGGCAAAGCGTGGTCCAGCGATAGGGGTCGTGTTCTTAACCGCCCCTCTCTTAGCTCGAGCGGTATTTCGGTCAGTTCCTGCGGCCGTCGCAGACGAGCTGCATCATGGCACAACTCGATACTCTTGATGTCGTTGTCCTCGCGGTGCTCTTGGCGGGTAGCATTGCCTACTTCACCAAGGGCACCTTCTGGGCTGTCGCTAAAGATCCCTATGCGTCTTCCGGACCGGCCATGAACGGCGTGGCCAAGGCTGGCAAGTCTCGCAACATAATTGAGAAAATGGACGAAACTGGCAAAAACTGTGTTATCTTTTACGGATCCCAAACTGGAACGGCAGAGGACTATGCCTCGAGATTGGCAAAGGAAGGATCTCAGCGATTCGGCCTCAAGACAATGGTGGCCGACATCGAAGAGTACGACTACGAGAATCTGGACCAGTTTCCCGAAGACAAGGTTGCGTTTTTTGTTCTGGCTACTTATGGAGAGGGTGAGCCTACCGATAACGCTGTCGAATTCTATCAGTTCATCACTGGCGACGACGTGAGTTTCGAGGGTGGTGGCTCCGCTGAGGATAAGCCGCTGTCCTCCCTCAAGTATGTCGCTTTCGGTCTGGGTAATAACACGTATGAGCACTACAACGCCATGGTTCGCCAAGTGGACGCTGCCTTGACTAAACTCGGTGCGCAACGAATTGGCTCCGCTGGAGAGGGTGATGATGGCGCTGGTACAATGGAAGAAGACTTCTTGGCATGGAAGGAACCTATGTGGGCTGCGCTTTCTGAGGCTATGAACTTGCAGGAGCGCGAGGCCTCTTATGAACCGGTTTTCTGTGTTACGGAAGACGAATCATTGACCCCAGAGGACAACTCCGTTTACCTCGGTGAGCCTACCAAGGGACATCTTGAAGGCCAACCAAACGGTCCTTACTCTGCGCACAACCCCTACATCGCACCCATTGTTGAATCTCGTGAGCTGTTCACCGTCAAAGACCGCAACTGCTTGCACATGGAAATTAGCATCGCTGGAACCAACCTCACTTATCAAACTGGAGACCATATTGCCATTTGGCCCACCAACGCAGGCGCAGAGGTGGATCGGTTCCTGAATGTCTTTGGTCTTGAGGAGAAGCGTCACTCGGTCATCAATATTAAGGGAATCGATGTTACCGCCAAAGTTCCTATCCCTACGCCTACCACCTATGATGCCGCCGTCCGTTACTACATGGAAGTCTGTGCTCCTGTTTCTCGTCAGTTCGTCTCGACTCTGGCTGCTTTTGCCCCCGATGAGGAGACTAAGACGGAAATTGTACGCCTGGGTAGCGATAAGGATTACTTCCATGAAAAGATCACCAATCAGTGTTTCAACATCGCTCAGGCTCTGCAGAGCATCACCTCTAAGCCTTTCTCCAATGTCCCGTTCTCCCTGCTCATTGAGGGTTTGAACAAGATCCAGCCTCGTTATTACTCGATCTCCTCGTCTTCTCTCGTCCAAAAGGACAAGATTAGCATCACCGCAGTTGTGGAGTCTACCCGCTTGCCCGGGGCTACCCATATTGTTAAAGGCGTGACTACGAACTATCTCCTTGCACTGAAGCAGAAGCAAAACGGTGACCCTTCGCCTGACCCTCATGGCCAGACGTATGCGATTAACGGCCCGCGCAACAAGTACGATGGTATTCATGTTCCCGTTCATGTCAGACATTCCAACTTCAAGCTGCCTTCTGATCCTTCGCGTCCTATCATCATGATTGGTCCCGGTACTGGCGTCGCTCCTTTCCGTGGTTTCATTCAAGAACGAGCTGCTCTGGCTGCCCGTGGTGAGAAGGTTGGTCCAACTGTCTTGTTCTTTGGCTGCCGCAAGCGCGACGAAGATTTCCTATACAAGGATGAATGGAAGGTATGTAATCTTGAAACGAGGAATTTTTTCCTTGAGCCGTTCTAACAACGATGTTTGCTATAGGTTTTCCAGGACCAACTTGGTGACAGCCTGAAGATTATCACTGCCTTCTCCCGCGAATCGGAGAAGAAGGTTTACGTCCAGCACCGGCTTAAGGAACATGCCGAGCTTGTCAGTGATCTGCTCAAGCAAAAGGCGACATTCTATGTTTGCGGTGACGCTGCGAACATGGCTCGCGAGGTTAACCTTGTGCTAGGTCAAATTATCGCGGCTCAGCGTGGTCTGCCCGCCGAGAAGGGAGAGGAGATGGTGAAGCATATGCGTAGCAGTGGCAGCTACCAGGAGGATGTCTGGTCATGATTCGCCTCTCCTTCCACCATTCACTCGTCATGACTATGTTAAATTCTGTTTTCAGCCTGACTGATTTTTGCACATATACTCCCGTTTTTTTTGGTTATCTCGGCGCGGTTCATGTATGCCTAGTGCTTTACTACTACCCCTCTCACGGTTGACCACCGCAAAAGGAGTTCTGACACTGTATGAACGTGATAGACGGTATGACGAATGCTGTTAAGGGACAGAATGTCCCTACGATCGCAACTCTATTTCTCGGAGTCAAGTATCATTATTAATACTTTATGCACAGCTTAGTCATCTATTAAGACTTCTCTTTATTTTCAAGTTCCAAGATTGTTCAGTTGAGTTATTCGTAATGATCAATATATGAATTGAAATGTCTAAATAGGCTGGCGCGGAGTTAAGACCAGGAGTCCGCAGCGAGCGTCATCGAATTTCTGCATAAACGCCCGCCCAGGGAACTTCTGCATATTCGAGACCTCTCATCTTTCTCTACCACAGTTCCTTCGACCGTGTCCTATCTGCCCCAATCTTAGCGCCTCCCGATCCAGGACGGTGCAATTATAGATGCTTTCTTGAGGTCGACTTTCACTTCCGAGCAGCTTCTCCTTCCTGTTTTTGGGATAAGCGTGCTTCCCCGCAGGTGACCCTGAAACGCAACGTTGGGATCCGGACACTTTCCTTTTAGAAAGATGTCGTACATTGCGCCAATTCATCGCGCCAGCAGCATTCGGCATGCATTGAAGCTGCATTTCTTGAACGCTGAGGACGAGTGCCTAGTAGTTGCGTACGTACCCAGAATCTCGCGATGAGAACTCTGGAGCCGCAGATTAGAGGTTCTTTGCTGACACTTTGATATTCTACAGAAAAGCAAATCAACTCGAATTCTACTCCGTCACACCCGATGGGCTCGCCCTCGTTACATCATGCTCGATATTCGCCAGAGTAACGATGCTAGCATGTCTCCCCGCACCCGCAAACTCGCCGACAGACCACCTCTTCGTCGGTACGGATCGCTACTCATACTTCACACTCTCCTGGGATAGTGCACGGAACCAAGTCAGGACGGAGAGGGATTATGTCGATATCGCAGATCCGTCTTCCCGCGATGCACGAACGGGGAGCCGGTGCATGATCGATCCAAGCGGCCGGTTCATGACGCTGGAGATCTACGATGGCATGATCGTGGTAATACCTATTATACAACTGCCGAGCAAGAGGAGAGGGCGACAGGTCGCTTTGCCTACTGGTCCCGATGCTCCGCGAATTGGAGAGCTGGGTGAACCGATCATTACTCGGATTGATGAGCTTTTCGTGCGCTCGTCCGCTTTCTTGCATGTGCAAGCTGGTTCGCCGCGGTTGGCGCTATTGTACGAGGACAACCAGAAAAAGGTCAAACTCAAGGTCCGTGAGTTGAAGTACAGCACCGCGGCAGGTGCTGAGTCTGAATTTACAAGCATTGCGGATTATGCGCAGGAACTGGACCTTGGGGCATCCCATCTCATACCAGTTCCTGCTCCACTCGGTGAGTTTGTCTGTAGTTAGGCTCTATCTGGAGTTTGCTAATAGCCGCCGCAGGTGGCCTCCTTATACTGGGTGAAACGTCAATCAAATACGTTGATGCGGACAACAATGAAATCGTATCACAACCTCTTGAAGAAGCGACAATTTTCGTGGCCTGGGAGCAGGTCGATAGCCAGAGATGGTTGCTAGCGGATGACTACGGGAGATTATTCTTCTTGATGCTTGTTCTACGGAATTCTGAAGTAGAACGATGGGAATTACACAGTCTCGGAAACACATCTCGAGCCTCTGTTCTGGTGTATCTCGGTGGTGGAGTGGTATTCGTGGGATCGCATCAAGGCGATTCGCAGGTTATACGGATCGGTGACCAATCGTTTCAAGTTATCCAGACCTTATCCAACATTGCGCCGGTTTTAGATTTCACGATAATGGACCTCGGAAACCGTACCAGTGAAAACCAAATGCACGAATTTTCATCCGGCCAAGCTCGAATCGTCACTGGCTCTGGAGCTTTCGATGATGGAACCCTTAGGAGTGTACGTAGTGGTGTCGGATTGGAGGAGTTGGGTGTCTTGGGCGATATGGAACATATTACGGACCTGTGGGGTCTGCAAGTCGGGTCAAGAGGTGACTTTTTGGATACACTTCTTGTCACATTCGTGAATGAAACGCGAGTTTTTCGTTTCAGTCCCGACGGGGAGGCAGAAGAACTCGAAAGCTTCCTGGGACTAAGCCTCTCAGAGAACACCTTGCTTGCCGCGAATCTACCGGGCAGTCGGATACTGCAGGTTACTGAGCAGAGAGTTCTTATTGCAGATATTGAATGCGGAATGACTATCTTTGAATGGACACCAAAAAATCAATTAATCATCACAGCGGCTTCTGCTAACGACGACACGATAGTACTTGTCGCGGGCGGCAAACATGTGACTGTGTTGGATATTCAGTCAGAGGCTCGAGTCGTCTCGGAGAAAGACTTTGGCGCGGACAACCAAATTTCTGGCGTTACACTACCGACAACTCCGACTGATGTTTGTATTGTTGGATTCCCTCAATTGGCCAAAGTCTCAGTGCTGAAGCTGCAGGATCTGTCCCACATCAGCTCGACATCGCTGGGTCCTGCTGGTGAGGCATTCCCGCGCTCAGTTCTCGTGGCCAGTGTACTGGCGGAGAATGCACCCACACTCTTCATTTCAATGGCTGATGGAAGCGTCATAACGTATGACTATAACGACCAAGACCATTCCCTATCGGGCATGAACAAGCTTGTCCTTGGCTCAGAACAGCCAACATTCAAAAAGTTACCCAGGGGCAACGGCCTCTCCAATGTCTTCGCCACATGTGAAAATCCTAGTCTAATTTATGGATCCGAAGGCCGCATCATATATTCGGCTGTCAATTCAGAAGGAGCATCACGAATATGTCATTTCAACTCGGAAGCCTATCCAGAGTCAATTGCGGTGGCTACAGCGCAGGAGCTGAAGATCGGCCTGGTCGATAAGGAACGGACTACACAGATCCAGACTCTTCCGATCAAAGCTACTGTGAGACGCGTCGCATACTCTCCCTCGGAAAAGGCTTTTGGTATGGGCACAATCGAGCGCAAGTTGGTCAGTGGGGAAGAGATTGTCAAGAGTCAGTTTGTACTGGCAGACGAAATTCTATTCAGACGCCTAGATGCTTTCGATCTTGAAGGAGAAGAGATTGTGGAATGTGTAATTCGAGCTGAAGCTCCGGAAAGCAAAGACGGGGAGGCAAAGGATCGGTTCGTTGTTGGAAGTGCATACCTGGGCGAGGATGATGGAGACTCTACTCTCGGATATATCCGCGTTTTCGAAGTAGACAACGGTAGAAAGCTCGCCAAGGTTGCTCAAGAAAGGGTGAAAGGAGCATGCCGCGCCCTGGCAGTGATGGGAGATAAGATTGTTGCTGCGCTTGTCAAGACGGTACGCTGGTTCTTATAGTATTGGTCCCGCATAAGCTGACCAGTTTCCAGGTTGTAGTCTTCCAAGTGGTACCAAGATCGGGCGGACTGCAACTTCAGAGGCTCGCCAGTTACAGAACTTCGACAGCGCCTGTCGACATTACAGTCACGCGCAACGTGATAGCCATTGCAGATCTCATGAAGAGCGTCTGCGTTGTGGAATACCACGAAGGAGAAAACGGTGCACCTGATAAACTGGTCGAGGTGGCCCGGCACTTCCAAACAGTCTGGGCCACAGGCGTGACGTCCGTCGCACCAGACACATATCTGGAGAGTGATGCAGAGGGTAACCTAATCGTCCTCCGCCGCAACCGCTCAGGTGTCGAGGAAGATGATCGCCGTAGGTTGGAAGTCACCGGCGAGATCTGCCTCAACGAAATGGTCAACCGAATACGCCCTGTCAATATCCAACAACTTCCCAGTGCAACCGTCGTGCCTAGGGCTTTTCTCGCAACGGTACATTATCCACCCCCTTCTCCATCCAAGCAAGACTAATATTCAACTCCCTACAGGTTGAAGGCTCTATTTACCTCTATGCCATCATAAACCCCGACTACCAAGACTTTTTGATGCGCCTCCAGGCCACAATGGCCAGTCGCGCCGACTCCCTCGGCGGCATCCCATTCACCGATTACCGAGCTTTCCGCACGATGACCCGGCAAGCTACCGAGCCTTACCGGTTCGTGGACGGTGAACTGATCGAACGGTTTTTGACCTGTGAGCCGGCCGTGCAAAAAGAGATTGTTGATATAGTGGGGAGCAGCTTAGAGGAGGTCAGGGCGATTGTTGAAGCGTTGAGGAGATTGCATTAGACGTATTACGCAACTCGGCTTCCTCTTGGGTTTGATTTGCCTTCTCGGTACTATGGATATCACATGGGTATAGGATATTTTAGCTTATTTACGACATGATGTATAAGATGATCTTATGGGCTTGAATATTTATAGAGTCCAGTAAGCTCTGAGTTGAGCTTGTAGCGTAGGCAGGGCGTAACTGAAATATTTGCTCCGGTTTCGTTTGCATTTGACCGCAGTGTAATAGACTGCGGCCATGCTGCTCCTGGCCATAGTCGGGCTCACATCGCAGCCATGAATAGTGAGCAGGGGCGAGTTTGAGGGCCTTCGAGGTCCCCCTAGCAAGCCAGCCCATTGAAGGTTTTGAATCTAAGATCAAGAATAATGGCAGACCTTTAAAGCGAGAGGCCGTCCATACATTATGAGTAATGAAGATATGAAGTCTAAATATTACAAGGTACAGGGATTAAAATGTAAAACATGCAAGTCTCGAAAGCAGAACGAACTTAAGACCACTCCGCTTGAATAAGATTAGGGAGAGAGGGCCCAGAATTCCTCCATTAAGCCTTCTTCTCATCCTCCGACTCACTCCAGTCCAAAAGCTCCTTGATCTGCTCCTCTGTCAACTTGGGACCCTTCGTCTCTTCAGCCTCCTTCTCCAGCTTCTTCGCATGCTTTTTAGCCCTCTTTCTGGCATTCTTACCCCACTCCGGCACTCCACTCGCAGTCGCAAAGTCCTCAGCGTTTTCTTCATTCTCGGCATCATCCACCTCGTCGTCCGTATTCTCAACCTCTCCCAACACCTTACCCTCGCCCTCAGTAGCACCGCCTCTCAGCGCATTAGGTGAGACCTTAGCGCGGGCCTTCTTTCTCTCCGCGCGCTCCTTTTCCTGCTGCTTCTTGCGATCGCGCTCGTGCATTTTCTTAAAGAAGGCTTCGATGTAGGGGCGAATGAGGATGTAGCCGATGACGGTTAGAATGACCTTTGTCCAGCGGTAGGCGGAGACTTGGGCAAAGGAGTTATAGAGGTTCGTGCGAAAGCGGTTGAAGAGAAGCTCGAGCAAGGCGTAGAGGTTGCTGAAGTAGTCATTTACGGCGTCGGTGATCGCCTGGGAGGGGTTGAAGTCCGACATTCTGGTGTTGCTTCGTTCAATTGGTTCTTTGATGTAGTCTTCGATATGCTTGCGCTTGAAGAGGAATAAGAAGGGAGTATTATTTAGTTTGTTGGGTTGGGAAGTGGATGGAAGTGCCGGGTAACTCGGTGAGAGCGGATAGGCGCGGAGAGGGGAAGATAAAGAGTGCAAAAGATGCAGCCCTGGTGGAATATCAAGCCTTTATGCCGCAAGAGCTCTTCCCAGAGTAGTTTCTGCCGGCTCCTGAGTTTCCGAAACAAAAGTATATGATCTGTCCAGGACCACATCCGGGAGCCGGACTGAGCTGGAGCAAAAATGTAAGTTCCTATTTGGGTTAGCGGGTCGTCCCGGAAGATGTTTTTCCGGTCGGTTTTGCTCGGCCCCTCATCCGGACGCGTCGAGCTGTTTGTCGCGTCTCAGTTCCTTCAAAGTCTTGTGCACGCATTGCTACGCTGAGCTTCCTTCGATTCGATACTAAGATCTCTCTAGGTGGGGTACTCAGACCGGCTTGGACTCTTGCTCGCATAACCAGCAAAATGGATGCAAATGAGAATGTTGGCCTCGAAGAGGTAGGCATATGCCTTGTGGGACGGAGAAAGTGACTCACTGGTTCGTAGCGCTTGAAATCCGCCCTCTGGCTATCCATTGGAAAGATTGTGGATGAGGAGACAATCAAGCTCGGTGTGAACGCCACACCTCAGTTCATTGGTGCACTGACCGAGCTTGTCTGGGTTCAGATAGGTACATCCTCCCAGTTTTAAACCTCCCATATAGATATGGAATGGAGCGCAGAAATGGCATCTGGCTTTAATTTGGGCCTGGGGCTGTTTATTGCCATTCTCTGCCCTTTCTACGTTGGAAAGTGGCTGACAGAGGTCATCCGTATAGAAACGGCGAGTCAAGATCTTGAAAGCTTCGCGAAGTGAGCTCCCTTATCTTTAGCCAGTCTCAGGATGTCTTCCGTGTTGCTGACAGGTTCTTGGCTCAGGCACGCAGGTCGGTCAACGATCAATGTATCGGATGTGATGATGCTGGCACGCCGAAACGAAGGACTCGAGTCTATATTAAGAACATATATCGCTCGACTACGTGAGCAAGAAAACGAAGACTGAAGAGTTGGGTGCGCCGATAAGACTAAACATTTTCCAATGTTTTTCATCACGCCTCGCGATCGAATTCGGGACTCGAAATGAATTCAGCCGCGACAGAGGGGCTCTACACTACGGCTTGTAAGGGGCCCGTGGATGGGATGATTCATGATGTGTTGTACAGGAGTTCCAGGCTCCTGGACATTGCGGATGTCTCTAATTTGCTGGAAGGAGCATGCGATAGCACAGCAACCCCACATTTGTTCATGATAGGGGAATAATGGAGCCATGGGGAACTCAGCTCGGAGTGGCTGCGGAACTAGATTAGAGGTAGTCAGAGCGCTACTTGGCTCGGTATATGGCGGCTCACAACGAATACCATGACGAAACGGCCACCGAATGATGGTCACATCCTTGCAACCAAGTGCCCTGAGTTGGAGGGAGCTGGCTTGATTCTTTTCATCACAGTGACAAGAGGCATCAAAAATCCCAACAGTCTCCTTTTGCTGTCTAGTCTGCGTTGGAAGGTGTCGCAGATTTCAGAAACTTCGGCGGCTAGAAAGTGGTGCATGTCGCGGTGTCGTCTCTTATTGACATTCGTCCAGCATGATGCACTGGCTGGAACAGGAGCGGTCTTGGCTTCTTTGTCAGATCCGGAATCTGGCAAGCTTCAGAAGGGGGCACGGCTCGTCGACAATGAGCTTGGATCGTGGAGATCGCAAATTACTGGTGCAATTCAAACGCCTTTTGTGAGTATGTGAAACTTCTATGGCATGTCCACTCCGAGCCATTACTTTTACCTCCGTTGAAGAGTGGCTAGGAGGAGCATGATGCTATAAACAAAATTTATAAGGCAGCACTTAAAACCTGGGCGCCGTCAACATTCACATAATCATTTTTAGCCTCTACATTAGGCTTGGTTCCCGCAGTATTACTGCCGACCAAAGCCCAGGGACCCCATTCTACGGGTGTTTTAAGAAGCTCCATGGTCAATGTAAACTAATTGGCTGCATTCTGAAGTAATTGCGGAATAGTGGCACCTGAGCAATATGTTAAGGGATATGAAAAGTTTTCCCAACTTTCAATATGTGTGCACTGCGGCCTAGCCATATTTCTGTTGTATGTATGAAGATGGTGTTAACGACCGTTTTTTATGTCATAGCGGAACAGAAAATGCTGACATGAAATATTTGTACGTTTAATAAGGGACCTAGATACTGCATAACCGTTGACGACATGGTATTCTCATCTCATCTATTGGCAAGCAGTAGTCCCATAATATTGTTGGGGTAATTGATACTTGGACGTAGAATTCCACAATGAGTGGGTATAGAGCCCAGCCCGGGGGCCCCCACAAACCAAGCGCGGCGCAAGCACAAAGCTGGAGCTAGCTTTGACTGACGTTACCTGGTCAGATGAACCACATTTTCTGTCAATCAGCAATTAGTATCTAAATCTTGGTGTTGGAAGGCGGTCCTTGAGGTACGACGCTGGCGAAATCAATTGCTTGTCATAGATAAATGTTTTGGGTACGTCATGGGAACGTCGCCAGTTTTGGCACTTGCTGAACTGCTTAACAACCACCAAAACCGTGGGATTAAAGGGACGATGGAGATTCAAAATCTACAAGGACTCATCTTCTGTCTGTTTGTGAACTTTCACCATGTCTAGCACTCTCGAAATTGCGACAGACAACGAAAACATGCCGCTCATGAAAGCGCTCCAGTTCCATGGCCCCAGGGACGTAAGGGTCGAACAGATTGAAGAGCCTGTCTGCGGAAAGGGCCAGGTGAAGGTACGAAACCACAGGACAGTATCGCGAGACACACTAATGCTTCTCAGCTGCGAAACACATACTGCGGGATCTGCGGCAGCGACCTCCATGAGTATACCTCCGGACCCGTCTTAATACCGAAGGGAGCACATAGCATCACCAAAGCTACCGCGCCGGTTGTCATGGGTCACGAGTTTGGTGGAGTCGTCGAGGAAGTGGGAGAAGGCATCACACACCTCAAGCCGGGACAGAAGGCGGTTGTGCGCCCGACCATATTCGACAGGAAGTGCCCCCCATGCAAAATTGGCTACGAGTATTGCTGCGAGAATATTGGCTTCATCGGACTATCTGGTATGCTCTTTTTCAGAATCAAGCAAGCTGTACGATCTGGACAAGCTAACGTCCCAATGCGAACAGGTTACGGCGGTGGTTTTGCCGAGAAAATAGTCGCGCCTGCAGAACACTTCTACCCCATTCCTGATAATGTTACGCCGGAATCCATGGCCATGATCGAACCACTGGCGGTCGCATGGCACGCCGTCAACTTGTCGCCATTCAAGGAGGGTGACAATGTCTTGGTCGTCGGGGGCGGTCCTCTTGGTCTATGCATCCTGCAAGTGCTGAAGATGCGAGGCGCCAACTTCACGATCATTGCTGAATTGACAGAAACCCGAAAGAAGTCTGCGAAATACTTTGGCGCCACGCATATCCTCGATCCTAGGGAAGTCGACATCCCAGACAATGTCCGCGGGTTGACCGACGGCGTCGGCGCGGATGTGGTCTTCGACACAGCGGGCGTGGAGAAGGCGCTTGACGGAGCCATTGGTGCCTGCCGCGTCCATGGTACGATCGTTAATGTCGCTGTGTGGGAGAAGAAACCGCAGATCAAGGTCAACGAGATGATGTACCACGAGGTGAAATATCTTGGCTCGGCATTATACGATGAGAAGTCATTTCAAGACACTATCGACGCTATCTCGAAGGGCCTACTGAAACCGGAGTCCATGATTACGGATAAAATTAAACTGGAAGATGTGGTGGAGAAGGGATTCAAGACGCTGCTGCAGGACAGGAATACGCACTGCAAGATCCTTGTCGATCCACAGATATGATCTCAATCGATTCAGTTACGGCGCTCGAGCGCTCAGGATCAGGGAGGTTGGGTGATGAAGTCATTGTGTATTCATACTGAAACCTTCTAGTTAATAGCGGTTTAATTAGCGCAGTAATTCTGCATAAAGCTTAACTATACTCTTTTATGCAAAGTATACCGTGGCTGGGGTAGCTCTAAGCCACTAAGGCCCCTAGAAATAGACTAATGATGTCACTGCTGTGGCTGGGGCCTTTTGTCCTTCGTCGTCTCGTGAATTTTTCGCCATCTTTCCCGTCTTTGAATTCGTCACTGTGGGCCAGAGCTTCACTAATGCCTTGAGCAAGCGTGGATGGCCTGTAAGAAACGCCAGAAGCTCTGATCCGCAGTGGGAGACCCAGAAATCGTCCACTGATCTTCCTGCTGCGGCACACCCAGCCCCTGGAGCCCTGGGGCCTGTGACAAACGACAATCATTATGGAATTTTGCTGCCTTTGATCCGTTACGCCGTTGGTCACGCTCTTAAATAAAACAATACCCCCGCTAGTTGCATCCTTCAATCTTTTTAATGTTGTTACCAATATTTATAAGGACTCATACAAATCGCGCCCCCTAGCGCCATCACTAGTCGCCTAACTCACTAGTCGTCTAACAATACAAAACACCATGGGCTTTGGAGGCGTTGTCCTCCGCTTCTTCAACCTGGCCATCCGGGTCCTGCAATTCCTCGATTCTGCAGTCATACTAGGAATCTACTCCTACTTTCTAGCCAGACTCGCTCAAAATGACCAGCAAATCCCCACGTGGATGAAAGCCGTCGAGGGTCTCTCAGGAGCAGCGACCCTCTATGCCCTCTTGGGATCCCTGTTCACTTGCTGCCTGGGCGGAGTAGCATTTTTTGCGGCTGTGGCTATTCTCCTCGATGTGTGCTTTGTCGGGGCCATGATCGCCATCGCAGTGATGACGCGCGATGGTACAAACCAGTGCTCCGGGACGGTAAGCACTCCACTTGGCACTGGTCGCGACAATGAAGACTCCCCGGCTGGGGTGGGTTATGAGTACGCTTGCATGTTGGAGAAGGTCGTTTTCGCAGTTTCAATCATTGGAGTGTGAGTATTCTCGTTTTCGTCGTGAAAGAAGAACATATGCTAATGCGGAAATAGCTTCTTCTTCCTCATCTCCATCCTCTTCCAGTTCCTTCTCGGCCGTCACCACAGACGCGAGAAGCGCTTCGGTCCTTCGCCCGCCAACGGTTACACCTACGGCACTCAGCGTCGAGGCTTCTGGCGTCGCAACAAGGCTGCCCCCGAGCAGGTTAACGGAGACAACATGCTCCCCGAACACCCTACCCCTCACGATGTCGAGACTGGCCCTGCTGGTGGTGCTGCGCCCGGCGAGAAACAGGGTTGGTTCAATCGTTTTGGTCGCCGAAATGAGCCTGAGCATCTCCCTACAGCCGCTCCGGGCTACGGTAACTCTGCATACACCGGCAACTACTAGGGTGTCGTTCGCTATTCTGATGAACGAATGTACGGATTTCCTCCGCATGAAATGTGCGTACTCAACACCGACTTCTAAAGAAAAAGAAAGAAGAAAATAAAATGTACTGTTGCCCACTGATGACAGCGCGACTTACAATCAAATAACTACCCATAATCTTAATACTTGTTTCCCGCGAGGATACAACGAACCAAAGCGTCTAGTGCGCACCACGAATGAACGAAACGATATACGGCAATACCAACGGGATTGATCTAAGTTAGGAGGGCAATGATTGAGACACTCTTTATTCATATTACGAACCTTTCCCTTCGTTTCTTGTATGCTACTATCACCAGCTTCATATCTGTCTTCAGTGTCGCTGTCCCTACTGCACCTAGTACTAGTTAATCTCAAATTGGATGTCGCTCTTAATATAAGTCTTGCCTTGACGTCTTGTTTTCTCGACAAAAAAGATCCACCCAATCTCTGGAGAACTCTTCGAATCTGAACCATACTCCTGATTAGGGATATTCTCGCATTGCGGGCTACGTCTAGAACAATCTAGGCGCTAATTAGACTGTGATTAGGCACCCATATCCTTCAGCGATAAGTAGCGCGGACAAAGTCCATTGATACCAACTCAGCTGTTCAACGGCTAAAAGCAACTTGGGTAATCCTAGCTGCAGGATGGGAGAAAGGACTGCGATATCGAGTGAGACAAGCTTCAAGTATGATCTTTCAAGGAGAACAGGACGCGTCACCAAGCATTGCTCATCAGTCATCAATGAAGCCTAATGATCAGCGAAGCTTGCTGCTTATCACTTCAAGGAAACGAAAATCATTTATCTCTAAACTTTATGATCGTTAATGATCGGTCGGTCCGAAAGTAGCTCTGGAGCTTAAGGCTAAAAAGCCGACACGATAGTCTAGTCTAGCCGGGCCGCAAGCGAGCCCTAATTGCTCCTAATGCCGTACAGGGCAGCCAAAGTATGACCATGACTATTATCACAAGGCACACCGATATTTGCTTTTCGCCTTTGTTATCAAGTCCCAGCTGTCTCGCCTATGATGTGCAATCATGTCATGACCGTCTCTACTAGACTGACTCACGACTCCACCAGGTTCGGTACGCGCACGCCACCCCTAGCAGCTGCTGGGAAGGTGTTAGATAATCGCATAATTTTCAGACGTATTTAAATCATCTTTCTTTTAGGGAAAAAAAAATAGAATCTCCTGTATCTTGCGCGTACTTACTTCATCAGAGAGGATGGGAAATCTGCAGCCACCGAGTGCACGGCCGCCAGGCGAAAGTTATTTCGCTGCGACCGCGGCGGTTACCGAGCCAGCTGCATCTGTATCGGCATCGGCATCGGCATCCCGCGACCCTGACAGCAGCAACGGCAGCGGCGGTGACTCAACTGCACCACCGACGCCGGGCTGCTCCTCTATCGCCAGCACACCGGGCTTTGCAAGTCCAGTGACAGGAGCACAGACTCCAGATCCATTGCTAGGGAACAAAAAAACGCCCATTTCGCGCATTGCGACTCTCGAGATTAACAATGAGATCGGTCTCCAGCATCGGAGGCTTTCTACGTCTCGTCCGCAGGGGCAGGACGCGCAGGATGCCGCAAATGAGACCGACTCTGAGGCAGCATCTCCCGTGCAAGCACTGAGCAAGCAGGGGATCCCGCCTGAGGTCTCCGGCCTCACGGCCGAGTTGTTCATGGTGGGCGTCTGCTCTATCAGTCTTATGCTGTTTTCGTTTTTCCTGGGTGATATGCTTGCGCCGCAGGAGCCGATCAGGGAGGCCTTGGGCATCTCGAGCTCGCAGCTACCGTGGATTGTAGGAGCCTTCAACACGGCGAATGGGCTGTCTGTTGTTGTTTCAGGTTCTCTGGCGGATCTGGCACCGCCGAAAATGCTTATGGTGAGCGCATATGCGTGGCTGGCGGTGTGGAATGCTGTCGGTGCGTTCTCACTCAACCATGAGCGTTATATCCTCTTCTTTGTCGTGAGGGCTATGCAAGGTCTCGCGATTGGAGTTCTAGTCTCGGGGAGTATGAGTGTGCTGGGACGTCTTTATAATCCAGGAATTCGCAAGAACCGGGTCTTCTCTGCGATCGCAGCAACAGCGCCGCTTGGATACTCGCTTGGTGCCTTGCAAGGGGGTGCGCTGTCCGCGCATCTAGAATGGATCTTTGGCACGAATGCTATTCTTTGCGCTCTTTGCGGCGTCGCGGCTTTTTTCAGCATTCCGTCGCTTCGCCCGGCGGCTGATGTAGCCGGGGCCGAGCCACCAACTCTCCGACAGTTCGACTATATAGGAGCTGCATGCGCGGCTGGAGGCTGTGTTTGCCTTCTTTTCGGGCTAACCCAGGGCCCCGTTGCATCTTGGTCTCCATATACCTACGTCCTCATCATCGTTGGGGTCTTACTGCTCGTCGCCCTCTTCCTCTGGGAAGGAAAGGCCCCACGCCCTCTTATACCGAACCGGCTCTGGAGCACCCCAGGATTCACGGCGTTGATGGCAGCATACTTCTTCGGTTTCGGCTCTTTCTTCGGTGCATGGCAGTTCTATGTCACCCAGTTCTGGCTGCGCATCCAAGGTGCCGCTCCCATAACCGTCGCTTTGTATTTCATCCCCAATGCCCTCGTCGGGATCTTCGCCACCTGGGTTGTCAGCCGCACCTTGCATATCTTCCCAGGCCATTATATCTATACTGCAGCTATGTTCGCCTTCACGATGGGGCCTGTTTTCTTCATCCCTCAGACACCCAACACAAATTACTGGGCGCTCTCTTTCCCCGGTGTTGTGTTGGTCACTTTCGGTCCTGATCTAGCCTTTGCAGCCGCATCAATCTTCATCACGAGTAACGTCTCGAGGTCGTACCAGGGTAGTGCCGCGAGTCTTCTGGTAACCAACCAGAATCTGTCGTCTGCGATTATGACAAGTATCGCCGATGCAATTGGAACGAGAGTCGATCGTGACGCGGCGGGAGGTATAGGGTTGAAGGGGCTCAGGGATATCTGGTGGTTTGCGTTTGCAACGCAGTTGCTTGCGGCGTTCATTGTGTTGATTTGGGTCCGTATTCCGAAGGAGGAGGAAAAAGAGCATGTTCCATGATGCAATCAGGCATTGCTGCACCTTTAGATCAATGACTTGTGAAAAAAAAAAAAAAAAAAAAAAAAGAAATTCCCCTTAACACCCTGAAACTAGACCATCCAATATCGAGACACTACCCACCCAGTGACGAATGACGGTAGTACCGCTGTTTAAATCTGCCGGCGGGTTACAGACCAGTGTAGAGCACTCTCTTCCCAGCTGGTTTACCCTGGAGTCTGTGATGGCGAAGTCGTCCTTGACTGAGTTGTCAGAATGGAATACCCCATCATTCCAAGGCGCCAAGCTCAACATGGTAGCTACTGCTGTAGTCTGGTAGCCCTATATCACATTGCTATGTCAGGGTGAACTTTTAGTCATCAATCTAAAGCAAAGTCGCTGATCTGGCGTTTGTAGTCCGATGTTAGGAGCTTTGGGCAGAGAGTAAGGGGATATCTGGCAATGTTCCACGGTTAGACACAAAAGTTCCTGCAGGTCCCATCTGTCAATGGGATAATAAGCAAAACAAGTGAGTCAATATCTTGGGAGAACTAACACAACAGCCTGCAGCACTGCACCACCATCATGTCCCTCCTGCATCTTCTCTGCCTGTTTATTCCAAAAAAGCCGGGATTAATGTCAATTTGGGTGAAACAGGATTTGTTCTCTGGTGATCGCCGACTGTAGGATGCATAGATTTTCTGGCTTCTTTTTGGAATTTCAGCTGCTCATTGCCCTCCAACCCTTGTCAATATGCTGGCGGACGCACCAAACGCCTGTGTTTTCCTGATTGTGTTTAAAGAGAATCGAAGTGACCAAATAGATCCTGAGAGAAACAATGTCAAATGGTGGGTACACGCCATAGCAGGGAGCCGCCAATGCGAACAATCGACCCAGGGTTTCCAGACAAGCTCTGATGGCGGGAAGTACCTGAACAATAGGCATTTAACAAGCGCACGTCAAAGAAATGACGATAACAATGGGGCTGCAGGGGAAAGCGGAGGAGATGGAGGGGGCGTATTTGATGGAGTGGATCGACGCTATCTGTAGTGAATGATGATTGCAGGTTGAAATTGCAGCTGGAGCGCTGATAAAGCTTCAAGGGGCGTTGAGCTTTTAACTACCACGTGAGTTTCCCCTGCATACTCTGGGATATGGTTAAGAGCTCCCAGCACCTGGCTGCCGCCTGCTTCCTTTCCTCATCCGGCTATGCTGAATTTTGACTGCAGTTGATGCCTAGAGCCGGAGGCG
The DNA here is from genome assembly GCF_000011425.1 of Aspergillus nidulans FGSC A4. NCBI lineage: Eukaryota > Fungi > Ascomycota > Eurotiomycetes > Eurotiales > Aspergillaceae > Aspergillus > Aspergillus nidulans. The sequence goes on along the minus strand of NC_066264.1, from coordinate 2,971,505 downwards.
TTTATTGAGATGCAACGCGCAGTGTAGAGCGGCTCGTCGATCTCCTACCATGCGATCTATGCAATGTTAATTGTTCATACACTCTTTGAATGGGCAGCACAGGACAGTTCTCCGGGTGAAGGATAATGTTGTACTTACCTAGGGTCAGGGAACCGTCCCAAAGCACCGCATCAATCTTGACCTTGGACAACTCTAATATGGGCAAGCATAGTTTTTAAAAGCGCTAACAATGTAAGTTACGTAGCAGGTTTAAGACACTGAAGGAGAAATTGATGATTGCATAAGTGTAGAGGTAGCGTCATATGACTACCTTTACATCAAGAGAACATTAAGTGGAATATGCAACTAAGATAAATGGAAACAAGAAACGAACGAAAGAAAAAAAAAGTTTGAATAAGACACCGCAAAGGAAGAACTTGAAGGATAGATAAGAAAGATCGACAGAGTGATAAAGCCTGGAAGCATTACAGGCATAAAAGAGAAGTACATTTAATGTACAGCCACTAGACCAAGACAGCCAAGCCGTAACTGCAGAGGAGCTGCTATTCCAACGTAAGACTTCTGAGATATATCATAGCCCTAGATCCACCTCATATCTCGATTTAGTCAGCACGGTGCATAGCGCCGTGGGTGCAGCGAGTTCCTGGAGCAACGCTGCCCATGTGCACAGGGAAGCCCTGATCGCAAAGCGACCAACTATTGCCGTCTTCGGAGCAGATGATAGTACCGGTGACGCAGGTTGAGTCATCTGGAAGCGAGATTTCAGGGCGGAGAGTTGGGTTCGGCTGGCTGGATGTACCAACAGAGGGCAACAAGGGTAATGCCACTGAAGAGGAAGGGAATGGCACGGCGGTGGTGGAGGAAGTGACGGGCGCATGGGTGAGGCTGGTAGGGCTGGTACTGGCGCTGGTCGAAGATCCGGAGCTTGAAGAGCCGGAACCACTATTGGGAGAGTTGGAGGTGCCGAGGAAAGGAGCAGAACCGGAGCACTTGTAGCCCGTGCCAGAGAGGCTTCCTTCAACGGAAGGCCCAGGCATGGGGAAGTTGACCTCCTCGCCTTCTATAGTGGTGCATTGACCGGGTCCGTTGACGTTGGCGATAAAGAGCGGTGGAAGGCTGCTGAATGCCTGGCTCTTAGACACGGCCGTGAAGCCCTCTTGACGCGCACTACTGCCAACAGTGACTTGGGCGCAGTTCATGTACATCTCGCGGTTTCCGATTTTGTTGAACCAGCTCCAGGCCAGAAGAGCCTCACCGGAAGGGGCGTCTGCGGGAATCGTGAACTTGTAGCTCTTGGTGATGGGGCAGCCGCCGAGCATGGAGTGAATGACTTGGAACGTCTCGCCCTTGTCGTAGGAGAGTGCGATCTGGCATGAGCCGCCGCCGTGCACGGCACTGCCGGAGAGCTCGAGGTCGTAGGTTGAGCCCGGGCTGTAGGTGGCGACGGAGTTGAAGGGGTCGTTGGCATAGCCCTTGCAAGGGTAGTCAGAGCCGGAGGTAGACAAAGGATTGGTGTACGAGTAATCTTTTTCACCGGTGGCTGCCTGGTTGAGAGGGCTGCGGATAGGGTACGGCTTGGACATTTGAATGTGTCCGTAGGCGGACGAGGCCAGCAGGGCGGCAGTCAGAAGGAAGTTCTTCATCTTGATAACGTGTTGAGATTCGAAACGAAGCTGCTTTGTCTGAACGATTGGAAGCACCAGGCTGTGAACTAGAAGCAAGATCTGAGCTAACTGGAGAAGTCAGGTTAGAGGCCCGGGTTGAATCTGAAGTCCTTTATACTGCAGATCCGACTGTGACAATATCTGGTGTGCACTTGAATGTATAACAAAGATGAATAGCCCTAAGGAGTGACAATGTTTAATGGGCTCAATGGACACAGACGGTCTCGGTACAGAGAAGAGGTGTGATAACACTGCTTCTGTATAGTCCAGATCCCCAGAAGAGCAAGAAGATGCCGGTGCCGCGCAGCCGGAGTCGTAGAGAACAGCATCTTAAATAAACAGCCCTGGACCACTGGTATGCTGTAAACCTTCTTCAGCAGGGACGCTGAATGCCATGGCGTGTCCATCTGGGACGGCAGCTCGTTGGCTCTGATCGCCGCGTAAAGAATGTTGGCGTAAACAATGGGCATAACACCGGACCAGGAGAAGCTATTCCATAACACAATGGAATGTCACGAGAGAGCAGGAAGGAGCCTAGAAGCTTTTGTTATTCACAACATTGTTTCAAGTTCTTGAATTGCTCCCTTGTAGACGGGCTGTTAACGGGCACCGCTCTCGTGCAATTGATGTGTCTAGTAGTATTCGAAACAGCCATTGTGAAAACAATAGGATAGACAAAAGTCTGAAATGCAACTGATGCAATTGGAATGTTTTCGAGAGAACGAGCAGAATCTTGTCAGAGGAAACGGAAAACGACAGGTTGGAGTAACACTGGAGGTTCTGTATAGGAGCTTGCTACGATAAGATTAGGCAGAATTAGTCTCATCCTCCACTAACGGGAGAACACGCGCAACGCTAAGCTTCTCGCGTCTTCGCGTTCTACCGCTCAAGCCCTGCTGTACTTTCAACTCACGCAGGGGCAAGGTCTGTCCGACCGAAGTTCAGCCAGTCTTTCCAGTTCGGTCTCTCGCTCATTCTTCTCTGCGTCATCGTCATCGCTCTGCTCCATCACCGATCTCGATCTCGATCGCTTCCCACTCATATGCGCACCACGATGCACTGGGGTCACCACAACTTCGAAACTTTCGTTTGAACACTACTCGAATCTTGTTATTCTAATTACTCTCGTCCATCGCTCAACCGCACTGAATGTTTATACGCTACCTCCCTCAGGAGAGGTTCATCCAGCATGCCGCCTGTTTCCACAGCGCCGTGGAATCCGGCCCAGCCCGGTTTCGCCACACCTCTCCATCGCTGCGGTCATGGATGATGACTCGCGTTACGGTGGCGATCCCGATCGCCGCTACGAGCAGGCCAGATTCTCGCCCTCAATGTCGTACTTATAGCGTGGCAGGTTTCCCATCGCATTCCAAAACAAGCCGATCTGTCTCAAAGCTTGCGACGACAGTCAATTCGCCTTGGACCCGATTCCCAGCTCGGTCACTGGGCCCATCCCGCGCAATGGCAGCAACACCTGCTCCGGATACACCAGTGAAAACGGAAAATGAACAGCTCGAGAGCTCATTAGGTGGGGGCGACTTGGGAGACACGAACGGAAAGCTTGACGTTGCGCCAATTGATCCTGAATCGGACGAGGATGTGCCGGTTGAGGCTGAAGAGCTTCAGGAAGCCCTTTCACGGCCCCCGCCCGTCAATAGCAACTATCTTCCCCTTCCCTGGAAAGGCAGGCTGGGGTATGTGAGTATGCCCTTCAATATTGTATTCGTGCTTCCATCTAATACGAATGTCTTTGTAGGCCTGCCTCAATACCTACCTAAGATACTCGAACCCGCCCGTTTTCTGTTCCCGCACCTGTCGTATAGCCTCTATCCTTGAGAACCGACATCCGCTTTCCGATCCTTCACAGCCGCCGCATGCCACCAAGAACCGGCCGGACCGGTCACAGCCTGCTGACATCGCACGAGGCCAGGCATATGTGGAAGCTCTGGGATTGGCGAATGCTCGCGATCTGCTGAAACTGATACGCTGGAATGATCGGTACGGAATCAAGTTTATGCGTATCAGCAGTGAGATGTTTCCATTTGCCAGCCATAAAGAATATGGATACAAGTTGGCTCCTTTTGCCTCCGAGACGCTTGGCGAAGTCGGGCGTCTTGTCGCTGAGCTTGGCCATAGGGTGACTGTGCACCCCGGCCAGTTCACCCAGCTGGGCTCCCCCCGAAAAGAAGTGCTTGAGAACTCATTTCGCGATTTGGAGTACCATTCGGAGATGCTGCAGCTTCTCAAGCTGCCTGCGCAACAAGACCGCGATGCGGTAATGATCCTGCACATGGGTGGTGTCTTCGGCGACAAGGAGGCGACTTTGGATCGGTTTCGGCAGAACTACCAGAAGCTCTCGCAGGACATCAAGAACCGTTTGGTTCTGGAGAACGACGACGTGAGCTGGTCGGTACATGATTTGCTTCCAATCTGTGAGGAGCTGAATATTCCGCTCGTCCTGGACTATCACCACCACAATATCATCTTCGACTCTTCCCAGCTCCGAGAGGGCACTCTCGACATCATGAACCTTTACGATCGGATCAAGGCTACGTGGACAAGAAAGAATATTACACAGAAAATGCACTATTCCGAGCCTGTCTCTGCCGCCATCACCAACCGTCAACGCCGAAAGCACAGTGATCGCGTCCGGGTTCTTCCTCCCTGTGATCCTACCATGGATCTGATGATTGAAGCCAAGGATAAGGAGCAGGCTGTTTTTGAGCTGATGAGGACGTATAAGCTACCAGGACATGATCTTTTCAATAATATTCTGCCTTATGTGCGCACCGACGAGAATAAGCCGTTCAAACCGCCGCGGAAGTCGAAGAAGAAAAATGGCGACTTTGTCGACCTTGAAGCACAGGTGCCGCCCCCAAAGACTGTTCCCGAAGAGGAAGTCGGCATGGGTGGCCCGGAGCGGAGGGTCTACTGGCCTCCAGGAATGGAAGAATGGTTGAGGCCAAAGAAGATTGTGCGAACCAAAGCTCTAAAGACCCCCAAGTCTAACAAGAAGGCCCCACCACGAGAGCCAGACGGGGAGCTTGATGCTGCCCTGGTCACTCCTAGCACCCCGACCAAAACTACGAAAGCCGCTGAGCGGTCCCCAAGCGTCAAGAAGCGCACCAGCAGAAAGCGCAAAGCATCGTCGCCTGATCCATCGACCCCATCGGCTTCCGACATAGAACTGTCCGATGATGCAAAGCCGCCTCAGTCGCAGGCTAAGAGCGATGGAGTCCGTCGAAGTCGACGGACGAAGACAGTAAACTATGCAGAAGACAGCGAGTCAGTCTGAGTGTATATCTGACGCAACACCCTACTATATATGTACCATATTGTTCACATAACCCGGCATGGATATAGAAGCAGAAACTCACTTTATTTTGTCAACCAATGCCTTTTCACGCCCATAGTTGGTTCAACCAACGGTGTCAATACCTAGCCAACGGACAACAACCATTCGCACAGATGCGCATTTCGGGGCCTTGCGTGCAAACCCCTCACGAGACTTGACCAGTTCATTTCACGCGTCAACATCAAACACGATTATATTAAACCAGCTTCGGGACTGAAGTCTTGCGCGATTCTATGCTAGCGTTACGCTAGACCCGGCCGTACAGACGTTTGATCTGCTCCTGCAAGCATCCTATCTTGCCATGGATACTCTCCCCATGGAATTAACCAGAGCTCAGTTATATTCTACATTACACGACGAGATTGATGAGGATGCTTCTCACACAGCATCAACATTACCTCCGCTTTTCGTTATTTCCAACGGCAACTGGTGCTAACTATGGATAACATGAAAGTTTCAAACTCACTGCCATCACTGTTCGTTCTGGATGGTTGTCTGTCTAGAAGTGAAGAAGCGCAGAGACGCCCTAAAGCCATTCACGGCAGCAAAGGGCCAATGCCAGATTCTTCTTGAAACTTCAATTTTAAGGCTTATCGCTCAACCTCCACACGGTCGGCTCGGGGATTATTTCATGGAGCCGCTCCTGGGCGTGCAAAGGTTGTTCAGAGAGAGCCATTGGATTATCCGTCGACAAGGTCGGACAACTCCAGGAATCTCCCTCCTTTCCCAAGACGTACTTTCAATCGTTGGATGGAGGCTTATGACACCGCAATCGCACTGCCCTGCTTCGCAAAGGAGATGGAGAAAACTGAGTTGTTGGAGAGAAGGGTCAGGGAAGTTGGCTAGTGATAAAACAAGGACGAGTGACCGAGCATCTATCAGCATATATGATAGCGAGATAGTCCATTTCAGAAAAGTAAAATGCATACGGTGATCCTTGAAGTAACCTTTAATGATACTCGGAAAATGCTATACAGGGCCAATCACGTATTGAGGGATGCCCTCCTTGGCTAAGGACGATGAAGGTGTGCGAAAATTATATATAATCTCGTAGCAAACGCGCTACCTAGAAAGGCGGAGGAACCGAAACATCACTCAACATCAGCCCCTGTGCCTTCCCCACACTTTATCAGAACCAGCCTGGACAGCTCAGCTAGAAGGTTTGCTCCCCAAGTCGTTTATTACAGCGGCACAGATAATTGAAACGCTGCGACATCGTCGTCTCCGAGCAGGTCTCGTTGAAAGGCATTCTTGGTTTGTCGCCGCCTCAGCCGTTGTTGCCTCGAGCTTGTCTGCGCTGAGCAAACATCAACTCAATCACGCTAACCAAGGCCTGGAAACACAGACTCCTCGACTATCCCTCTTAGTTGATTATCCTACGTCGGTATTCTCTAAAGTTCCTCGAACCTGGCTCCAAAATCATTCCTACGTCGCTGGCGTCCGCCGCCTAATTCCGTGAGGTGGCCAGTGCCGCACCAACCTTTCCCTCACCCTCGTCGCTTCCCAAGCCAGAAACCTAGAGGCAAATTCTCACAACTTTTCCGTCTCATCTTCGGACCCTACGCTGGCCGCCGTGCACACCTCCGGCTCTGGAATTTCCGTCACGAGATTATCCCCGCCTTTCGACACCGGGCGCAAGCGAGAGTATATCGAGCGCTCGTCCAGCGACAGGCGAGGCTTGCAAAGCGGTCGCGGGAAGGAAAACTAGGTCTTACAGAGCTATTCCGACGGAGACGGCGGCGCCGGGGAGTGAGCGGGCTTATCGGGGGCCTGCTGGTGCCTTCTGAAAAAGCAGCGCACGCGGCGGGGAAAGCGGAAGCGCCTGGAGCGGGCAAGAGAGCTGTCTCGATGTCAGAATACGGATCGTCTTCATCGTCAACATGGAGTAGCGGCTATGGCTTTGGTAACGGGCGCGAGCGGGGTGCGCGGCGGAAGAAAGTCTTTGAGTATTTAAAGGCAGCGAATGAGTTACGGCAGTCATACGCGGCATCGTGGACGGCTCAGCGGAATGCGTCGCGCGACTTGGGTGACGAGTATATGAACACGCCTGGTGCGTTTCCGGATGTTGAGATTGCGCGGTCTGGCGATGAGGAGATGGTTATTTTCCCGAGCTATGCGAGGCGGCTAGATCGAGATAGGATTGCGGCGCAGATGATGTCGCAACGTGAATCTCTGGATTCAATTGATGAATACCGGGGGTATGATGGAACGCGGGAACGCGAAGATGAGTGGGAGACGTTCGATGACGAGAATGCTGTGGTTGCGGTAGACGTTCGGGGCTGGGTATACGCGCCTTATCGTGGACCGATGACGAGGAAGCAGCGGTTGGTCGTCGCCCTGGCTCGAAAACTGAGCGGCGTACCTGCACCGATAAATAACGAGACTGGTCTCGATGGGACGAATCAGGAAGATGATCGCATACCGCGTATAACGGAGGAAAGAGAGGAGGAGCTTGTTGATTCCGAGGCTCAGTTCATCATCAAGACGGCCGACAAACAGAATGAAATGAACCTGAAAGCCGCTTCGGAGGGACTTGAAGAAGAGCCTGCTGGCCGCTTACCGCAACGAACCCCAACAAATGCGTCGGTCCAGTCCTCCGGCCAACTAAGCAAGGATGAACTTTTGATCGCGAACGGTCACTTAGTGGAGCGCATCAAACCCTTCTTATCGAATCCAATGGCTGGGATGGCGGTGACTGTCTTTTTCTTCAATGATGAAAACAGCCAGTCGAAGAATATTATGACCAATGATTCAGGCCATTTTTCGGTTCGAGCGTCGCTGTCCTTTGTTCCCACACACGTGCGCGTGCTTGCATCGGAGGACCTCTCCGCTGTGAAGAACGTCGAAATCATTGAACCTACAGGCGTCAGTATGATCAGTGACATTGACGACACAGTAAAGCATTCAGCCATTGCGAGTGGAGCGAAGGAGATGTGCCGAAATATATTCGCCCGCGAGCTGTCGGATTTGACCATTGAGGGCGTCACTGACTGGTATAATGCAATGGCCAAAGCGGGTGTGCAAATACACTACGTCTCAAGCTCCCCATGGCAACTATATCCGCTGTTAGATCGCTTCTTCAAGATGGTTGGCTTGCCGCCTGGGTCTTTCCATCTGAAGCAGTATAGTGGCCTCTTCCAGGGTATATTTGAACCTACTCTGGAGCGGAAGAAAGGAAATCTAGAAAGAATCCTGCAAGACTTTCCTGACCGGAAGTTTATTCTAGTTGGTGACAGTGGGGAGTCTGATCTCGAAGTGTATACTGACCTCGCGTTGACGAATCCGGGTAGGATTATTGGTATATTCATACGTGACGTGACTACGCCGGAGCGGACGACGTTCTTTGAGAAGTCCGTCAACCATCTGGAAAACACACCATCCCGCACCAACAGCACCCCTGAGCTGACTGACCACTCTGATTTGGCCCCAAATCGGCCTACATTACCGCCACGGCCACCGCGTATCTCCTCAGATCCAGCTCCATGGGCTAGCCCCGCTGGGAGCCAAGACTTGATCGACTTGTCGGATTCGTCCGACAAGCCCATGAACACAAGAACTCCCCCTGCTATACCATCTAAGCCCTCTGCCCTCCGTTCGGTAACAAACACCGCTGACCTGGCGGACAAGCCATCAAGGGAGGCATTTACGCGGAAGCCCGCACCGCCTCTACCGAGGCGCAGCGCGGGTAATTCTGACTCTATATCAGCTGGTGAAACTGCATCCACGCGCTCATCTTCAGCAGATAAGAGCGACTCTAGCATTGAGAATCGTGGGGCATCACAAACCAACAACCGGGTTGCCCAGTTGCCGGACTTTGGTGGTGATGGAGCGGGTATCTCGAAACCGGCACCGCCTCCTCCACCTCCTCGTCGGTCCGTTACAAGAGCATCAGCAAATAGCCCCTCTCAAGTGGCCATTAACACCAATCGTCCTGTACCAGAACGGCCACTGCGCTTTGTTGCCTCGTCATCACAGCTATCCCAGTCATCTTCTCCAAGTCGTCAGAATGCATATCCAGGCGCGCCCAGCATGCTGCGCTCTCCAGCGTCAAACGCCTCCCTTGGCAGAAGCAGCACCAGCAGTTCTGACACTGTTACGCCCTCGCGATCATCAACATCGAACTTTTCAGCCCCGCCGCGCGCTCCTTTACCTAACAAGCGGGAGGAACTTTGGCGGAGACGCTGGGAACGGGCTAGTGAAATCCTTGCTGATAAAGGGGTGGTCTTGGGTAGTTGGCGCGTGGGGAAGGATGCACAGGATGTTTGTCTTTGGCTTGTGAGGGAAGCGCTAAAGGTATCTTCTGATTCTGGGAAGAAGGAAGTCACCCAAAAGAGGGAGACGGAGAGCAAGTGGAGTTCATGATACAGATAGTCTGCATAGGCTGGGTTATGTTAGACCTCGATAGAGTTATCATGCAGGTGTATATATGTCAACAATTGTATGTTTCCTCGGATCGTATCTCTGTAAATAGAAAACCATAAGCCAGTTCTATCTGTGTGCGCTTATGCATTTATGCATTGAACCCTAAATCCTAGGCCAAGCCATGAACGGGTGACCACCAGCGTTCTCTACAAATGGGCCTGACAGATAATGGACGGTATGGCAAGCATGCTGACCTTCCAATTACCCCAGGTCTCGCGTCTGACAGGTTACGCTGCCATAGTCAAAGCTCATTCTTTCTGCCTCTCCCTCCTGGTAAAGGCCAACTCCAACTTCCCAAAGTACATGACGAAATTATCCTTCGCGTCAGCCAGAAACTGTTTCCCGTCCTCGCCTGGCGCAAACTTCACGTCGAACTCCATGATCAGCTGTGCGAGTGTGACGCGGAGGTTCATGAGTGCTAGGGGTCGGCCGATACAGTTGAAGTGACCTACGCTCAAACAGTTGATGCCTGCAGTCTAGCTCGACTAGGAAATGGAGTGGAGATTGATTTTAAGAATGAAAGGGCAAGATTCAAGAGCTTACCAAGACTAAATGGCGCAAAGGCGCCCTTGTGTCTGACCAGTTCTGGCTTGCTATACCAGCGCTCAGGGATGAAGTCTTCGGGGTGGTCGTAGGCTATCTCGGCTGGGATAATGTCAGTTGATATCCACTTTGTCAAATTAAAAAAATCTGTTGAAAAAGAAATATTAAACAGAACAATAATAATGTAAAAACCACTTACACCGTCCAATGGTGTATAACGGGCAGACCACATGCATGTCCCCCGGTATATACGTGCCATCGACGACAACCCCCTCTGGCGGGGTTTTCCGCTGCAACGAGGACGGAACAGCAGGGTAGAGGCGGAGTGCTTCGTTGATGACGCCGTTGAGATGGTCTAGTTGAGCAATCTTCGAGTGCAGGAATTCTGTCTTTTTGGGGTTGTCGTTCCCGAGGTGGTGTGGTTCAAGCTCGTCGCGGAGCTTGGTGATATGCTCGGGGTGTTGGACGAGCTCGTAGAAGATGGCCGAGAGGGTTCCGGCTGTGGTGTCACTGGTACTAGTTAGAGTTCGTTTTCAACGAGATGATATTGGGTATACTGAAGCAGTATACCTCCCTGCAATGACGATCAGCCGGGAGTCGCCGTATAGTAGGTTCTTCTCCTCAATCGTGAGATCTTCCACGTTTCTGTCCTTTAGCGGAACGAATAACGAGGAGCTGATGTCGGGGATTTCGGGGTCATTCTATACAGGTCAGTGGGCTCTCTTCTCATCAGTAATCGGGAATATTGGCAGACAGACCTTGAACCTGTCCAGCAGCCTCTCCCCACAGAACTCCAAGAACCTCCAAAAGTCCATTGAGGCCCCAGGAATTCTAATCATCAGGACAAACGCCCAAGCCGGCAAATTCAGTCCCACGAAGTTCTGCGTTGCCATAAGCAGCCTCATTGCCCAGTGCTCCTCGCCCCTCTCAAGAGCCTCAAACCCCCGGCCGAAGGATAGATCTCCCATCACGTCAAAGGAGTATAAGTTGAACCACTTCGTCACATCAACGGGCTCCTTCCTACTGGACATTTCGGAGAGTCTATCAAGCAGTTTCTCGCGGTATTTTCTGATCCTCACCTCATAGCCCCGCAAGAGCCGATCGCTGAATGCGCCGCTCCAAACCCGGCGGCGAGCATGATGCTCTTCGGGATCACGCATGAGCTGCAGCGCAGTTGCCGGTGCAGAAAGCTCGTAATTCGCCCCTTTTATACAGCGCGAGTGGGTGCCGTAGATGGGCCCCAGGGCGTCGGGGTGGGCTATTGATAGATCTGAAGAGCCGATACGCACGAAGGGGCCGTACTTTCGATGATAATGCAGTAGGGTGAGGTGCATATTATTGCTCTTTAGTTGAGTAGAGGTCCAGACTGTCGAGATGCGGGCAGGGAAAGGCCCTGGAAACCGGTTCAGAGGGTGGAGGAGGAGGCGGTACACTAGGAGGCTGGTATAGATACCGAAGAGGTAGGCAGATAGCAGCTTGAGGACGGTCGATAGTGCGACTCTCCAGGGGGCTCCCTGGACGTAGGAGAGCATGACAGTTGCTGTAGACATAGCTGTGAGGAGGAGTTTGAGGTAAAAGAATCCGTAGAGGTGGTGCTCTCCTTGCTTGAAATAGGCGATGTGCGAGATGACGCCAGCCAGCACGACGGCTGCGTTTAATGAGAGCGCCATATCGACGACCATCTCTACCGACGGATAGCTATTAAGTTGCTTAGGAAGAATGAGGTCTCGGGTGCTGCACTGTTCGTAAGCCGTGCGTGTTTATACACCGTTCTGCACCTCGGCTAGGACCCCCCGGGGCGAACAAGTCTGTGAGTCTGCGTCGGCAGGGCTCGCGTACAGATGAATGGGTTGATCAACAAACCCCACCTGGATAGCCGCATCAGATGGCAGGATCGCCCCGCTCGGATGGCTCTCTGACGTTCGTTCACGCTAATGATTGAGGTAGATGAACCGAGACCTCGGCGGAATGAGCGCATGCGAGAGATAAGACCCTCCTGACCAGACAGTGTCCATGCAGTCACCCAGCATGGGCTGTTCTCTAGTAGAGATGATTCGCCATTTCCTCAGCATTATAAATTCTCCTTACGTGAGTGGGCTCCCGGTAGAGATGGAGAGGGGAAAGTACTGGAGCTCTCGCAATGTTACATTGTTACACTGCATGTGCCGCCAATCCATTCCTGACCCATGGCTTATGTTAGGCCTGTGCGTCTTGGCTACATAAGTGCTACAGGGCCTCACCCCTCAACCTCTTTGTTCTTAAGGATAAGAGGTAGGCGTGGTATAGGCTCTCAGCTTTGGTAGAGGACCGCATGACCAGATGTTGTCTAGGTCCAAGAGGGAGAGCTTTTAGGTCAATCTGATCTGAGCGTGCGTTATCTTGAGTAATCTTGACATTAATTGGGACATCAAACATGGAATGTCTGGTTTGGGCTGTTATTGATAGATAGAAGGATATCACCGTCTAGCCCTAACTGGGGCCGGTGTGCCCGGTAATTGCGGGCCCCAGCTCTCCCAAGTGTACTGTACTACAGTCTCTAACCCAGGGCTTCGGCCCGCCGCCCGACGGCAAAACCCTAATCGGCTGGTTCTACCGAAATAGATATCACCCCTTCAATGAGTGCCATTCTGCTCAGCGCCTGGAAAATGGGGACTAACCAGCCGGAAAGGAATGTCGGCTCACGAACAAATTCATCTAGTGCCCGCATTTATCCTAAACCCCGGGAGCCAGCACAGACATCTATCGGCCTTTAGGCTTATTTGCGGGTCACTCTGGGATTACCAATCATCATGTGCCATAAGCCTGAGTATATGCAGGGTCTTGTTCCATGCTATTCGACATCGGCTTGCTCGTACGGGCTTGCCGGGTCAATATGATCAAGCTGTATGAACAAAATAACAAAATTGAGACTATATTATGACTATATGACCATTCAATGCGATGTATGCAACGCATTCTAACGACTACATAGCAGCTTTCTTTTAAGCTTTTAAGCAAGCAACAGCTCTTTCAATCTCAGCGGCAATCGCGTCCACAAGCTCTTTGACCTCACCCTCTGCCAGCAAGCCACCCTCAACACGGACCCCAAAGCCAATACTATCCGTGGCTGGATCGGGACCAATATCAAGGAAGATATTCTGGTCTGGCAAGTAAGATGTATCGAGGCTATCTATCGATGTAGATGATGGGGGTAGCGGCTTAGAAGGAATGAAGTCTGTCGGAACGCCGATGCGAAGGGGTTTGAAGAACCCGGCTTCACTTTTCTCGTCATTGGCTTGCTGGCTGGGGGTGGAGGAAGTGCTGTCCTGCATCCAAAGCAGATTAACCCACATATTGAATAGCGGTGTTACCTCTCCATTTTCCGGGTTAAGCCATGTTAGGACTTTACGAAGCGAACTCTGCTCATACGGTACCCGTTCTGCGAGGGATCTCTGAATGTTTCTCGCCTGCTTGAGGACACACTCTTTCTCTTCATTGCCCAGACTGGTTAACACATCCTCCACAACAAACGGATTGACGTTCAAACAGGGTCCCGGGACCCTTTCAATTCCATCGAACGCAGCCAAGCGCCCATTCTGATAGAGTCCCATGACGGGGCTCTCAACGCCAGTGGATCTCGCAAGGCAGCGCGCAACAGCGAGGAGGATGATCGTCTGAAGGCTGAATCCCGCGGATCGACATATTTTCTCCATCGTAGATAGATTGGAGACTCTTTCCCATTCGCCAACGAACAACTGTTCGTTGTTTGCAATTGATTTCTGCGTACCGGCGCTCCTGACAAGAGTCGGTGTAGCGGGCTTAAGAGTCGAGGTCCAGTAATCCTTCTCGTTGACATCGAGGTTGGAGAGAGCACGAAGTGAAAAGTCCACGAGGGCAGGGAAGTCTGGGGCTGTGGTAAAATCTGTTGGCTGATCGTCGTAGAGTTTACCAAGTTCAGAGACAAGCATCGGAATGCTCCATGCATCGTACAGAGAGTGATGGATAATAAGCAGGATGCCATCCCTATCCGCAGCCTTGAGGTGCCGTAATCGCACAGGCGGGGAAGAGAGGGAGGATGGGTGCAACGCTTCCTCGCGGGCGTGCGCTCTGGCTAGGTCGGCAATATTGTCCGCAGATTCGATGACTCTGAATGCATCCGAGTTTTCTGCAGGTGTTCTCAGAACAATCTGCACAGCCTCTGAGTCCGAGGTAGCTGCAAAGGCCGTCCGTAGCACAGGATGTCGCTTGCGAAGATCGGCCCACGCACACTGGAGCTTATCGGCATTGATACGCTTATCATCACGAGCGACAAAAGCCCAGGGTGCTTCGAACAGTTTCCGGTCTGACTTGAGCCAGCCAACCAGGTGGTGAAATTGGCCAGGGAGAACGGGGATAATTGTTTCGATCTCTTCTTTGCTGAGATGCAGATTAGAGATGACGGTTTGTTCGACGTGAGGATAATCCTTAATCAAGGACGAAGTTCCATGAACTGGGTTGTGCCCGTTTGTCGTGGTAGAGACTTCGGATTCTAACTGCACACGCGTACTTATACCGCGCAGCGTATTCCCCTGAAGAATATCCCCAACACTGACTTTCAAACCCTTTGTGCGGCAAAGAGAAGCGAGCCTGATAGCTGAAAGAGAGTCAAGCCCGAGGTTGAAAATGCTCGTGGTTGGCTTGATATCGTCAGTAGAGATTCCCACGACGTCTGCTAGAACAGATCGAATGGTTTCCTCATGCACTGGCACAGGCGTAGAGGGCGCAGAATCCGGCTTCGAGCCGTCAGTCACCGGTTGCCCGAATCTCGAACTCGCCCGTTCTAACGGCAGTCCTCCCAGTCCCTGCGGTACCGCCGTGACACATCTTGCGGGATGCTCGACGACATCACAGAAAACCTCGACGTATTGACTGAGGAAACTCTCAAGCATTTTCTGGTTAAGGTAGGCACCATTTGCCGTAGCCCTAACAATGACCCCGTCGTGAGAATGGTCAACCTCGACATTGAGTTTATATTCCGCGTCAACGACGAAATCCTCATCTTCATATGATGTCCAAATCTCCTGCTCGTTCAGGATACCCTGAGAGAGCGCGGCACTCTTCTGGAACACAAAGAGTGCATCAAACAACTGCTTCGAGTCAAGATTTCCCTCTTGACGCAGCGTATTCTGAATAATTCTCAGCGGTGCATGCTGATGTCTTTGTGCTTCGACGCCATCCCTTTGGAGCCGTTGCGCAAGAGCGCAGTTACTCATAAATGTGGGATCAAGCGTTATTCGTTGCGCGACAGTGTTGAATAATGGTCCTAATGTACGGTCTGCCTCAGGGTGAGGCAGTGTTCGGCCGGCTAAGACTTGACCGAACACGACGTCACGGGTTCCGAGAAGGTGCGCGTAGGCCTTTGCGTAGGAAAGCAGGGAGACAGTTTGGATTGTGACGGACATGGTCTTGCAGGATTCTGTGATTGAGTGGAGGGGTAGGGGAATGCGATTTTTCGCGGTTAGCATATTTGGAGTGCTGTCGAGCTTGGGTAGTGGACAGATCTCAACAGGTACATAGTCTCTGAGCCTGTCCACCCAGAAGGCACAGGATTCGTCTTGCCCTGAGAGCATGTAGGGGACCATTTCTGAGAACTGTGGTCGTTGAGCAAGGGTTCCTCCTGCATAGATTGTTGCAAGGTCCTCGAAGACGAACGGTAGGGAAGCACCGTCGTAAAGGGAATGATGTAGGACAACTATGAGGATCCTATAGCCTGGCTGGTTGACAAGAACAGAACGAATCGGTGGCCTCTCAAAAGATGCCTCTTCACAGAACGTATAGAGGTTCATAACCTCAGACAGAGCATTGGCGCCTGATGGCATATTGATCTCACTCCACTCAAACTTAGGCTCTTCATGCACGGCACCAATCCAGCTCTCTCCTAGATCCGGGATGAGGTGAAAAGACGTGCGCAGAATTTCGTTAGCCTGAACAACGTGACGCAGGGCCTCCTTGAGCTTCTCCACTTTCACGTTGTCCCTGAGACGGATTGGATGAGGATTAATATACACCTTCCCTCCAGAGCTGATCGTTTGCGTGATCATTCCTGATTGCAGTGGTGTACATTCGAACAACGACGTGATGGAGTCATTCTTTCCAAGCAGAGGAATATGCTTTGCATAGGTTTCGATTGAGATAGCCGTCTCCGTTTTCCCAATACCATTAGTTTGCAGCGCGGAAGAAGATTCAATATGTCCTGTCAACGACCCAACACAGGAAAAACGCATAATTTCCGATGATGAAACCTTGAATCCCTCATCACGCAGCCTTCTGGCAAACTGAAGAGCAGTGACTGAGTCTATGCCAAGACTAAAGAATGAAGCGCCTTTTGATACAGCCTCGACATTCAGTCCACAGAACGTTGCCGTTATTTCTCGTATCCTGCTTTCTGACGAAGTCCAGCTTGACTCGTCCCATTGTACGGATGCACCATGAGACGCAGAGGTAGCTGATCGCACGGTGTTGAAGTTCTCCAAAGGCAAACTTGAACCAGAGACAACTTCAGAAATAACAGCGTCCATCTTCTCAAGGAATTCCTCACCAACTTGCCGTGGTCCAAAGTCTGAGGAGAAGATGCACTCCAATTTGAGTGTATTAGCCGCATTATCGGCTTGCACTTCAAGGGCAAGTGGGTACTCAGACGGCATGTGGCTGTCCAATTCTGCCCAGAGGTTATGGCCAGGTGGAGCAGTGGCGCGGATATACGAGAACAGACAATCGAACAATGGGGCTTCGGACTTCAGCCACTGCTGGATCTTGCGGAGGGGTGTATGCTGGAAGTCTAAAGATCTCGCGGTAGCTCTCTGAACAACCTTCACCACGTCATTAACGGTTTTCAAGTCGCTCATGTTGAGACGCCCAGGGATAGTGGTGATAGCCGGTAAAAGTACCGAGTCCGCCCCTGGGGCGGATATAGTGCGTCCTGACAGGACAAGGCCATAGGTTACATCGAAAATACCGGTGTGGTCCGCTAACAAGAGAGCAAAGACTGCCTGCAGCAGGTTCGGGACTGTCGTCTGGAGTGTTGACGAGCGGGTTTCTAAGTCCGAGAGTTTGGCGTTGCCAGTTCGACGAATGGAAATGGTGTTTTTGATTGCATTTCCGTTGGCTCGGAATATTGTAGGGGTGCATCCAGAAAGTTGCTGCATCCAGTGCCTCTTCGCCTCCTCTGTGTCCTGGGAACAAACATGCCTCAAAAAGACAGACGGTGAGCCTCTCTCCCCGACCTTCCTCCCTTCATACCGTGCCGCAACCTCGTCCAGCATCATCGCAAAGGATTCGCCATCATAGAGCCCGTGATGTATCGAAATAAACAAAGCCAGCGGCTTCCCACTCGCCGAGCTGGCAAGATGGAACCGTGCCGGAGGAACAGTTGATAAATCCGCAATAATGAGTCTCGAGATCTGTCCTTGTTTTTCATTTCGTGCTTGAATGGCTTCATCCAAATCTTCATACTTCCCCTCTGTCCATTGCATTTGATAAGAAGCATTGGACAGGACAACCTGCGCAATCTCCTTCTCTAGTGGCGCAAACGCCGTCCTCAATATCTCGTTCTCCTTCGCCACATCCTCCCAAGAGCTTTTTAGCTTTCTGGTGTCAACATCCTTGTTCAGCTGCAGAATGACATGATTGACATAGAGCTTGCCATCGCCGCTGTTACTGTTCATAGAGCGCGCAATCAGTCCTTCCTGCAATGGGAGACAAGGCCTGACTACGGCAACCTCGACAGCATCCCTAAAAACGCTTCGATACTGGCTTTCCAACTCCTTGCACCGCTGTGCAAAATAATCTGCATGATCATTAACTCCATGCTCAGAAGCTCTAGGCAACCTAGCAAGCTGCTCGACAACCGGGTTGGCCATAATTGCCGCCACACTCGCCGCATATCCAATTCCACGTAGTCTAACCGAGAGCCCAATTGCACTGAGACTGTCAATCCCAATTTCAAAGATGTTCGTCATAGGCGAAAAGCTGTGTGAGTCAGCAGAGATAACTTGGCAAATCTCGCCGACGACGGCTATCTCGTCTGGGTTCAGCGGCCGTTCGGAGCCAGTTCCGTTTGCAATAGCATTATTCCCCTGAAGAACAACCTGCAACGGCAGCTCGGTAAATAATTTTTGCAATACCTTCATATCCGCCTTTCCGCTCATTGCCGCGACGGGGATACTTGTCACGGGCAAGATGAGGTCTGGGACCATATAGGCTGGCAGCTTTTTCGCACAAATATCGCGCAGTTCTTGGCCTAGGGTACCGAAATCAGAGAATAGAAACTGCACCTCCTCATTGACAGTGCGCTTCTTTGCTCTCGACACGAAGGTAATCAGCTGTACCTTGCCGAGGTCAGGATGTTTCGCTACCGTCGTCACAATATCAACGGCAACTGGCGAAGAAGCTCTTAGTACTTCGGAAACCTCGCCGAGTTCTAGTCTCTGCCCACGGATCTTGGTTTGGTCATCTCCACGTCCAAGGTACTCAACCGAATCATCAGACATAAGCCGGCCGATATCACCGGTACGGTACATCTTGGCACCGTTGGGGCCAGTGATAAAATTTGCGGCAGTGGCATCAGGGCGATTCAGATATCCTCTCGCCACAAGATCACCACTGAAACATAATTCGCCAGTCTGGCCCCGAAGTGCGTACTTCATGGTCCCAGGGATCAGAACATGCGCTGTGCAAGCTGTAAGAGGGGGGCCGATATTGCGTAGGTTTGTGGACGGGTTGATATGCGCAAATGTACAGCCAATCGTTACCTCCGTGGGACCATAGGCGTTCACGATAGCCACGTTCGGTGCTGAGGCCCAGGTGTCGAGGACTTTCTGTGTGATTTTCTCCCCGCCCACTGTCATGAACCGCAGGTTGGGGCATTGCTGGGGCGTGATGTCGCTCTGGTCGACGAGACTGGGAACGAAACTGGCGTGTGTAATGCTCCATTTGGATAGAGTCGTCCCGATATCATCAAGGATCATAGGCCGCGGGGCAGTCACAGTGGCCATGCCATGGCGCCATGGGAAGAACATCTCCAGCAGGTGCGGGTCGAAGGCGCGGTTTGCTTGCGCTAGATAGCGACCTGTGCCACCCAGCTTAAGCGTATCTGGTGCAATGCGGCATGCAAACTCAGATATGGACTCGATGAAGGACGACAGGTTCGCGCGAGTGACCATGACGCCTTTGGGTTTGCCGGTCGAGCCGGAAGTGAATAGCAGGTATGAGACATCATCTGGATGGGAGCTGTAGTCTTTGTTTGTCGATGGCATTTCGTCCAATGATCTCTGCAGGGCAGGGTCGTCAATACACTCCACGCGACAGGTATCAGGAGCACCGGCAAAGGAATTCCTGAGACCCAGTTCCGTAAAGACAACCGGACACTTTGCATCCTCCAGCAAGAACGCCTTTCGATCGGCTGGCAGACTCTCATCAATAGGAAGGTATGTATTCCCGGACTTGAATATGCCAATGATGATGGGGTACGACGCTAATGTCCGTCCTGCACAGACACCGACGACTCGATTCTTGTACCTAAATGAAGCCAAGTACGCAGCAACACGGTTTGCTGCGCTGTTTAGAGAGCCATAACTCATGGCTTCTTTTTCAATTCCGTTTGTACTGATACTGGACGCCACCTCGACGGCTGTCCAGTGCGGGTGAGTGTCGGCGAACTTCTCCAGCCAGTAAGTTGGGGCCTGGTGAATTGAATTCGCGACTTCATGGCTCACAATCCTGTTGGATAGGGATCGTAGGTCAGACGGAAGCCGATTCACGAGCCCGCTGAGAGATTCATCAGGCGATAAGAGCATTTCCGAGATGAGAGCATCGATCTGGCGAACAAAAAGGCGTAAATGTTCACGGCTGAAGATCCGACTATCGCTTGATGCCTCCAGGGTCATGTTTCCGCTTGGCGACTGGAAAACATTCATGGCCATGGGATGCTCAACATGCAGGCCAATCTGGTCTTCAAGCTCATGCCAGAGACCAGGCAGGCTCGCAATTTTTCTGTCCTTTGATTCGTCAAGCGCGTGGAAATTGAATACTGCAGGGTACAACGGCTCTCCTCTCTGCCGCTTAAGGGCCTTCCGAATATCTCTCGCATGAACATGTCGATGCTTCCACGATTGCAAGGAGAGCCGGTGCTGTTCTGCCAGGATCTTCCTCACTGTCGTATCCCCTTCTACTCGGAACGGAACCGGAACAACAGATATAAAAGGACCGACTGCGCTTTCCAAGGACGGATCAAAGACGCGGTCTGATAACGTCTCCGCAAACACCGTCCCCGACAGGCCCAGATAAGACAGGCTGACGAACGCCCATGCCGCCCTAATGATCGACGCAACAGATTTCAGCCCTAGATCTGCTGCGACTTTCTCTAAAACTGGGAAGGACGAGGTTATTGACATCGCCTCGGATATCAGTTTGTATTCTGGCGCCGCGCCTGGTGAGACCCGTTTACCTGTGAGATCGGGCCAGACGGGGACGTCGAGGGCGGCGTACGGCTTGAGCTCCAAGGACCAGAAATCAACAGCTTCGGCGTATTTGCTTGGAGTTGGGAGCACAAGCGCGAGGGCGGGGGTCAGCTGGGTGCGAAGAGGCGGTTTGTAGGTATATGCGGCGCGGACATCGTCCATCAAGAACTTGAGGGAAGGCTCGTCATGGATTGAGTGGTGGAGTGTCAAGACCATGACTCGTTCGGTGCCTTCTTCCAGTATTGTGACTGCCCAAGGAGGATGGCAGAAGTAGTTCTTCTGGTGCGCCGTCATGATATCCCGCACTCGGTTCTTTAGCACCCAACTCCACTCTTCCTTCCTGTAGGTATGAGCCTCCCAATCCACCGCCGGAAGCTTATACACAACCTGCAAAATAGAAAATCCCGAATCCTTAGCCTGTTTCTTATTCTTTGCCTCCGTCTGTGCGACAGGTATAAACCCCGTCCGGAGCGTCTCAGTCTTCTGGCACACGGCATACCAAGCTTGTCGTAGTCGGGGAATGTCGACAGACCTATCAAGTCTGAAGAAATGATTGCTCCAGTACATGTCGTATGTACCCATTGTCTCAGTAAGCAAGCTCTCCTGGATAGCTGTGGCGCGGATCGTTGTAAACGCGTCCTTCTCAGGGATCTTTGCTGCTGCTGCGACGAGGGTATGCCATATCTTGTTGAAGGAGACGATATCGAACTTGTCGTTGTGAGGGCTAGCTGAGTTTGCAGATGAACTGAATGAAGTAGACTGGGCTAATCTGACAAGATCCTGGATAGTGGTGCAGGCCAGGACATCCATAACAGAAAGACCAAACCCGGCCTCCTTGAGCCTAAATGCAAGACGCGTGGCACAGAGTGAGTCAACACCTAGACTGCGTAATCTATTGCTCTTTGTGATAGTCGAGCTCTCAACATGCACCAGCGCTGCCACTGTCTCGATGATCTGAGTGGCCGTGGCAGCATCATCCTCATCTGCATCTCCGGGGCCCTCAGGGTTAACGTTGTTCTCCCACTTGTCAATATCAACCGCTGCGTACGCAGCCTGTAAAGCGCGTCGATCGACCTTTGCAGATGGCGTTTTTGGTATCTTCTTGACAATAAGATACACAGAGGGAATCATGTTCTCTGGCAGGACATTGCGCGCCTGAAGGCTTGCTGCACGGGCAATATCTCTACCAGTGTCGTCAAGCACCAACAAACCTTCATCCGCATCACCAGCAGCCTTCGGGGCGCACAAGAACGCAACAACAACTCTGACTGGCCTGTCTTTCCTGCTAAGTATCATAGTCTCCACGCTCTCGACGAGTTCATGACACCCTCTCAGCGCAAAACTTATCTCCGACAACTCAATCCTAATGCCACCTAGTTTCACAAGGTCATCAACACGCGTGATGTACTCCAGACTCCCATCAGATAGCATGCGGACAAGGTCACCCGTATAGTAAAGCCGCTGCCCAGCGTCCTCATTCCAGATATACTTCGTGTCCGTTACGTCCTTTAAATTCAAGTATTCTGGTGAAAGCTGAGGGCCACCTAATGCAAGCTCTCCAATGGCATTCTTCATGAGCACGCGCTTATCTTTGGACATCACGAAGACCGAAACACTGCTCATTGGCCACCCGATATTCGCACTTTTGACGGATCTATGTTCATTGCCGAATTCGCGGATCGTACTGACGACCGTCGCCTCCGCGGGGCCGTAGGTATTGAACGCCCTCATGTCTGTCCCCCAATCATCCGCAACACTCTGTGTCAATTTTTCGCCGATCATTGTTACGACTTTAAGCGTTTTGCATGATTTCCTCGCGACACCAGCCGCAAAGGCAGGCGTGAGATGGGCGTGCGTTGCCTTGGTGATATTTGCAAGTTTAGGGAAAGATTCGAGCATTATCTCCCTCGTGCCAGAAATAAGCGCGCCTCCTAAGCCCCAAGTGTAGAAGAGGTCTTGGATGGAGACATCGAAGGTTGGTTGCGAGAATTGGAGGCAGCGAATGGGACTGCCGTCTTCGTTACCCGGGATATCGGTCTGGAGGGAGCGCATGCTAGAGACGGCGGCTGAGTGCGTAATGGGTACGCCCTTGGGAGCGCCAGTTGTGCCACTCGTCCAGATTAGGTAGGCTGTATTTCTAGGGGTTGCTCGGTGTCTGCTTGACTGTGGGGTATTGTCGCTCGAGACATTCTGAATGAACTTGCTAACATCAATAACTCTGACTCCAGCTGGAACAGCATTCTGAGGTTGTGGCGTATCGAGACCAGAAACCAGAAGGATACCGGCACTAGTTCGCGCAATGAGATCATGGCGACGCTGTGCTGGGGAAAGTGTATCAATGGGACACCAGGCGCCTCCTGCCTTGAGGATACCTAGGATCGCAACATACAAGGGTGGACTCTTCTCGATGCAAATCGGAACAGAAGCATCTCTCAGATCACCACAAACCTGGAGCAGATGTTCCGCAAGAGCTTCAGCCATAGCGTTGAGTTGGGCATATGTCCAAGTGATGTTTCCTGGATGATCATCATTATCAAGGTCCTGCTTAAATACTAGAGCTGGGTCATTTGGATGCGAGAGGGCATGGTCTTCGAACTGTGATTGTAGGAGTGCTCCTTCGCTGACTTCTGGAGCTGTAATTGGACTGGGGTTCGCTTTCGATTTCAGAGCTAAGCTGGCTTGAAGAGGAGCATCTTCGAAACTCGAGTCCGGGTGGTTGAGGATGTAGCTGACGATATCATCCATTTGTTTCAGCATGATTTGAGCTCCGGTAGAGTCGAGTTTCGTGTCGAAACTAGCCCGCAGCGTCAACGTCGAGTCCGGATTGGGGACCACCTCGATCATCACAGAGAAATCATTTGCCATAGCGGGATGTTGGACAGAACTCCAGGTTTGAGAAGGTTTCATATCAGTGTCAAAGTCCTGGTATGCGAGGACTGTGTCATAGGGAACCTTGCCATTTACGGTCACAGATCCTAGCTGAGGCTGGAGGTGTGAGAGCGCTTTTGCATTTGAAGACGACAGATAGTGGACCACTGATTGGTTTGTCAAGGATCCGGAACCCTTCAATTGCTGGACGGAAATTCTGGAAGGCGTTATCGTAAAGGTCGGACCAATGCAGTCTTTCGAATCGGGATCAAGTCGTCCAGACATCACACTTCCCAAAACTACGTCCTGATCCGGCGTAGCTGTGTAGCTGAGAACTACCGCACCCCATGCTGCCTGCAGCACAGAGAGTGGTGTAGAGCCAATGCTTTTTGAGAGTTTTTTGAGGGCTCCGTAACTGAGTTGAGAGGTGACCTCAGCACAGCCAGTGCTTTTCTGGGCCGGCGCTCGATGCGGAGTGAGAGATGGAAAGGGGAGGAGAGAGTAACCTTGTAGATATTCCCTCCAGAATTTGGATGTGGAAGTGTGATCTGCCTGGAAGTGGTGTTTGACGATGTGGGTTAGTGAGGTTCGCTGCGGTAGTGTGTTTCCGGAGTACGCTGACGAGACATCTTGCAAGAGGAGCTGTAGAGAGCCGCCGTCGAAGATTCCGTGGAACATGCTGAGGATCATGATGGACTTCGTCGATGACTGCACCAAAGACAGCTTCCAGGGAGGTCTCCTCAATGTGATTGATTCTTCAGCACTCCGAAGAGCGTGGTCGATAATGTCGTTTTCTGCGGAGCACTCTGTTAGGGCTTGTGTAAACGTTCCAGTCCCTGGATGAGACGCCCTCAGCCGTCAAGATGCACTGTGCAAACGGGGCCAGCTCATCGTCGACCATACAGAAGACCGTCCGGAAAGAGTCATAGTTTGAGATAACATCGAACCAGGCCTTCTTGAGCTTCTCAATGTTGGTACGGGGCTCAAGTGGAAGGACAGTATGATAAATGTATGTTGGTTTCTCATAGGACTGTTCCGCAGAGCTACGCAGAAAACTAGTCAACATCCCGGATTGAGTAGCAGTGGTAGGAAGGACTTCATGTATCGTGTCCGCGGGCACGTCAAGGGATTCTGCGCAAAACATGCGATATCGCCGGCCGAATGACTGCAGTCTTAACTGCAAGTCGTTTGTTATACTGCCCTTCTGAAGTATCCCATTAGGCTCGCCATTTTGATTCGTCAGCATGCTCTGGACGAGAGAGACAAGCCGCTGGCATGTATGTGTTTGCAGCACTTCGCCGACGGACAGCCCATGGACCCCATTGTCTCTCAGCTTCTGTAGAAAACGCATTGCTCCTAGACTGTCGATGCCTACCGAGTACAGCTCTGTCCCGGGCTTTATTGCGGAATCACTCACGTCCCCTGTTTCCGCAACGAGTCGAATCACCAGCTGCTGTACTGACGATGCGGCCTCATCTGAATGCCTCCAACATTCTGCACTTTCTTCACTGAGGCCATTCTTGATTGGAACATCAGGCTTCTCTTGCAGCTGGACAGCCAACGCTTTTCGATCGACCTTTCCGGAACTCGACCTGGGCAGCACATCAAAAAATGTGTAGGTAGTCGGGCACATGAAGCTCGCAAGATGCTGCGCAGCATTTTTTTTTGCTTGCTGTGCAATTTTCTCACGCCCCTCCCCATCCGCAGCATCTACCACAAGACAAGCGACAATCTGCTCGCCCCCGTTTGACTTGCTATCTCTCTTTACCACAACCGCAACGGCCTCCCGAACACCCTCCACAGCCGCGACAACAGACTCAATTTCACCCAGCTCAACTCTGCGTCCATTTATCTTGACCTGATCCGTGCGGATTCGGCCTAGGTACTCAATGACCTGGTGCCCGCTTTCGTCCCAGACGATGCGGGCCTTGTCGCCAGTGCGGTAGAGGGGTCCAAATTCCTTGCTGCGAATGAAGACTCTAGCTGTTACTTCGGGGAGATTGAGATAGCCTTTGCTGACTTGGGGGCCGCCAATTGCCAGTTCTCCAACTGTACCGGTAGGGACTAAGACAGGGACTTGGGAGTCGGGGGATAGAATAAACATCGCACAGGTTGGTAGCGGCCGTCCAATGATAGAACCACGCATGTGACGCTTGAAGGGAGCGACGTAGGTACAGTTGATTGCTCCTTCCGTTGGACCGTATGCATTGACCAAGGTCCTCGGTCTTCTGGTCTCGGCGTCTCCATTCATAACATTATCCAGCGCGAAGTTGTCAATAACTGTCCGGTTGAGCTTTTCTCCCATGGACCACAGCGCCTCAAGGGTCTCCAGCCGGTCAGGTCTGAGAAGCGTGGCAAGACTCGGCGTAGCCATCATGACTGTCGCTCTGCTCTCATTGATGGTGGCTTCGAGATTGGCGAGGGTAAGTCTGCGATCAGCAGAGCAGAGCGTGCCACCAGTGCTTAGGGTGACAAAAATCTCCATGAGTGAAGGGTCGAAGGATGGCGAAGCAAACTGGAACCAGCGGAAGTTGCCTGGTGATTCGCCGGGGAGAGGAATTGCAGTGGCGTGGGAGGATATGGAGCATGATGCTGCGAGATGGCTGATTTGCACACCTTTCGGCTTACCGGTTGAACCGCTGGTGAAGAGGAGATAAGCAGTCTGGTTCTGCTCAATGGTTATGTGGTCTAAAGAGGGTCGAGAATAATCAGCTGGTTGCTCGCCACACATCTGCCGCCATTTGGAAACTTCGGTGACATTAACCCATGTAGACGTCGACCGGGAGCTTTCAGCACTGATGGGCGGTTTTGATGAGGTCCCGAGGACAATAGGAGCATCAATATCGCTAAGAATCTCCTGTATTCGTCGGGCAGGAACGTCTTGAGGTATAGGACAGAAAGCGTGGCCAGCTTTCAGGACGGCGAGGTATGAGATGTAGAGCTCCGGTGAAGTGGGCATGTGAACAGGGATAATCTGTCCATGTTTTCGAGAGTCGCGTAGAAGTGATCTAATATGGAAGGCTAGATTGGTAGCAGCGCTATCGAGGGCCGCATAAGTGATGATGCTATGCTCTGATCTGTGCGTTTTGGATGAAAGGGAATGAATGAAATCTAATGCGATAAAATGCGGGTTCTTGCGAGCCCAGTTCTCGAATGCGGAATGCAAGAGATGCGGGTTGGTCGTCGAATTCTCGACGCCGTTCGCCTGCGCAGTTGGGGGTATCATAGACGGCGGGAAATTCAGAATGGACAATTCAGGCTGCGATGTCGATGGCGACTTTAGTGGAGAAGACTCGCAGATGTGCAGTAAAAGCGTGCGCAGTAGCTGTTCTACCGCTGCATCTGGGATCAGCCGTCGAGGATAGGCGAAGCTAAGGTGAAGAACATTCTTCTTCTTCCTATTGCTGTCCGGCTCGATGAAGAGTGTGAATGCCTGGAGCAATCAGTACCTCTTCAGGAATCCGATCTGGGGACTTACATTCGGCTGGAATTCACGTCGTCCATTCTCAGGCTCGACCCGTCCCAGCTCAGCATAGAACTGCACATCGTTCTCGTGGTTCGTGTCCACCTCACGACAGACTAACTCGTTGGAAGCAGCAGAAGCGATAATGATTGATGTCGACTTCTCCAATGCAAACGGTTCATGACGAGTGGAGTAGAACGCGATATCGTCAAGACCCGTCAATCCAGCGATGAACCGCGCATAGCCCTGAACCAAGCCGTCAATCACGTCACCGTCAACGGCAGAGCTGGCACTGCAGACCAAACTTGTCCGCTGGCACGTACCGGCCCCGTCAATTGGTTTATCAAATGCTCCGGCATATGCTTCGATCGTATCAAGCGCCGGGACCTTAGTGACAGGGACAGCTCCAACTTGAGCTGGCTGTAAACAGACCCCCTGGCCCTGGTCTTTTGCCAGCGTATCACGTTCGACCAAGCTGCCGCTGCCACGGCTCTGGCGTTCCTTACTGGCACTGCGACTCCGAAAAGCGCCCGAGACCCGAGAAAGCCCGGTAGCGACATATCTGCGGAACGAGCCAGCCAGCTTACGTTTCCCCATTGCCATTTTGATCACGAAAAAACGATGCCAAACACAAGGCCCGCAACAAGGCGGGCTTACTGTGAGTAAAGTACCCTCTCCAGACCTCTAGCAAGGCAGGGAAACCACCGCGTGGGATGCAGGAACAGTCGATTGATCTGTAATACATGCGCCCTCATTGGCGAGCAAGCAGAGTGGTGCGTCACACAGTGATTGGCTGTGAGGCGGGGCGGGGAGCTGTCTCTAGTAGAGGAGCACAGACGCAAATGCCGAGCGGCAGGAGCTGTCAACCTTGAAGGGGGGAGCTGTCTGTGTTTTAGTTAAAATTTTTTTTTTTACGTGGGATACAGAGCTCGGAGAGGTCCCGTTGGCGGTTAAAGCGTGGCGTGAGGTCGCGCGCTGTCCTGCGTCCAGTCTTTCTGTCTTGTTACACGGAACCTGAACCAGTCAGGTGAGGCCCGTGGGACGCCGGTCCACGGACGACGTCCGTTTTATCTGATAAGATTGATAAGATTAAATACTTACGATACATACAGTACGGTATTCTGTACTCATTACTCGAGTCACAACTCAAGCGTACTGCCGTAATTTTGCAAACCTCTAGCCCCGCGGCATGTTCCTGGAGCTTGAGGCATCTGCCAATCTCTAGACTACTGGAGGTGGAATCTCAGTCGACGACTCGCTATGCCGTGAGAATGTGAGAAAGACAACGAGTTATTGACCATCTCGGTCTCAATCAACCTGCTGCTACGTGTTTCTCCGCTGAACGCCAGCATTCTTTCAACATAATGGCCTCCGCCGACAAACTCCCCCTGATCCGGCTCCCTGAGCCATACAAAACAACCTACCGACTCCAGGTGGTGTCCGTCCAGCACGGCACGCGCAAGCTTCAATTGCGACGGTCGCCGCGCGTCGACGATGGCCTGCCGCCTCCAGAACCCCTTCACCGCGACTCGTTCCACTTCACTGACCTTCGCGAGCCCGATCCCTATACGACACCGCCCGAGGGGAACAACTCGGCATGGGCCAGGGCACAGCGAAGCCCCGTCACATACTGGAACTGGGAAGGACAGGAGCCGCCGACGGTAGCGCAGATCTGGAATGTTCTCTATGCGCTCCTGACATTGCGCACCGAGTTTGAGATCTTCCGCGCTGTGCTTTCGGGCGAGGGAAGGGAGCTGTTGGCTCAGGAGTTACAAGCAGTCGGGCTGGCGACTTCACATCCCAGCCCTTCAGCGCCGCCCGGTCAGATTCTCCCGCAGTCTGCAGGCACGCCCGATCAGCTGGTGATATACCGCAGCACGTTCTGGCAGGGCGCCGGGTCGCCGTTCGGGTCGAGGCCGGTATGGGTATGTGATCCAGACATCTATACGTCGCTTCGCCGGCCTTTGACGGCGTTCCCCGTCCATCCTGTCCAGCATACATTGACAACCAAGACGTCTGACGTGCGCGTTCACGCTCTCCATCCCATTCGACCGCGTAAACCGACTCCCGGGTCGAAAATGTACAGTCGATATATACCCCAGCTGGATGAGTTCTTCTCGCTCTGGGCGTTAGACTATCGAGACGACGAGCATCTGCGGCTGTTTCACATGTGGCAGAACGATCCTCGAGTTGCCAGAGGCTGGAACGAGACGGGGACACTCGAGCAGCACAGGGAGTATCTTCGGAAACTCGAAGAAGATCCTCACCAGATTGCCGTTCTGGCCAAATTCAATAATACGTTCTTTTCGTACCACCAGATCTACTGGGCTAAGGTGTGTTGCCTACGTCTAGTTCAAATTGTTTTTCGCTGACAACGTCCAGGAAGACAGCATCGGCGCACACTACGACGCCGACGACTGGGATCGCGGGCGCCACTCGCTAGTTGGCGACGTGCGCTTCCGCGGCCAGCATCGGGTAATAGTCTGGTGGTGCAGTATCATGCATTATATGTTCCTGGATGAGTCACGCACGAGGTACATTGTCGGCGAGCCGGAGTTCACGAATCTGACAGTGCTGGCCTACGATCACGCTACGGGATTTGGTCTCGAGAAACTGATCGATCTCCCCCATAAGCGCTCTGCCCTGGTCAAGTGCAGCCGAGAGAAGTTCTTCCAGATCTCGCCCTTCCGATTCGATGGGTCCGACCATCTGGAGAGGGATCCGTATCGGGCGTTGAAGTTGTAGCTACGGAGCACTGCCCCTCAATCCATGTACTAGCTATCACGATCAGTGACTATTCAGATAGGCCGGAGTACCGGAGTAGGCGTGATTAACCAAGAAATCAAAGCCAATCCCAGACTAGCATGTGAAAAAGCGCCTTCTGCCGCCCCTTGAGTTCTGTGTGGATCGCATTGCACCATCATGCCATGCCATGCGCTGCAACCCTCCAACGATGCAGTGCACCCCCACCTGCCACAGGGCATACAGAAAACAGGCCCACGCTCATCTCGGTATGCAATATTCATTGGGCGCCGAGTCTAACTCCGACACCGGAGCGCTTTTCAAGTTTCTTCTGGCCTTCTGCCCGATCACCCCCACTGCGATACGCTAAGTGGCTGTACAGCGACAATACATGTGTAAAAATTTCCGGTCAAGTTCCACATCAGATTAGATAATCATCTAATCAGATTGATCAACTTTACGCGACTTGGTTGCTTTTTCTGAGGGCTCTCGAGGACCGAGGCACACAGGCAGTAAAATTGGCTGTGTAGAATCAATCAAAGGAGGACGCAGACGTTTGGAACAAGTTTTCTCTAATCTAACCGGGTATAAACAGAAAATCGCTAGAGTAGAAAGCTATAACAACAACAAAGAAAAAGTCTATATATAACCACACTTTTCACGCCGTAACCTGGCCATTCCTCCGTCTCTCCAAAACCACCGCCGCAATCTTCCTCAGATCCACCTTTCTGACTTTCCCGCTCCCCGTCACGGGAACCGTGGCGTCGACACCCTCCTCCCCAAACACGAACACATGCTGAGGCGCCTTATGCCTCCCCAGGGTCTCGCGCGTCCACGCCCGTAGCTCATCGTCAGACGGCCTCTTAGCGCCCTCCGCAAGGGCGATGAATGCGCCCACGACCTCGCCGTATTTTGAATCCTGGATCCCAATCACAGATGAAAGGGAAATAGAGGGATGCGCCGTGAGCCGCTCTTCGATTTCAAGCGGGTAGATGTTTTCACCGCCTAGACACGACCATCGTCAGCATTATCCCCTGAATACAAGGTTTGGGTGGGGGATGATGGGAGAGGAAGGGGAGGAGTGCATACCCCGAATGATGATATCCTTGAACCGCCCCGTTATAGTACAGTATCCCTCGGGAGTGAAAACCGCCTCATCGCCCGTCTTGAGCCAGACCGTTCCCTCTTCGTCCGTGACCAGTGTCTCGGCGGTCTTCTCTGGGTTATTCCAGTATCCCTTCGTCAATTGGTAGCCGGCCATGCAAAGCTCGCCGCGGGTGCCGACGGGGACAATGGCGCCGTTCGCATCGATGATTTTGGCTTTAGCGTGCGGCATGACCTTTCCGACTGTCTGAAGGCGCGTTTCAATGCTGTCTGTTGTAAGGGCGTTGAAGCAGGTGGGCGATGCTTCTGTTAGGCCTGTACAATTGATCAGTCGGGCTTTGTACGGTTTAAGATGACCGGGAGAAATACCGTAGCTGCTGGTATACTGTCTCATATTCAGCTCCTCGAACAGGCGTTTCATGAGAGGTCGCGGCACGGGTGCGCCGGCGATGATACCCGTGCGGAGATTGGAGCAGTCGAAGTTGGGCGGTTTATCGAACGAGAGAATCGCCTCAAACATGGTGGGAACGCCGTGCAGGGCTGTGCATTTCTCGTCGGAAATGGCGTGCAATGTTGCGAGGGGGTCAAAGGTCTCGCTCGGGAAGATGATCTTGGACCCGTGCGTTACGACGGCCAGCATGCCGAGGACCAGGCCGAAGCAGTGGAAGAGAGGAGGCGGGCAGCAGAGGATGTCGAAGGAGGTGAGGTTCATGCGATCGCCGATGAAGCGCGAGTTGTTTACTAGGTTGCTGGACGCACAAGTCAGTTACCTTCCATTGGGTTTGGGGTCCGGGGGTGGTTGATGATCGGGCACATACTGATGCGTCAACATGGCGGCCTTTGGGTTCCCCGTTGAGCCACTCGTGAACTGAAGATTGCAGACATCTTCGGTCTGTAACTGGCTCTCACGCTCGGGGAGAGTGTTTGGAGGAAGCGGGAGGCCGCGCTCGATGACCTGCGCATAGGTGGTGAAGTCCTTGTATGTGCCGCGAATGACGACGATCTCTTCGAGGGCTTTGGATGTTCCGGATGCCTTTGGGTGTGGACCCAGCTCCGCGAGGACGTCTTCGAGAGAGTGCTTGTTGATGCGGGGGGTCAAAAATAATAACCGACAATCTTAAACATGATCAGTATTCTGAGTTCCATTTAAGAAAAAAAAATTAGAAAACCAGGAGTCAGTACCGGTATGATCCAACGCATAATACAGCTCGCTCGGTGTGTATGTATTATTGAGCACCACGAGAATCGCACCAACCCGCGCCGCAGCAAAGAAAATCGAGATATACTGCTCGCAGTTCCCCGCCATGATGCCTACCCGGTCCCCCTTTTTGATCCCCATCGCCAACATGCCGCGCGCAACGCGATCCGCTTCATCGTTCAGATCTGCGTATGTCCATCGCGCGCCGGTCCAGGGAAAGACAAGACACTCGTAGTCTCCATATTGCAGGCTCTGAAGGGTTAGGAGCTCGCCGAGAGTGACGTCGAGCAATTCCGGTTCCGTCGGCCCATAAACAATGGAGAGCTGCTGGGGTTGAGGGGCTTGCAGGTGCGAAAGCGTCTGTTGGAGGCGGCGGACGGGACCGGCCATGGTGCAGTGCGTGGCAGGCGGGCTGGCAGAAAGATGGATAACGAGCGAGCCGGGCCAGGTGGTTGAACGCAAGTACTTATGCTATCGCGAGGCGAAATGCAGGTCAGGATGCAGGCAGCTTAAATATGACCCAGAGCGCTGGTGAAGTGGGATCCAGCCGTCAGGCTACCTCGGAGCTGGACGATTGACAGCCGAGTCGACGATATTTCTGCTCTAAGCGAGTCAGAGGGAAAATACGGAGACTGCGCGGGCATCCTTGATTCTTCAGCGGTTCGACCATGGCTTGGAGACTCCACTTTCGGCACGAGGGTGACGATATCGGATACGCTGGTTTCATTATCAGATCTGCATGGTAGAGGTCTGGGCTTTTCTGCGACGGATTTTTCGGGTGTTTTGATACTGTCTGTGGTGTGAATATGGGATAGGTTATCCTCATTGGTCGAAATCTTTTCTTGGAAAGAGCTGTCATTGGCAGGCTGATGCAGGGGCCGAATCTGATAACTTTGAAAAATCTGATAACGGATACGCGCGGGATGAGGGGTTACCAACCGACGGCAATGACAATGATTCTGTACTGCTTGTATGCTCAGAAAACTCAAAGGAGTCGGTTACACACGAAATATGGAAATTAAGAAGCACACCGATCAGTTGATTTTTCCATTCATTGTTGATCAGTTCGAGTGATATGTGGTCGCAGATGGACCGCGAAATAGCCGGTTAAATATATATTTTCGCCAACATCACAGCTAGCAGCAACGATCAACGTACGAAACATACTGAACAAACAGCAGTTAGGCCCTCCAAGACAGTATGAGCATTCTAAGAGATATCTTCTGGTCTTCCAAGTCGTTTCAATACCTTGGCGCCACGCGAGCGATGACTCGACGCTCCACTACGGATCAGATAATATTTCGACGACGGCCCGCGTATTATTCGGGCGCCAGCTCGAGCGACAGCGGGGCACAGGATAGCTACGGAACATTCGAGAGCATGATCTGATGGGATGGCAAACCTTGCAATAGTTCTTAACCCTTGAACTGTCCTTCGAATCTGAGTACTAGTTACCGAGATAGTGATGCAGGGACTGAGGGTCTGCGGTTGAACGGGTCCTGCGTCGAAGGCTCGCTTGCTTGGAGACTCCTCACTACCTCAGGCAAAGGTTATTCTTTTCTTTTCTTGGTGTCTTTCACCTTCGGCCAAACTTAGTGGATTTCTTAGCGAGGTCCACGGGACATGACGGTATGACAAACAGTAAAGGTAAGACTGTCATAATTGTCTTTTGTAATGTAATTTTACCTATTGCACTTTCCAGAATTTCAAAATACTTTGAAGACGGTCATATACTGAGTCCTCAACAGGGAAGTGATCGCCCCAGCTGGAGCTTCAGAGTCAAGGCCTTGTTTTCAGCGGTCGACGCGCTTTCTCTCGTAAAAAGAAACAATTCCGCATCCCACGAAGCTCCACTGTAGCTGACAGCTTCCAGAGGGGCTAACTCGTCATGGTATCCAGGTCCGAGTGACCATCTCGGTGCCTGCAGAAGGATCCGACCTCGCTCTGAAGCCATAGCTTCGTCGACCATAGAATACCTTCGTTACCAGGGCAATTTAGACTGAGATGTCTGAAACCTACTGTATCCAGGCCTTCCTTCCCCAGGCTCGTGCTTTCAAAGCCGCTCTCTCCTGTTTTGCCATACCAATACATTCCAGCCAGAGCCAGGGCCCCTCCTATTACTGCTCGGTCGAGCTCGGCCGAACCCAGCCAGGCAGCGCTAGCAGCGATATCCGAAGTTAGTGGCCTCATCGAGTCAGCTTTGGCGCCTGATAGCACGATCGATAAGATCAGGCCCAGGATCGCCGAGATGCACGGAGATACGGCGTTCCATGGCCCTGGCACACCCCACGAATACGAGGTTCTCTGCACCATAACTCGCGAGGCTCGGCCTATCGTCGTGCATTGAGCCCTACATTGACCATATATGGGGCAAGGTAAGCGAGCAGGAGACCAGGGCCCTTATCTCCGCGACTCCCGTCCGAGACTCAATGCTAGTGGCAGGGCGTAAAGCACACTTCGCTCAGCTGCGATGTGTCACGTCTAACATGACAAGGATCGCAATATTCCATCGGCTAGTAGTTATCTATGTGCCACTCAACCAAGAAGGGATGATCTGCATTGTGGAAGGAATCACCTGAGACTGAAGCAGGGTATAAAAACTACACGCGCATTTTCCAGGCGCCAATGGGACACTCTACGAAGGTCAGCAAAGTAGGATATTAGTAGTGACATATCAACTCCGTAAAAGGGGCTTACACGGTCAGAGGACGCAACGGGCCTATGGCCATAATTACTGCAAGGTATTGATCAGACAACGAGAGAGTCATGCGGGTAATCTTCGTCATCACTTGCACAATGCTATCTTGGACTGTGCTCTAGAGCATCTTCCTGCACGCTGAAAGGGTGGAGGGCTGTTTCAAGTGGACAGAATCACAGAGAATCTTTTAAAGACGCTGGGTGACAGTTGACAAGCCGGTGACCGTCACATCACGCCGTCTGGCCGAGACTCGTCTTCATAGCTGAGGCTGACGAACATTACTGTTTTACGAGGTATACAATGGCTGAGCCGGACTTGGAGTGGTGCTTCATAGCTTGGAGGGCTTGGCCTTGCTGGGCATGATTCTGGACAAGGTAAAAAACTAGATACAGGGATATGCGGTTCTGCTGAACTTGTTGACTTCGCGTGCAGGGGAGATTGGGTAGGGACTGTTCTGAGGAGACGGTTTAGGAAACAGTGAGTCACTGCAGTAAGTGCGTGGCCCTCTTGCTCAGCGTGTCGAGTTCTCCAGGTTTGAAGTTTGCGCATCAATTCTGGAGCTTTTATCACGTATAATCTCCTGGGACAAGGGTCTGGTATGATTGCTACCGGTCATTGCGCTCACGGCTTCGAGCAAGTCTAGACCTCCTGTGATGATATTCTCACTATAGTTGCTTTGAGTCTGGGATGCTGAACCCGCCCTCGATAATGTGAGCCTCGCGCACATGTGTCAACCCACGGCTACAAAACACTAGACTGCACTCATTGCAATATAATGCTGCGTGTTGGTGGCCTATTACTCGCCGTTGAAAGTCAGCTTAAGTGCTTTATTACCTTAAGTTAGCATAGCCTCTGCAATACTAGATCTCTGCAATACTAGATGTGTCTTTGAGTCCTTCGACGAAAGGAAGACGCATAGAGGAAGATGCATAGATACTCACTACTGAGACACTTGAGAGCTATATATATTTCTGTTGTTTCGTGCGCCATTCGAAAGTCCGCCCAATCTACTAGTCTATAAGCACCAGCACCTCTAGAATGTCAGCAAATTACGCCCCCTACAATGGCTAGCTTACGTCAGTTTTAGAATCAACTATTATGGGTGCTTTACTGTGTGTTTGTTTTATATTATTTTATATTGATCTATGTTATTCTATTCTATTTGGTATCAATTTATCCATTCAATTACCGATGTAACCTGACCCAGATGTATTAGGCCATTCGAAACGAGGGGAGGCTACCGATGCTATAAATATCACAAAATAAGCTTCATAAGCTCAAGGAGATCTCATAGTCCTGCAATTGCGACTTTCCAAAACGTACAGAGAGTCACTTTCTAAAGGGAGTGAGTTCGCAGATCGCCCGCTGTACGGAGAATTCGCCGTGTCTATTTAGGAGCCCGCTTCGACGTCGTCACCATTCAGCGAAACTGATTCCACACCTCCTTTCCAAAACTTCGTTCTTCTCCCGAGTCCACCGTCTAGCACTTAACTGGCAGGTAGATAACCGGTCGGTCCTTGGTTTGTCATCAATGGCGTAGTTCTTCGCCAGTATGGTTGCATCCCGTGCGGGGTTCGCGGGGGTATAAGTTGGAAGTCACTCTTGTACCATTTCCTCGCCTTTGCACTACACCTACGTACCACAACCTAGACCACGCCAGTAAAATGTCCAAACCTGAAATGATCTATCGCCGACTCGGCAATTCAGGCCTTCATGTCTCGGTCATCAGTCTGGGAGGATGGA
This sequence comes from Aspergillus nidulans FGSC A4, assembly GCF_000011425.1. Lineage (NCBI taxonomy): Eukaryota > Fungi > Ascomycota > Eurotiomycetes > Eurotiales > Aspergillaceae > Aspergillus > Aspergillus nidulans. Next base: position 2,935,230 of record NC_066264.1, on the reverse strand, counting down.
TTACGTGGGTTCTCTTCAATTTGTTGATTTCGGACGGCGGCTGACAGACTATCTAGATTCGGTGGCGATGTCGCAGAAGGTAGCGTTGGAAATAGCCCAAATACCCATTGAGATGTTGCTGAGTGGTTGAGCTGATACTCTCAATTTCAGAGGGCACCGAAGCATGTATGCGGCAAGCCTACGATCTAGGAATCAACTTCTTCGACACGGCCGAGGGGTGCGCCTGCCTTACCTAAATTTCATATTCTGTATACTGATGGACCCAGCTACGCCGGTGGAAAGTCCGAAATCGTCATGGGTAATGTCATCAAGAAAGCCGGGTGGAAGAGAAATGACCTCGTCATCAGCACCAAGGTTTGGCCCCGGATTGCCGACGACCCTGCCGGTTTGCCTGCATCTGTCCCGTTCTAATATGGAATGCAAATAGATCTACTTCGGCCGCGCGCACGGCGACAACCCTGTCAATAACATTGGCCTCTCCCGCAAGCACGTCATCGAAGGCACCAAGGCGTCCCTTTCGCGCCTCCAGCTCGACTACGTCGACATCATCTACGCGCACCGGCCCGACCGGCTGACGCCCATGGAGGAAGTTGTGCGGGCGTTCAATTTCGTCATCGAGAAAGGATGGGCTTTTTACTGGGGCACGTCGGAGTGGAGTGCCGACGAGATCAGCGAGGCTGTGGGGATCGCAAAGCGATTAGGACTCATTGCGCCGATTGTCGAACAGCCGCTCTATAACATGCTGGATCGCGAAAAGGTGGAGGGGGAGTTTGCGAGACTGTATGAGCGTGTTGGGCTGGGACTCACTGTCTTCTCGCCATTGAAGGGCGGCAGACTCAGCGGAAAGTATAACGAAGCGTTGGAGCGGCCGCCGCCGGGGAGTAGGTTTGCCGAGAGCAAGGACGTTTACTCTGTGGGCATTCGCGAGAGGTGGCAGCAGGAAGAGGGTGTTATCAAGCAGCTCAAGAATGTCAAGGTGCGTGTCCCTTTCACTGGCAGATGAACGCAGGATAGTGCTGACAGGATCTGCAGGCCCTAGCCGACAAGCTCGGCGTGAAGCAATCCCATCTGGCTCTGGCGTGGTGCATAAAGAACGAGAACGTCAGCTCGATCATCACTGGCGCCTCAAGGCCAGAGCAGATCGTTGACAATGTCGAGAGTCTTAAGGTGCTCCCGCTGCTGAAGCCCGAAATCATGGCTGAGATTGACAAGGCGCTTGGGAACAAGCCCGCCGTTGCGCCCGCTCGCGTTGGATGAAGAGTTTGAGATCTGGTCTTGGGCCTAGTCTGGGATGCAGTTAATTAGAACGGAAGAGCAGTAGATGTGAAACAGATATTTAGATCATAGAAACGCCGATGGGTATCATACAAGCAAAATGCCAGTCCGTGCCAGTCCGTGCCAGTCCGTGCCAGTCCGTGCCAGTCCGTGCCAGTCCGTGCCAGTCCGTGCCAGTCCGTTGCCAGTCCTTTGTTATTCCTTTGCCAGTTCCATGCCACTGTCGCCTATCCCGTCCGAGGCATCTACTGCCCTAGGAAACCATGTGTAGCAACGCTTCCGCACGCGGTGCATCGGATCCCTCCTTCACCTGGAACACTGATCCCTTTTCCAAACTTCCCACACTCGATACAGACAACCTGTAGAGTGCCCCTGGTGACCACGATCGCACCCCGACCATACCGCGCCTCGCCGCCGCTCCTTGGACACAGACCGCATTCGATACAGAATCTCTTCTTTGCATTGCGTCCCCGTCTCCCCCGCCCGCGACAGAGCATCCGGTCTGCGAAACAGCCGGCTGCCCGGAGACGGAGGCAGTACCGACACGCGTACAGATCCTTAGAGAGAGCGAAGTCTGTCGTCTCGGCCAACAGAAGGTCGGTGTGACTTGATGCAGGAAGGAAGTTGTACAAATACGAGCAGGTGAGTCTGAAGTTCGTAGATGCGGGGAAATCGAGGTGGCTGTATATTATGAGGTGGATTTCAGGCGGGAGAGAGAGAAGGTCTATTACTGGAGGTGGCATCCTTTTCTCTCTCTTTTCCCTTTTTTGTCTTTTTGCAACCTGTCTCAAGAGTGGCAGGTACGTATCTTCCCGCACCCTGAGAAGGAAAGTCTTCTATCTGGCCTGTTGTTAGATTGATTTGCAAAATCCCCGCATGTTCGTGTATGGCGTCATATTGGGTCACCTGATGCAATGTGGCTGGGATGGGGTTGAGGTCGCTTCTCGCCTATCCAGGAGGAAAGTATTTTCCTGCGATATTCTGACTTAATATGATGGAGTATACTCTTGAGGTAGCCCCTTGAGTGGGTGGAGAGCGCAGAGCAGAAGCTGGGACTGCCGTCTACCATGGCGCCAGATGCTAGCACTGTCCTTGCGAAGAATAAATACTATCTGTTGTAATCTCTAGATAATGTTAATTTACTTATGATTCTTGTCCCTAATCACCAGTCTTATATTCGTTTTCACCCTGGAGACATGAGCCACAGCCCATGGTACGGCTAGCTCGCCATATACTTCTACATGTTACTGCATCACCACACCGGTTCTTAGTATAACTTTTTTTCATATCTGCTTTCTTGCTTTAGCAACCTTCTCATATTCGATATTTCAACTGAAAATATCCGCTGGTCGAAGTATGCTCGAGACGGGCTTGTTTCTTCGGATCGATGTTGCAGCTCTCAGGTCAGTCTTTGATTTTATCAAGATGTATGCCGAAAATCCAATGGAGAAACTCACATTTGTCAAGAGAGCCAAGAGTTTATTGATTGGCTTCAAGATGGTTGCCGTTTTACTGCCATATATCTACTGATGTAGGCTGTGGGATTCCTAGGATTTGAGCGTTACACTCGTTAGTATACCATTTTCAAGGTAAGGATTCCAACAATTGCGCCAGGGAAATCAACAAAAAATGCCTTTAGTGCATGTGTTCATTTCGTGTAAGATTATAGTACCATTCTATCCTTCCTCTCTATGTAGTCGACAACATTCGAAGGCGTGAGCAGATCGTTTCGCTCACCCAGCTCACTTTCTTAAAGGGTAAGGGCCAAGTCAGGCTCACGGAGACACTCGTAGTTTCTTGGACGGTAGATTTCCCTACCTTTGACGAATGTAACGGGAATTTGTTTGAGGGAGAACCTACTGCTGAGCTATGCCTAGGCAGTACAAGAACTTTTCAGAAGTATATGCATATCATAACATTGAGTGACAGTACCATCGCTGAGATTACTCCTATTTATTGCGCTCGACTATGGACTATGAATAACTGATAAGTATTAGAATGTACAAACCATCTAGGACTGATTGCCAGAGAAAATAACAAACAACAAAAGGAAAAGCATTTGCCCCTCCGCAAGTACATCTTATCAACTGCCGCAACTGCCTCAACTGCCCCCGTCATTTTGCTTCAACTCCTGTAATATGTGGCCTAGTCATCGGTGACACATTCCATAAGTTGAATAAATTTAATGAACACATGCTCTCCTCGAAATTCATACCAAACCTGCAGAGTACTAAGCCGCCTGACACGGTCACCAGCTCTCAAACTTTTCGGCACTCTATGGCTAGGTTTGGTCTCGGGTATTGGAGATACTTTTATGACGATATCTTCGTCTTTAAGAAAGACGGAGGTGTCTCTCGAGATTCGATTGGTTTCTTTAAGATTGCGTTTCACTATCTCGGTTATGCCATTGAGGGCAATGGAGTCGAGCGTGATTCGTACCGTGTCTTGACTGTCTCCAGAGTCCGAACTGAGGACTGTGCCGGTTAGGTTTAGGGTTATGATTGTTGAGTGATCGTTGTCAGACATTTTCTTGGAAGGACCCGTAATCGAGACCTGGGTTGATAGAATGAAGATGGAAGAAGAAATAGTGTTGGGTTGGACTCGGTTGGTCTCCGTCGGAGAGAGGAAGATGGAGGAGGATGGAAGAAGATGGAGAAAAGATGGGTGTGAAAATGACCTCTTAGATTCCTGGCATTATATAGCGAGAGACATCCTTTACCCCTTAGACTCTTTGTTCGAACGGAATTCACTGTAGGGAATCCAACAAAGACAGTCAACAATCCCCGGTATCCATTTCTAGCCCCAATGTGATCCACTACAAGGGACCAGACTCTCTTCGAATTCAGCGGACAGTGTAAATATGGATTACTCTATCCTCGTTGCCTCAGGTCTTCAAATTACTACCCATTCTATCACCGTTGCCTCTTCATATTCTGTATTCACTGAAGCCTAGCTACCTTAGAGTCCCAGATACCCAACCCTAACCACCCATTGTCACTTCAAACAACATTCCAACTGGCAGCCGAAACCAGCCATAACCTGGCCATGTCGTGCTAAACTAGGGCTACTGAAAGGCCAGCGCAATCACTCACCCCAGCAGTTCTTCAGTAGGTGCAACGGCCTGCTCAACGCCACTCCACAATCTCAACATCCGTCTTTCAATCAAGAACCTCGACTTCTCTTGCCATCCTCGCCATCAAACGCGAGTCCAGCTGCAAAATCATTATGCAGCGGTTTGCCTTATGGGTGTGCTGCATGCGGTTTAGACTTCTGCAGTACAAGATTGACCCGCATACGGGCAGACGATGGTTGACTTAGCATTTCTGTTATTTGACATTCTGACCTTTTTCTCGTTCTGGTCATAGTTCGGATCTAGTGTTGCCGCGATATATGTTATAGGTAGACGGGTGCAGGGGCCTTGCTGATATTGTACTCTTGACTCTTTTTAGGTAGAAACGGGCTAGACAGCATACTCCTGCTGTACGGCGGAGGTAGTATTTCGAGTATGTTTACTATGTTTATGCTTTGGACTCTTCGTTATATTATATACGTTGCCCTATCACTTAGGCTGTCCCCAGCAAAGATAGGCTTGACTGAATTTCACCCTTGGCCCGTGAATAAGTGAATTGGTCTCGCCGCGGCCAGTTACTGTACAGCTACACCTGCAGAATAGATCATTTCAAGCTTCGAGACTCAAAATAACTCATCTATTGGTATAATAAAATAGAATAAAGTACCACATTGCCCGCTAGCCCTGAGAATTTCGATTCGTGAAATTATGGCCATCTTTACTTCTGCTCTTCGTATTGATATACCTGGTACGCCATCTCAGTGGCGTCCCCCTTCGCAGCAACAGCCCTGCACGTTAAGAACGTACTACCGTCAATCTTCTCGACAGCCCAGACCTACACTCCATGTCAATCACTGTTGCCGACAAAACCCAGCCGCAGGCATAACGCATGCTGTTTTGGAGATAGACCTACTTGCTCAGCCGTCCACCCGCCAGACTCGCAAACAATGTAATCCTGCACGAACGGCTTCTCCTTCGCCTCTTCGCCGCCAGTCTCAGGAATCGAAACTGCAGCACCAAGGAAAGTCTCGATATCAGCTTTCCCCTTCTCGCCAGTTACTGACGTCTCTACTTGGAGAGCAGGCTTCACCTTACTCCCGTCTCCCTCCTCAATGCCCCGTACATACCGGCTGCGGACTGTTATAGCGGCTCCGGAGACAGCGTCGACATGCTCGTGTGTGCTCCAATCCACTGATCGTGTTTGCTCAACACCGGGAAAGATCCCGCGAAGCCCCTGTTGCATCATGAGACGTGTAATGGGCTGCTCCTCATTATGAGCTTCTGTGGTGTGCGCGGTTTTAAGGGTTATTGTGCCTGACGTGACTGCTTTGCGTCGGAGCCAGCCAATCCCTTGCTGTGTTAAGCTCGTCAGGATTCCAAGGCCTACTTCAATAGGTGCTGGCGAGGAAGACATACCAGTTTCAGAGCACCGTCTATATTGGTGGATTTAGATTTGTCCTGCAGTTGCATTCATGTCAGGTACAGAGCGACCCAGAGGCCTAGAGGATCGAGAATGCACTCACGATGGCCCAGTCACCGGTCAAGCTCCGGATGCTCACTTCTGCTGCGGACATATCTTGTGCGTTTCTATGGCTCAATGACTTTGAATATCGAAATGAGTTGGACAGGTCTGGTCGGATCACGTCGCGATTTTATAACCTGATCCACGGCATATGCTGTGACTGCCGAGGCGTCGTCTGAAACAATCGGCGATCTGCCGAAATTTTGGACCCATTCTGAGTGTTTCGAGAGTTTTAAAATTGCTATGAATCTGGTTGTCAGCGTCGAACTCCCAAATGTTTCAGGATTTGAACTTAGTCTACAATTAGATCACGCGGCTGGAAATTAGGGCTGCTTGATTGTCGATCCTTGATTTTTGGAACTTGGAGATGACATAGTAAATTCTCTAGAATCTATCTAAGAAAGTCAGAACCATAGCAATGAAAACTAAGAAATAAGAATAAAAATGAATCATAAATGTATTTGACTCAGACTTAGAACCATACGTCCTATCTTGCCTGTTTCAGCCAAGCTGTAGCGTATAGCCTCAGGTCACCACCTCGGTATACTCGCATCAAACTTCGGCTCAAACCGCCTCATATAGGAGGTATCATCTCGTTCCCGAATGCCACACTCCAGATACTGCCGATGCAATCTCCACAACTGCCCTCGATCAAGCTCAATGCCCAACCCCGGTGCCCGCGGCACTTCAATGCCCCCGTTCACCCACCTCAGCGCCCTTTCCGGATCGACGATGACGTCCTCGTCCCTCCTTTTCCACGGCCAGTGCGTATCGCACGCGTAGTCCAGGTTGGGCGTCGCTGCGGCCAAGTGTGTCATTGCTGCCAGACTGATCCCTAGATGGCTGTTGCTGTGCATGGACAGTCTCATCCCCCAAATCGTGCAGATAGATGCCAGGGTTTGCGACTTGCGCAGCCCACCCCAGAAATGGTGGTCAGACAGGATCACTTGTACAGCTTTTTGCAGTATCGATGGGGGGAGGTGGTCAAAGGCAACGACAGCCATGTTAGTCGCCAGTGGCATAGACGCTTCCTTTGCTACGGCTGCCATGCCGCCAATCTCGGGCGCTGGGTCTTCGAGGTACTCGACAATTCCGGCGAGTTCGTTTGCAACCCACTTAGAGGTCTCAACCGTCCAGGCAGCGTTGGGGTCAAAGCGGAGGGGGATACCTGGGAATGCGGCATGCAGGGCCTTGATAGCGGCGACTTCTTGTTCGGGTGAAAAGACGCCGCCTTTGAGCTTGATCGCCCTGAAGCCGTACTCAGCGATTATCTTTTCCGCCTGTTGAACGAGCTGCTCAGGCGTTAGGGCTTCGCCGTATTCGTCGTCTGGAAGACCGGGGTGCCCTGCCCACTTGTAGAAGAGGTATGCGGAGTACTGCACATTATCACGGACACGCCCGCCCAGAATGTCGCTTACAGGCACACCGGCCAGTTTGCCTTGGAGGTCGAGGCATGCGACTTCGAATGGTGAGAAGACTTTATCGGCAACTGAGGCGGTTGTCACCATCCCCGCCATGCCGTCCCCGCCGGTGGTAGTGTCCTTTGCGAGACTGTTCACGCATATTTGGTAGATGGCGTTTGTGTCATAGATTGAGAGAGACAAGGATTTTATCTGCTGTGCTGCCTTGGCGAGACGGTCGAGATGCGCGGAGTCCCCATACGACTCGCCGAGGCCGTAGACCGTCTCTGTCACGACCTCGACGATGCTGCGGAGCGCAAAGGGCTCGTGTACGCCAACGCTGTTGAGTAAGGGCGGGTCGTGGAATGCCACGGGGGTGATGACTATGTCTTTAATGATGGCCATTTGCCGACTATTTGCCAACTCTACTTAGTTCAGCACAAGCCGTCAATGTAGGTAAGCTACTCTTGGTATCAATACTTGTTCGGGAAACGCACTGCACGTATATACTTCACCCCCACGGACAATGTTCCGTTATATCCAGCCGAAAGGCTGGCCAAGGATGCGGAGAAGCCGAACGGCGGGCCGGAAAAGCACAGCCATACACCCTTATCCGAGCGATCTGCGAGGACGGGTCGCACATCCGCGGTTGGCCAGATCGTGGTTGGCTGCTTATCCGTTGCCAATATGCCATGGCCTGCGGGAGGCGGGGGCGTGGACTCGAAGCGGGGAAGAAGCTGTAGAGTGAATGAAGATCCGGGGTAGCTGTCATTGCCCATCAGGTCTGACCTCGGACAGGAGTATCTAAGTTCAGTCAAAGCCTCTGGGGGAGAGGGGGGTATATCTGCGTGCCTCCCCCCTTGACCAGCTGGGACAACCTCTGCTCTTTCTCCCTCTCTACAAATCTGACAGCACAATGGCCGAAAAAGACATCGAGAAGCCCTCGCACATCGAGAGCCCTATCACCGAAATCGGCACCTTTCGTGTCGTGGGCCTGAGCCCTGAAGATGCGGACTTCTACACCAACTATCCCGAGGAGAAGAGGAAGAGGGTCTTTCGCAAGGTATATCAATCCACTCTCTACCATGGCGTGGTACTGTGCAGCTGATATACAGAAGATTGATATTCGCCTCGTTCCTATGCTCGCCCTTTTGTACCTCTGCGCGCACATCGACCGCGCCAATATCGGCAACGCCAAAATCGAAGGCATGGTCACAGACCTTAACATGTCCGGGGTACAGTACAACACCGTTCTCTCAATCTTCTTTATCCCCTACGTCCTCCTCGAAGTGCCGTCCAACGTTCTCCTCAAGAAATTCAAGCGCCCCTCCACCTACCTCGGGATCCTTGTTCTAGGCTGGGGCGTGATCATGACCTGCACTGGGCTCGTCAATAACTACAGCAGCCTGATGGCCGTGCGCGTCCTCTTAGGTATTTTTGAGGCGGGATTCTTCCCTGGCGCCATCTATCTCTGCTCGTACTGGTACATGCCGAAAGACCTCGCCTTGCGGATCTCGTACTTCTACTGCGCGAGCGCGCTGAGCGGCGCATTCTCAGGTTTACTGGCTGCCGCCATTGCGAAGATGGACGGCATCGGCGGTTATGAGGGATGGAGGTGGATCTTTATCCTGGAGGGATTAGCAACCGTTGTCCTTGGTGTGGCTTGCTTCTTTTTTCTTATTGATACGCCCGCTTTGTCGAAGCGCTGGCTGGAACCCGACGAGATCCAGTATCTGGAGCTCTCTATGTTCATTAAACAGGGTGGCCGCGTGGAGCATGAGAGTGCCTTCAAATGGAGGGATCTGACGATGGTTCTCACGAATTGGCGGGTTTATATGCAGGCCTGGTTCTTGTTCGCGCAGTCGTCGCTTTCCTACGGTATGTCCTGTCCTAACCACGCTGCCTATCATACCCTTTCCCAAGCCCTTTTTAAGTCCCCACTGAGACTGTCCAGGGATCAAATTCACCCTTCCCACAATTACGCAGAGCATGGGATTCAATCGAACAAACGCCCAGCTGACCAGCGCACCTCCGTACGTGGCGGCCGCCATCTCCGCCATAATCTTTGCCCGACTTTCCGACCACTTCTACTGGCGGATGCCCTTTGTCATAATTCCAATGACAATCATTATAATCGCATACTCGGTCATTATCTCGCTGAAAGGAGAGCTGGCCTCGAACAAAGGTGTCGCCTATTTCTCCGTCGTTCTGGCCGTCATTGGCATTTACCCCATCCAAGCAGCGGCGGCGTCCTGGAACGCGAACAACATTGCCCCTGCGGCTAGGCGAGCAATCGGCATTGCGCTCATGAACTGCGTCGGCAATATCGGTGGGATCCTTGGGAGTTTCATGTATCTGGAGCGCGAGAAGCCAAAGTATTACACCGGCTTTGGGATCAGTCTTGCCCTTGGAGTGACGGGGGTTATCATGGCGGTATTGCTGGAGTGGAGTTATATAGTTGCGAATAAGAGGAAGGAGAGGGAGGCAGACGAGGCGAGGACGAGGTATACCGAGGAAGAGCTGTTTGATATGGGTGATCGGTCGCCGTTGTTCAAGCATGTTTTGTAAGCTGCAAACTTCCATGGAGAGGGGTGAATGGGATACGGCAAGCTACGGATGATCATCATTAAGTTATAGGTCCTGCAGGTGAGATATATCATTTTGACTCTTTAGGAACTTAAGAGCTCAAGCGGAATAAAAATACCCAGGACTGAGGAGGACATAAACTGAACAATAAGGCTCCTGAGCTCTTAGGTCAGACCTCCATCTAGATAAGTTCTATTCATGCTCGATCAGAGATGACCACATGCTTATCCACCATGAACTAACTATCTCTCCCTGTTCTCTGCTTGCAGATACAAGACTGCTAGAATAGTATAGCTAATTTACGCAAACGTCTAGGAGTGGGCAGTTCCATTAACATCTCAGCTGATCCCCATATTTCCCGGCGAGTCCGTTCAGGCATCTGTACTAGGTCCAGGTGGACGATGACGACCCTATGGAGACTGCAGTTATGATTCCCACTCGACTCAGAATAGCCACGAAAGGTTCTGAAAGGAATGCCTATGGCCTTAACGTAAAATCATGATCATGGCTTCCCTGCAGATAGTCATACCCTTCCTCTACCCACTGGACGCACGCATCGACGCCCCGCCATCTGTCAATCTCCCCCTTTACACTCTCCGGTAAGATGATTTTCTGGTCATTCCGGTACCAATGGGAAAACAGAATAGTCACCAGCATGATCCTCGGTTCCTGCGTCTGATTCGGCATACCTGCATGCCAAAGCCTCATATCTCTGATGACCAGACTCCCCTTTGGCAACCTTTCCGGCTGGATTCCACCTCTTCCCATCTTCCGGCGTTCTTCGAGTAGCTTCTCCCTGATCCGCTCGTGCCCATGTTTGGGATCAAGCACATCCCTGCTCGTACCAGTATGACTGCCCAACCAGACCTCGGTCGCCCCATTCTCAGGCGTCGTTTCGACGAGGTTGATGTTGATAGCGTAACCCCACGGAATCATTGGAAAGTTGAAATCCACATCTATATGGACTGGCTGCCGGTCTTTGGCTTGAAATGCTGTGTTCGCACTGTAGAAGCGTAGCGCGGGTCTCGGCCCAAGCATACATTCGACGACCTGTACAGCAAACGGATTTGCCACGATATCCTGGTAGATATAATCTTTCTCCAGCACCGGTTCCTGCTGGATATTGCCTGTCTCGGGGCCAAAGTTCCGGTGGGTTGATGGTCGGGCATGGAGGGTTTTGGCCTCGGGAACCATGCGACTGTTCAGCTTGTCTAGATGCGCTATGGAGACGGCGTTGGTGATGACGACGAGGCCATCACGGTGGAGGGCTTCGATGGCGGATTGCAGGTTGTGGGAGGAGATTTTGGTGGAGGACAGCTCGGCGGGGGTGAGGGTGATAAGGGTTGGTTGGGGAGACGCCATGGTTGATGCAAGCCAAGCCTCACGAAGTTGCTTGTATGGGAACAAGGTCAAATTACCTGGACTTTACTGGTGCTTCAATAGGTAGATAGAAGAGCGTGAGGAGCGCAGAGCGAGAGAGCGACTGTGATAAAGAGTTACGTAGCCGAGTTTCTCCAATTCGCCTCGAGGTGCTTTTAGTCTCTCCGCCACTGACAGAGATGACCGGGTGTGAGGTTCTCCAATACATAGTCTAATATGCACGTACGAAAATCTCCACTACATCAAGGCCCGGCTATTGGAGCTGGCTAGCTCGACTGAAAAGCTGCTACGTTATGTATGATCCAGTATCGTTATAAGACTGTGGCCACAATAGCTTGTGATGCGCTACCTAATCATAGCTCTGCCCTCTTTGTCACCCCCAGCTAGAAGTTCTCTAACTAAAGCAATGACAACTGGTCTAGTTTATTGGCAGGATCAAAACAAGGAATATGCAGCTAAATGCTTGGCGATCAATGAAGATGTGTCTTCTCAGTCACCTATCCAGCTGAGTGAAGCTCCAGCAGCGAATCCGCCCGCCGTGGCTTCGGGTCCCGGAGTGCTCTTTGGCTGGGCGATACGCACTGGCAGCGGCTAGAACAATATACTCGGCTTTATGAGCTAATCTCAGTCTCTCGGCCTGGTTAGGGAGCCATGCTACAGATTGAGAATGAGGCCAGGGGGCCACGGCCAAACATGCTGTTTGCCTGGGTCATTGCGGGGATAGCTCCCTCTCTCGCTTGTCACCCAGCCAATCGTAGATTGCATGGGTGCAGGAAACTCTTAAAGCTCTATTCAGACCTTTTCTAGGACTTCAGGACGGACGCAGTGTTGTCTCTGACACCTAATGTTGGGAATGCCCGGGTTTCAGGCTGCTGCAGTCATGCTGCAGTGGGAAGTCAGTAAGACGTTTGAACAGGAGCTCCCAGCAAACAATCCAGGGCCTAATTCAACAGCACCTGAGGCATGGATTGCTCAGTACGAGGTTGGGCACCATCGGGCCACGTAGCCCGTGCTTTCCCAGTAAGCCCTAAGCTGGAGTTTGCCAGTTTCTCCTCGGGCTGTAGCCCTTCTCAGCCTCGCTTGCTCGAGAGCATTACAAATCTGACCCTCCCATTGACTGTCTGTTCAGAAACATGACCTTGTTGCCCCTGGTTTCCTGTTCAGCCAGCTGTTAAAGGTATGTGTGTTTACTTTCTCTTTCCTTCATTGTAACAATTTTTCTCATGATGCTTTCTGCGACTTGCTTTCCTCTTCGTACCAATCAAGCCGTCATATCCCAGCGCCAGGATTCACCTACTACATCAGCACATTTTCCCCACTTCCTGGATACTATAGCTGATCAACCAATGGGATTTCCACTCGTCCACAGCGCCACCTGCGAGACTGGACACCTTCAGGTGCTGCTTGATGCTTGCACACCTGCGCCAATTGCCATGGGAACCACTTGGATACGACATTGTCTCCAGTGCCTGCTGAGAGACTGAACTCTGGACTTCGAGATGCACCCGGAGGTCCGCAAATCCTTTAAAGGAAATGCCGTACGGAATCGGAATCTTTCTTGTCCACAACGCCACCTGTAAAACAGGGCCATTCACAGCGGCTTGTCCTGAAAGCTTGCCATGAAAACATCTTAAAGTTTTCCATCTGAGTGCCACCTGTAAGACTAGCTTCAAGTGATGATAATCCTCATACTTGTTTCCCACTGGATATTCATGGGACCACCAGGAGCTCTGATGATGTCCACAGCGCCACCTGTGAGACTGGAATTGAGACTGGAATTTTGAGTGCTGTCACTGAACACGCTCGCATCGAACTATTACCTTGCCTAATTCCCCTGGAGCTGTCAAGTGTTGTCTAATCTTACGCACTTGCTGAAACTCGGAAACTGTCCATGGTCTACCCAGGCCACAGACCGAATCTGCTACCAGATTATGGAATCCACTCCGGCCCAGGCTCTTGAGTCCAGGTGAAGCAAAGTAGACAGTAACCCTGTCCGTGGAACTGTCCGCGGAATTAACTTCAAAGTCTTCAAGGAATCTGATAGACAGAGGTGCAGTGATTGTAGACTTTGTGCTGCCGGTGTTGCTCCATGGTCGTCTTAACTACTACCAAGACTACACCATTTTCCTTCTTTCATCACATCTCTATATCTGCTTGTCTCGTTGTTACAGTCTCATCTTCGAACGCTTCATATGAGAGCCGTCCGATGCTATGAAGGCTAACGACAGACGTTAAGAAGCATAGCATCCATACAAGCCATCCCAGTCCGAGTTTCTGCCGCTATATTGACGAGCTATGGACGATTTATAGGTGCCGCGTTCTTTCCGGATACCATTCTGACGCTTTCCTCCCAGTTGTCTCCATCTCTAATTTCGGATCCCGTGGGCGTGCCTGACGCCGGAAACTTGCTACGATCCTCAAATGGTCTGACTGTAATCCACGACCCTTCAAACGCCGTCGCTGACATCCTTGTTATTCATGGGTTGATGGGAGACGCATACCGAACATTCTAAAACGCAGCTCACAAGGTATACTGGCTCGAGGACTTCCTGATGCACGACATTCCCAATGCTCGGATAATAGCCTTTGGTTACGACGTGGCGGTGTGGCATCCCTGGATTCAGGTCTCCCAAGGACGGCTGTCTGATATGCTGCTGACCTGCCGGGCAGTCTCTCTGGCTGCCGGAACGACAAGCGAAAAGTACGTCAGTGGTCCTTTTCTGAAGATGAAGTAACGAGCCTCCTCCCTGACTGTCGCATAGCGGACGCGGCCAATCCTGTTCATTGCCCACAGCCTCGGTGGCCTAGTGGTCTAGCAAGTTTTGGTCGCCGCGCGAGAAAGTTGAGTAAACCACCTACATGACATCAAGACACATACCATCGGTATCTGCTTCCTAGGAACTCCACATCGCGGCGCCAAAATTGCAACCTGGGGTGAGCGGTCTGCCCGGATGTTCAACATCTTCAAGCCCGTCAACCACCAGATGGTCAACCTCCTGGAACCACGGTCCAAAGCCCTTCTTGAGATGCGTCGGTCGTTCTACAATATTCTGGAAAAGCGGGAATATGAGGGCTCCCGGATTCAGATTGTCTGTTTCTATGAGACGATCCCCATGTTGTGGTCCTTGATTGTATCTGAGGATTCGGCTACCATTGAAGGGGAACCGTGTTTCCCCATCTTCGCTAATCATGTGGTAGGTGATATCATGCTTTGATAAAGGTAACTAATTGACCAGTTCAGGATATGATCAAGTTTGACACTCGACAGCACAGTGTGTACATGGATATATTGCGAGAATTACAGCGTATGATGTCTGGTAGGAGTTCCGACCATCTCTGCCCCGGCTGCCGGAAATATTGCAACACGGGTTAGGCAGTTCTGTATTACAGTACAAATATGATACTAGTGTCTTATTATGTTGTGCAGTATTGCGGAATAGGGATAATCTTCAGTCGTCTTGTATCTATCGATTTAGGGCTATCATCTACAAGCTATCCTCGACCCCCACCAACCCCCCGGTCATCTCTATAACCGCGACCTTTCCCTTCTCATCCAGCTCCCTATACGGCTTCCTAGGCTTCAACATCTCTAGTGGTCTTTCAATGCCCGCCTTCTTTGCGGTGGTGATCCCCACTGCATATTTGACGGACGCAATGCCCGCCTTACACGGCTGCTCCGCCAACGCCGCCCTCTTGTGCAATTCCATTGCCTCTCCAAGCTTACCCTCCATGTACAGATCATAAATCCTCACAATCGTCTTGGGAAACACGTTCGCGAACCCGGCAATCGTGCCCACCGCACCAGCCGCTAACCCTCCAATCAGAAAATCACTTTGTCCGCCAAAAGTCGCAAAGCTCCCAGCGGGTAATTCAGCAGAAAGGCGAGTGATCTTTGCCACAGATCCGCATGTCAACTTCACACCCACGATCTTACCAGGCCAATTCCTAGCTAGAGATGCTATAGTAGCAGAATCGAGATCGACGCCATTGCAGACAGTAGGGAAGTTATAGATCACAATCGGCAGTTCACTTTCCCTCGCGATCTCGTCGAAGAACCCCCTCACCACATCCATCGTCGTCTGCTTCCCAAAATATCCTGGCGGTAAACACAGGGCATAGTTTGCACCGGCATCTTTCGCGTCCGCGATAAATTCCAGGACTTGTTTCGTGCTGTGGCCCGAGACTCCCGCCATAATGGGGAACGTCTCCCCGACAGCCTCGCGCGCCGTCGTCAGAAGAGTCTTGCGCTCTTCACGTGTGAGGAGGAATGTTTCGGCGTTTGTGCCGAGGACTACTAGTCCGGAGAGCCCGGTGGTAGAAAGATAGGCATAGTAGGCGGACTGGGAGGGGAGATCCAGGTCGTCGGTGTTTGGGTTAAAGAATGTTATTGCAGGCGCCCAAACGCCGCTGGGGGGTACGGAAGAGGAGCTGTTGGAGGTGGTGTGGCCGTTCGTCACCGTCATTGTGATGCGATCTGCAACGCTAGGGGCCAGTTTGACTTGGACGCTGGAATGGGGGACATCCGCTGTTGAAAAGCGTATAAAACTTGATAATCAGTTGCTGTAAAGAGTGGAGGGCCGGTTCTATATGGAACTGGATTGCTGTTGCCTGGAGATGCAGTTGGGTCAGGGAACAGATAGTGGGGGTTCGTCGGCATTCGATGCGAAATACTGTCCCGCGGTGTTTCCGTCGTGCTAAGCCATGTTATCATGAGAATTGGCACTTTTCCCCGCTCAGTGTTACGGGATAGAGACGGTGTTGCTGAAGAGAGTTGAGTAGGTTACTTAGGGCTAGCAGCGGGCCGTGAGGGCGGAAACGCGCAGGCGGAAACGGATACGTGATAGGTAGCCAAGGTGCTTTTCCGGACTGCCCCAGATGATTTGGAGTATCGGTTAAATGCCCGAGAGGTGTTTACGTAAATAAGCTAGTTCAAAAGAGGTGTAGGCCTTCAATAACGTAATTGATTATCGCTATGAGTTGGTATCAGGTACTGGGGGTTGTCACTTGGTTTATATTGGACTCCGAGTACGGCTATTCCTCTGTACTCCCAGCGAACCTCTGCACATTCGCGTATCCAACGGCAAATCATTCGGAGATTCTGCCGTTTCTTCCTAATGCCATATTTACGACTGGTGTCGTCGTCGGCATCACATTCGCCTTGGTAGTCGCAGCACCTAATTCCTTAACCTTTGTTACATTCATAGCCAGCCATAGCAGGACATCTAAAAAGCAGTGTTTATTATTGGCAACTCCGTATTCACACTTGGAATTGATTAAAACGTGGAATTATTTTTATCATAGGACCAATCATCTACCGTCTAAGCCCTTAAATCAAGCAAGAACATACCCTCTCAATTCTTCCGATGCATGATAGTCGCACTCGCCTGATGGTTAGGATAAACCAACGTATCTGCCACAACAGCATTCTCTCTCCTACTCGCCGTGAACACTATCACCTCTGCAATATCATCCGGCGTCAACGGCTCGCATCCTCTACATCCCATCTAGTTGTTAGCCAACAACTCCCAGCTTGTCCAGATTCCTGCCCTTATAAGGGAAGTGTGAACTCACGCATAGACCGCATCCGCCTTACTCTTATCCCCATAAAACCTCACAACCGAAAACTCTGTCTCGACCTGCCCGGGGTCTACTGCAATAATCCTCACCCTGGATGCAATGAGCTCCTTGCGCAGAGCCTCCGTAAAGCTGCGCACGGCGGCTTTCGTCGCGCAGTAAATACTCCCACCCACGTAGGGCTCGCGGCCAGCGATGGAGCCGATGTTGATGATATCTCCTGCTCCCTGCCCGTTGTTGCGCGATAGCATGGAAGGGAGGATTGCTTGGGTCATATTTATGAGGCCGTGGACGTTCGTGGAGAACATGGTGGCTATGTCCTCTTCAGCAATTTCAGGGGCGCGGGCGACACCCTTGACCAAGCCTCTGCGCGACAATCAGCATCTAGCCTTGCTGGGTCCCGGTTTTATCTGTAATTTTTGGGCAAGAAGGGGAGTGGGCAACGCACGCATTGTTGACCAAAACATCAACCTCTTTGAACTCGCTCGGCAGAGTTCCGAGTAGCCCGTTGACTTCCTCTGGATTGCTTACGTCCAGATGGATCGGGTAAACTTTCACTCCCGGACGCTCGCTTGTGATTTCACTTGCCAGTTCTCGGAGTCTGTCAATGCGCCGCGCCGTCAGGATCAGTTTGAGATTGTCGGGCGAGCTGCGTGCGAATTCGAGGGCTGTCGAACGGCCGATCCCTGAGGAGGCACCCGTTATGAGGATGGTTTTGCCGGAGAGACGTTTTGCGGTGTACATTTTGGTCCTATATAAACTGGAATGCAGATAGCGTGATGGGGCTGTATCCTTCTGTATAGTGGGGAGAAGTACCTTTAACAATGGGGAGATGGCCGTGTCCATCAAGACAAGGTCGTTCATATACCACACGAGGCTTGTCTCCAACATTACCTAGACGAGCAGTCAGGTTCCGTCCAAGATAGCGGATACTGATTAAGTTGTTGACGGATCCATGCATATCAGCGGTGGCCAGAAACGTTCCCTCATACGCTCGCACGGCTCTGTCTTCATGGTTCTAGTAGCCTGGAGCCAACTACACTGCATCCGCTCATCTTGGAGAAGATTCTCAGGAAAGAGTTTTGGACCAGTAAAGCCGGGTTCTGCATTCAATGCGCTCGGATTAACGTCGCTTGCTAGTTGATGGACGGAAAAGCTTTCCCCACACCACCAGCTCCTCGGTCTCGGATCCATTTCCACACGGATAAACCCCTGCGCATTCATCCATATGACGCTCTTCCAGTACATTTCCCGTACATATTGCCGTCTTCCCACTTCCGTCTCAGAGCTCTCTACTCGTCCCTTCCGCTGTGTTCTCATACCGCTTATGTGAGCCATCCAAGTCCCCAACCCATTTCCAAGCCCAGAACGCAAATGAAACAGAAAAGCAACAGCGAGCGAGTCAGGGTTACTAGAGCATGTGACCGATGCAAGAGGTAAACTCCACCGTAGCCCTAACTGCAGCAGTGGAAATTTCCAACATGACCTTAAGTATAGCATATCAGGTTGATTGCTCTACTGACAAGATGATTGCAGGAGGAAAATCAAATGTAACAACAGCCAGCCATGCCAGTTTTGCATCCGCGCAAAGGCCCGCTGCACCTTTGACTCTGCCTACACCCGAGGTAGGAAGTTCCTTATCCCGTCCGCATACCATGAGAACGGATCCCCCGTCTCCCAGAGGGGATATTATCCGACTCTCCTGCCGACCACAGCAACATCCCAGCCGGGGACGGCTGCGCACCAGCTTCAAGTCCAGCTGTCAGACAACGGCCAGATGCAGGTGCAAGGCTCCAGCTCAACCTCGTCGCGCAATTCACCCGAGCCACCTTCAACTGACCGGCAAGGCCACTACATCGGGCCCGCGAGCGGCGTGTCCTTCCTCCTCCGTGTGCAAAAACGTCTCCACGATGCCATCAGCTTCACCGAACCGAGCGGGAGCATATTCACCTTTGGTGACGCCCCACTGAGCCTCCCTGACTTTGACCCGTCCTTCTGCATGATGCTGCCAAGAGACGAGGCGCAGAAGCTGATAGACCGGTACTTTGATTTCGTAATGCCGACGTACCGGTTCCTGCATCGGCCGACGGTACAAGCATGGTTTGGAGAGTTCTACGATACCCTCGGGGTCATGAATGACAGAGACAGGAATGGGGCGAATGCAAAGATTGCGCTCTTATTCATGGTCTTTGCTTTGGCGAGGGTCTATATGCCTGATAACGAAAGGCCCGGGCCGGCAGACTTGAGGTATCATCCACGTAGGCCCCTATTCATTCAGTAGCGCCAGTACTGATGGATGATGATTAAATGAGCAGTGCCCGCTACTATCTAGCCGCCGAGCACCAGCTAAGCCAGGAAAAGGGCTCGATCAGACTCACAAGCGTGCAAGCACGGCTGACGCAATGCTACTACCTCCTCTCCCAGTCGCGCATAAATCACTGCTGGAGTTTGTTCGGGACAGTCTCACATCTCGCGCTCGCTATCGGGTTGAATCGAGAGAGGAAGGCCGATCCCTCTATAAATGGGGGCGGGATGAGTGTTATCGAGGCCGAGTGCCGCCGCCGCACATTCTGGTGCGCGTACACCCTCGATGCATACCTCAGTGCTGCATTGGGAAGACCTCGCTCGTTCCACGACGAGGATATCGATACCGAGTTTCCGGCATGTCTTGAAGACCACCAGCTCCATCTCCCCCAGCCGCAGGAACAGCCTCAGCGCGGAAATACGAGCCCAGCATTATCGACAATGCTAGCGCCCCTAGCACACATGAAGATCGCCCGCATTATAAGCCGCATTCTACGGGAACTGTACTCCATCAGACCGGTCTCGGACAGTAAGCGTCTGTCCTTCGTACAATCGATCAGCAAGGAGCTTAGCGTCTGGCGGTCCGAGCTGGCATGGTTTCTCGATGCAGATGTGCTGAGTGCATCGTTACTCATGCCGATCTTTCAGCGACAGCGGAACGTGCTTAACCTTACGTATTGGCATTCGACCATCCTCACGCATCGGCCATCTATGCTAGGAAATCTTACACGCGTCCAAGATGGTCGGTCTCGTTCGAGCAAGGGAGGCGCTGGCGGGAACGGTTCACAAGCCCAAGTCAGTGTGGGATCTAGCACCTGCATCGCGGTAGCGGCCCAGGCACAAGAAAGTATCAAGCAGTGCCTAAATGCTGCTATGAGAATCGTTGATATCATAGATGAGATCACCCAGAATCGCCAGCTGTTAGGGGCGCTCTGGGTATGCCTACTACATCCCCATCCAACCATCCGGCTTTACTATGCTATTTATTTCACTTCTTTCTTCGTCTATGCTAACGCATATACCGCCAGATAACGTCCTACTTCGCTTTCAACGCCACGATAGTGCTCTATATCCACGTCATCCAGAGCCGTGCCCTTCCGTTCCACATGTACAGCACGTACCTCTCAGCCGCAACAAGATGTCAATCCCACCTTTCGGACATTGCCGAGAAGGGCTCGCTTTCCGAGCGGTATTGTCTTGTCCTTGAGGAACTACGTGTGGAGGCGATGCGGCAGGCCAGTCAGCCCAGGCACACAGCTGGTGATGGATCTTTCGCACCAGCGAACAGGGAGAATATTAGGAACGGATATAGCAATGCCCGCACGCATTTTCCCGCGTCACCGGAGACGACCTTTTACTCTACAGCTCTTAGTCAAGCCCAGGCGGGGATCCCGTGCGATGCCCAAACCAGTCCGCATACGACCGCAACGAGTTATAGCGGCTCACTCGAAGGGAGCGCCGTTGGGTTTGCCCCGGACACGAACGGCAACGAAATACAGGGGCTAAGCCTCAGTCGCTCGTCGTCCGATTGTCCTGGTTGGGGGCAATTCACGTCAATAATTTCGTCGGGGCTGGGGAATATGGATCTGTTTTGGGGGGACGAAGGGTTGAGACTGTAAAATGGGAGGCTTGAAAAGATCATGCTTGTGTGTGGTGCCGACTGAAATTATGATTAGACATATATACGTACTGCTAGCGTGAGGCTCGTTTAGCCAACTGGGTATACCGAAAATAACGAAAAGAAAAGAACAAGAGAAAACGACAGTAAAGAAAGAAGCAGAAATGAGAGAGAACATATATACAAGGGAAACATAAAGCTGCCGTTACGGACGCGAAATATCCCATTGCACCATTCCATCATAACTGTGGCCGCCCACTACCGCACATACTCTGGATTTCTCCCGTACCCCTGCTCCTGCCCCAGGTTATGATAATAAGCTGGCCCCGAGTTATGATAGCCTTCGTTCCCCGTCATGAATGTCATCGGAGGCTGCGGGGGCGGGGGCGGAGGCGCATACGCAGACATCGTATCAGCTGCGTTGACACGCTGACTGGCCACCCTGACGGCAGCATAAAAGGCCATGCAGTAAAATAACGACGACAGGAAGCTGGCCGCCTCGTACTTGGCCAGGTACTCTTTGTACTCGGAAGACTCGTACAGCATAGACCGTTCGGAGTATGTGAATGCGTTTTGAACGTAGTTGCCCAAGTTCGTGAGGGTCAAGCCGAGAGCGCCGATGACGAGAAGGATGATGCTAACAGTGATTCCCTGCTCTTCGTTAGATTCCTGCGCCAACAGCCAGCGGTGACGGGGTACTTACCCTTGAGCGCAAGCCGCCCGGCGCCTGCGAGAGCGTTTTCCCTAGCGTCGCGGACGCAAGCAACATCCCCGCTGCAGCGATACAGTGGTACGTTAACCGGACCGCGCGCTGGGGCTCTGCCAGGTCTATATATGTGTCGTAAGAGTAGCTATCTTTGTATAAGTAGTGGTACGAGGCGGTGCTGATGCTAAGGACTACGATGAGGACGAGACCGATCAGGACGGCCCAGATTTTCTGCGCGGTGAGAATGGCCGGCTGCACTAGCCCGAAATCTGTCTGCAGCTTGCGCGTGAGGTAGATCAGGATGGCCGCGAGGAACAGGTACTCAGAGACGGCGCGGAGCCAGAGCTCAAGCACGGACGCATGGTACAAGTGGCGATAGCTGTAGACGTCGCATTCGGTAAGAACGGTGTAAACGATAGTGACGATATAGGCGCTGTTAATCCTGTTAGAAGGTTCCTCGATATACGCAAGCACGCGGGGTGGTGGCCCGGTGTCCCCCGGACCACTAAGACACTTACAACCAGGCGAAGATGATTGACAGGTTGAGGAAGCCAGCGCCGGCGACATGCTGGCCTTGTTTCTTGCTCCGTCGGATGCGCACCGAGGCGAAAATCAAGAGCACCAACGTCACAATAAAGTACAGTGCCGCAAAGGCGATGTCGATGCGAGGAGCGTCCATCTGAAAGGCATATGCGCTGCAGGACGGGAGCCCGCCGTAACGGGAAGAGCCATAGCTTCGAGCCATGTTGATTTGCCTTTCTTCCCTTTCTTTGTGGTCTTTCCTTTCTGGTCTTTCTCCCTTCTTTTCTCTTGGCGCCGCTCGAATCTGGAGAGTTCCGATCTGGAAAGAGAACGCCCGGGGGGGGAGGGGGGGGGATTTACACCCTTTTTAAACCCCCAAACTCTGAGTTTTTTGCCCTGCGCTTCGCCCTGGGGCTCCGTCCAGGGTCTGTTCCTGCAACATCGCTAAGGCCCAAAGTAGCCTGGCCCAGAGCACAGCCCCAAACTGGGTTTAGCATGTGGTCCTAGCATGGGTCTGCAAGAGCCTATAGTGAAGTCTCACTCGCCGGGTTGAGCCGCAGGGACCAATTCGGCCGGCGAAGTGAGACACTGTGACTGCATAAGAGCGCCTTGAGGCTTGGCACTGCTATTATGAGTCTAGCTCTGGCCCCCAATCCAGCTAGCTCCTGGCGAATAAGAGGCTGCTAGAGGCTGCCGCAGCCTCCAGCAGCCTCTAGATCCAGGCTAAGGCGCCGGGCACTTTCAAGTCAGCAGACGCCAAGTCGCATCTAAGCACCGATTCGGACTGTGAGTTTTATTAGCAGACAATAGTAAAAGAATCTGCTGGTAACGGACAGATAAAAGGGTGTGCGTTTTGACGTCTGGTCATGAAGAGGTGGACGCAAGTTAAGGTGCTGACAGATATCTGATGACAGTGTTAATGGAGACGAATAAGCAAGATCATGAGTCGATCACTATCGATTCGATCATCGATCAGAACGCGAAGACGGAAACTCCCCGACTGCTGGGGGGTGACTGGCTGGGCGAATACTGAGCGATGGTGCGCTAGCGGCGCTAACGGCGTGCAAGGCTGAGTCGCTGGGTCTGCCCAACGTTTCGTTTCGTTTCGTTTTCGTTTCGTTTCGTTTTATTATTTAACGTCACTCGGCGGATCACGTGGCCCACGTGATCTGCGGCCTCCCAGGGGGCATCTGGACGTGCTACCTAAACAGAACTGCCTAGGAACTAGCTAGATACAGGTTTGAAGCAGCAACTATGGACAATATATGTTGGAAATGAGCGGAAGAAGCATCCGGCGCTACCCTGGCCAGGTCTTCGAGGGCAGATGCCCGTTTTGACTACCTATAGATTGGGGGGAGGGGCCGTACCCTTTGTCCAGGTAGATGTGTGGACTGTCGCACTTTCAAGCGCTCCGGCGGGCCCAGTTCGGGCATATGTCCTTGAAAAAGGATGATTCTTGCACGATGCGGCTGAATTCCTCAGCCCCGGCAGCTGTACTTAAGAGCCAGTCTATTGTTTTTGACGGGCCATCCTTTATACATCTCCATCTATCCTTCCAGCGTTTTCTGGTATATGGGCAAAAGAAGAAGTGTACTGGGGTCTTTGCCTTGCCGCAGGTGCAGCTCTCCAGGTAGTCTGTGTGGTCAAAACACTGGTGGTATGCCGTAAAGTCTCCGTGGCCTGTACGAGCGGCGACGAGTCGGCCAAGTACCCACCGGGGCAGCTTGTGCTCGCGGGAGCGGCTTTCTTTTGTATGGGGTCTGATATTCAGGGCTTTGTAGGTTTCAGGCGCCTTATTAGCATATGCTGTATATGTCTCTGTACGGAGCCACTGTTTTGCCTCCCGTCATAGGTATGCTGGGGAGGGGGGGATGTCGGGGCTGTATATAGAAGACCCTAGCTTAGCGAGCTTGTCTGCCAGCTCATTCCCAGCAATTCCAGAGTGGCCTGGAATCCAGCGGACCTGAAGGGGCTTCCGTTGCATGGTTAGGATTGAAGGGCTTTCCATCCACTGGGCGGCTAGTTGGCTAAAGGTCTCTGACAGACCATGTCTGTGAGGGGTTGGCCTATAGCTTGCTAGCAGGGAGGCTGCAGCTAGGTTATCTAGGAGGATAACTAGCTGGGTGGAGTAGCCAACGCATGGTTGTCCCAGGGCTGCGCGTAGGCCTTCCACAGCACCCATGATTTCTGCATCATAGACTTCTGTCCTGGGGCCCGCGGGACCATGTCCCTTGGACACGAGGATAGGGCCAAAGTAGATTGCATAGCCATACCCTGCCCCCTGGCTGGTCCGTGAGCCATCTGAGTACACTGAAATCTGTAAAGGGGCAGGGCTGTAGCCTTTGTTGTCTGTTGGGAGCATGCATAATAGAGGGAGAGGCAGCTCTATTATAGCGCGCTCTGGCAGGGGGCTGAGGAGGAGCTGTAGGATCCTTTTAAGCCTGGTTTTGGGCCTGCCCGCGGTAGTCTCTGCGGCTATTTGGGCAATTGGGTGTTTAGTATCAAGGCTCATGTATCTCACTGCTGCCCTCCGGAGGATGCTGTTGAGTAGAGCTTCTGGGTCTGGTAGGTCTGCTTCGCGGAGGAGTGCTGCAGTAGGGGTGGTCTTGTAGGCTGGGATAATAGCCAGGGCTGCTGTGCGGAAGAGAGAAAGCAGGGAGTTAACTACCCCTTTTTGTTGTTTGCCTGTATAGAAGACTTCTGCCCCGTACAGAGCTGTTGGAAGAACACGCTGTATAACTGCTGCCCGCATGGAGGCCACTGGGCAGCCGCGCTGGGTATTGCTAAGTCTCTTTAGGTGCTGGGCGAGTCGTTTCCCGCGGCTAAAGACCAAATTAATGTGGGCTTTAAAAGTAAGCTTTGTATCCAGAAGAACTCCTAACCAACGTGTATATAGGGATGGTATAATCCCCCCTATACCAGGTAGAGTGACTGTGGGGAGATGCTGCTGCTGCTTTCTAGAGAAGTGTTGTATCTCTGTTTTCTCTATTGAGAAAGGAAGGCCTGTCTCTGTCCCTAGGGCAGTAATTTGCTTATAGGCCTCTACCAGTTGTTGTGAGCTCTCTTCCAGGGTATTCCCAGTTAATAATATGCCCATATCATCTGCATAGCAGAAGGAGCCCTCTAAGGTAGAGACTATTCTTGCTGCATATAGCAGGAAGAGTATTGGGGATAGGGGGGATCCCTGGGGGAGTCCGCCTTTAATTGGTGCTGTGGCAGTGCCTTCTTTGATATGAACAGATACAGAGCGGCCAGTAAGCCAGTCCTTAAGTAGCTGGAGTAAGCCTTTATGCCATCCTTGCAGGCATAAGTAAGAAAGGAGCCGTTGGTGTATTACAGCGTCAAATGCCCCTTTCACATCTAGTAGGAGTAGTAAAGCATCTTTTCCCTGTTGAAAAGGCCTCCTCTACCCTGTGAACAAGAACCTGGACCAGGTCAATGGCAGAGCATCCTGGCAGGGCCCCGAAGTGGCAGGGGGCTAGCACATCTGCCTGAATTGCTCTTACAGCTATCTGCTGTGCTAGGAGGCGCTCTAGGCCTTTACCTAGGGTAGAGAGGAGGCTAATTGGCCGCCAGGCATTGAGTTGGGTATAGTCCCTCTTTCCTGGTTTCGGTAACATTATTACCTTTGCTGACTTCAGGCTCAGTGGAAAGCAGCCTTCCTCCATACACCTGTAGTACAGTTGTGTGATTGTATCCCCTAGTACAGGCCAGAGCTCCCTCCAAGCAGTGGTGGCAAGTCCGTCCTCCCCGGGGGCAGACAGGGGTGGGGCACAGAGAGCAGCCCAGCAGTGCTCTTTTGTTGGCAGGTGTAGTGAGCCGAGGGGCTTGTTTGGGGGTCCCTCTTCTGTCTAATTTGGAAGCAGGGCCCCCTTTTCTAAGAGGTAATTAAGGAAGGCGTCTGCCTTGCCCTGTGGGGTAGTAACCTGTGCCCCTTGTATATTCAGGGGAGGAGCAGCGAGCTGGTCTGGATATTGTATCTATTTAGCAAGTTTGAATGCATCTATAGGTGCTGTGGCTTATTCAATTCGCTGCTTCCAGTATTCAGCCTTTGCCCGTACAATGGCCTTCCGGAGCTGTTTATAGTCGGGGTTTTGTTGCTGTCTTGTTTGGTGTAGTATGTCTGTTAGTTCTGGAGTCCACCATGGGGTCCTGGGGAGTCTGCGAGTATTGTATCTTGATACGCCTTGTATTGCAAGCTGGGATATCTGGACCAGTTGTTCGGCTAGTAGGTCAATTGGTAGGGTTGGGTCAGGCAGGCTTGCCAGGGCTCTGGCTTTCTCCCAGTGGGATGGGACCAAGCTTGTATATAGGCGAGGGCTCTTCTTGTTCCAGTATTATTCTAATTGTTGCATGGTCACTTGGAGTCTTTAAATGGTCTTCTACTAGGGCCCTTAGTGGTAGGTTAGAGAAGACAAGGGCTAGGGTGTTTGGTCCACGGGTGGGGGTGCCTGGCTCGAGGCGAAGTTCCAGCTTATGGGCATCAAGCCAGTCTAATAATCCTGTTGCGCCAGGTGTGACAGCATGAGACTCAGTATCTGGCTGCCAGAATGGGTGCCGGGTATTGAAGTCTCCTGCTAGGATGGTGTTCTCTGGGGGTGCATATCCTAGGAGTATGGAAAGTATAGAGGGTGTTGAGCCAGCACCAGCAGGGGCAACTGGGTTATTAGGGGGGCGGTAGACATTGATAATAGTAAGGCCTGCCGTGTAGATTGTGGTGATATCTGGTGAGATTGGTTCTGGGAGGGAATGGGCTGGGAGATCCCTTCGTACATATGTTAGAGTCCTGGGTCTGGCAGTCCATCAGGTCGGGGGACTGAACAGCTGATATCATGGGTGGGTCTTGGTTAGGTGCTTTGCTGTATTTGTCCAAGGTTCTTGGACAAGAATAATATCTGCTTCAAAGCGAGAGTAGCAGGTCATATGCAGCGCCCCCCCTTCCTATATTAGCTTGTAGTGATTTTCATAGTTCAGGGGAGGTCAGGGTTTGGTTTAAGAGCTCCTGGGTGAGCTGTCTTGTAGGCTGGTTTGTAGTGTGGGTATTATCTGTTTGTTGTTTAGAGCTTTCTTCTGCTTTCTTCTGCTCCTGTTGGAAGGCAAGCCGGCCTGCCTTGCGGATAGCAGCTAGAGCATCTTTTGAGAGGCGGGTGACAGTTTGTTCCTCTGGACGTGGGGTCTGGCTGGGCATTTTTGGAAGTCCGCTGCATGCGGGCCGCAGCAGTTGATACACTGCACACAGCAGTTGTGTTCCTGTTTTGAGGATCTGCAGGAGATACAGCGTTCGCTGGAGCGGCAGGCTCGTGTATCATGGAAGTGGTGGCATCGGGTGCATTGCAAAGGCCTTTGCTTGGGGCAGGTGGGCCTTGATAGGCCGGACAGGCCAAAGAGTTGCAAGGGGTGTTGTAGCCTTTTTGGAAAGGCTATGACTGCTGTGATAGAGTCCCTCTCTACTGGGTGCTTTGAGAGTTTGGCCATGAGTAGTTTAATACCAGTAATGCGCTCTGCTTCATTGCTGATATCTGTAATTGTAGTATCTATCTATCTATCCAGGGACCAGAGTTGTTTCGGGATCCAGGGGACAATAACCTGGTAATACTCTGTTGGTATTTCAAACGTATCCATCCCCAGCTAGGCTTGCAGCCTTCTCTGACAGTAAGAAGACCTTGCCTTGTTCAGTTGTAGTGATTGCATATCCTGTTGATATTACTTGCACCTGTGCAATCCTGTCCAGAACTTTCCCTGCAAGGGTGACCCGGATGCCATGTGGTCCAATAGCCCAGAGGCTAGAGGAGGCCGGGAGGCGGAGGAAGATGCGGTGGTCAGTCTTGTTTAGCTGCTTCAGCTTTCGTTGTGCTGGTTGCTTGGCTTGCATACGGTGTTCTGGGGCAATAGTTTGCCAGTTCCCCTGACCAGCTCTTGGGGCTGTCAGGGATGCCCAGGTTGTGGGCTGCGAGGTTCGGCCTCTTCGGCCGGGCCTTCTGCAAGCTTCAGGAGTGGGAGGGTTTGGTTTGGCTGTTCCATCTGCCTGGATGGCTGTGGGGGTGCAGCTGCTGTCATC